>NW_027509141.1:18472500-19087500 GCF_051911475.1 Siphateles boraxobius | reverse complement strand
ATTTTTATTTTCATTTACAAGAACGACGCAAGAAGTGCTCAAAATACAAAGTTCAGGGATTGCTCAGAGTAGCAAAAGCCAGACAAGGGAAGATTTAAAAGGGAAGGAAAGATTTAAAAGAGAAGAATTTTTTTTTTTTTTGTTAAGTACTCATGGAAGAGATGAGTTTTCAGTTGTCTTTTGAATGCTGTCAGGGATTCTGCATTACGGACGAGGGTGGGGAGATCATTCCACCAGCATGGAACCGTGAATGAGAATGTTCTGGAGAGTGTTTTAGTGCCTCGCTGTGATGGCACCACGAGCCGTCGCTCCTTGGCCGATCGTAGGCTTCTGTTAGTGACGTAGACTTGTAGTTAGGAGTGAAAGTAGGACGGAGCTGAGTCTGTGGTAGATCTGTAAGTAAGCGTCAAAGCTTTGAATTTGATGCGAGCAGCGAGTGGTAGCCAATGCAGTGAGATGAACAGAGGAGTTACGTGAACCCTTTTGGGCTCGTTGAAGACAAGGCGGGCTGCAGCATTCTGGATGATTTGTAGAGGTTTAGTAACACATGATGGAAGTCCAGCTAGAAGAGCATTGCAGTAATCAAGCCTGGAAATAACCAGGGCTTGGACGAGAAGTTGTGTTGCATGCTCAGTTAGGAAAGGCCTGATCTTCCTGATGTTATACATTGCAAACCTGCATGATCGAGCTATCTTTGTAATGTGGTCTATGAAGGTCAGCTGGTCATCAAATATTACTCCAAGATTTCTGACCGACCTTGATGGGGTGATTGAGGATGACTCTAGCTGGATAGTGAAGTCGTGCTGTAGAGACGGCTTTGCAGGGAGGACGAGAAGCTCAGTCTTTGCCAGGTTGAGCTGCAGGTGATGTTCCTTCATCCATGCCGAGATGTCCGTCAGACAGCTTGAGATATGTGCAGCTACTGTGGGATCATCTGGTTGAAATGAGAGGTAGAGCTGGGTGTCATCAGCATAGCAATGGTAAGAGAAACCATGTGCCTGTATGATGGGTCCCAATGATGTGGTGTAGATGGAGAAGAGGAGTGGTCCAAAAACTGAACCCTGAGGAACCCCTGTGTTCAGTTGATGTGCTTTGGATACCTCGCCTCTCCATGTAACCCTGAAAGACCTACCTGTGAGATAGGACTCAAACCAGTGGAGGGAAGTTCCTTTGATGCCCAGTGATGAGAGGGTGGACAGAAGGATCTGATGATTCACAGTGTCGAAGGCAGCAGAAAGATCCAGCAGAATGAGAACTGAAGATTTGGAAGCAGCTTTTGCGATCCGCAGGGCTTCTGTGACCGACAGTAGTGCAGTCTCGGTTGAATGGCCTTTCTTGAAGCCAGATTGGTTGACATCTAGCTGGTTGGTCAGAGACAGGAAAGAAGACACTTAGTTGAAGGCAACTCGTTCAAGCGTTTTCGCAATGAATGGTAGGAGAGAGATAGGTCTGTAATTCTCTAAAAGTGATGTGTCTAATGTTGTTTTTTTTAAGCAGTGGAGTAACCCGAGCCTGCTTGAATGCTGTAGGGAAAATGCCAGTGTGGAGGGATGAGTTGATGATGTGTGTGAGTGCTGGTAGAAGTGTGGGAGAGATGGCTTGTAGAAGGTGTGAGGGGATGGGGTCTAGAGGGCAGGTGGTAGGATGACTGGAGAGGAGAAGTTTAGATACTTCTTCCTCGGTTAGCGGAGAGAAGGTAAAGAGAAGATTTCTGGTAGTGGGAGAGGATGGTTTGGGTTCCTGTGTGTCTGGAGTTGAGAACTGACTGCTGATAGAAGTTGTTTTGTTGGTGAAGAAGTTAGCAAAGTCATCAGCAGTTAAAGAGGAGGTGGGTGATGGTGGAGGTGGACAGAGGAGAGAGTTAAATGTCTTGAAAAGTGTTTGTGTGTTAGAGGCGCTGTTGATCTTGCTGTGGAAATATGAAGATTTTGCAGCGTGAACATCAGCAGAAAAGGAAGAGAGCAGAGACTGATACATACTCAGGTCAGACGTGTCTTTTGATTTGCGCCATTTCCTCTCCATTGCCCTGAGTTTGGTCCGGTGTTCACGAAGAACCTCAGATAACCAGGGGTTAGAGGGAGTAGCGCGTGCTGGCCTGGAGGAGAGATGGCATATATTGTCTAAAGAAGAAGTTAAAGTGAAGCTTAAGGTATCTGTTGCGGTATTCACATTTAGAGATGAGAATTGTGAGGGTGAGGGAAGTGAAGATGACACAGCAGAGGAAAGATGGGAAGGAGAAAGTGAGCGCAGGTTACGTCTGAAAGTAACTGCAGGGGAGTTGGTGGAGCATGGGTAGTGAGTTGTAGATTGAAAGTAATGAGGAAATGATCTGAAACATGGAGAGGTTTCACCAAAATGTTGTCTGTGATGCAGTTGCGTGTGTAAACCAGGTCCAGTTGGTTGCCAGACTTATGAGTACCTGTGGTGATGAGCCGTTTGAGATCAAATGAGGCTAGAAGAGAGATGAAGTCTGTTGCATACGCCTTTTCTAGATGAATGTTGAAATCACCAAAGACTACGAGTGGGGTGCCATCCTCAGGGAAGGAGGACAGCAGCACATCCAGCTCCTCAACAAAGCTTCCCAGTTGACCTTGGGGGCGATAAATAACTACAATATGGATCCTAATGGGAGTTGTAAGTGTAATTGCATGATATTCAAACGAGTTGTTATTGCATAGAGAAGAGAGAGTTGAGTATATCCAGTTGTTAGAAATGAGAAGACCAGTACCCCCACCCCTCCCAGACTGGCGAGGGGTGTGGAAGAAAGAGAAGTTGTTAGAGAGAGCAGCAGGGGTTGCTGAGTCTTCTGGACGGATCCAGGTCTCAGTCAAGCCCAATATATTAAGAGTAGAATGAGATGCAAAGGCTGGAATGAAGTAAGCTTTATTGACTGCTGACTCACAATTCCATAGATCCATAGAAAGAGAGAGAGGTGTGTGTGTGGATAAGAGAATGGGACGCAGATTAGCAGTATTGCGCTGCCTTCTGTGCGTGATGAGTGCACGTTGTCGAGAGACAACAGGAATGTATTGAAAGCACATGTTGTGAAAGGGAAATACAATAGAAGTGGGAAAGGAAAAGGAGAGAAGACAAGGCAAGGATACTTAAGTGCCTTGCCGGAGTCCTTGCTCGGTGGAGTCGCACAGGTAGAGTCGATGGTCTTTACCCGAGTCGGTCTTCACACGGGGAGGCTGAACGCTTCTGCTGGTGCTTCCGTGACAGCGCGCACACTGTCGCGCTGTCGCGACAGTGTGCGTGACAGTTATATTCATGACTGAACTAAATATTTAAATGTCTTATTTTTGTATGTCTGATGATTTGAAGTCAAATTGGAAGTCAGATTTGTGTCTCTGTCAGTGCTGGTGGAGTCAGGTTTGCTTGTTAGCATTATATTATATTTATTATATTATATTATATTATATTATATTATATTATATTATATTATATTATATTATATTATATTATATTATATGCAAGTTCTTAAAGTCAACATAAGGGCAAAATGCACCCTATTTATTTGCTTAAAACACATTTCTGATAATTGTTAATGATTAATTGGTGCATACAGCATTATTCCAAATAGGAAAATACTTGTCTTCATAGATTTTCATTTAATTAATTCCAATAAAGATACCAGTTAGCATGTTCTAAGTCCAAAGTAACATTTTTCTTGATTAATTGTCCTCCAAATTTGACACATTATGAAAGTAAAATGGTTTGCGAATATTTTGTTTCTATTCACTTTAAAATAATATTCTTCCCTTCCCTTTGTTTAAAGTCTCAAAGCTTTAACCTGTTCAGTTTAAAGCATCTACAGCAGCAGAAGGTTTACTCACACAGACTGTGTTTCTTGCTGTGAGTGTGTTAGTGTTGGGAAATAATCAATGAGTTAACATGCAAAGCCATGCTGAACATATGGTCGGCCAAGCAACCGTAATGACATACTGCCAAACCAATCATTCCCACTCACTGCCGTGTGTGTGTGTGTGTGTGTGTGTGTGTGTGTGTGTGTGTGTGTGTGTGTGTGTGTGTGTGTGTGTGTGTGTGTGTGTGTGTGTGTGTGTGTGTGTGTGTGTGTGTGTGTGTGTGTGTGTGTGTGTGTGTGTTGGTTTGACTCTCATTCTTTAAATATTGCTCTCCTGAGCTTCTTTCAAAAACGCACCGTTTAGCTCATATACTGCCTTTCAGTAAATTCTAAGTGATGAGATCTTGAATCAAAACAGGTGGCATGTTGGAAACATACGAACATGTTTTAGTATGCCCAAACATTGAGCCAAGGATAAATTGTACTGTAATTGCAGTTGTAATTTAAAGGATCAGACAAAAAGTAACTTAGACCTGAAGAGTTTGAAATGTTCAGACATGCTCTAGATTGGACTAAACTGATTTGGAAATTAGTTTTTATCAATTGGTTTTATCCTCAGCTGAGCAATAGAGGTACAAACTATCCATAGTTGTTTGAAGTGATAAAACATGAAGACTTTACCAGATTAAAGGTTTTTTTTTTTTTCATTTTTGTCAACCATCCGTCACTATGAAATGAACCACAGAAGATACATTGTTAATTGTCTTGAGTTTACATCTAAAGCACTATTCAGATATAAATTGTTTCTTAGGATCACATCTTTAAATTAACATTTGTATTGCACCTCCATAAGAAATTCACTCTTCAGTGCTGGTTTATAAATGGTAGATAATCACTTTACATGTTTTCCTAATCTTGAAGATATATTAACTAATGTATTATTACACTTTTTTTTTTACAAAGGCTAAAAATTGTCACACTAAGTTTATGCTTAAAACAAGAAAAAATAAATAATTGGGTAAGAAAAATAAACTTTAAAAAAAATTACTTTATGGTAACACTCGTTAACATTAATTAATGCATTATGAACTAACAAATAAAACCTTATTGAAAAAGTTACCGATTTTATTTTATATTTCCCCATTGGCAGATATTTTTTCCTGTTTTAAGCAAAAACTCACTTCATTATGATAAAAAAAAAATAGAAAATAATATTTAAAATCTTTTGTCATTTTGTTTCTCAAGTAAATGTATCTTGAGTTAAGAATGTTTAGATATTTGTACAGAAAAACAAGACAAAAATACAGAGAAATTTTTTTTTATTTTTTTTGCAGTGTAAGTTTAGCAAACAGTTTTGAGTATTTCAGACTGTCCTCATTCAAGTAGGCAGGAGCTGTACTTGCTTCACTGGAAAAGCTGCCTTGAGCTGATCCCAAAATGTCTGCCGAACCCTGACTCTTTAAAAAAAGACTTTGATAAAACATAGAATCCGTGATCTAGTACATGCTGGGGAATCTCTCCGGACCCCTGGATTAAGGGTGTTGGTTCTGGGGTTAAGACTTTGGTTCTCAGCCAAAGCCCTAGGGCTGTCGTGTTAATCTCCATGTCGGTCCTCATTAGCATTAATGAATAGAGAAACACTTGTCATGAAAGCACAACACACGGGGTATGTAATGCCACCGCCATCCAATGAGAACTGTGCAAGTGATTAAGACACAAAAGCACCATTTTTGTCCTTGTCGTCGAACAATTCATTCTTTTTGATTAGTTTTTGAACATTTCCAATTTAATATGAGCTGCTAGTTTGAAATGCAATAACATTTAATCAACATAAAACAGGTTTTTATAACAGATGCACTTGGCTTGGGTTAATTTAGAAGTCGCACATAAAACAAAACCGTTTAAAAATGGACAAATCTCATTTGAATCTGTCAGCTGTGTAAACACAATACATATTTCTAAGATGATCTAGTGTTTATTCAATGTAGCTGTACATCACTGTGCTGATGTTTCCTTTGGATCTCACTGGCTAATGGCTTATATATCACGCAGTGGTTTGGGCAGCATGCGCATTTCCTTTACAGGAGTCAAATGGATAGGCGGGAAAACCTTGCAGTACAAAAAGCGGTTAACCTCTTCCTTTAGTCGTGTCCAAAACCTCAGAAATGTTCAGCCACAAAGCACACACACATTGAAAGCAGACATCATTGTTGTTACGAGCACCACCATGTGCATATTCCACCCACCAATTTGATGTTTTGTAGTAGTTTATCACAGCCTTTCTTGTGCGAGAGGAAGAAATTGTCCCCGTTCTGAACAAACACACACAAACACAGGAGCTGCATCATGAAAGCTGCTTGTTATTTTGGCTTTTGTATAAAATATCTGCTAGGTTAACTGCAGAAAGTCATCTGGCCGAGTTCCCAGAATCCATTGCATCCAATCCAAAAGTACTATGGCCTAGACCTAGATTGCATCTCCATTATACACACTTTTGCATTAAAAAGTTCTTTGTTGAGATGTTTTTCTGGTGAGCAGCTGGTGTTTGTACTGACATCAGCGGAATCGCTGCGGTCTCTGGTGTCCTCATGCATTGCTTACTATGAAATATACAGAAGATAAAATGGAATTTATTTGTTCTAATTTAGGCTACACAACATGTCATGCTGTTATGGATCATATTTAGCTTGCAGGACTTTAAAAAGGCATGTTTGCTGGTGTACTCCATGTTTTGTTTTTTATTCCCTTTTTTGCTTCATGTTAATTTTATCACTGAATATATATTTTAGCTTTAATGGATATCTAAAGAAAACATGAAGACGTTTTTCTGTTGTGGTTTTTATTTTACTGAACAACACTTGATCTACTGCTCACCACTGTAGCATCACTATTTGGTTTTTATCAATATTTTGAATTAATATTTATAATTTGGGGATGATCAGTTTTATTTGCCTCTGCCCTGTATTGTTGTTTTGTTTTATTAACATACTCTCTTCACCTCACCTGTATGAGAAGGACAGTGTGGAACAAGCTCTGGACCCATTATATCCTGCCAACCGAGAGACGCACTTCCCTCCTGCTTTAAAGAGAGAGAGTTCCTATAAAAATGAAAATATGAAAAAATCAAAGTGGAGACTGATGGAATGATTTAAATCATTATTCACTGATAATCTTCCTCTTCAGTGCGACATTACGACCAGAACCACTGCAACTGGATAATTGAGTCAGTGAGGTTATGGATAATTCTGAAATCATATTTACAGTATGAACCAGATTAAATGGTTTGCACCTGATTCACTAAGTTAATTATTATAATCAGGTAAAGAGCACTAACAAAATATGTGCTGAACTCTAAAAATCTGACTTGAATCTGACATGCATGAAACAAACTGATTTGTCCACGTCTGCTGCAACCACATCATTCTGTTAGATCCTGCTGCTAGATGCATTTGTGAATGAATCAGTCCGTTTCATGAATACATCGTCAAGTCTCATATGTGAACCGAATCAACTGATTTTCCACTTTATTTGCAAAATATGAATCTCCATTGTGGGTTCACGAGAGCACCGCCAACGCATGCGTGTTGACGCAAGAGCAGACATTGTTGCTTAAATGCACGTTTGAGATTAATATTTTGTAAATAAAGTGGTCAGATGTTTTTTTTCAAAAACAAAGCACTCGCTTTGCTTCATAAAATTGAGGTTACACCACTGGAGTCACGTGAATTTCTTTAATGATGTCTTTATTAACTTTCTGGGGATTGAAAGTGGTAGTTTCGTAGACTGTTAATGGAGGGACAGAAAGCTCTCAGATTTCATCAAAAAGATCTTGGTTTGTGTTCTGAAAATGAATGAAAATTGTACTGGTTTGGAACAACATGGGTAATTAATGACAAGATTTTCATTTTTGGGTGAACTAACCCTTTTACTCAATTTTCTGTTCAAGCTTAATGATTCTTTCTTGAATCGATCTGATTCTTTCACAAATCAATGAGTTCAACTCATGAATGATCCATTCACACCTGGTTTGCTGCAAATGAATCAGTCCATTTCATGAATTATTCGTAATGATTCGCATGAATTACAATTTGTGAACCAGCTGGTAAATGCCCAAATCACAAAGAAAAGAAATATCATTCAGTCAGTGAGTTTAAATCCAATGTTGAAGGGAATCAATCCAATTACATCTGAGGCCCTGTTTACACCTGGTATTACGATGTGTTTTTGTCAATTGAATCACAAATGGATGATGCTAAATACAGGTGTAAACGGGGTCTAAAACATTTTGAGTTTGTCCACTTTCGACCACTTCCAGAGGTAGCCAAGCGCATTTGACTGGATTGTTTTCATAGTGTAGACGCTCATATGGTCGAATGTCTTCTTACAACCACAAAAGACGCCTACTCTCCACCTGACTGACCTAACTGATGCGTAAACATAATGGGAAGCGCGCTGGCCAGATGGGATTTAGCTTTGTCGGCTGAAATTCCAAGTTAGAAGTTGTTGAAAGTGGGCAGAAGAAACACCAGGTGTAAACAGGAAGGGGTCTGTCTCGTCTAATTCTGATCCGATCTACCAAAATGCATTTAATACCATGTGTAAAACAGGGCTTGACTTGAAAACAAATCAGGCATTGCTTCTCAAAGCCTACATCAACACATTTGGAAGATCTGAAAAGCAACTTTACTGCAGTTCAGATTGGCTGACGGGAAGGGATGATAACAATAATGTGTTACGCTTGTGTTCTAAAATTCCAGTGTAACTCGGCCTCTCTAAAAGCGCAGAGGCAGTGAGCTGTGCTGTTATGGCCCTTAGCACCCTGTGGTGGGTTATTTATAGCTGACATTGCCAGCCAGCACTGGGTGTAATGTAAGGACACATCCACAGAGCAGAGGGGTGATTAAATGTCTGAGTAATTGACAGTAGCCCTGGAGGAAGTGAGGGAAGAGTCAGAGAGAGAGGGAGTGAGTGAAACACAGAGAGGCAGAGAATAACTCATTTGGTTTCCCCTACTACAGCTCTCCTTTGTCTGTCCCCAGAGATGAACAACTCTTCATGCTGAACTGCCACCAAATGCTATCAGTTCGATTGGACAAATACTCATGGTTGAACGGGTAGTAAAGTCTCAGACATTCATGACAGATCGACTGATTCATGACTCGGATCGATCAATATTTTTTGATGTAAACCAAACTCTTCAGGAAATCTACGCAGATTCTCAGCAGCCTGTGTGCAATGAATATTAATCCCTTAGAACAATTCTGGTGAGATATTTGTAGTTTTAATAATGTTATTGTGTCCTAGCGGCAACAAGCTGATTGCATAATAGTAATTGGCAGACAGATTGACTTCAGCAGCAGTGACAGATGACTTACACTGACCTTAAACGAGACGGATACCTCTTTTCCACCAACGCAAAGCCATTTTAAAACCATTCCATGTGTTTCGACTAAAGAAAAGACTCTACTGGGATGGGAAAAAATCCAGTGAGTCTTCTTAAACCTGCTGGTTTTTATATATTCAGTGTTGTATTAAGTGATAGCTAATAAAACAACAAAAATTTACAAAATATAAGAGAAAATTTGCTACAGCTAATATTCCTCATATTGTTCTGACCACATATCCACATATAATCTAAATGCAGATTGATTGGTTGTGATTAAAATATCATCTGATTGGTCAATGACACGTGGCAGCCACAAAAATATAGAATCTATTTTTCAAAATAGAAGAAGAATAGAACATTAAGTGTTCATGGAACTCAAAACCGTAGAGCATGGCACTAGCAGTTGCAAATGGATTTAATTTTTACTGAATGAACCAATAATGCCTTCAATGTAAATCATTTTGGATAAAGACATCCAGAAAATGCATAAAATGCAAATGCTTTGCTGTCACTTTCACCTCTTTTGAAGAAAATGAAGTGGAAAATTGCAGTCGTTGTGTACCATGTACATCATCCTTAAAGAGATACAGACACAAGGGTGAGTAAATAACTACATTTTCTTTGTTTTTTTTTGGTGAACTATCCCTTTAGGATTAAAGCACTGTTTGTTTATGAGCAGATTTTGTATTAGCATACAATTTACATCATAGAACGGACCCACACTGACTTGTGCACCAAACTGAGAGAGATTTAGAGACATTGGTGGCCGATCACTGGCACCAGGACCATTTCATTGGAGATGTTATTGGAGTAATTAAGATTCTCCAACTCTACAACTTAAGTTTGGGTTTTTATCAAGACAGATTTAATTCTCTGTAAGCCATTTGCTAAAGGTTGTGCAACAAAATAGCAGAGTGCTCTTTACTCTGAGAATGGACAAATATTCCATGAGTCATTGTGCCCGAAACTTCAAATAACAGCAAGGACAATCAGGCATGTTTCCGTTCTTCAGTTCCCATGGTGCCTAGTGGTCTGTAACGGCTCAGTAACCAAGAGAGCGAAAGCAGAATAAAAAGAACCCAGCAGGATCAATATCACTCAGTGCTCTTTTATGATAGCAGGAAAATGCCCTGGATCTGCCATGTGTAATTATATCAGAACTCTCTCCGTGCATGCATGCAGACTCCCAGACACTCCACGCTCACGTCCCCCATCTCTATCCCTGAGGGGTGTTTCTGGATAAAAGCAACAAATGAATATCTGAATATGTGCCACCTTGTCACTTTGTTGAACATCTAGTAATTCTAGATTCCACATTTGGATGTCAGTCTTGAGGTAGCAAGTTTCAACATGCATGCAATAATGGAACCCAGGCTTCTTGGTGGTTTTGCGACAATTTCAATGTGAAATGTCCAGTGAGTGGCACTAAAAGCATGTTCAGAAACATATGTGTTTTTTACTTTCTTTCTTGCTCTTTTCAGCGCAGTTTGGAGATGAGTGAGGTGAGTAGCGGTAAAAAGTTAAAAGGTTATCGCATTTGAAAATAACTTACTAAACCCTACCCTGATAGTGTTTACAAAAGCAAACATGAGATAAAACACGCATTTGGTGAAGCAAAAATACCATTAACATGTTACATATGACTCGCGTACAGTGCTACCAGGTGAGCTACTAATCAAGTTTACAAGCCGTACATGTAACACAGACTTGTATAAGTTTACAAATCATTCTCTATAGTATGAGGTCATAATATTAATTGATAATCTGCCTTGTAATCTAATCTAATCCCTATAATCTGTTCGAAGAAGGTGTTGGTGTTTTACTGCCACTAGTGTTCATTTCGACTGGAAACCACAGTGATTTTAATTTTATGTAATACGTTTTTGGAGTTTTGGTAGAAGTAAGTTTTTCCAATGAGCCTAGGTTGCAATAACATGCATGAAAAGAGAGTTCCCCCAAAATGACAATTCTCACACTTTAAACCCCATTTGTTTTTTATAGTTTTATGGTATTTTACACTCTTTTTAAAGTGTTATTGCATTCCCCATTATAATTGCATGGAAAAGGCAACTAGAACATTCTTCTGTACTAACATAGTTTTGGAGGTTTGGACCGACATGAGATTGAGTAAATTATAATGCAATTTTATTTTTTGGATTATCTACCCCTTTAGTGACGTGTTGTACACATCTAACAGCCTACAAACATAGGAATGAAACTAGGGAATACATTTTTCTTTCATTTCTTTATCCCTCCAGAGATGATAACAGATTCTTGCTAATTTTAGATCTTCATCGTCTCCCTCTTGCCTCATTATAGGTGTCATATTTCTTCTGAAGCTGTGGCATTTTCTCACATGTAATGAAATACGAGAGGTGGCAGCCATTGAGGTAATATTCTGATGCAGTGCAAAACTGAGATAAAAATACTTGATTTATTTTCATTTGGTGATTGTAGCAAATGCAGAGCTCAGATCAGTAAACATGTCACTGTCAAATGAAAGCTATTGAGGCATAGTTATTCATATCTTAAAGCTGACAGGACCCAAAGGAATATGTCATTGCTCTTGAGTTTTCTTCATTCAGATGGTTCATTTAAACATTAGTTTTGTCAGAAATGTTTCTCCTCAAATTATATTGGGAGATATAAAAATAGACAATGTTTGAAATACAGTAAGCATATTAAATGAACTCCCTGTTCTTATACATAACTAGATTTTTACATTATCTGAAAAAAATGTGATTGGTGTTTGTCTGACAATGCTAGACCAGGGTGTTCTGGAAACAGTTTTTTAAGGAATTCTGAATGGTTGTTAGAGAGCCCATAACCAATTTGTTCAGCAAGGTAATATTGAAAGCATTGACTTTGTTCTATACTTTGGGAAATTGCTAGATCTGAGTACAATGTGAGACTATGTTGAGGTCTGAAACTCTATAGCAGTGGTGTTTAAATCATTTGACAAGGACCCACAAATGTTGTGAACTAATTGAGTAGGACTCCCTTCCTAATATTTAAAGGCAGGTATACACTATCGGAAGTTAAGATTTTGAAAACATTAAAAAAGATTTTTCATTTTATTTAAATGAAATGATTTTATTTGATTAAAGAGATCAAAAATACAGTAAAAACAGCAATATTGTGTAATATTATTATATTTAAAAAGTGTAATTTATTCCTGTGATGGCGAAGCTGAATTTTCAGCATCATCTTCCTTCAGAAATCATTGTAATGTGATGATTTTGTCCTCAAGTAACAGTTTTATTATTATTATTATTATTAATAATATTATTAATGGTGAAAACAGTTGTGCTGCTTAATATTGTTGTGAAAATTATAAATTTTAAATTATGAATAAATTATAAATTTTCAAGGATTCTTTGATGAATAGAAAGAGACAGCATTTAGTTGAAGCATTTTGTCTTCACTGGATTCCTTTGATAAATGTAAAAAGTATTAATAATAAAAATAAAAACGTACTGACCCCAGACTTTTGAATGGTAGTGTATTATCACATATAATTTAAAAATAATAAGTGTGATATAAAGATGCAAACGGTTAGTTATTTCCCAAATTAAGTAATTGACTTATATATTGTCATTTTTACGAAAAACAATTATTATTAAAACATTATCTGGGGGAAAAAAAGATTTAGGTTTTTATTTTTTTGGTGTTGTCTGATTTTGTTGCTGCAGCAACATTTGAGCTATTTTAGAGAGATCTGTTTTCTTTCCTGTTGTGGGAGTGTTTGACTTCAGCTTGTGCTGACATCTTGTGAATAACTCAATGGCAGGGCTGTGCTTGAGGTTGAAAAGACACCCTGGGATCGGTTTATCGTTAGGTGAGTGCCTACCACCTGTCAGGGGTCAAACTTGAGAGATGGATGAGGAATAAATGGCCACCAGCAGACAGGTGTGTACTGTGTTCGAGTAAACGTGTATCAGCACTTTCCTGAAAAAAACTTTTATCAGGAGACACATTTCTTCTCCTCTCTCTGTAGGTAGTCCCTTAGAGGTGTTGCAGTGCGATATCTAAGATTATATGTGAGTGTGTGATGTTCAAACACTGATCTGGACTCACCCTGTGCTCTCAAGCATCCATCTCACTCCCCTGCAGAACTATCAATAACCCGTTTGGCTGGAAATCAAAAGGTGTGGCTGATGTAATGCAATGAAACATCTTTTTTGGTCAAAGGTTATTGAGGAATTTGTTTAATGAAGTAACCGAACAGGGAGAGTCAATATCTGTTTGCAGCACAATATTTACTAGCAAAATGTCTGTCACACACACACTATTTCAGTTTAAATAAACATTTTTGTCCTGTTTTGTAGAAGAAGAAAAAAAATCTTAATATAGATTTAGCTGCCCAAAATGGCATCATAATATGGGAGCTTTCAGACTTGGTTCGATTGCTTTCAGGTTCGATTTGCTCCGCCCTCCCCTTGCCCCTCTGGTCTCTGTTCACATTCAATTATTTGGGCCCAAACTCTGGTACTCTTGTTTCATCAAGCGTACCCCCATGCTGCTCGGTAACTTCTATGATGAGATGAAATCAAAATGGATTGAGTTGCTCGCATTTTTTTATTTTCAATTTTTTTTACCGTTTTGTATCCAAAGTGTCAGCATATAATGTCACTTGCTTATATCCTCGAATGCTCTTCTAAAGAACACAAGATTCCATTTGTGCTGAAGGTGCTTGAGCAGAAATGAGATACACATTCTCTCAGTTAAGTGAGTGAGAACCAGTGTTGGGATAAGTTACTTTTAAAAGTAATGCTTTACAATATTGCATTACACCCTAAAAAAATGACTGTGTCACTTAGTTACTTTTTATGGAAAGGAATGTGTTATGTTACTTTTGAGTTACTTTTTCTTACCTGGGCTGGACTTTATTGTTTGATTTTTAATAACAAAATAACAAAAGTTCTATTTTTGGCAAATGCAAAGGCCCTTTCACACCAAAAGTAATGACTAGTCATTACTAAAGTAATGAGATATCTTACTTCAGCAATAGAAAAATTAAACCCAAATGTGATGTTTGAAGTCATATTTGCTTATATGGTTGAATTGGATCATCATGTTTACACTGCACAAACAATGCTTCTGCATTCAGGTTCAGACTCCAGGTAAATGTGTGCCAAATAAGAATTTTTTTGTTTTGTTTTGTTGCTCGTATGTGTCATGCAGTGTGAACTGCACAAACCACATATAATCTGATCTTTCCAATTCCGATTTGTGCCACTTCCATATGTGGTCGTAAATCCGATACAGGTCGGATGTTTTGCAATGCGACCTCAGTCTGAACGGTCACACCGGAATTCATGCAACTTTTACATCCCTCTAGAGCAACATTCGTTACAATTCTGCGCTCAAAGATTCACTTCAAAGATTTTACATACCCAAAGTTATCAAAACAGTTGTGAAAGGTAGTCAGTGGAAGGACATTGATCAATGTGTCAGACCTACTAAGTATTACAGTGACAGCTCTATATACAAGCAAAACATGAGGGCTCGTATCATGAATGTAAAAAAAAAAAAAATATATCTTGAATGCACACTGACTTCCACAAACAGATCACTCTATAAATAATTGTGTGATTGCTTACTTTAATGTCCTCCGTGTTTATTTTTGCATGACAGCGTGCTGCATGACGTCGTCTTATAGTTATTTTGAGTATGCGAGTCAGTCCAGGACCATGATCTGTTCACCCTGGAATCTGATATTTAAAATAAAAATAAAAAATCGGATCTGATCTGAGCAATAAATCGGAATTGAGCACTAAGGGTCGCAGTGTGAACGTAGCCTAACTCGATTTCTCCTTGGCCAACTGAAGGTTGTCATGGAAATGCTTGATGTATTTGTATTGATGTTTGCTGGAGTAAAAAAAAAAAATCTTCTAAGAAATTTTATTTGACTTTCATTGTTGTTGGATGTTCTGAATTCCCGCTCTGAATGTCAAACTACTGAAAAATGTCAAACTTGCTGACTATTTTAAACTTTTTTCTAGCAGTATGTGACCACATAATTAAGGAAATCTTTTTAACAGGACATAGAATGCTTTGTCTAAAGCAATTATGTGCCTTATAGTTCAAGTCTGAGTAAAATGGATGTTTGTTTTTTTTATTACAGAATTTAAATTGTGCAAAAAAAAAGAAAGAAAAAAAAAGTAGCTTAGGCCACTATGACCAGCAGTGGTTCATATCTGAAATGCTCAGACACAAAAGCATGCATTCATTTCCTCTCCAATATCTGGCATCAGGTCGCATAATCAAGTTCATAACACATGGATAGAAATCCAGCTACTGAGTAGTGTATTTAACTGAGTTTACCCAAACATTTAAATTGTCTTTTTTTTTCATTCTCATGTTGCTCCAAAACCCATGTGTTCCCTTTCGTAGTCACTCCGAGTTACGTCGGATGACGACGAATGGGGGTTTCGCCTAGAAAGCCAATCATCTTCGTGTATTTTAAAACGAGCCAATGGCGATGAAATGCCATGGGTCTGCGGAATTTGCATAGCGTATCTCCGCCCCACCTCGTGGGTATAAAAGGAGGACGCTCGGCAACATGCAGATATGTTTTCGCTTCGGAGCCAAGAGCTTCTCTTCACTCCACAAGCCAAATCCTGACTTCATCTTCTTTGTGACGAGCGAACTCTCGGGTGTTGGTGTGACGGCGGTACCCAGCGAGTTCACATTACCTGCGATCTGAGCAGTGATCTGCCAGTCTGTGTGTTTCTCCCTGGTCGCCTCAGCATCGCTGAGTTTTTTCTCTAAAAAGAGCTGCACGTGGCACGTCTTTTTAAAGATGTCTCGCCCGTGTTCTTCTGGGTGCGGTCGTTTCCTGTCTTCCTTTGATGGGCACAATCGCTGCTTTGCGTGTTTGGGCTTAGAACACGCTAAAGCAGCGCTTGTGGATGACTCATGTTCCTTCTGTGGGAACATGGCCATCGCAACACTGAGGTCTAGACTCAATGATCTCATTCGAGAGAGAGTCCCCTCATCCACACCCCGATCTACATCCTCCACGAGAGGCTGTACTTCGGCTGGTGGACAGGGTGACTTGAAGGTGACGGTGTGGGACAATCCGACGATGAGTCCTCAGACCACGCCCCCCTCTACAGTGATGCAACCCGCGAGTGCCGCGGTGATTCTACCGGATTCATCTTTCGATGCCCCGCGTGTTTCATTCGGCGCTCCAGAGGAAGACTCGATGTCGATCGCGGCATCACAAGGCGGGCAAGAGTCATCGGGAAGTGACGATGCGGCTGCGTTGCCTCCTTCTGGAGCTCCAGCGTTGCCCGTATCAGATCCCGAGATGACGGCCATGCTCTCCCGGGCCGCCGCGAGCATCGGGCTTGAGTGGAACCCTCCGCCCTGCCCTGAGCGCTCGCGGTTGGATGATTGTTTTTTGGGTGCGGCTGCCGCCTCGCGGCCACAGCCTACCCCAATGCCATTCTTCCCGGAGGTGCATGAGGAGTTGACGAAATCATGGAAGGCTCCCTTGACCTCCCGTGTACGTTCGTCAGCTTTCTCCGCCTTTCCTCCCCTCGATGGGGCGGCCGCCCATGGGTACACTGGGATTCCCCCGGTTGAACACTCTGTTGCCATGCAACTATGTCCTCAGAGTGCTTCATCTCGTGGTAATCCAAAGCACCCGTCCAAGGCCTGTAGATTTTCGTCCACCCTAGTGGTGAGGTCTCACAGAGCTGCAGGACAGGCGGCTGCCGCTCTGCATGCGATGAGCACCTTGCAGGTCTACCAGGCCAAGCTGCTCAGAGATATGGACGAGGCGGGGACTGACCCAGGGCTCTTCAATGAGCTGCGTGCCGCCACTAACCTCGCTCTCCGAGCGACGAAAGTGGCCTCACGCTCCCTGGGTCAGGTGAAGGCCACCTCTGTGGTCCAGGAGCGTCACCTGTGGCTGAACCTGGCTGATATGCGGGACGCCGAGCGAACCCGTCTGCTCGACGCCCCCATATCCCAGGCCGACCTCTTCGGCGGAGCGGTTGAGGACTTTGCAGCAGCAGCCTTCACCCGGGAGGAGGCCGCAGGAAGGCGCCACAGCCCTCTCCAGCCCTGCGGCCCGCTAAACGCCAGGCTAAGCGGCGCTCCTGAGACGGGCTGCTCAGTGATGGTGTCGGTTTTTTCCCAGGAGGTGGTTGCAGGCCCCCTCCTTCCCCCGGCGGAGGGCCGGGGGAGAATCTTTTGTTCTCCCGCTGCTCACCCACGGGTGGGCAGTACCCTATTATAGTCAAATAAAGAACCAATACACCCATCACTGAGCACACAGAGCCGGTTGACAGTGCGCGACGCCCCCGGGCCTCGCCGCTCTCATCCCTCTCTGTCACAGAGTGCTCGGACCGCAGTGTGTGCCGCCTCCTGGCCTCGCCACTCCCGTCCCCCTCTGTCCCAGAGGGTGCGGACAACAGTGTGTGCCGTCTCCGGACCTCACCACCCTCGTCCCCCTCTATCGCCAGACCCCTGGCAGAGCAGACCCCCGTGGAACGCTGGTCCTTCCCTGGTCTCCTCTGTCAGGACGCGGAGCATGACCGCGCCCCCGCACCGGGCCGCTTTGCCACCCTCGCCTGGGCCGGTCACTCCGCTTCGCTGCCCCTCCGGGGGGACGCCTGTGGTTCGTATGACCCCGCTGGTTCAGTATCTGACAGCTTGGTTGGAGCTTCCCAGCCTTTCTCGCTGGGTTGCCCGAACTATCAGGCTCGGCTATGCGATTCAGTTCGCACGGTCTCCTCCCCGCTTCAGGGGAGTTCGCTTCACTATGGTCGGTGGCAATGCCCCTATCATGAGAGCGGAGGTCACCCTGCTGGCGAAGGGTGCAATCGAGACTGTCCCTCCAGCCGAGATGAAGTCAGGGTTTTACAGCCCGTACTTCATTGTCCCCAAGAAGTCCGGTGGGTTACAGCCGATCCTGGATCTACGCGTCTTGAACCGCTCCCTTCACAGGCTGCCGTTCAAGATGCTCACGGCCAAACGCATTTTCGAATGTGTGCGGCCACGGGATTGGTTTGCAGCGATAGACCTGAAGGACGCCTACTTTTATGTCTCCATTTTACCTCGACACAGACCGTTCCTACGGTTTGCTTTCGAGGGGCAGGCATACCAGTACGCGGTTCTCCCCTTCGGGCTAGCCCTGTCTCCACGCGTCTTCACGGAGGTCGTCGAAGCTGCCCTTGTTCCCCTTCGGGAACACGGGGTTCGCATCCTGAACTATCTCGACGACTGGCTGATCCTAGCTCACTCTCGAGACCAGGTTTGCGAAAACAGGGATCTTGTGCTCCGGCACCTAGCCCGTCTGGGCTTTCGGGTCAACTGGGAGAAGAGCAAACTCTGCCCCGTGCAGAGGATCTCTTTTCTCGGTATGGAGATCGACTCGGTCGCCATGTCGCGCAGCTTACGAGCGAGCGCGCACACTCGCTGTTGACTTGTCTTCGACAGTTCGATGGCAAGAGTGCGGTCCCACTGAAATTGTTTCGGATTGCTTCATATGAGACCGCTTCAGCTGTGGCTTCGCGATCGAGTCCCGAGGTGAGCATGGCATCATGGCACGTTCCGAGTCCCAGTGACTCCGACCTGCCGTCAGTCCTTCACTCCGTGGAGGAACCTCAGTTTTTTACGGGCCGGAGTTCCACGGGTTGGGGCGCCATGTGCAACGGACATGCTGCCGCGGGCTGCTGGACAGGACCCCAGCGCCTTTTGCATGTCAATTGCCTCGAGTTGCTGGCAGTACGCCTTGCCCTGCACCGTTTTCTCACGTTGCTCAGGGGTCAACACGTACTAGTCCGTTCAGACAATACCGCGACTGTAGCGTACATCAACCGTCAGGGTGGTCTACGCTCCCGCCGTATGTCGCAACTCGCACGCCACCTCCTCTTATGGAGTCAGAAGCACCTGTGGTCCCTTCGTGCTATCTACATTCCGGGAGATCGGAACTTTGCAGCCGACGAGCTGTCACGGTTTCGGCCCATCTCCGGCGAATGGCGACTCCATCCCCAGTCGGTTCAGCTGATTTGGGACCAGTTTGGGGACGCACAGATAGATCTGTTTGCCTCTCACGACTCGACCCATTGCGCCCTGTTCTATTCCCTGACCGAGGGCACCCTCGGCACGGATGCACTGGCACACAGCTGGCCGCGGGGCCTACGCAAATATGGGTTTCCCCCAGTGAGCCTTCTCGCACAGACCTTGTGCAAGATCAAGGAGGACGAGGAGCAGGTCATTCTGGTTGCCCCGTATTGGCCCACCCGGACCTGGTTCTCCGAACTGGTACTCCTCGCGACAGCACCTCCTTGGCCAATTCCTCTGAGGAAGGATCTCCTTTCTCAGAGACGGGGCACCCTTTGGCACCCTCGACCTGATCTCTGGAGGCTCCACGTGTGGCTCCTGGACGGGTCCTGGAGAAGACCCCAGGAGATGCTCGATCTCTGTCGTGCTTTCCTTCCTGCAAGATGGGTTGGAGCGAAGGCTGTCTCCCTCCACCCTGAAGGTGTATGTGGCCGCTATCGCCGCATATCACGAAGCAGTTTAAGGTAAGTCTCTGGGGAAGCACGACCTGAGCGTCAGGTTCTTGAGAGGAGCGAGGAGACTGAATCCTCCTCGCCCTCCTCTCGTTCCCTCTTGGGACCTCTCAGTGGTCTTAAATGCCCTGCAGAGGGCTCCCTTTGAGCCTCTGCATTCAGTTGAGCTTAAGTTCCTGTCTATGAAGACAGCGCTCCTGGTTGCTTTTGCCTCTATCAAGAGGGTAGGGGACCTGCACGCATTCTCCGTTGACAAAGCGTGCCTGGAATTCGGGCCCGGACACTCTCACGTGATCCTGAGACCCCGGCCTGGATATGTGCCCAAGGTTCCCAACACTCCCTTCCGGGACCAGGTGGTGAACCTGCAAACGCTGCCCCGGGAGGAGGCAGACCCAGCCTGGGCACTGCTCTGTCCAGTACGCGCTCTCCGTGCTTACGTAGACAGAACGCAGTGTTTCAGGACCTCAGACCAGCTCTTTGTCTATTATGGTGGGAGACTGAAGGGAAAGGCTCTCTCAAAGCAGAGGTTGTCTCACTGGATAGTGGACGCCATTGCTTTGGCTTACCAACAGCAAGGCCGACCGTGCCCTCTTGGTGTGACAGCCCACTCCACCCGGAGTGTGGCTTCCTCTTGGGCTCTAGCGCATGGCGCCTCGACTGGCAGACATTTGTAGAGCTGCAGGCTGGGCGACACCCAACACATTCGCCAGATTCTATAATCTCCGAGTGGAGCCTGTGTCCTCTCGTGTACTCGCTTAAGTTAGCTAGTACTGGACCCGCTCAGGTGTCTTCGCTTGCTCGCCATTCCACTCCACGGACTGGATACGTGCGATTATTCCTCAGGTGAGCCTTCCTCTCTGAAGCCCTGAGTTCCTCCAGCACTGTTGACGCTGGCGCCAGTGTCTATTGCCTGTGCGTCGGCTAGGTGCCTCCGTGTACTTGGTTCCTCCCTGAGTAACCCCCACATGTGTATTTCCACTGTAAGCCTCCTTGAGCATGTGTCTTTCCCTTGGCAAGCCACCTTGCCACTCCTGGAGTTCAAAGTTGCCACCCCTCAGGCTGGTCACTCCAGTGTTCCTCCATATGAAGCCCTCCGGCCATATGTGTTTCTTAAGACCTCCCTAAGGGTAGGCATGCTGCGGCATATCTCCTCTGAGATATGCTTCCCAGTGTACCTTGGTATTCCTGTGTTAAGTAGGACTCCTTCGTCCGTGCCAGTATCACGACAGGGGGATCAGACTTTCGCAGGGCACTGGAAGACAGCTGTGAAGTTGGCGTGATTTCACGGGGACCCCCATTCGTCGTCATCCGACGTAACTCGGAGTGACTACGAAAGGGAACGTCTCGGTTACATATGTAACCCTCGTTCCCTGAGTAGGGAACGGAGACGTTACGTCTCCCTGCCACTTCCGCTGTACCGCTGGGTAGACGCCTGAGTTCAGTCTCGGCTCCTCAGCGAAGGCATATCTGCATGTTGCCGAGCGTCCTCCTTTTATACCCACAAGGTGGGGCGGAGATACGCTATGCAAATTCCGCAGACCCATGGCATTTCATCGCCATTGGCTCGTTTTATAATACACAAAGATGATTGGCTTTCTAGGCGAAACCCCCATTCGTCGTCATCCGACGTAACGTCTCCGTTCCGTACTCAGGGAACGAGGGTTACGTAACCGAGACGTTTCTTCTTCTTCTTTTTTTTACTCATTGAGCTCATTTCCTAATGACAGTCCATAATAATCATGTCTATAAAGGTCAAAAAAGGACAACATAACAGCAGATATAAAAAACTGAATGAAATTTAGGTCGTTATTCTTTGAAAATGACCTGAAAATATTCTTTTAAATTATACCTTTTGTGTTCCATTGAAAAACGTAATAGCATATGTGTTTGGGCTGACATGAGGATGAGTAAATAACTATTTCTTTAATTTTGAAGTTTAAAGCCTTAAACAGAATGCAATTAAACAGAATTTCTGTATGTGCATCCAGGTAAGAACTTGCCGATTATATAATATCACATTATAATTCCTCAAGAACACTTTAAAATGTTAAGAGGGTCTAATGTGCTGTGTAATAACATCTGCTGGCCCTTTCTGATTGTTTTTGGAACCTGAATAAGAGTATAACTCGGAGTAACAGGCCCCAGCGGAGTCTTCTGTCCCTCACATTTTACACACTTACTACCAAAATTTATATTTGTGGGAATGACACTCAGCACATATTACTGTCCAAAAGGCAATATTTCTCAATTCTGGGTTTTAAAATTTTGTTTTAAGAGTCTGACTCCACCAAATAATTCTTCATATTTGGCAAAAACAAGGCGGGTGATTTTTTATAAAAGATTTAACTAGGATGGAAAAAGGCCACAGTCAGCCAAACCACAGTGGCTTTCAATGAAGCGTGTGCTGCAATAATGCAAACTGGAGAAGGTATTCCGCTTTCTCTGAATCACTATTTGTTTAAAACAGTGGGAAAGTAGCTATACTCAATGTTTGGCAAAAGCCTCATCCTTGGCTTGATTGTTTTAGCAGAGCCTTGGGCTGGATTTTAATTGGGAGCAAGTGAAAGAAAGAAAATTGAATAACCTTGTGGTGTCCACAGAACACTCTTCAGAAACAGAACACGTGACAATGGGAAAACCTTGATGGCTTTATTGAATATTGCCTTTGAGCGAATTTTATATTTTTTTGGGGAGTGGGCTTTGTTATCAGTGTCTTTCGGTTTTAAATTTGTCATGTGATCATGTGCTCTCTATGTATATCTCATTTGGTATTGAAATTGCTTTTAAATGCTAGCTCGCTTTTTGCTTTTGAATTAGCGATCACATGTAGGCTACTGATAGGGAGCAGCGGTACTGACCACACAAAATAGGTTATTTGACACTCAGGATCTGTTGCGCACCAAATCCTCTGCCATTGTCCTGTCAGTCATCTCTCCTTAGTCTCGTCAAGTGATAAGTGAAATCTGACTCCTGCTACACTGTGCTGCAACTCTGCAGCTCCTGTATACGGAGCAGAGCAGACACTTTCAGTTTATAACTGTAGCATCCGTTGTCCGACTGAACTAAATACTTTTTATTTCTATACAAAAAACAAAATGACAATGGAGGATTTGCTGCAGTGGGCAAGTTGGTGTATGGCTGAACACCTTGTAACACACTCCGACTACCGGAGCAAGCCTATAGAATAGAGGAGCACTCAGTTCCTGGAAGGGCCACAGCCCTGCAGAGTATAGTTGCAACCATTGACTTCATTCCATTGTAGAAAATTGGAGCCAAAATTTCCCAGAAATGGCCGTTGATATCGTGTGGCGATTACATCATTTGGAGCCTGAGTCCAACACAGGCTCATTGGGAAAACATACCTGTTGCAACATTTTTGCAAAACGCAAACATGTACCAAACGTACATATCACTAGAGTTTCCAAAAGAAATGAACACTAGAGGCAGTAAAACAACAATAACTTTTCACACACAATTATGATTACAGAGACAGATTATGGGTCAATAAAGACTTGTTTTCACGGGGCTCCTTGCACAATTATGTTATGACCTCAAAACACTTTTTAACATAGTGCATGATTTGTAAACTAATATATTTTGGAGTTTGCATCACTTAACCAGCTCCATATGTTCGGTTTTACTAACATATTACGCTTGCTCGGTAGCTCAACTGAAACAGAATTGTACTTTTGATGCGGAGAGCTCGGGTGCGAATCCCGTGAAAGACGAGTCATGGTAAAAGAGCTCAATGACAATAGTTCAAAAACAAGCTAAAACACCATGGTTACGATTGTGTTGTTATGTCACATCTGCTTTTGTTAACACTATCGGGTAGTGTAACACAGTTCGTAGTTCTGTGAAGAAGGAGGCGGGAACCGGCGAACATTCAACAAACTTTAATAAATAAATAAACAAATAAAAAACGAAAGTAAAAGACAGCAGCCCCTCACGGAAGACTGCTGTAACATATAATAAAACAAAACACAAAATAGGACTAGGCCTGTTCTTCTCTCGATCTCCACTGTCGTCGCTCCTCCTTTTATGCTTCTGTTCCTCTGTGAGAGATACGAGACCGGTGCGTCGCGCAGGTGTCGCTCATCAGTAATCACGCCACCGGCCTTGCGCCGTCCTTCCACGGCCCTCAACCTCGTCCTGCTTTGCCGCAGGTAGATTTAGGGTTTAGTGCAGTGGTTCTCAACTCCAGTCCTCGGGACCCACTGCTCTGCACATTTTGTACGTCTCTCTTATCTGACACACTCAGTTCAGATCATAGAGTCTCTCCCAACGAGCTGATGATCTGAATCAGGTGTGTTAAATAAGGAGACATACAAAATGTGCAGAGCAGTGGGTCCCGAGGACTAGAGTTGAGAACCACTGGTTTAGTGTGTGTTGTGGTAACCACTGGTATTGTGCGTTATTTTAAAATGGAGCATTGACCTTATAGCACCACACAAAAATTTGCCACAGGTATGTTTTTCTAATGAGCCTGGGCTGATCCCGTGATGGAGCCGCGTTATTAAGGTCCAGCCCATACTCCCACAGACTCGATCTCAAGCACAGCTGTCAATCGTGATGTTACACCCCGTTTTTATAGCGTCAAATAACTATTAACTAAAACCAAACTTATTGTAAAAATGAACACTTGAACATTTGTAAGCATGATGAGAACTACCTAAAATGACAAACCATCTATGAAAAAAAAAAATGTAAAAGTATGTCTGGATTTTTTTTTTAGTTTGACTTGCGTCCCATTCGATTAGACAGGGACGGCACGGACAGCAGCCAATCCTCCTCGACCCAGGAGCACGGCAGGGAGCTCTCCGTCCCACCTGTTGATAAATCGCGCCAGCACCACAGCTCCTTCGTGCTGCCTGACCTCCTCAACACCGCAATCCCCCTCAGCAGCGAGGGATCTCCGACAGTGTGTCTCTCCTTCCTTCCGGGTTTTGGCACCAATGTAGCAATGTTCATTGATAAGGGAAGGAGGAGGCAGGAACTGGCCAATATTCAACAAACTCTAATCCAAAAATAAACAAACAACAAAATGAAAGTAAAGTGGCTGGCAGTCACTCAAAATCCAGGGCTGGTACTCTCTCGTTTTCTGCTATCTTCACTTCTTCTCTTATCTTTCTTTATATATATATATATATATATATATATATATATATATATATATATATATATATATATATATATATATATATATATATATATATATATAATATTATGATTAATATTGTTATTTTTTATTGTCTACCTTTTCAATCCTAAAAGTTTTCATTTATATAATCGTTCTTATTTTTAAGATGACACCATAACATGCTTTGTCTCAGCTCTCCATTGCTATCATGGTTTTGAGTAACGATGCATAGATGTTTCGGTAAGATCTCTTCCCTGAAAACACATTTAGTCCATAAAAAGAAGGGCAACTGCACTGAACAGTTTAAGAGCTAGTAAATAATTGAGTGTTGGCTGGTTTTGGCCAGACTTCTTATTCATTCCACTGCCTGCACCTTTCATTTTCACTGACGGTTAACGGGCTCTTCTCCTCGGGAGTCATATTTTACATGTTTAATATGGTAATGTTCTTTCTTTACCTTGCAGATGCTGAAAGCAGCCTGTGCATCAATGTCTCAACAGTCATTAGCCACCTACCATTTTAAAGCACATAAGCGCTCAATGATTCCCGTAGATGCTTATCATTGTCGGTGCCTGGGGCTCAGAATAAAACCGGCTGGAGATCTCTCAGGCACCAAGGACCTGTTCGGAGCGTTAATCAGGATTGCTGATGTCTAAAGGCCATGTGGAGTCTGGAATTACCTGGATTTAGTCAAACGCAAAACGACTCGGTTACTAACGTAACCTCGGTTCCCTGAGAGGAGGGAACGAGTATTGCATAAGTAGCTTACGCTATGGGAAAACTCCTTTTCTCGAGAATACTGCAGTCTTTATGTAAAACGCATTGCTGCTGCACAGCTGACAGCAATGAACGAAGGAAGCTCGGTCATTGGCTGTGCTGCGGCAACTTGCTCGAACCAATGACGGGGCGACTCTGAATGCGCGACCAATGATCGCGCTTCGTGCCCGCGCGTGTCAGAGCCCGCCAAGATGGGCGTGGCCAAGACCTATTTATTGGGCGCCCCGTCATAAGAGTTCTTTAGGTTAAAACGACTGAAGCGAACTAACCAAGCACAAGCACGGCAGCTTACGCAATACTCGTTCCCTCCTCTCAGGGAACCGAGGTTACGTTAGTAACCGAGTCGTTCCCTTTCGAGAGGTCTCTCCTATTGCGTAAGTAGCTTACGCTATGGGAACACCATGCAAAACGCTGTGCATGCTGAACTTCGCCTTATGATAGCCAGAGGCAGGTGCCTGAGCTGAAAAGCAAAGTTATCATCCAACTAGCCGGCAGAGGCGAGCTTTATATGTGGGAAAAAAAACTGAGCAGCTAGAAGGCGCTCAGTGTGACACCACCACATACATAATCTAGATACGAACTCGTAGTTCAACTAGCATCATGCTGATAGTACATTGGAATGCAATGTCGGGACCTGTAGGTTGTAGAACCTGATAAATGTGCACGGTGAGGCCCAGCCTGCCGCCGCACAAATATCCTCGATCGTTATCCCGCTCGACCATGCCCAGGAAGAATCCACACTCCTGGTGGAGTGTGCTTTGACTCCCCAGGGGCATTGAAGTCCCTTAGCTTCATAAGCCAGTACTATAGCCTCAACTATCCAGTGAGAGATTCTCTGCTTTGAAACGGCGGAACCTTTCGTACGGCCGCCAAAGCATACAAACAGTTGTTCTGTCTGTCTGAATAGGGCAGAACGCTCCAAATACACTCTGAGAGCCCTAACGGGGCAGAGTAGATTAGCGTCGTGTTCGTCTGCTGGAGACGACAGCGCAGTTAGGGAGATAACCTGTGCTCTGAAGGGAGTGGTGAGCACTTTAGGAATATACCCGTGTTTCGGTCTAAGGACGACCCTGCAGTCGTTAGGTCCGAATTCTAGGCAGGCAGCGCTTGTCGAAAGCGCGTGCAGGTCGCTCACTCTCTTGACCGAGGCGAGTGCCAGCAAGAGCGCAGTCTTAAGCGAGAGCTGTTTAAGGTGCACGGTTCGGAGTGGTTCGAACGGGGGCCCTTTAAGAGCGTCTAGGACAGTAGCTAGGTCCCAGATCGGCACTGAGGGGGGGCGTGAAGGGTTCATCCTCCTAGCGCCCCTTAGGAAACGAATAATAAGGTCGTTTCTTCCCAATGGACGTTCCATTACAGGGTCGTGTGACGCTGTGATGGCCGCCACATATACTTTGAGCGTGGAGGGGGTGCAGCCCGCCTCCAGAAGCCCTTGTAGAAAAGCGAGTACGTTCGTAATCTCGCATGTTTCAGGGTTCAGGCCCTTGGCATTACACCAGTCACTGAACACTTTCCATTTCTGAGCATATAAGCGTCTCGTGGAGGGCGCCCGCGCCTCAGCGATGGTTTTTAGTGCTCCGCTCGTGAGGTTCCTGGGAACCCATTGAGGGGCCATGCATGAAGGGCCCACAGATCGGGGCGGGGATGAAATATCATCCCGCTGGCCTGACTGAGGAGGTCTGGCCTCAGTGGAATCGGCCGTGGTGCAGATTGCATTTGCATCAGATCTGGAAACCATGTTTGGTTCTTCCAGAGTGGGGCTATCAGAAGCACTGCGTTTTGCTCCTCTCTGACCCGACTGATGACCTGTGGCAGCATCGCGATCGGGGGAAAGGCATATAAGGGGCGGCTCGGCCAGCTCTGGGCGAGTGCGTCCGTGCTTTTCGTGAAGAAAAGAGAGCAGTGCGCGTTCTCCTTGGAGGCGAAGAGGTCGATCTCCGCTTTGCCAAAGGTTTTCCATAACCACTGAATCGTCAGCGGGTTGAGAGCCCATTCTCCTGGGAGAATCTTGTCTCTGGATAGCATGTCTGCCTCCTGGTTCAGGGCGCCTGGCACATGCGCTGCTCTCAGCGAGCGCAAGTTGTGCTGGGACCATAAAATGAGTCTCCTGGCCATTGAATGCATGGAGCTCGACCTGAGTCCACCCTGGCGATTTATGTACGACACTACCGTCATGTTGTCCGTTCGGACCAGGACGTGTTCGTTTTTTAGATGTGGAAGCAGGGCTCTGAGAGCCAAAGCGACCGCTTTCATCTCCAGACAGTTTATGTGTAGGCGCTTTTCCGGGTTTGACCAAAAACCGGAGACAGGCCTGCCCTAGTAAAGGGCCCCCCAACCTATTTTGGAGGCATCTGTCGTTATCATCTTTCTCCTTGTGTTCACAGCCAGACTCACGCCTGACTGGTACCAGTCGGCGGCTTTCCAGTGCGTCAGGGCTTTTATACAGCCGTGGTTCGCTCTGATTAAAAGGTGGCCCGAACGCCACGCGTGAGTAGGGACGCGGCTCTTGAGCCAGCGTTGGAGAGGGCGCATATGCAACAATCCTAGCTGGAGTACGGCCGATGCTGAGGCCATGAGACCAAGCTTCCTCTGAAACCGCTTGACGGGGGCGCGCGCGCCCGCCCTGAATGATGTTGCAAGGCGCCGGATGGTGAGCGCGCGCGCTCTGATGAGAGACGCGCTGTCATTTGCATCGAGTCTAGAACTATTCCCAGGAAAGAAATCCTCTGGCTGGGAGATAGTATGCTTTTTGCAAAACTGATTCTTAGACCCAGGCATTCTAAATGGCTGATAATCCAAGATCTGTGTGTTATTAACTGACTCTCTGATTGTGCTAGGACCAGCCAATCGTCGAGATAATTCAGTATTCGCACTCCCCTTCGTCTCAAGGGGGAAAGTGCTGCATCCATACATTTCGTGAATATACGGGGAGCCAGGGACAGGCCGAACGGAAGTACTGTGTACTGGTAAGACTGTCCCTCGAAAGCGAATCTCAGAAACGGCCTGTGATGAGGCGCTATTGGAATGTGAAAGTAAGCATCTTTCAGATCCACTGAGAGAAACCAATCTCCTGGGCGTACTTGCGCGAGGATATGCTTGGTTGTTGACATTCTGAACGAGCGAATCATTAGTGCTTTGTTCAGGTGTCTGAGATCTAGGATGGGGAGGAGACCGCCATCCTTTTTCGGGACGAGAAAATAGCGGCTGTAAAAACCTTCCTCGCTCATAGAGGGGGGAACAGTTTCCACAGCGCCCTTTTCTATTAGTTTGCGCACCTCGGTGCGTAGAACATGTGAACACTCCTTTCTCACTTTCGTCTCGACCACAGTCGTAAAACGTGGTGGTCTGCGAGCGAACTGGAGCGAGTATCCGTGCTTTACTATATCCAATAGTAGGGACCAATTAGCCATGGCACGGCCAATAGACTGGGCGGTGGCCTTCGTGGCTCGCAGAGCTATATCAGTTGCGCTGCGTAGGTCCCTGAAGGCTTCGGGTTCGGGGCCAGACTAGTCCATAGAGCGGAGAAGTTTGGCTTGGAACACTTGAAGTACCGCCATTGAGTGAGGCGCTGATGCAGCTTGGCCGGCGGCGGCGTAGGCGTGACCGGCGAGAGCAGAAGTAGTGCGGCAGGGCTTCGAGGGGTGGGAAGCTTTGGCTTTCCATCCGGTGGTGGAGGGCGGGCCGAGATGATTGGCCACGGCCTCCTCGAGGGGCGGTGTACCCTCGTAGCCTCTTTCCTTCGCGCCGTCCACAGAGGAGAGCGAAGAAGAAAAAGAAGGCTTTAAGCTCGCAGAGTGGGGGGCTTTCCACGACTTGGTGAGTTCGTCGTGAACTTCCGGGAAGAAGGGAGAAGGCCTTTGCCGAGGGGCCTGCTGGCGCCCCTGCAGAAGCCACTCATCCAATCGGCTCCGGGTTGGTTCTTCGGGAGAAGACCAATCGAGCCCGAGGACTTCCACGGCCTTAGAGAGGACACGGATAATCTCGGTATCCATGGTGAAGCCCCCGCTCGTGCCAACTAGCGTCGACGGGGCAGGGTCGAGAGTGGAGCCCGGCCAGTCGTCCCATGCAGCGTCGATGGACAAGCTGTCATCTATTCCCCCATCGTCCTCGGATGCGACGAAAGTCACAAGGCCCACCGCTCTGCTAGAGGGGTGTAGGTCCGGCTGGGTGAACTGAACCGGCGGTGGGGAAGGCAAGAGCAGCGGTGAAACACACGCGGAGACTGGCTCGGCGTGACGTCACTGAGCTCAGGTTCAGGATGCCTCTGTGAGCGGCGCTTTTTCTTAGTGCGCGGCTCAAACAGATGGGTGGCGGCGATGGGCTCGCTCACGGTGAAAGCGGCGAGGCGAGCCCGCAGTGCGGAGAGACCCAGGTCATCACATTCCGGGCATCCGCCCTTGGTCAAAGCAGCTTCTGCGTGGTCCCGGCCCAGGCAGCGAGAGCAGATGATGTGACGATCCCCGTCCGGGAGAAGGTCTCTGCACGACGCGCAGGAAGGCATTTGAAACAACGCCTCAGAAAATTTGCTCTTTTACAAGTGTCGCGGGGCGAACAGATGTAAAGATACTTGCGTGTGTGGCACGCCGGATGGCTCAGTAGGATGGCGTTCGAAGGCGCCGACGTCCTCGTAGCAATCCCGCTGGTATGCTTTTCGACGGTGGCGAAGCCTTCAATAATCCGGAGGATCCAGCGAAGCAGGTGTTCGCTGAAGGAGATTAAATCTAAAGAACTCTCATGACGGGGCGCCCAATAAATAGCTCTTGGCCACGCCCATCTTGGCGGGCTCTGACGCGCGCGAGCGCGAAGCGCACTCATTGGTCGCGCATTCAGAGTCGCCCCGTCATTGGTTCGAGCAAGTTGGCGCAGCACAGCCAATGACCAAGCTTCCTTCGTTCATTGCTGTCAGCTGTGCAGCTGCAATGCGTTTTACATAAAGACTTCAGTATTCTCGAGAAAAGGAGTTCTAAAAGTAAGCTACTTACGCAATAGGAGAGACCTCTCGAAAGGGAACGTATGTTAAGAGCGAAATTACTGCACCTGGAAAAAAATTATCTTTCTTGACTAATGGATAACATGAGATCGCTGGAGTTCAAGGAGAGATTGCTGGATAGCAGGTTAGTCTGTCTTGAAGAGAGTCTGAACATCTATAAACGAGACCAGACAATGTGACTTTGGTTGACGAGTGCTTATATACAGACTGTGAAGAGGATCTGATGACGTGCAGGTGTGTGGTGATTAATACTCAGGTGATAGTGATCTCTGTGATTGTGTGGTGATGGAAACTGGCTGATCTCTGACAGTACCAGGTGATAGTGATCTCTGTGATTGTGTGGTGATGGAACCTGGCTGATCTCTGACAGTACCCCCCCCCCCCCCCCCCTCCACGGCCCGCTCCTGAGGGCCGTGGACCCCGACGTCGCGGTGGTCGACCTCTTCCTCGGGGTGCTGGGCGGTCAGGATGAGTCTCGTGGAAAGTGGTGAGGAGGGTCGGATCTAGTATATCATCCCGGGGTGTCCATGAACGTTCCTCGGGTCCATAGCCTTCCCAGTCCACTAAATATTCTAGGTGACCATTACGACGTCGGGAGTCCAAAAGCTCTTTGACAGTGTAGACCGTTCCATCCTCTATTACCAATGGAAGGGGGGGTTCTTCCACTGGGCCAGGTTCTGTTGAGGGAATAGGAACAGGTGAGTAATAGGGCTTGAGAAGTGATACATGAAAGGTAGGATGAATTCTGTAGTGTGATGGTAACTGTAGCTGGTAGGAAACTGGGTTAATTTGTCATGTGATGATGAAGGGACCAACGTATCTGGGACTCAGCTTCTTGCAGGGCAGGCGCAGCTTGATATCCCTTGTAGAGAGCCAGACCTTCTGTCCAAGCTGGTAAGTGGGTGGTTCGGTTCTCCGGGTGTCTGCCTGGATCCTTTGTCTGCGCACCGCCCTCTGGAGATGATGATGGGCGTCCTCCCAGACCCTCTCACTCTCTCGGAACCAATAGTCAACAGAAGGAACATCATAGGGCTCTCCAGACCACGGGAACAATGGAGGCTGGTAAACAAGTACGCACTGGAAGGGAGTGAGTCCAGTAGCGGACTGACGTAGGGAATTCTGTGCGTACTCGGCCCAGCCTAGGAATTGGTACCAGGAGTTCTGGTGACCATGGCAGAAGGTTCTCAGGAAGCGCCCAATTTCCTGAATCTTCCTCTCCGTTTGCCCATTCGTTTGAGGATGGTAACCTGATGACAAACTGACGGACACACCTAGGAGTTTGAAAAAAGCCTTCCAAACCTGGGAGATGAACTGCGGGCCTCTGTCTGAAACAATATCCTCTGGAATTCCGTAATATCGGAACATGTGGTTGAACAGTAACTCAGCTGTTTCCAGGGGAGTAGGGAGTCCTCTTAATGGGATGAGACGGCAGGACTTGGAAAAGCGATCGACAATCACTAAGTTGCAGGTGTTACCCTCGGAGGGTGGTAGGTCAGTTGCGAAATCTACTCCTAGGTGTGACCAAGGGCGTTGGGGAATGGGCAATGGAAGGAGCTTGCCGGAGGGAAGATGGCGTGGGCTTTTGGTGATAGCACAGTCTGAGCATCCCTGGACGAACCTTCTCACATCCCTGGCCATGTTGGGCCACCAGAAGCGATCTTGTAGCAGTGAGAGGGTGCGATTGGCCCCTGGATGACCAGTGCCCACGGAAGAGTGTGCTGAGTGCATAAGGTCATTGCGTTGTGACCGAGGAACAAAGATGTGACCGGGTGGACATCCCGGCGGAGATGGCTTAGAGACACTGGAGGAAGTGATCTGTTGATGTAGGGACCATTTAATGGGACTCAGAAGAATCTTTTGGGGCAAGATGGGTTCAGGGTCCTCTATGTTTTCCTCGGGATTGTAGAGACGAGATAGAGCGTCTGCTTTAAGGTTCTTCGTACCTGGACGATATGAGATGTTGAAGTTAAAACGAGTGAAGAACAAAGCCCACCTCGCCTGCCGAGGATTAAGACGTTTGGCCTCCCGGAGATATTGAAGATTCTTATGATCAGTGAGAACAGTGAATCGTTCCTTGGCACCCTCCAACCAGTGTCTCCATTCTTCCAGAGTGAGCTTGATGGCTAGGAGTTCTCTATTGCCGATGTCATAATTAATCTCCGCTGGGGAAAGTTTCTTTAAAAAGTAAGCGCATGGATGGAGATGGGCCGGGTTCCCCTGCTGCTGTGAGAGTACCGCTCCTACCCATGTAGTGGAGGCATCCACCTCTACGATGAAAGGCTTGTTGGGATCTGGATGGGTAAGGAGCGGTGCACTTGTGAAGGAGTTCTTTAAGCTTTGGAAAGCTATGGTGGCTGAAGGTGTCCAGGACAGAGACTTGGGTTTCTTCCGGAGCAGGTTGGTTAGGGGTGACGTGATGGAACTGTAGTTGTGGATAAACCGGCGATAGAAGTTAGAAAATCCCAGAAAACGTTGTAACTCCTTGATGGTGGTTGGTGTGGGCCAGTTCCGGACCGCATTTACCTTCCCCTCGTCCATCTGGATACCATGCCTACTGATGTTGTAACCGAGAAACATTACGGATGGTTGATGGAAAGTACATTTCTCAGCTTTGAGGAAGAGCTGGTGTTCTCGGAGACGTTGAAGGACCTCCACAACGTGATGGCGATGTTCGGCCAGACTCCGGGAGTAAATCAGAATATCATCAATGTAAACAATAACTGAGTGATGAAGGAAATCCCGGAGCACCTCGTGCATGAAATCCTGGAATACGGAGGGGGCGTTTACTAGACCATACGGCATGACCAGGTACTCATAGTGGCCAGTAGGTGTCACAAAGGCTGTCTTCCACTCGTCCCCCTCATGTATCCGGACGAGGTTATATGCGCTGCGGAGGTCCAATTTAGTAAACACGGTGGCGCCACAAAGTTGTTCCAGGGCTGTTGGGACGAGAGGAAGTGGGTAAAGGAACTTGACGGTGATGTTATTGAGTGCTCTGTAATCTATGCAGGGCCGCAAGCCTCCATCCTTCTTGGCTACAAAGAAAAAACTAGAAGCAGCAGGGGAAGTGGAAGGTCGGATGTAGCCTTGTTGGAGCGCCTCGGCGATGTATTCTTCCATGGCCTTCTGTTCCGGAAGTGAGAGTGGATAGATCTTACCGTAGGGCACTGATTCATCCGGTAGGAGGTCTATGGCGCAATCCCAATGCCTGTGAGGTGGTAGTGATGAAGTCTTTTTAGGGCAGAAGACGTCACTGAAGTGAGCGTAACAGGTAGGAATTTCAACCGAGTGTTTCTCTACCGGGCTCTCGATGGATGTGGAGTGGATGGGAAGAGGAGTAACAGGTCGAGGAAGACATGAAAAACAGTTTGGGAAACACTTATCGCCCCACTTCAGGATTTCTCCGGTGGTCCAGGAAAGTGATGGATTGTGTTGTGCCAACCATGGATTTCCCAGAACTATATCCGCAGTGGAGTTTTCCAGAACCAGGAGGGAAATGGATTCGATGTGAAGGAGTCCAACCTGTAACTGGATGGGTCCTATTGTGTAACGTACATTATTTTTGTTGAGTGGCTTACCGATTATTGACTGAACTTGATATTGGACCGGATTGCGCCTCTTCGGGAGGTTGAGCTGGCGGCAGAGGGAGTCGGAGATGAAGTTGCCGGCGGACCCGGAGTCGAGAAGGGCGTAGACTGGCATCGAGAGATGGGAAGTTGAAATAGTTACTTGAGTAGTAAGTGGTTTCATACTGCTGGGGAAGTTATGGATTACACTCACCCATGGACGTGGTGGACGAATGGGGCAGACGGAAATGAGGTGTCCTGTATCGCCACAGTATAAACAGAGACCCTGGGCCATCCTCCTCTGTCGCTCAGAACGTGAAAGACGGGTGTTGTCAACTTGCATGGGAACTGGCTCTTGAGAACTGATTAGTTCGGGGTTGACGAGACGGAAGAGGCGAAAACTGGCCCTGTAGATCTCCTAGGCATGGTTGCATGCGACGATCGGTGCGTATGGCGAGATGCATGAACCTTTCAAGACCAATGGCATCGTCGTATGCAGCGAGATGCAGTCGCAACCGCGGATTCAAACCTTGCCGATAGGTGGTAAGGAGCGAACGCTCGTTCCACCCGCTGGCTGTTGCTAGGGTTCTAAACTTAAGAGTGTAATCGGAGACAGAATCAGCATTTTGTTTGAGGTGATATAGTTTCTCACCCGTGGTTGAATCGCCATCCGGAATTCCGAACACCTCCCGGAAGTGAGCAACGAAGTTGTTGTGTGTTTGTGTGACTGCAGTATCTTGTTTCCAGATAGTTTGGGCCCAATGAAGCGCTCGTCCCGTCAGCAAGGAAATGATACACGCGATTTTCGCGCGTTCGGTGGGATAGCGCGGTGACTGCATCTCCAAGGCCAGTGAACATTGCAGTAGAAATCCCTCACACTCATCCGCCACGCCAGAGAAGGGCGCTGGAGTGGCCATGGGACTGACAACGACGGGTGGTGAAGAAGGATCGGTGTAGGATGATGCGGAAGTAGCTGAAGATAGTGCATGTTTGAGGACGTCCACCAGTTCTTCGAATGATTCAGGGGAACATATATTGCAGCTGTGTTGGTCTGGTCTTCTGTTACGGAACAGACTCCAGAGTAAACAGGTGAATTGATGATAAACAGGTTTATTGGTATAACAGATGATAAGTAAACACAGTCAGAGGAAATAGATGACAGTGCTGGAAGGTGGATGATGGAAATACCAATAGACTGTCCTCACTGGTGATGATGAGTGATAGAGAAGGTAATAGATGGATCTCTGATGCTTTAGGAGAGGGACAGAGAGATCGCTGGAGAACGTAGGAAGATAGCAGGAGCCTGAGGTGAGGAATGGAGAGACCGTCGGAGATCAGGGAGAGATCGCTGGAGTTCAAGGAGAGATTGCTGGATAGCAGGTTAGTCTGTCTTGAAGAGAGTCTGAACATCTATAAACGAGACCAGACAATGTGACTTTGGTTGACGAGTGCTTATATACAGACTGTGAAGAGGATCTGATGACGTGCAGGTGTGTGGTGATTAATACTCAGGTGATAGTGATCTCTGTGATTGTGTGGTGATGGAAACTGGCTGATCTCTGACAAATATTCTATTAACCTATTTGTAAAAAAACATTGTCCCTACATTCATACAGATGCTAATATGATAATTTTGTCAGTATGTTAAAGTATGTTTCAGGAATTTACAAAAAAAATATCTGTGCTAAAACCACACTTTACACATGAATACATGATTACTAATGAGAGCTCATCGTAATATGACACACCTAAATCTGCACTTGTGAGGGAGTCCACAAGAGAACAATGCCAACTCTACAGTACAAGCTTCAGTGACTGAGAGTGGAGAAGATATTCAACATTCAACATCTGTTGCCTGCTTGCTTCACCAGTGACAGCTTTATGATACAGTGGCAAAGAATAACCACTGTCAGAAAAGAATACACACACACAAAAAAAAAAAACACTTTCGGTAGAGTCTGCAAGCAGAAGACCCTCAAGCCAGCTGGAAGAACGCTATATGATCTGATGAGACCAAAATTGAGCGTTTTGCCATCAGAGTAAACAGCATGTTTGGCGTAAACCAAAGGCTGTGTATCATCAGAAACACACCATTCCCACAGTGGAGCATGGTGGTGGCAGCATGATGCTTCTCCACATCAGCCCTGAAAGGCTTTTGATAGCAGAAAGCAAAATTAATTCAGCAAAATCCTGGTGGAACTCCTGATGGAATTTGCAATACAATGGTGACTTTGAAGACGATTTCTTTTCTAGCATGACAATGACCCAAAAGTTAGTGCAACAATGTTAAACTGCCCCTGCTATTTTAAAGGTTCATAATTTTGTTTTGGAGGTCTCCTACAATTTTCACATGCATCCAAGGGCATAAACATTTTATTTTTCTCATAAAATACATTGCATCATCACCTCTTTTCTCGCAGTGTCTGAAACGGTTCAATAAAGGATCCGGTCTCTTTAAACCCCTCCTTTATGAGAGCTTAATCTGTTGTGACTGGTCTAGTGCTTACAGCACCTGAACTAAACATCCTGAAATTCATATTTGAATTGAGCTACGGTGGCTCAATTCAGCTCCGGTGGCTTCCTCAACACTTATACAGTAATAGAAATCGTGACGTTGGCGTCTGTTTTACTGTATCAATTCGAGCCCAGTTCTCATCCTTTGAAATTGCATGCAAAGTTCAGAATCAGATCTTTACTTTGGGAGACAATAACTCCATTAATCGTGCACTTTGATCTTTGAAACTTTGCAGACCTTTCACATTCACAAACAGCTATAATACATACTACATCAAAGGTAATATCCGAAAAACCATAATTGTAGCACTTTAATGTCCTTGAGTGGCTATGAAAGAGTCCAGATAGTAACTAATTGAGAATTTATTGAACTTAAAAAAAAAAAGGCTAATAGAAAACCAGCAGTTCTGCTAGCAAGGAATGTGGTGGTTTACAGTTCTAAAACAAGTGTAAAAGTATAAACTTCCAATGGGGTGAATACTTTAACACTGTAGACATGAGCCTGTGTTGTCATACTTGAGCCATCTTTTTCTGAGATAAATGGTGCCACATCAGCTACAAAGCTGTCCTGAACAATGTAAATCCCCCATCATTACAACTTTTTTCCATGTCACATTTGGAGTAGATTCATTAACTGAGTTTTTCATGCTTCTATTTGTTTTGAGATACGTCTTTGAAACTGTCATTACATATACTCTGTACCCACCCATCAACATACACATAATCACTAACTAAATTCACATAAACACAAACACTAAAATCCAACCAAAGAAAAAAAATCTGGATTGAACAACGAGCTCTGTGTTTACACATATTCTTTATCCAGATGCGTCCTTACCAAAGTGACATACAAGAATGTGCATGTATTTCTGTCAGCAGAAAGAACAGGGTTTGGCTCTCTTTCCAGAACATGTCTATTCAGATTTTCCAGCTTGCATATTTGGGTTTCAAAGCACATAGCTATTGAATGCAAAGTCAGAATAATTAGTTCCCTGTCTGCATATTCCTTGGCAGTAAGAGTTACCCTTTGGTCCATCTGAGTGTTTTAACATGTTTCTGCTTAGGCTGTCAATCAATTAAATCACGGTTTATCAAATATATTTATGTTTGTTTAAAAAAAGCCCCAAATGGAGACATTACGTTATTGTGGCAGACAGGTAAATCACTTAATAGACATTACAAAAAGTGGCTATAGAAGTCTGCATGTTGTTAATATCCATATTTATTTACAGTCCCCAGCAATTCATTTAAGTTTGTCAGTCTGAGTTATACTAATAGAACGTTTGCATAGGACTTGTGATTGTATTCCATCTGTGTTTTTTCTGTGTTTATGTAAATAAGCCCTAGGCTAGATCTTTGACTGTTGAGTATAACTGTTTTTTTTTTTTTCTGGGTCTCACAATATGAGCGCCACACATGATCATCAGAATGCAACTTAGCTCATATTTGTTGCAAAAATGTGTTGGTTGTGCTTACAGTTCATGGAATTAAATACATGATTGTTGATACTTGGACAAATTCAGGACCTTTAATGGCAGGAAAACATTTTACTTTTACTGTCACAAGCAGAAGAGGTGTCATCTTACCAACATAATGTATGTTACATTTCATAATGTTGAATGTATCAATAGTATGTGATTTTTTTTATATTTAACTTGTAGCTGAATTAAGTGATAGTAAGCACATTTTAGCATTACAGCACATTTTGCTGTAATGCGATTTTGTCCCAACCCCTTTTTTGAAAGCAAATTTTTCTTTGCTTTCTTTGCTTAACCAAAAAATCATAATTTACTCATGTTATTCCAAACCCATGCGACTTGCGACTTTGGGTCAAAAACAGTTAAAGGTACAATATGCAAGAGTTGTTTGCCGCTAGAGGGCGCTACATTCCAAACAACAACAACGGCGTAGCTTGATGACGATGTGAAGGAGCGTGGAATGATGGGAACTGTCGTTTTAATCTCCACCGTGGAGGTAAATCAGTCAGACGGGAATCGAAAAATCATATTCATGGATGAATTTTTTTTTTATAATGAAATGCTTTTTGTGGCGAGGGTGGCGTGGTTCAGCGTGGTCTGTAATGGGAGAGAGAAGAGAAAAGCGGGAAGTAGGTCAAGTGCAAATGACGAACACCTGTGTCTTATTGCAGTGATCGGCGTGGAGAGACCGCTTATAAGCCGCGCGCTGAGAGAAAATTTGACGCAGAGAAAGAAAACCGGTGGATCCGAGCTCTCATTTTTGAACTGTTTTGTGCCGTCGCGGTTGCCACGGTGAATGCACGTTGCGTGCGACTTTTGTTTGTTTTGTTCTATTTTAATAAAGTACGAGTCCCAGTCACGCAGACTCCTGTCTTCTTCCTTCATGACTCTAGAACCTCATCACACTTTTATTTCATTAAAATGAATTAACCGCAAGAAAAGTAAGGTTTAATACTAAATTGGTTATCATAGATGTTACTGTATGTCGAATTCATTATTGTGATAATGCTGTGCAGTTTTACGTGTTCTAAACAATTGTTGTAAAAGTACATTCTGCAATTGGTAAAGTATAACTGTGTTCCGTAACGACTGCACGAAATAAGCTAACGTTTGTAGCTTGATAGACGCTACACCTACAACTTCTGCATTTGTCAAGGACTCCACGCAGTACGAGCGGAAACCGAGGGGAACTCGGATATGACGCAATTGACTGGCGACTCCCAGCTCCCCCCTGCTGTAAAGCCCCGTTTCCTTGGTTAAAATCGCAATTTTCTCATGATTTAAAAATAGTTGGAAACATTTGGGATATTGTAAGTAAGCAACTTAACAAAATACATAACAATGGCCTTGAGATTATGGGATATTGTAATGCAAAATTCTTACATATTGTAGCTTTAACTAAGTTAACAAGTAACATCATTCATTAACTACATTAGTTAACATGGATAAACAATAGTTCTACAGCATTTATTAATCTTAGTTCATGTTAATTTCAACATTTACAAATATTTATTTTAATTTAAAGGTTTAATTTCTTAACATTGGTTAATGCACTTCAAACTTACATGAACAACCAATGAACAGTTGTATTTTTGTAAACTAATGTTAACAAAGATGAATAAATACTGTAATAAATGTATTGCTCATTGTTAGCAAATTATAACTTATTGTAAAGTGGTACTGTCTTTCTTCTGCAGAACATAGAATATATTTTAAGTCTGTTTACCATTTACTTACTATGGACAACACACACACACACACACACACATTTATTAAAAAGAAATTTTACACATAAGAAAATAACTCATGCATATTTGGAACGACATGAGGATGAGTAAATAGTTCTAATTTTCTATCCTTTTAACAAAGTGACGTCCATGTATTCAAGTGCACAATTTTGCTTTGTAATAGTAGTGTTTTGTAAAATTAAATCTTTGGTGGTTCCTCCCATGGTAATCTTTTATTTGTATTTTACTTCTTCTCATACTGACTTAAGTTTCCCACCTTATATCCAAACATCCACTCCAGAACGCCACTGAATCACACTGTGTATGATGCATATGACATATTATTGAGCTTCTTTTACAAATATGTTCTAGGATAGAGGTGTGAGAATCAATGTGGGACCTGTCATCCCAGTGCCTAAAAGTCCCATCAATCAGCTCAGATGTGACATCATCTCTGGTAACACTTTTTCTTTGACCTTTAGATCTGTCAGAGTCATTCATTGTCACATAAAAGGCTAAAATGATTGCAAAAAATTGAATGATCGCACTGTTTATTGGATTGTTTCCCCAGTCAATATCAGTGATTTGATGTAAAAATCCATTATACAATAACATGGGGTCAGTTATATTTTTTTGATGTGTTTGAAAGAAGTCTCTTTTGCTCACTATGGCTTATTTGATCAAAAATATAGGAAATTATTTAAATTTGAATTTAAAATAGTTTTTTTTTCTATTTTAAAATGTAAATTTTAGTCCTGTGATGGCATTACTCCAGTCTTCAGTGTCACATGATCCTTAGGAAATCATTCTAAATTGCGGATTTGGTGCTCAAGAAACATTTATTAATATCAGTGTTGAAAACAGTTGCGGAAAAAGTTCATGCATTCATACATTTCAGGATTATTTGATGGATAGAAAGTTAAAAGAACAGCATTTATTGAAAATATTTTTTTAGAACATTACATAATTGTTCTTTTTGGTCAATTTAAAGGGGTCGTGACATTAAAAAATCTAATTTGCCATGATCTTTTGACATTTAATAGGTCTTTGTACCATTAAAACATTATCAAAATGTCCTCCTCATTATAAACAAAGATGCTCCAAAAATGATTCGTTTTGATATTGTGTGATCTGTGACGTCACACGGGCAAATACACTTGTATATGACTGCATCCAGAGCAAGACATCGACAAATAGTTATACATCATCACACCATAGGCCCCGCCCAGTGACATTCAGTCGTTTAATGTGAGCATCACGTCAAAAGCAAATAGAAGCCATTATAATCACTGACAATGTCTAAACTTTATACAGTATACAAATGAGTGTTCAGTTTCTGACTTACTCCACACACTTGAGTCTGTCGAAAACAGGGCAAATGGATGAGTGAAAGAACGTTCGCTTTGACACGTCCCGTTTAAACTGCTCATTTGTGTCTATGTACAGAAGGATCCCTGTGTCGGAAACAAGTGGATCGTTTATATGTTATATGTATTTGTTTTGAGCATTTTGTTTTGTAAGCGAGCACATAGCAATGGAGATTTTACAAAGAAATGTTTGTTGAATAATGAAGCGGCCAATTGTATTGGATCTGACAGCAGCTGCATCACAAACTATGATGATTTTATATGGATAATGTTTTCCAAAAATGTACTCATGTTCAATCGCGGGTGAGCATTGAGACTGTTTCCAACGCAATGGCTTTCTCCAATCGTAACAGTGGCCGTTTACTGACAAGCCTTAAAAGAGCCACCCCTTAAAAACTGATCATTTCAGACGCATATATATTTGTTTTTTATTAAAAAACATTTTATTAAAAGTGAACCTCAAGGAACATATTCAAATAATAATAATTAAAAAATCCATGGCATGACTCCTTTAATTATTGCTGAATAAATCTATTAAGTTCTTTAATACATATATATATATATATTTTTTATATATATATATATATATATATATATATATATATATATATATATATATATATATATATATATATATATTACTGAACTTAAACTTTTGAACGGTAGAGTATATCTTATCAAACATATAAGACAGAAAGAGTTCAGGTTGCTACTCTTGGTCTTGATCAATAAAGCACCTCCTTGGGCCACTTGAAATAAAGTTTAACGTCTTGGTAGCATTAAATAAAGATGAAATATGTCCATGTTTGGTCCAATAACTATACTCTTGGTGTTTTGGGCCCCAGTATGCTTAGAATTACAGTGCATTGTGTGGCAAATGAACTGAAGAGCCCCTTTGGCTCAGCAGTCCCATAGTGGAGTATTGTTGGCCAACTCAAACACACGCACCGTATTCCCCAGCTGCAGGAAGGGTTTGAGAATAAAGCAGACAGCATGTGAAACAGCTCTTTAGTGGGGCCTTCGGAAACCTTTCTAACATTATGGTGTCAAGAGGGAGCAAAAAAAGGCGAGAACTTGAAGTCGGAGAGGGTTTTCACACTTGCTAAGTGTTTGGTTCTATTATGAGCACTTGTGTTCTGTGAGTTGTCAGTGAGCTCAGATTCACTGGGAAATTAACTGCTCTGCTCCCTCTGCCTTTAAACCAACATAACAGGTAAAGTCAGAAAGGAATAGAGGTAATGAATATACAAGTTCCTCTGTGGCTTTCCCTTGTAGCATGAAGATGATTTGGCCTCAGGAAACATTTCTGGACACAAAGGAGGGAATAGGATTCACAAGATGGAGTCTACAGGTACAGATGTGCTCAGAATTAATGGCACCCCTGGTAAATATGATTTTAAAAAAATGGCTGTTTTGAATCTTTCATTCAAAAAAATTGACAAAAATCTAACCTTTCATTGAAGTAAATGAATTGAAAGTGGGGGGAAAATCACATTATGAAATAGATATTGGCCACAATTATTGGCACCGCAAGAATTTTGTATGAGTAAAACATCTCTGAAGTATATTCCCATTAATATTTAGCTTTTTTTAACACACCAGGGTGACTAGGAACATGAAATTGTCTAGCTATGATTTCTTGTTTCACAGGAATTTAAATATGAGGAAACACAAAGGCCAAATTCCCTTAATCATCCATCACAATGAGTAAAACCAAAGAATATAGTTCTGATGTGCATCAAAAGATTGTTGAGCATCACAAAATAGAAAGTGGCTATTCCAATCAACTAAAGATGTTACAAATCTGCCAGGAAGAGGATGTGTGTCTATATTGTCATAATGCACGGTGAGGAGAGTTTGAGTGGTCAAAGACTCTCTAAGGATCACAGATGGAGAATTGCAGAGATTACTTTGAGCCTTGGGGTCAGAACAGAAGCCTACCAAAAAAACAAAAAAAATCAAACAACCCCTACATCACTACATTTTGTTTGGGAGGGTTTCAAGAAAAATCCTCCTCGATCATCCAAAAACAAAATCCAGGATATTCAGTTGTCAGAATGACTGGAACTTTAAACGGCACAGGGTTCTGTGGTCAGATGAAACTAAAAAAAGAGCTTTTTGGCAGCAAACACGCTAGATGGGTTTGGTGCACACAAGGATAAAAAGGACCCCCTGTGTACAATTTAATGTTGGGGGCATATTTTTCTGCTGGAGGTCCTGGACTTCTTGTTCAGATACATGGCATTGTGGATTCTATCAAATATCAACAGATAAAAAATCAAAACCTGACGGCTTCTGCTAAAAATCTTATAATGGGCCGTGGTTGGATCTTCCATCAGCACAATGATCCAAAACAAACTCAAAATCAACACAAAAATGTGTCAATGAGCACAAAATGAAGCTTCTGCCATGGCTGTCCCAGTTCCCTGACCTGAACCCTATAGAAAATGAGTGGGCTGAACTGAAGAGAAGAAGCAACAACATTGAACTTTTGAATCTGAAGGATCTGGAGAGATTCTGTATGGAGGAATGGTCTCTGGTCTCTTGGGAGGTGTTCTCCAAACAAATCAGGCATTATAGGAGAAAATTTAGAGCTTTTATCTTGGAAAAAGGAGATTGCAAAAATTATTTAATAAAAGGGTGCCAATATTTGTGGCCAATGTGTTTTGGAGAAAATCATTTATTTCATAATATGATTTCCCCCGCACTTTCAATTCTGTTACATCAATGAAAGGTTCGATTTTTGCAACTTCTTTGAATGAAAGATCAAAAGGATAAACAATGCCGATTTATTTTTTACAGCCATTTTTTATCATATTTACCTGGGGTTCCATTAATTCTGACCACAAAATACTCAAACTAGAAGGAAATAAATGGTAATACAATATATCACACAGCGCATCCTGATGCCATCACTTGCCCCAGGTAAACGGCGCACACGGCCATCCACGTGATGTGAAAGAAAAAGGGACTCATCGGACCAGATAACTTATTTCCACTTCTCCACAGGCCAGTTCCGACACTCGTGTGCCAAATTCAGGTGCTTTTGACGGTGGATAGGGGTCCTCATAAGCACTATAACTGGTCTTCCACTATGACCCTCATACACAGCAGAGTGTGATGCACTGTGTGTTGTGACACATTCCTCCTATAACCATTCGAATTTGCTGTGTCACGGTAAATCTTCTGTTGGCTCGGACCGGACAGGGTTGCCCTCGTGCATTGATAAGCACTCTGTCATCGATTTGGGGTTTGTCCCTCCCCGGACCACTGTTGGTAAATTCTCACCACTGCTGACCTGGAAAAACACACAAGCCTTTCCGTTTCAGAAATACTCTGACTCAGTCGGCTTGCGATAACAATTTGGCCCTTGTCAAAGTTGCTCAGATCTTCATTCCTGCCTGTTTCTCCTTCATCCAACACGTTGATTACGAGAACTGATTGTTTGCTTGCCATTTTATCTACCCAGACCTTAATATGTGACTTGTTAGGAGATAATGTTTTGGATCATATATTGTAATAGCCAATAAAACTTTGACATTAATAAGGGAAGGAGACAGACTTTCATGTAGTATACATGTAGAAAATGTATTGGAGAAATAGAATGGAAGCAAAAAGTATTATGCCACTGTTATCAGATTTTATTTCTGATTTGAATTATTTTCTTAAAACATGGGGATTTCCGTCTTTTCCCCCATGTTTCTGGGAGTATTCATGGATGAAGTGGGTCAGCATGTTGTATTTGTCACCCTGGCAGGACTCTTCTACTGAGTTATTTTTAGAGTAATTAAGACTTGTATCCTTGTGAAAGGCTGGAGGTCTAAGAGAGGCAGAAAGGAATAAGATGACTGTGTTAGCCGGTCCCAGTCAATGCTTGTTATAATGTTTGGCACTGAAGAAAAACCTGGAGGAGTGATGCACACATGCCCAAATATAATGAAAACCTGCTAATACCAAAACCTGTTGATAATTGTCCGTATTATTATCATAATAATCACAATCTTAATGTGTTTTTTTTTATTATAGAAGTTTAAAAGATATTTATCAAAAAGCAGAAATAGTAATAAATAATAAAAAGCAGATAAGTCGTAGTAGTAGTAGTAGTAGTAGTAGTAGTAGTAGTAGTAGTAGTAGTAGTAATACTGTCACATGTATTTTGGTTTGGTTTAGTTTGTTCCTGTTCCCTTTGTTCTCATTTTCCGGCCACTACTAAGTTTCCTTGGTTTCTGATTAAATTATGCATCTGTTTCAGTTTCTGTTGATTATCCTCCCTTGTGTATTTTAGCCCTTAGTTCCTCTCAGTTCTTTCTTCAGTATAGTCTTAATTCTAAGTGGTTGTGAGTTATTTCCCAGTTATTTCTTTTTGGATTTTGTTTATTAAAGACTGTTTTGCTACTCCTTCGTCATGCAGTTCTCTACAGACACAGTGCTGACAAATACTTTGTTGTTTTTGTTGTTGTTTGTATTCTGAAAGTTATTTATTATTTATGCAGGTTCATAAATAAAACTGTTATGTATATAATAGAAATAATAATATTGATAGATCTGTTTTTAAGTGTCCAGCAAACACAGATCAATCTGTTCTGCGGTGGGAAGAAATGATGGAATTTTTATGCTCACTCACGCTTTCTGTTTTATTTTGTCGCATGCCTTCCAGAAGCTTTTAATGCCACATGATTAAGTTTAGATAGATTTATGGTTACAGTTAAGCTTTTATGTTGTGTCTATGCTAGATGAATGAGTAGCATTTCTTCTGGCAATCCTGCACATCTCTGGACTCTTTTCTTTCTTCTTTTTTTTACATGATTGAGTTTCATGTTTGATTTTGCATAGAGCAGAGCAATAAAATGAATTCCATAGTTATTAGGCAATATGAATTTTAGCACGGTGAATTGGCTAAATCCTATTTTAGAGAGAGAATTCTGAGACCCATTTTCCCATTAGATGCTTATGCAATGGTGATCTCATATTACTGCAGTCCAGACGGCTGCTGGATGTTATAGCATCTGTTATTCATACTCATATATTGCCATCCACAAGGCATATGCAATGCAGCGTTCAGCCAGGAACACTGGCACAACAAATGTAGCATTAAACATAATTGTCTTTTATTTGCATCACAGACAGAATGGAGGAAGAGAAATGAGAGAGAGAAAGAAGGATAGAGTCATCTCCATTTAAAAGGCAATCAGCCCTTTGTAATGGCAGATTAGAGCGTATCTTTTTTTTTGTTTTCTGCAGTGTTCCTGCGTGACTTTTGCCCATTTCCTCACGCTAAAAATAGCCCTGCTGAGCGCACACTTCAAATCTGTTGGTGAGTATGCTGGAGGTCTCTCTTTCTCTCGGTCTCTCTCTATCCATTCTTTTGCTTCTCTTTTAAGTCACCCCCCACCCTCATGACATAATCTCATACAGCAGGGGCCCATAACATTTAGGTTCTAACTGGCAAGGATCTCAACTGTCAAATTACATCCTTAAAGAGGAATGACAATTCTGTATTCTGTCATTCTTGTATTTTTTTTTTCCATACAATGAAAGTCAATTGTCACCAAAACCATTTAGTTACTAAACATTTTTTCAAAATATGCTAATTTTGTTTGGCAGAAGAAAGTACAGGTTTGGAACGACACGAGGATGAGTTGATTTTTGCACAGACTATTCGTTTTTGGAAAAGTAACTAATTTGGTCACCACTTTTCAAATCATTTACAGTCATCTCTTCATTGAGCTCGTCTAATGAGGGAGCTGGGCTTGTTTGTCACACTGCAGCTTAGGAAAGTTTAGCAAAGTTCATATAAAAATAATATATTCATAAATTAGTATAATTATAGATGGAGGGATGGACGGATGGAGATAAATGGATAGACAGACTATAGACTGTCTCTTTCAAACACTAATGTATCCATCACACTGCAGTCTGCTATTTTATTTTGTTCAGCTCTACCCTGGTCATGAATATGAATAAGAATCCGATTGTAATGTGCTTTAATAAGAGCTCTCCTTTCCTCTCTACTCAGACTCTGGCTTTGTCAGAGCCAATGAATGGATCGTTCTCATCATGAGATTCGTTTTTGTTTTGTACAACACTGAAAGAGTCTTTATATTTCACCTCTATTCTGATCATTGCATGGTGAAGGTCAAGGTCAGCTATGATTAACCACACTGAGCCGATGCTTCATTTTTAGATGCCACCCCCTATAGAAATATGGATCCATTTCCTGCTTTTTAATTATTCCTTTTTTACATTTAACTCTGACTCAATGGACAACCTTTTAACTGAACAAGTTTGCCTGCATTTCTGTAGAGTAGTAGAGCGTAGGACAAACAACACGAAGATAATGGGTTCGAAAGCCAGGCAATGCATAAACTAGTATAATATGTAACCTGAATGCAATGTAAGTTCCTTTTGATAAAAGCATCCTCTAATGCATGTATTTAATGTACATTGGAAAAGTGTCACTTCGTTCATATTATTGTGTAAAGGTCCTGATATACTTCAAGCAAAATCAAAGAGTGAACCGGTGTGACGTAATTTTAAACAAAATCAGGCCAAAACCAAGTTCGTTTCAGGCGATTGCATTATAGGTGGGTGTGGCTCTGACTGGCTCCGCCTTCTTTGACATGGACATCTTCCCTGGTTCATTTCTTCTGTTCAGTTCATCGAGTTAAAAGAAATACACTGGACAGCACTGGAAATTGAAGTTGTACTTTTCATTTTTAATACCTTAAAACTACTTGCTTTAAAGGAATAGATTACAAAACATATAATAATAAACGTGACGTGACTTGATCAAATGCTTTCTTAACTGATGTTTTCTCACCGCTCTGATTTTTGTCTCGTTTATTTTATCATTGAGAGAAAAACATGCATTTTTACATATCCATCTAAATGCCGCTCTCAGTAGCGTGGGCGGCATCGGGATGTTTGCTAACAGTAAACAGCTGCAAACGTGTTTTGAAATTCTTTTTACCCCTAAGCGAAGAAACGAAAAAGACCTTTGCCGTGAGTATATCGGAGCCTTAAGAGTTGCTACAAGCATTTGCTTGTGCAGACCTCTGATGTACTTGAGACTTTAGTGGACTCCAGACAATGCGTGTTTGTGCTCACAGGGGCCTCTTCCTGTTGTCATTTCAACAGACATCTGAGAAGGACCACATTTCATGCTGACTCCACTCCAAGTTACAGAGAGGTAAATCAACACAATCTGTTTCCATTTTAAATTCATTTCCAGTAATGTGAACAGTTACAGTAAATCTAGAGCTCTCATTTAAAAGCTCTTGTTAAACAGCTTTTACTCTCTAACAGTATACTGGAAGACAAGAAGGTGACTGATGGGAAAATATGTTTGCCTCAATTTTGCCATCTGAGACAAATGAATAAATGATTCCTGTCATCATTGGGCCAAACTGACAGTCTTAGATCTGCTGTAGCTCCCAGTTTCGATGGGGTTGACGTTTGTTAGTCTGCATAATTTTAGAAGTACATTTTTTGTTGATCTCTTGTGTTATTTTAAAGGTTACTCATTTTGTTTTGGAGGTCTCCTACAATATGTTTGCATGCGTCCAATGTCAAAAACATTTACATTTTCTCATTATATACATTGCATCATTACCTCTTTTTTCACAGTGTCTGAAATGATTCGGTCTCTCTAAACCCCTCCTTTTCGAGAGCCTGCTCTGCTCTGATTGGTCAGATGGCCCAGTCTGTTGTGATTGGTCTATAGCTTACAGTGCGTTGGGGAAAACGAAACGCCCATTGCCATATGTGAATTTCACCTCCGAAGTTATCCTCTGCACTTGTATACAAACAATGGCATCGGTTTTACAGTATCAATTTGACCTCGAGTCCTCATACTTTGCATGCAAAGTGGATTTCGACATGTTGACAACACAAACCAAACTCTTCCAGGCCTCGGCTACAACTACAGTGTTTGAGGATGGGTCAAAGTAGACGTTGTTCGTGGACAGCCAATGAAGACCATAGACTGGCATTATGCTAATTAGTTACAAACCTATGTAGTTTCATGCAGGAAGTAAGAGTAGAATTACTGATGACTCATTTCAGGCAGTTCAGAATCAGTTCTTTACTTTGAGAGACAATAACTCCATTAATCGTGCACTTTGTTTGTGAAACTTTGCTGACATTTAATATTCACAAACAGCTATAATACACACTACATGAAAGGTGATATTCGAAAAAGCATAATATGGGCACTTTAAATCATGACACCGTAATCTCCTGTAGCCACTTGACGGTGATGTGTTGAGGGTCTACTGAATGACATAATTGTTGTAGATTGCAGATGTGTGTGACGTGTCCCCCTTATTTTTCTCATCTCTGTTTCTCTCTCTCTCCCTCTTATGCTCTCTGGGTTTCAGTGTTGTGTTACAAATATTGATCCCTCTCGTGCCATTGCGATCGATTTTCTGCTCTCAGCGTTCAGTTAGCTTGAGTCTGCAGTGACCTCAATGCCAAGGTCACTTCCGATCACTATATATATAATATTTATCTTCAGCAATACACCACACTATAAAGAAGTTCGGAGTGATGAATGCAAATTTATTATTAAACTAAAAACCTTTATAATCTTATACTAATTTAACAATAAATTAGAATTGGGTTATAAAGGGACCATATATATATATATATATATATATATATATATATATATTATTGTTTTATAAAAAAATGCTGTAAAAAAAATTATATATATATATATACAGTATATATATATTGATATATATTGATATACTGTATGATCAATAAGTTATGACAACATATGTTTTTACATTGCTTTAACTTATCAAAATAAGTCAAGCAATTCTCAACTCATAAGTTATACAAGATTCAACTCTTTTTTAAGTCAGTTTAATGTAATTTAAGTTAAAATAATTTAAACATTATTGATTAACAAGTTGATTGTACTTAACAATTTAAGGCAGCAACTTATTATATTAGCCACCATGTTATATTATATTGTATTATATTATATTATATTATATTATATTATATTATATTATATTATATTATATTATATTATATTATATTATATTATATTATATTATCTACTAGTTGTTTTCTTACAATAAATTTAACTGGTGCTTTGACTGAAGATGTTTGAATAGTAGGATATTTGTCATATTGGCTGTTATTGATTAATTGACCTTTAAGTATATCTTTAATTTAGGCCTTTACTGTAATAAGAAGACACAAAAGAAGAAATCTCTGCTAGTTAATTCCAGCTATTTTGAGAATGAATTATTTTCTCTATGAAGACATTGTCAACCTGCACTTTTTTAGGTCTATGACAGGCCATTTTGGCTTCTAAATTGCAGGTCTCCTCCAACAGCTAAATATCAAACCACTTCCACATCACCACAAAATGTATGTTCTAGGATATTTTTGGAGTGCGGCCCCAAAGTACAGAGCAAAGCTTTCAGGATAAGGCAGTAAACAGGGAAGGTAAGAATAGGTCCGGCAAAGATATATCCATTTTGTCTTCAACTGTCTTCTCCAAAAGGGAAATACTTGTGTGCATCTAAAAAGTGTTATTCTTATCTTCATATAACTTTTCTTAATATAGCTGTAAAATATATATTATGTGGAAAGATACAACCTTTTTATTTGGTAATACCTATTAGATTAAAGGGTTCTTTGAAAACAGCAGAGTTTTATGAATACCGATTTAAGAATAGTATGCCTGCCTTGCTAACCACTATTATACAAAGAGGATATTGAATCTAAGGACTTTGTTATGGGACTTTCAGGAGTTTTAAAAAAGTACATTTGGTCCAAATAAGAAAATCTGCTTTGCATGAAAGCATTGCAATATAAGATGACATTTTCTGCTGGCTCAAACTGTTTTGCATTCAGAGTGGTCTCCTTCGCTCACGGCAAACAGAAAGACAAGCAAATTACTTTATGGCTGAAATTTATTTAAGGCCACACCTGACACATTTCTGTATCTTTTTAGAGCAGCAGGGCTTCATATTCCGTTCAAAGCTGCTCGGCTCTTCTGTGGTTTCAATGCTAATCTGCTCTCAGGCATTATGCAGTGTATTTAGACCATGAACAAATCCCTGAATAGTCTCTATAAATGGGGTTGTTTGTTTTATTTTGGTGGTTCGTGAAAACCCTGGCTGTTTTGATTTTAACCATCCATTCTCTGAAAATAAGAAAGGCCAGATTTATATGTGTCTTTTAAAAGGTTAATCATCTCATCTCTAATGCTTATCCACCACATACTCAAACATCTAGCACTTTACTATTTGACATAAGCCAGTTATCTGCTTCCAGGTAATATGATCAACCTTTGCCCTGTGTGTGTGTGTGTGTGTGTGTGTGTGTGTGTGTGTGTGTGTGTGTGTGTGTGTGTGTGTGTGTGTGTGTGTGTGTGTGTGTGTGTGTGTGTGTGTGTGTGTGTGTGTGTGTGTGTGTGTGTGTGTGTGTGTGTGTGTGTGTGTGTGTGTGTGTTCATGCTCAACACTGTTTTACTTCAGTTCTCTTTCGCTCCTGTGGTGGACAGTGGACAGTTATCAATATCTTCTCTCATCCATTTCTGTGCCATACATCTGAATTGCTCTTATTTGACTCTCCCTCTCACGAGCAAAAATCAATGTGATTAAAATAATTTCCCCAAATTTCATGTTTTACTTGGGTTTGTCTGAAGAGTAGCAAAAGTTCTTTACCTGAAATGTGATATAAAATATGCTGATATACTCATTCTTGCCATTTTTAGCATAAATTCCCCCTTTAAATCCTGACATATTAAACTTTTTTTTTTTATGGAACAATTTATTGAACAAAGACGTTTGCATATATTTTTGATGAGTTTCACTTTTGGTACATCACACATTAATGGATAATATGATGAAGGAGAATAGAAGGGAAAAACATCTCAGTTTTATTCAGGGGCCTTGAGTGAGCAAAAGCTTGCTATTTGGTACAGTTGCTTTAAGTAATGAAAATTCTGGTAGCTTGTTATGTAAATCAATGAGATCTTTAAAACAGCATAGCAGGCTACATAAATCCATACAAATATCAGTTGTCACTCTGTATCTCCCAAAAATCTGCTTAGTTACATTATATTTAAATGCTTAGTTTTATGATCAAATCCACAATGCAATGCAATGCAATACAATGATGATTTTGGGCAAGGTACAAATGAATGTTCTTTAAAAGCCTGATGTATCATATTAGCATGATGACTCACATTTTAACATGATTATACATTATCTGTGGACAATTCCGTGAACCTAAGTTGCTTTAGTCCAGTAAGTGTTCATCTTGAAATATTACTAATATAAAAGTTATGCTTATGCTTACTTTATAAAAATCGGTTTCAAAGCAAAAAGACACGTGTACCACAACCTTTGGACATTTGGAGAATTACACTAAAAGGCCTTGTACTTGCTTAAAAAAGTATAAACTATCAATCTGACGACAGAAGGCGTGCAGTAGATTGTTTGTAGCAGGTGTTTCATCAAATGTGTGATCATAAATTATATTCGTATAAGATATGTTACAGTAGGCTTACGGTTAAGGGCAAAGAAACCATTATAACTATATAGTGCAAAGGCAAAAACACTGTAGTTGGTGGTATAAAATGACTTTAAGAAGAGGCAGAAGCCTTTGCCAAATGGTAGTGTTGTTGAGACCAACATTTTGGTTTTGGTAGATAGCAGCCTCTCTGGTAACTTGATATTGATAGTACCATAAATCAATACCTTAGTCAACAAATAAACAGCCTTAGTGCACTCACGAAATGAGACTAGAGCTGTCAATAGTTTCAGTAATTGAATTTCAGTGATTTCCGTTTACCTCACAACTTCAGTTATCATGCTAATGCACTGAGTTGAAAAAAAGAATGTGCAAGTCATTAGTATGACACGCATAGTGGAATATAAGTGCATAAAGACACTGCATGCTTACATGTGTTAGATGGCCACTGCCATCTGATGGTCGTCTTATTGATATTTGTACAGAAATGCAATATTACTGGAATACCTTTTACAAGAAAACAATTTCACATTTAATTCAATATGTTAGTTGCTTGTAATTAACTGAGAAATTGAATAGCAATTTCAGTGTGAAAATTGATTCTACACCAATTTTCATCTGCACAACTCAAAGGCTGATTGAATTGGAAATGTTATATAATTAAAATAAATGAGAAATACAGATTTTCATATTGTATTTATTTTGTTATCCCAAAATATACAATATAAAAAGTAAGCGATATCACCAAATTAAATGATTTCACCTGTCCCATTGATTAAACAAAAAACCTAACTAACCCCAGTAAATCTGCTTCCTCTGCATTGGTGGTCATTAAGGGTCCTCTGAGTACCGAAGTATCAAATGAGGTCAAATAAACCAAATCTATCTTGGGTTTTCCCCCGTCGTGGCCCTGTCCTCTAGCACTGCTAAGCTGAAGGGCAAACTCCCTGGCAACATGGTGTTTACTGCAGTATTCATTTTAACAAGTGCTTGGAGGAAATCCCAATCCAATCTTCTTTTTAATGGAGTCACGTTTCCCTCACTCCACCATAGTGCACTTTGAAAACTTTGTTTGATAAAGGCATGTTAGTGTTTGCAATCACATGCCTAATGCTGTAAACGCTCTACCATTGGATATTCATAGACACATGGAGATTAAAGGAATGCTTTGGATTCAATACAAGTTCAGATCAATTGACAGCATTCGTGGAATAATGTTGATTACCACAAAAAAAGTTCCAACTCGTCCCTCGTCATCCGTAAGTGACAATCAAGGTTAAAGTTAGGCACTTACAATGGAAGTAAATTGGGCCAATTTTTGGTGGGTTCAAATGCAAAAAGTTGAAGCCCAAAAGGGTCCAATTATAACTATTAACTAACTATTGACAATGACCTTTGCCTCAATAAACTCCTAATTACTGCTTATTAATATTTAGTAATGTAGTTGTTAAATTAAAGTATTGGGTTGGATTAAGGGATGTAGAATAAGTTTATGAGAATAAGGTATTAATTTGTGCTTTATGAGTACTAATAAACAGCAAATATCATAGCAATATACATGCAAATTACTAGTTATTAGTGAGAATTTGACCCTAAACTAAAGTGTTACCAAATAGTATTGAAATACCATTTACTTCCTTTGTAAGTGCCTCCCTATAACCCAGATTTTTGCTTCTTCTTCTTCTTCTTCTTCTTCTTCTTCTTCTTCTTCTTCTTCTTTTTAAAGAAAAGGATGGACATTTATATTTGTGGTAATCAACAATATGCCACAAATGCAGCCGACTGATCTGTTGAATTCGGAATATTTCTTTAACACAAAGAGAGAGAAAAAACAGTCTTGGATTGAAAATGCCACAATTCGAATTCCTCTAATATGCAGCCAAAACAAATAAAAAGCCATTTCCTCCCTGAAATCCACCTCCCACTTTAATGGCTCATAGAAGATGCTTGTACAAAAAGCACACGTCTCACGGTGACCTGAATTGCAAGCTCTTCTTACGGAGTCATTGCCTGTGCTTTTTCACACAAAAAAGCCTATCAACAGCACTCAGAAAGGAAGAAGGGACTTAACGGAACTATCTGACTTATTTATATAAGCATCCAATGGACGGCCATGCTGCATGCACAATACTGGCGAGCCAAGGTCCCTGTCTATAGAGGCAGAGTGCCCTCAGATAACCTCCACACAGTCACATTTCATTATTCACCCTCACTGAGCACAAAGAGCTCATTCTTTCTCCCCTCCCCCCCTCTCTCTCTCTCTCTCTCTCTCTCTCTTCTCTGTTGTGTTCTTTCTTTTCCTTTACTCTGTCTTGCTCTGTTGTTTGCTGTTTATCCCTCCTCCCCCCTTAGTAACAGTTGCTACCCTGTGTATTTGTGAGCTCTGTCTCTTCCTGCTGTGTTGGGCATAATCATTCTAAGTGGTCTTTCTCTGCCAAGTAATATCTATCGCCAGAGGCTTAAACTTTAGTCTTACGTAAAATACAGGAATCAAGCCAAAATGTCAACAGTGAGTTTTCTTACAATAAATCTCCATATAGCAGTGCGAAAATTCAGAATGTAAGAACTGGCTCCCTTTCAGTTCATAAGTTTGAATCTGAATTGAATTGCTCACACCTCACAAAGTTGAAGTTGAAATTGAATTTGAATTGATTTGACAGGAAGAAAAGAGTGTACTGTATTGCAATTGAAATACATTTAGGAAAGTCACTCAACAGAGGAATGTCATTAGTCACGTTCTGCCCAAAACCTACTTTTTACATCACCCCAAAACCTTAACAGCAGTTTCAATCTGAATTATGATTACAGAGGTGGATTATTAATCAATGAAGACTTATTTTCATGAGGTTCTTTGCACAATACCATGTAATGACCTCTAAACACTTTTACTATAGCACAAGATTTGTAAACTAATACACTTTCACGTTTAACACACAATTAGCCCCAAATGTATGGCTTTTCTGATAAACTTACTTGGAAGATCACCTGGTACAGAATTTCGATCTGGGGTGCTCTGGTACAAGTTTCGTCAAACATGAGTCTCAATAAAATAACTCAAAGACTTGTAGAAGAAAGCTAAAGCTGCATGGTTGTTTCAGCAAATGTGTCTTTATCTCACATTTGCTTTTATTAACACAATCGGTTAGGAAGTAGCATTTATTATGTGTGCTAAGCTATTTTCAAACCACGTAATAAAATGTTGCCATCTTCATGTTCATTTGTTCACCACTCGCTGGACATTGTCTTTAACAATGTGTCGTTCAACATGCATAAAGCAACATAGGATTTTGCAGAAATGTTATGCTTTCTTTTTCTAACCCAAGTTCAATACTGTCAAAATGATCAACCGAAACAGATTTAAATCAAGCCATAAATGTCTGCTGAAATGTTTTCAGATAAAAATAAATCTATTTTTATTGTGGGGGAGAAAATGCAACAACAAAAAAATGCATTCAAATTGGAATTTAAATTTTTTAGCTATAATCACACAAGTGTACAATAGAATAAATTATATTAAAAGTTAGATATGACAACTCTCAAAATAGTTTTAGCATGTTATTGAATATGGCAATGTTAATTATTTGGTCTTGGTAGACTAGATCTGATACACTGCTGCTGCAGAGCAAGTATGGACTTGGTACTGCTAATGGATACACAGACACGCTGCTGTGAGCATGTGAGATATAACACTGCTGCTTAAATAGACTTACATAAATCCCATAGCTAGAACTAGGCAGGTGGAGCTGGGGGAGGTGGAGGGTTTCAGAGTAAAACAGTATGCTGCAAGATTAGCCTACAGCAAACACTGAACCAGACTATTTGAATGTTGAGAAAGCAGTCTCACTGAATACAGGATCAGCAGAGGCCAATCAGATAATAAATGTAATATAAACAACAGTTAGTGATGTGATTGCTTACAGATTGTGTGTAAATGATCTATCAGCCTGTGCCCTCAAGAGTGAGTTCATTATTGAACTAGACATTTCCAGGATTATTGGCACTATTGAATTAAATGTATATTGAAAAAATATAATATTGAATGTATATTGCTCACATAATTGCAGTCATATACAATGTAAGGAAATAAATGAATAAATAAATAAGGTATGCATTTCTGTTTCAAAGTCTGTTGAGATGTTTATACATTGGAGTTTAGTCCACTGTCAGAACTCTGGTGCAGAAGTGGTTTATTCTAATGATCTGATTGGTCAGTTCAAACGTATCAGGTTTTTCTGAGTCACATGCTTCAATGAAAGGATAAAAGAGGACTGTAAATTATGATCATTTCATCTCATCATTTTGTTTCTGCTCTTCTTCACCTGAGCACAGTTGTGTCTCTCTTTCTGTATTCTGATGTATGTCTGTTTTTGTTTTCAAGCTACATTTCTCCCCCAATCTATTTTCATTTCTCTCTCTCAGGTAGTATTTCATATGTATACTGGTTTCATGAGTGATTCATGCGTCTAATTTGTGAATTTGCCATCTGATTTGCAACTATTTTTGTCCTTTTAATACAGTCCTGTTGATAAAACCTCCTTTCTGTAGATTATGTAGAGATACATACCATTTGTCTTTTGCTCTTTTTTTATAATATTTTTTTTAATGCTGAGTTACAGAAATAGTTGCAACCATAACATTTTACAATAAGGTTCCATTTGTTAATATTAGTGAGCTACATTAGTTAACATAAACTAACGATGAAAAATACGTCTTAAGCATTTATTCATTTTAGTTAATGTTCATTTCAACATTTACTCATACATTATTAAAATCAAAAGTTGTAATATTATCCAATGGACTTGAGCTAACATGGCCTATCAATATACAGTTGTTAGTTCATGTAGTTAATGTATTAACCAAGGTTAGCTAATACAACTTTATTGTAAAGTGTTACCATTACAACTAGCGATTTGAAAAAAAAAATGTTAGTAATTTGATTCCAACCATGCTTTTTTCCATTGTTAGTATAAATCAGTTATTATAGTTTACTATAATAAACCATAAAAAAATAAACCATAAAAAAATAACTGAAATAAAATAAAATATTTAAAGAAACATTTTTAGCTAGTTGCAAGGCAACATTTCTCATTTTTATTTCAATTTAATTTAACTTGATGTACTAAACTAACTAAAACTAAAGCTGAAATAAAAATGTAATTATATAGTCATATAAAAAAACTATTAAAAATGACAAAAACACAACAAAACTGCTAAAACTTTTAAATTAAAATAAAAACAAAATATGAAAACAAAAATGTATTCAAAATCAAATTAAAACCTACAATGCTATCTCAATCAGTGGTGTAGTCTACCGTACGTGATACGCAGGTATACGCCGTATACCCACTAAAAAATGTCAAGGATTTCCTTATGCCCACTAGGAAATGTCAAAGATCTCCGTATACCCACTTTAAAAAGCGTGAGGATTCGTAAACGTAATAACATCGTTTTGTGAAAGAACTTTCATACATAAATTCACCCCGCCGTGACTTCTGTGTTTGCGCAGCGACACGGATCGAATCGCGGAATACAGCAACAAATGTAACTTAGCCTACTGTAAAGCGGAACGTCACGCAATTTGGCCATTTTTGAATGAATAAATCAAAAGTAATGATACAATGAATCAAATCTCGATATGTACTAAGTGTTTATGAATATTAAAGCTCAAAAAGACTGCTATTGAAATAAACTCTGAATGTGCTGCGTGTTTCTGTGAATGAGCGCTCAATGTGTGCTCTACTACACAATGACGCGCGCGTGACACTCGTGGTGTATTCAGCGTCTATGAGGAGGACATGCACACATTTGAACTTCATTGCAGGGCTTTTATGAGAGTCACTTCACAAGAATTTTACCATTTCATTTGATAAAACTATCGTCATTCATTCGTATCATATACACACTCACAAACTTTAAAGTCTTCATGACAACCTGTCAAAATCAAAGTTTTGAATAACTTGAAGAAAATATAACAGAAATATATTACTACTGCACAGTAGAGTATACTTCAAGTACGCATAATAATAACAATAATAATAGTTTATTAAAACACACAGAAGCTCAAACGTCTTTAATTTACAACCCACCAAAATAAAAGTTTGTAGAGATAGCCTAAATAAAGTAACATCCAGGGAATTATGAAAGAAATTTCATAGTAAGATGTACTTTTTAAAATAATAATAATCAAATCTATTAAAACAGAATTTTAAAGGAATATCACACAAGTTTTTAAAAAGAAAATTTTTATTTGTGCTTAGAATGTTTAAGTCTTTTATTTGTCAGCTGATAAAACCTGTGCTTCAGGGGGGGTGAGGGGGATGGAGGGGGGGGCGAGGGGGTACGGGGGGCTTGGGCTGGTATATCACAGTATACTCACTACAAAAAACTAGACTACACCACTGATCTCAATGATAATAAAATAACACTAATTTGACAGTAACAATATAAAATATGAAGTGTAAAAAAATGATCTAACTATAAGATATGAAGTGCAACAGTGGAGCAGTGGAGGGAGAGAGAGATTCTGCAGGTGTACGGAAAAAAAATGTCTGCCAGGAAAAAGCGGAGTGTGGTTTGGACACATGCCTCTACTTTGTCACTGCAGCTGTTCTAGCTCAACGGAGGAGTAAAATCCTTCTTAAAGGCACAGTCTGTTATATGTCAGAATGTTTTCATTTAGACCACATGTGTTTGTCTCGCAAGTTGATACCTTTAGATAAGTCATAGCCTTTCTCCAACCATAATAACAGTTTGCATATAATAAAAATGCAAACAAACCATTTACAGGCTCTGGCTTTGGTTTATGGTTCCCCGTGTCACTGACCATTGGTGTTAATTGGGGTCTAGAAGTATGAATTTCAAGAGAGGTGAGAATTCACCAACACCTTCCCAGGAAAACAAATCAAGAGTCTGGATGGTTTAGAATCACAGTATGCCTCATTACACAGTCTTCATCGAATATAAAATGTTTAATGACCTAATGCTGATCTAGCTCAGGAAATTACAGGGGTGAGAGTCTCCGATGTGTTTTGTTGGAAATGACTTTGAATCACACTACAGCAGAACCATTGTGACGTGTGCGGCGATCTCTGCGGATCCGGCTAGCTGCTGGTTGTTTTGCGGCTATTTGGTCGGGTCTAGACAATGGAATGAGCCCCCGAGGGGAAATAAATGCTGACTCACACCATCCTTGTTAGCGTGTAGGGACACAGGCAGTGCCCTAATCTCTCCATCCATCACCCGCTCTGTGATTCCATAATGACCTGCTTTACCGCCTCGGTAAAGGCTGTGGAGCCAGGGCTTACATGCCAGTTCCTCCACACAGATGGCCAGAAATAACATGCTTTGCCGTGATCGCTCATCGAGTCCATTTTTCACAGGTTATTATGGTGCTTGTGGACCAACTCAAGGTTGATGATGAAATCTGCAGTCACTGGTTACCTGATGCTTGCAGTATTTAAATCACATTAACTGGGGAAACCCCTCTCAGAATACTGGCTGTCTTTATTGGTGTATGTGAATGCAACTAATGTCAATATGCATCACAATCTCAGAATAATGTCTTGTTGAGGCGTTTATAAAATGTTTATAAAAATAAATGGATGTGATCAATGACAGGCTTAAACAATTACTCATTTCAATTCATGAACAAACTGTTGTGTGATGCAACACAACCAATTGGAATATTTGATGTTTCATGTGGAGCAGGATTTTGGACCAATAAGTGTAGTGGGCGGGGCAACTCAGCATGATGATGCAGAAAAAAAACAAAGAAATCAAACAAAATGGCCTTATCCGGGTTAAAGTTGAAGTTCAAACTGAGGCTGGAGTTCAAACTGAGCTTCAGAATGGAGAAGAAAGATGGTCTGCAGATGATAATCTCGGAATGCACAACACGTCAAGCTTGGAAGCAGATGGGCTACAGAAGCAGAAGACACACCAGCTACAATTCACAGGCTACCCAAATTTGGACAATAGAAGATTGGAAAACGTCGTCTGGTCTGATGAGTCTAAATTTCTGCTGCAACATTCAGATGGTAGGGTCAGAATTTGGCATAAACAACATGAAAGCATGGATCCATCCTGCATTGTATCAACGGTTCAGGTGGTGGTGTAATGGTGTGAGGGATGTTTTCTTGACACACTTTTGGCGCTTTTCCAGTGCATGGTACGGTACGGTTTGGTTCGGTATGGCACGCTTTGGCGCTTTTCCACTGCATGGTACAGTATGGCTCGGCACGGCACGGCTCACTTGTGGCGCTTTTCCACTGCATGGTACGGTACGGTACGGCTCGCTTCGGCTCACTTTAAATGGTACCACCTCTGTTGAGGTTCAAAGCATACCGTACCGATACTAAAATGTGACGTGGAAGCACTGTAGATCATTGATTGGTCAGACAGACAGAATCGTCACTACCAGCGTCATTGTATTTGCGAGACATCAAACCGGCTAGATTTAAATAGCCAGTAACAGCCTCCAATGTTTTAAAACTACTTGATTGACTTGCTTGAAGAAAAAAAAACTTCCAAAAAAGAAATGGCTGAATCGTGGTCAGTGGACGAGAACCGCAGACGTTCCTCTTGTTAGTTGCAGAGGAGCGGATAAACTATAACGATCAGTCATAATCCCACCCATTTTGAAGCGTACTAACTGCAGTGGAAAAGCAACCGAGCTATAGCGAACCGAGCCGTGCTGCACCGAGCCGAGTCGTACCACGCAGTGGAAAAGCGAAGCGAGCTGAACCGTGCCGCGCCGAGCCGAACCGTACTGAGCCGTACCGAGCCGTACCATCCAGTGGAAAAGCGCCATTTGGGCACCTTAGTACCAATTGAGCATCGTTTAAATGCCACAGTCTACCTGAGTATTGTTGCTGACCTTGTTCATCCCTTCATGGCCAACGTGTATCTTCTGATGGCTACTTCCAGCAGGATAACACACCATGTCACAAAGCTCAAATCATCTCAAACTGGTTTCTGAAACATGACAATGAGTTCACTGTACTCAAATGGCCTCCATGGTCGGCAGATCTCAATCCAATACATGAATATCAGATGATGTCACCAACGTCTCCTCACTGACGTCACTCAATTCTAAAACTTGTCTTCCGCCATCTTGAGTACCTGATTCGGCAAGATCGATACGTCAGTCGCAAAGGAACTAGAGCTTATTCTCTGGCCGAGCCCGAACTTGCGGGCCGATATTTCCCGTCACTATCCTCGGGCCGGGCCCTTGATCTAGAGATGTGCACTCCCAATGCGGCGCGGGACTAGATTTGATGGCTGAGTGCGAGCGGCAATGCACTCTCTGTGAGTGTGCGCGTTGCAGGGAGAATAAAATGATTCGCGGGACTCCCGCAAACTAGAAATATCTATGAATAAAACATGTAAAAACTAATACATTTTTACAGAAAAGCAACAAGAACTAAAACAAAATAGAAACGATTTACAGGCCAGAGTTTCCTTTTAAACACGTTTGCAGCGTTGAGCGATGTAGCCAATCACACACATATGTGTTGATTTCTTCAACGCAAAGGCCAATCAGAAGCATTTAAGATAGACTCCCCTCACTGCTCAAAACCTCTATGCTCAAAACGGACTTTTGTTCAGAGCTCTGTATGCTGACAAATCCTCTAATTGTAACAAACAAAGTGTATATATTATGAAAGATTCATTGTGCAGTCAGCTTAATTGATATTAACAGAGATGTGAGATCGCGATTAACTGATGTCAGCTTTTTAGGAATTATTAAGGGAGCGCACTTTGCGCGCATTCAGTCAAAATCCTTCAATCATATCATGCCCAACCATGCACGCAGCTGCTTGCTTTTATGTTATAACAGTGGTTTGTGTGTGCAAACTCTCTGTGCAGTGTTCATGTTGTCTATGGTGAGTGGATGTAAATGATAATGAGCTTACGCTAGCCTAGGGCTGTGCGATATCACGATTTATGATCGTGGATTAAAATATATCCACCATCTGCTTTTGAAGAAATGTCGTAGTATCGTACATTCTATCAGTTGCAGTTCTGGCGCCTCCGTCTCAGCATAGGCTACAACGCGACGTATATTCACATCAAATGTTAACGCAAAGGAACGGGACAATGCAGTTCACATAAGTTCATTATTTGCATGTGCTAACAAGTCATTCACGTGTTGATTTGCGGTTCTAACGAGCGCTTTTCTGAGTGCGTACACCCGAAGCGCACGCGCACTAAGCCTGTCTAACAACAGCGACAGGTTACTGAACGAAGTTATCTTTCTAGTCTTATTGCGCGAATACTGTCAAATACACATAGGGTTTACATAACAAAGTTGGTTATGTATAAAGTGAAACAAACAGAAAAACTGCATCCTAGCTAATGCCGTCAGTATTGTAGACAGTACTCCGCAGGTACTCAAGATGGCGGCAGTCAACTGGAAAAAGAACGGATGACGTAAGAGGTCATGTGACTGATATTCATGTATAGAGCACCTTTAGGATGTGGTGGAAAGGGAGATTCGCGTTGTGGATGTGCCGCCGACAAACTGCAGAAACTGTGTGATGCTATCATGTCAATATGGACAAATCTCTAAAAAAAATTTCAGCGCCTTGTCGAATGCAATGAAGAATTAAGGCAGTTCTGAAGGCAAAAGGGGCATCACCCATTAATAGCAATGTGTGCCAAATAAAGTGGCGGTGAGTGCATATACTAATGGAGGGAACTGGCTGCTGCATCAACTTATCTCTCATGTAATGAGAACTGGTTATTGTTTCCATGGAGACTGTTTATTTTGTTCCATAAATTGGGTCTTAGAAGACTAGCTAATGCATAACATTTGGAAGGGCTGCTACTACACTATTAAGACATATGAGATACTTACTAATCTAACATTAGATATAAATAGTTTGAGCTTAAAGTTATCACACGAGAAAAAAATCAGACCGTTATGAACAGGGAAATGGCGATTACAATGTTTCAAACCGTTTCGGTCACTTTGAACCAGGGCTCTATTGAACGGGCACGCATATGTGCGTGTTTTGAATAAACGGGCCGCACAGATGGATGAGCGTTATGCGCTTTAGGAAGCACTCAAACATCACAGCGATCAAGGCCCTGCACCGCCCCGTGCTGCACAGCCACATTAAGCAGGCTCAGCTGAATGTAGGTGAAAGGGCTTTCTCTCGCGCGCGCTTCCCGAGCAGAGGAAGGAAAGAGAGGGGGAGGGGAATGTGTGGTATTCTGATGAAAAACAGGAAGGAAAGATCATGGTGATTTTAGTTCTTACTAAAGGCAACTTGACAGGTTTGTCTGCACAAGGTGAGCCATGGCACATGGCCCGAGTGTGCTACAACAAAGGAAATCATTCTTTCAGGAATCCCCACACAAAAAACTGCTAAGAGAAATGTCACATTGTTAATGTCAAACTACTTTTTATATGAGGAACAAGCCCTGATAGAACAAGGAAGAAGATTTTGCATCATCCGAAAGCTTGCCTATTAAAACCCAACCTTTGGGTTGCATAAACGGAATGAATCCAGTATTGCCTTTTGCTTCAATAGCAATGTAATCGATCAAACGTATGCGTTGTCTGTAACAGATCGTGACACCACAATCAAGGATGTTTATCTGTGTTAGTCGTAATGCAAACATTCCTCATGATTAATGACTGACTACACTGTCCTGAGGCACTGCAGTATTTTTGCACCCTCTTCCATGAAGGATAAGTGTGGTTATCAAGCAGAATCTGCTATTGGTAAACTGAATTACATGTTTCATAAGTTTATGACGTCATAACACGATTGTCATGTATCAGGGATTTTCCCAAAAAGTCTAAAGGGCACAATAGACTTAATTTTCCTGTTCCGTCTTGCGCACAGTTGAGCGCACAAGAGTTACAAAGTATACTCCTTTTGCCGTGTGCGTGGAAAGATGCGTTTGGGACGCTGTTGGGGTATGTGGACGTCCGCTGACCCTGCTCCTGATGACGAAAACTACGTCACACAGACATGGACGGCTGACGTATACTTTAGGCCTAAATCAGTATCCATCATTGCAGATGTGGGTGATGTTTATTTGTACGCCTAGTTTTAGAAAAGTATTTCAAAGTGTATGAAATGTATGAATGCTTTTGATGCCTTGTGATACTCTACCTGTCCTAATAGAGGAAAACAGAGAGTGGTCATCTTCATACATTATTTAAACTCAAGTTGTACATTTTCTGGTATTTTCTGAACTCACACATCCATTGTCATTAGTTCCAACTTCATCATCTGCAGTTTTATACTCGTCAACGAAATTAAAGATTAAAAATGTTGTTTGGTTGCGACAACAATGAAAAATGTGTGATAATGTGCAATAAATAAACAATATTAGGGTATGTTATTAATATACTGTATATATAAATTGTATAATATATAACATTTTGAGAAAAGGCCCATTAACTATAACAATAACTTTAACGATAACTATAATGCTTTGTTGCGTCTATTTCTATGAGAATTGCAAAGTACACACCAACTATAATGTCTATATATAATAACTAAAAAATTGTCAGCCAATCCAAATCGATTCGTCTTTAAAGAGCTCAGCATTTAATGAGGTAGATGACCTAATGGCACAGTGCACTTAAATTAATCAGAACGCAATTGTGCGTTAGTGTCGCTGCTAATACACTTATCGTTATAGTTATCTTTATCGTTATCATTCTGAATGGGCCGTAAAACTGGCCAGAAAAATGTTTGTGTGAAACAGATTAAAATGAATGATGACAAAATATTTACTATATTTAAAACTGTAAACACTGTTCTGCTGTTTTATGGCCACTTTCCAGCTTCTTTTTCAACTAGTTGTTAAAAATCAATAGCTCAGCTGATAGATTTGCCACCTATATGAACCACCAATTAGTGCAGTCAATTCCACATATGTGTGCAGTAAAAAAAAAATTGGACAGTGCACACACTGTCTATGCAGACCCTGCTGATGACAAAATTTATGTAGCGGGCCATAATTATCTATACTTTTACACTTTCATAACCATTACTGCCATTTGCTCGAGCTAAAATCAGTTTGGCTCCATCTTTCACTTCCGTCATGCATTATTGCCTTTCACTGACAGCATGTTTCAACAAGAACCAGTTTGATAAAGCACAAACATACCTGACTTGTCATTTACTTCAATACACTGAGCCAGTTAACAGCTTTTAATTTAATGGGTGTCTTGTCCTCACTACCAGATGTGAGGTAAAAATAAAAAAATGCTTTTGTTCATTTGCTGTGCCAACTTGTTGCATGCTGGGAGTTAATTAATGTGTTTGGATTTAGTTTGCCAGATTTGAGTGACATTTGGAAACATTGGAACATTGAATGGTTTCTTTTTCATAGAACTTTCCTCTGCTCCTGATTTTCATGAGAATGAGTCATTTCATTTAGAGTGAGCTCTGACACTGTTGCTAAGGAAACCATGGCTCTGGTTTTGATTGGTTGAGTTGTATCTAGGCAGTGAGACAGTTCACATCATTGCTGCTCTTTACCACATCACACAATGAGCGAAGAGCAGCACAGAGAACCAAACTCCTTTGATGTTTTCATTTGAAATGTTTCGATTTTGCTATTTGCTTACCTTTTATCATAAATGGTACAGTTATGTAAGAGTGGAGTATGTCAGAATGACTTAAAGTGCCCCTATAATTTTTTTTCCCTTTCGTGCTGTGTGTAGTTTGTGAATGTAAACGGTCTGCAAAGTTCTAAAGTCAAAAGTGCACGATATATGAAGTTATTGTCTCCCAAAAGAAAGAATCGACTCCGCCTAAACGAGTCGTCAGGAATTTGAATCCCAATTAGTTACGGCTACACGTCACAAGCTAACACATTTGCATAATGCCCGTCTATGTTCTATGTTGTCTGCTCACGTCGCGAACAACTTGACCCACACTTCAAAGTGGGATTCGCAAAACGCTTGCTCTTGAAAGATGGGTCGGTACCCAGTTTATTTGGACCAGCTTGCTCCTCAGAATCACAACCTGTATGTATGAATAATTATTGATAACTCTGCTAATCAGCTGTGGGTCCACTATTATTAAACTAAAATTAAAGCGTTTTGCTTTTTTTTTTTTTTACCTTTGATGCATGTAAACCTGTTGAAGGAGACCTCCAAAACAAAATTAGGAACCTTTAAAATAGCATAATATGGGCATTTTACTGTAATACAGTGGTTCTCAACTGGTTTTACTTCAGGGCCTTTATTTTACAATTGGACACCAAGTGGTGAGTCAACAAAGAAGCATATTGTTTATCAAACAAAAGCAAACAAAATTGTTCTTAAACTCAGAAATTGATATTGATTAATATTATTAAATTGATATTGATTAGTACTTATCCCTAAAATCAGAGGGAAATGACGGATGAATAACACTGATGTAGAAGTGTAGAATCTAATGCTGGTTGTAAGTCAAATCTTGACATAAACTGTAAACTTGTCTTTCAAATATGATTGAATGATTGTAATATTGTTCCAGGATCAACAAAGATGCTGATCCAGGAACATGTTGCACTTGGTGAAATCAGGTTCTGCCGTTTCGCACAGTTAATAACATTGTAAATCTAGCAACGTTTTTTTTTAAATTATTATTATTCTTAAAAACACTGTACATTGTAACACTATACTCTGTGTAATTTTTTACCTGCCATTCAATATCAGAAATCTAGTTAACCCTGCTGGGTAAGTGTTTCTTAGCCAACAGCTGAGGGAGTGGCGGTAAATTAGACTTTTATTTTTACATTTGACTTGCCCTCTTCTGACCACTATAATCAATCTCTCAATATTTTTTTCCTCATTTGGAAAAGCATGGAAGAGCTATCATGGATTTTTCTTTTGCTATTAGAGCAAATGGGAACACAAAAATATGTATTGGCTTGCATTCACCACTATAGAAGTTACCCAACTATGATGACTTCTGCTTCTGTGGACCCTGCGAATGTGTAAAGGGTCCATTGAAAATGGGATTTATTGTTTGGTTTAGACAATGGAAGAAAAAGGGAAGAGTAGTTTCCTACTTTCTTTCTTCTGTGGAATAAAAAAAAAAAACTTTGGTAACCATTGACTTTCATTGTACAGACCAACAAAACAAACAAAAAAAAAACAGAGACATTTCTCAAAATATCTTCTGTTGTGTTCCACAGAAGACAGAACCTTTGGAATGATATGAGGGTGAGCAAATGATGACAGATGATGATTATCCTTTAAGTTCTAATAATCAAGATATCTTGTTCCATTCCAACTGTTTTGTCATTAAAATAAATTTTCAAATATAGGTAAATACCAGGAGAGCATTTTTCTTTGTCTAAACCAACACAGTAAATCACACTTTCAATGGACCATTTGCGGTGGTGAATTAATGCATTTGTGTGCACATAAGCATTAATTAATTAATTAAACCCTCCAAATGGTCCACTGAAAGTATGATTTACTGTGTTGGTTTAGACAAAGGGAAAAAAAGGGAAAAGTAGTGTTCTGCCTTTTTAAAAATAAATAAACCTATTTATTGAATATTTACTTCATAAATTACATTCATTCAAATATATTTATCTAGAATGGACCTAAGATACATTTTTGGGTCAGTGAGAACGACTGATGCAAATACAGCGTACACAATCACCTCGCAATAAAGATGATCCCTTTCCTATATTTACAGCACAGCCATTAACAGATTACATGCATTTGTGGTTTCAACCAAGATTTTTTAGGGTACAGATCAGGGGATTTTCAGGACAGCCTTCACCGCACAACACCTCCAGGCTTTCGTATCTCTGTCCAAACAGAGCATCCAAGCAGTCTAGCATTGACATATTATTTTTGCTCTGCAGAAAGATTTCAAGTCCTCGCTCAAGGCGTCGTGATTCATAGACAAGATCTAAGAGGAACTGAGAAGGCCTCTCATGTCAATGTCTACTTAAGAACAGAACCTCACACAGAGTCTGTACATGGAGGAATACTCATTATTTACTCAGTATGACTGTCTTTCTTCTGTGGAACACAAACATAGATTCTTTGAAGAATGTTTGAAATGTTTTTGTCTAATGACTTTAATTGTATGGACAACCAAAACAGATATGTTTCTTATATGATATTATATGATAGTGTGTGTGTGTGTGTGTGTGTGTGTGTGTGTGTGTGTGTGTGTGTGTGTGTGTGTGTGTGTGTGTGTGTGTGTGTGTGTGTGTGTGTGTGTGTGTGTGTGTGTGTGTGTGTGTGTGTGTGTGTGTGTGTGTGTGTGTGTGTGTGTGTGTGTGTGTGTGTGTGTGTGTGTGTGTGTGTGTGTGTGTGTGTGTGTGTGTGTGTGTGTGTGTGTGTGTGTGTGTGTGTGTGTGTGTGTGTGTGTGTGTGTGTCATACAGGAACAAAATGAGGTCTAGATGACAGATTGGTAATTTTTGACCAAATTATGCCTTTAATTCCACTCAGAATCTCTAAATGAGGAGAACCCACTTGTCCAGCTGTGTCTCAATGAATATGAGTTAGTGAGTAAAGTTGCAGAGGAAACAGCACTCCCACTCTGAGTTGCCTTATGTTCTGCTCAGGGTTTCACCTCAGATTCAGGCGATTTTTTAAAGAGATGTTCTAACCCGTCCTCCTTCCAGGTCTGGCAGTACACCCACGCTTTCTGTGGGCTGTCTGCGTGCATATTTATGTTCCAGTAATGCCTGAGAAATGATCATGAGTCACGAGAAGGGGTGAAAGAAAATAAATGTGGCACGGTAGCCCACACGATTAGTCTTGTTATTAAAAAGAATACAGTACAAAGTTTACCCCAAAATTCAAATTCTGTTCTAAACCTGTATGACTTTCTTTTTTTCTTATTCTGCAGAACATAAAAAATATATATGTTGAGGAAGTTTTGGTGGCCGTTGACTTCCATTGTATGGACCAACAACAACAACAAAAAAACTTTCTCAAAATATCTTCTATTGTGTTTCACAGAAGAAAGTCAGTCATACAGGTTTGGAATGAAATTATGATGAGTAAATGATGACACAATTCAAATGTTTGGGTTGACTCTCTTTAGGTTCTGATAATCAATAAATCTTCTTCCATTCTAATTGTTTTGTCATTAGAATAAACGTTTAAATATTGATGAATGCCAGGAGAGTAGGAACCATAAAGCTTTATTTTACAGGTCTCTGGAATACTTTTGTGAGTTTATTTATTATTTTAGATACTAACCTTGTCACTTTTTTAAATATTACTTTCTGCCTCAGTGAAAAATAAATGGTCTAAAATAATAAACTCACAATAATAAGAAATAAAGCCACAATTACCTTTTTATTTATTTTTTTGCTCTCAGAAATTACCTTCTTTTTGATTTGTCCTATTGATTTTATTTATTGATAAATAGACATTCAATAAGTGAGAAAATATGAAGTCAGCAAATTATTGTCGTAAAATAAAAGCCTTCAGTCCAAAAAAAAAAGGGGAATGTTCTCAGAACTTTGGCTGATGTTCTGGCAAGGTTCTCTCAAAGTTATGAACAAACCTTCTTCCAGTAATAGGTTATCAGGTCTTTAATAATGTTCTCAAAACGTTAGCAAAATTTTTTTTTAAATGTTACTACTTGTTTCAGAACGTTGAGAGATCATTCAAAAGTAACGTTCTCATAATGTTTGAAGAATGATCAAATAGAATGTTCCCTATGATGCTAGAATGTTAAAATATAAAAAAAACTGGACGTTTTGAACGTTCAGAAATAAAGTTTTCATAACGTAATGAAAACATTAGGAAAACTTTCTTAAAACATATATATTTGTTAGCTCGAAGGGCGGTACATCAGGGTCCTGATCACCCTGTCAAAGTTTATTTTTCATTAATGACTACATGAACAAAGCTGTAATCCTACTATGCATATTGCCTACTTACCACATAATTAATATGAAAAGAGAGAACGCTGCACTTATTGATGGTTTAATCTCCAAAACTAATTCAACAAACGTAATAAGATGAAGGCTGTCAGCAGACCGCCTGGCAGCCTTTAGCAGGTGGTAAAAGAAGGTGAAGTCCCTATGGATATCTGCCACCTTCAAAAGTGTGTGTGTGTGTGTGTGTGTGTGTGTGTGTGTGTGTGTGTGTGTGTGTGTGTGTGTGTGTGTGTGTGTGTGTGTGTGTGTGTGTGTGTGTGTGTGTGTGTGTGTGTGTGTGTGTGTGTGTGTGTGTGTCTCAGACTTGTTCACAATCTCAAGGTCAGGGATGAGAGGCGTGTGTTTCCTTCCCCCACTGGTTAGTCAGCCTCCATTACACACACACGCACACAACACTTCCAGCAGGGTGACAGCAGCGTGTGTCACTTCGCCAGAGCACTTAGTGTGATGAGCCTGCCTGGCCAAACGCTTGTGTCTAAGTGCACTAAAAAACACAAGATGTGGGCTGAGTTAATTCTGCCTGTTTCAGCATAGCACCACAAATCCGACTAATTTTTCCTCACCATTTTAACATTTCCGTCACATCTTCTTTTCCCTTTGCTTTGAATCTCATTTACACTTTCACCGTAACTTCACACCCAGACATTTTTTTATCTCTATTTCCACAAGAAGCCTCATTGTGAGACCAGAAATAAGCAGCGCTCGCTGATCTTCATTAGATTTCACCCCAAAATATTTTGATTCTGAGCGCCTACCCTCATATGATTAACCACGGTTCTGTGTTTCCACCTTCCAGCGGTCCGGAAATATATTTGTTTTTCCAACAGCATAACTGGAGAATGTGGACTGCTTTTACTGTCAGACTTGATAGACTTTGTGTTCTGTTGCAGGAAAATGTGCTGATAAGTCTGTTTTCTTTTTTCCTCCTTTAAGACAATACTCCCATTGAAGCCTGCCAGTGAAGATCCATATCTTACATGGTTACTCAGAAAACAGAGTGTGATATTGCTGAAGGAAATGGCTTGGGATGAGGTGGAGGTGGTTAGTGCGGTGGATGTATAAACATTAGGGAGTGCAAAAACCCGCAACTTATTTGCTAACCGCCCGCTATCCAAGATGCAATGTGAACTGTCGCTGTAGATTTAGCAGCACAGTACTGTAAAAACCTACAGTACAATACTGGATTTCTATATTACAGTAAAATACCGTAATTTGCATTGCATTCTGGGCATTTTTGTTTGAGCGGGAACATTTTACAGTACATTTTAGTGTTGCTGTAACCTAGCTGTAACCTGGCTGTAATATGCCAGGCAATAATACAGGGTTGCTGTAAACAGAGAGCACGCGCGCCGCCTGACTGACGTCAGAGCACAACTGCGGCGGTCACTCACTGGATGGATATCTTACTCTGCGGATATCTGGTAATTTGGTAAGTTAATTTTTACTTTTATAATAAGGTTTTAGGATTTTACGCTATAGTGTACATGGCTTTTAATGTGAAATGACAATGGAAGTTTAGCCAGCGACGGTTGCAAAAACACAATCTGCTCTTTTACCCCGCTGCTTGTGCTGACATTTTCAAATCTAACTCCGTGAATTAACATTACCTTATGGTTTATTTCGAGCAAAACAGACTTGGTGATTGTTGTAACGGTGGAAAGACAAAGGGGGGGCTTTTGTGAGTTTTATTTAGCTTCTGTCGAGTTTTAATTAAATGTGTTTTACGATGGTCTGCGAGATAACATTGCTGCATTTGACATAGCCTAATGTTATACGGAGGACATACAAACAAGGTTTGAAGGATCTTTTAATAACAAAAATATCTAACTGTTATCTCTGTAGGGATACTTTCCATAACATCCGAGCCTGTCAGTGGTAAAAACAAGCACTTATAATAGACATAACGTTATTTTGCTCAATCTGCGTTGCAGTCCGTTTCCCAGATGACGAACTTGATGATTTTATGATTTTACGAACATGATTAATACTGGACCAACTTGAATAAGTCGTTTAGACACAAAAACGCATGAAAATCAGGCTTAAAAATACTGCACTTTCCTTTGCAACGCAAAATGAGTGATTTGGGCTCAGAGAGATTGGCTATTGGTACCATTTTAGCCTTTTACATTTCTATTTAGGCGGGAGACACAGTTATAATGATTATTATAATAGGGCCTAATTAAAAATATTAATAAAGGTGTAAATTGTTGAAAAACTTTATTAGAGTTAACGTTAATGATCTATTAGGCGACAAAGACAAGTAAAATGCATGCCAAAAAAAGCAAGTTAGAATATGTAGAGAGGTCAAGTGAAGCTTATTTTTTATTAACCTAACTTAGATGTATTGTAAGCTGATTTATGAGATATATGTCCTCAACAAGCAACACATAACAGTTAACTGAATAATATTTATTTTGATTTCTTACAGCTCTACAGTGTGGGGCAATTTTATTTGCAGCCTGGGAAGGAGTTTTCTGTAAGTATTAGCCATGTTAATACAATGGTTTAAACTAAAAGTTTTAAAATCTAAAGGTTAATTTTATTTTTTATTAAATTGCCTGTTTTTGTTATTTCTACAGAATTTTCTTTTACAATTTCTCTCTTCCACTGTCTGTCTACTCATCTTTGGTACTGTGGCTATCAGGCTTTGTCATATGTGTTTTTGTGTGTCATGTCTTTTTCAGTTTTGGTCATCAGTCCAGTTTTCACCAGGTTCCAGTACCACCTCAAAGTCCCAGCTAACCCTTGCACTTTTAAGAATTTTCAAACGTTTAAGTCACATATGTATCGACACCATGGCAAGGAAAGATTAATTTATTTGTCTAAACCAATCCTGAAGTTCACCCAAAAATGAAATTTGTCATCATTTACTCACCCTCATGTTGTTCCAAACCTGTATGAGTTTCTTTCTTCTGCTGAACACAAAAGAAGATATTTTGAAGAATGTTGGTAATCAAACAGTTGATGGTAGTCGTTGACTTCCATAGTATGTTTTTCCTACTATGGAAGTCAATAGCTACTTTCAACTGTTTGATTACCCATTTTCTTTAAAATATATTCTTTAAAGGATTAGTTCACCTCAAAATGAAAATCTCCTAATAATTTACTCACCCCAATGCCATCCAAGATATCCATGTCTTTCTTTCCTCAGTGGAAGAGAAATGAATATTTTTGAGGAAAACATTTCTGGATTTTTCTTAGAATAATGGACTTCAATGACAACCAGAGTTTTGAAGTTCAAATCAAAGCAGTTTCAAAGGTCTTTGAAGTGCTTCAACAGTCTGTGCACGATCGCAGCTGAGGAGGAGGGGCTTATCTAGCGAAACCATAGGTCATTTTCAAGAAAAAATATATATACTTTTTAACTACAATTGTTCGGATTGAGCTGATCTGCAACGCACCGGGAATTACGTCATCATGTTGAAAGGTCAGGCAATTACAGTACAATTACTGTAAATCAAAATACAGTAACTTGCTGGCAACCTTGCTGCCAGTACTGTACTGTAAAAATACAAGAAATTTGTTAACAGTGTGTGTATGTTTCCTATCGATCAAAGCAGCAGAAATTCATCAAATAATGTGAAAAGGCATCACATCTGACTGTGAGGTGTAGTGAACCAAATTTCGACAGGTTAGGTGTTGATTATGAGTCTATTCTGGTGTCTGGATCACAGTGGTTCCTTTTGTGAATTGGGTGATAGAAAAAATTTGTGAGTTATCAGATGCAGCTCTGATTAATAATGGGTGACTAAGTTTATTAGTGATTTATTTGTGAATCGGGTGCTTTAAAAAAGCAGACAGCAAATAAATATCTACATGCTAACAAAATTATTGAAGAAAGACAGGGCAATTCAATTAATTAGCACCCTTACAAAAATAAAATTAATTTTATTAAATATGCTAATATCAATGTATTCATGCTTGTAAGTGTACAATTTTAATACTTCTTAGGACTAAATTAGCTTACATTTTAAACGTTTACTTCTAAGTGTATTTTAAATGTAACCGTAGTAAACTGAGTACACATCTAGTTTACATCTTAAGGTTTTATTTTGTATCGCAACTATTCTGTGAACTACTTTACTGTGAAAAACAGTATGCCAACATACTGTAGTATGTCCGAATGCATAGTATTCTTATGACCTACTACTTCCAGCGAGATTCTGAAGTGCGCATTCGATGGACACTTTACTATCCTGTGAGGCCACGGGAGAGGATTTATGAAAGGCAGTGAAGCGACGTATAGGTCACATGAAAGTTAACAACATGGCGGATGTAGTATCATACGCGTGCACATTTGTGATGTCGTAAGATGAACGCAAATGCACTGGGGTTCGATAGAATCAAGTTTAGTGTGCAACCAGACCAATGGCACCGTAAACAATCACGCTCGGACTCGGACCACAGCATACGTACCCATTGTGAAAGCCCCTTAATCATATATTTCTTAAGTATATCTTGAGTACAAGTATAGCCCAAATATACTTAGACTTTAAGCCAAAGTATGCTATGTATAAGTATATCTCTGATAAGTATGTGAAACGTAGACTGAAAGTATACTCTCTTATGCTTAGCTTGAATATAATCTACCATACTTATAGCACACTTGAAAAAGGTTTTTTTTTTTTTTTGTAAGGACAAAGCAATGAAAGTACCTTTTCATAATGGGTGTAACTAGTTTACTGGTAATGGTTTAGAATCGCAATGTTCAAATGACTGAATCAAAACAGACATCACTGACTTTATAAAAAAAAAAATATTTTGTTTATGAAAGCCAAAAGTGTCTGTTTTTTTGGGGAATTTTAATTTGATTCTTTTGAGAAACACTATGCTTTGTTTGTATTTACAGCATAAAGGACTTCGCTAATTAACATTTCCAGTAAGCTGTTTGCTAATCAAAGCTTCTGCGTTGATAGATTAAATTGCCTGAGCTAGCTATCAGTCACTCACACTGATTTATTTCCAGGATGAAACCTGATCTCTCTCTGTAGAGACGGATGGGGCTAAACCCGCAAAGGATGTTAGCATAAACGCCAACAAATCAAAAACCTTTGTTTTGCCTGGTTGGATCCTAGCAGACGCACTGTTTCATCTTCCCTCTTTTCAGCTTTTGGGAACTATGAGAAGAATTTGGGTCAGCAAGAAGTCTGCTGTACCACAAGATGGAGGTTCCCCCGCCTTCTCTCTACCGGTAGCTTTAAAATATAGATGATGTATTACCGCTTCAAGCTCCCGGAGGCTGCCAAAACTAGCACTAACATGGGGGAGGGGAGACAGGGGAAAAAAAACTTGTGCTTTGAAGCTTAGTTCTGTGTATTCACTGTTCATCTCAGTAATATACTGCAAGATGAGATGGTACAAATATGATCACTAAATGGAGTAAAGCGCTTGGGGTCTGTGATATGGCTGTTGTGTGAACCAGCTGCTTTATTGGCGTAAAAACATCAGGGTGGATTGAGAATCTGGCAAGGACACGGGGTGATATTAATTTGCTTATTAAAGTACATTTGTTGAGCTTATCAGCTACTGGTGTACACTGTAAAATTGTGATTAGATGACTGCTTGTCTTGCTTTTCTTATATGGCTTACTTGGTGGAATCGTCCAATGTAAGACAATATAAACAAGCTTTTTATAGGTCAAATGTGTGATTTCTGCAAACCAAATGAAAAATAATGACTGTTTTCAAACTAGTTTCTTATGCGGTTCAACATGGTTCCATGAGCAGTGATAATACCAGCTTTCCCTATATGTAGAAAAAGGGGGTGGCTAAATATGCAAAAGCTAGTGGCAACATATCAGGTACGCCTGAAATGTAATTTCCTGATATGTCTGCTTTAATGTAGTAAAACAATAATGTTAAGTACTCCATTTAAGACATCATTTAAAGTCACAATGAAATCAAAATTGACTTCACAGTCTTTCACCTATCTAGATGACAGATAAGCAGATTCCACAATGAGGCGTTGGCAACAATAAAGGCTGTTTCAAGGACTAACAAAGAATTGTTCAGTTCTGAAACGTATAGGATATTCTTATAGTATTATGACCTCCTATAACCTATGTCAAAATCTCAAGAAAAATTAGATTTTGCAAATCATGACCCCTTTAACATTGTATAGTCCTTTTCACAGCATTTAGCGTTCACACATTTACTTTTAGTCGTCTCTACATACCGTACACTTATAAATATACTAAACTACCGTTCAAAAAATTTCACTCAGTCATTTTTTCTTTTTTTAATTAATACATTTACTCTGAAAGGAATCACATTACATAGATAAAAAGAGATTTATCATGTGAAAAAATATTTAATTTTCAAATAAATGCTCTTCTTTTGAACTTTCTATTCATCAAAGAATCCTTAAAGGGGTCATGTGACGAGAAATCAAATTTATCTTGATCTTTTGGCATGTAAGAGGTCTTTCCTCCATTAAAATATTCTGCAAGTGTCATAGCGTAAAACATTACACAGGCAAATACACTTGCATATGACTGCCTCCAGAGCAAGACATCATCACACCATAGGCCCCGCCCACTGGCATTCAGTCGCTTAAACTGACATTTGCCTACACTGTGAGCGTCACGTCACAACGTCACGTCACAAACAAATAGAAGCCATTATAATCACTGACAATGTCTAAACTGTGTACAGTAAGTATACAGAGGCGCGTTCAGTGTCTGACATACAATACTCCAGTCCACTACTTGAGTGTTGACAACAGGGCAAATGGAACAGTGACTTAAAGATCTTTAATGCTTTAAGTTTCAATAATATTTATATTGCTATTTTTACTCTATTTTTGGTCAAATAATGTATGTAACTGGTTTCTGTAAACCATTTGAGTAAAATCTGCTGTTTATGCACATTGAATAAGATACCATACAGTGTTTGTGGCAACACACTACGGCTGAATGGAAATACTCTGATATCTTTAAATGTCAAACTGACTCTGGGATTTTGTTCTAGGAAACAAAGCCTGCTTATCCTTGTGAATTGTGCTCTGAGTGGAGACAGATCAGGGAGGTCATTCACGGAGCATTGCCAGGTTATGACAGCGAAATTTCCATTGTGAATGGAAAAAAGTCCAAATAAACCTTTTGGATGGCTATGTTGCTCACAACAGATAGAGCTAGACATAAATTAAGCAAAAAATAAAATAAAAAAAATAGTCTGTTTCTCTTTCTGGCGAGAACTCGGCACTTGATCCTCATGAGTTAACCATCTGTGGGGCATCATTTCCCACATCAGCTCACTTAGTCGTAACACAATACAGGTTTTGCTTTTATAAGTCACTGATCAAGAATGTTCTTCATAGAGTCATTAGATTATGTCCTTAATTGGAAAAAGAGAAAGAGTAAGCCTTTAAGTTCTCAGTGCTCTTGGTATCGCTATAAAAGGCCTGCCGGTGATTCAGTGTGTCAGAGCTTGACTGCTGTGCTCAGTATGGTGCAAATTCCAGAAATTGGATAAATTGTATATGGAGAAATATAGTGATATTTAAATAAATAAAGGCAGCTTTATATTTCTCTTTTTGATTTACTTTTTCTCAGATAAACATTACACTTAATCAGATGTACTTCAGATATATATATATATATATATATATATATATATATATATATATATATATATATATGAATATATACACATGCCTTAAACACACACACACACACACACACATATATATATATATATACATTTTTTTGGCACCCACTGGCATCTGTCACAGAGAGCGTATAATGTTTGAATGTTCATGAGCTCTTCTCTGCGTATCATTGTAGTAGTTTGCAGGTTTTATGTAATTTTTATGTTAATTTATGGTCATACATTCACAGTTTTTTGTATAGGTAATTAGTTCATTTGTGGGTGTTGAAGAGCTTTGAGCACGCTCAGATGTGCTATTTGACTGAATGAGTAATCTAGTGCTGTATCTTGCATCCGTTGTATGCGTGGGTAGTTTTGGGAGATGATTGCGTGCGTGTGTGTGTGTGTGTGTGTGTGTGTGTGTGTGTGTGTGTGTGTGTGTGTGTGTGTGTGTGTGTGTGTGTGTGTGTGTGTGTGTGTGTGTGTGTGTGTGTGTGTGTGTGTGTGTGTTGTCACGCAGCAGTATTTTTTGCTTCTCTTCTTCTGCCTTCATTTGGACTTTCTTTCCTTCTCTCCCAGGGCATCAACACATCACTGCACTGCTAAAACTCCATCTTATGTGACATTTCCTCTCCTCGCAAGTTTTAAAAATAAATGAGCCACAGTGTGTGAGGAAGCTGACAAAGATAAAAACAAACAAGCTGCGAACTCTAGCCTTCTTATCATGAGACAGAATTAGTAATATTAATTCTATATTTACCAGCCGATGATGTGAACCCATTTACACAGCCTTTTTAGCTTTCGTGTGCAAGCATGTGTCTTGTGTTGTTGTGTCGTTTCCACCAACCCATGAACTTGGCATATGTTGGTGGAGAGTTGATGCCAAGTACCTCACATCATGCCTGCACAGGCAAAGAACACGATGCCTTGTGTTTTCATGCACACACACACACACACACACACACACACACACACACACACATACATACAAACACATACGCGCACGCACGCACGCGGACACACACACAAACACACACACACACACACACACACACACACACACAAACACACACACACACACACACACACACACACACATTTTCAGGAGTTTGGCTCCAACATGCCATGCCATGATCATAATCCAACAAGCTTTGTACACCACTGAAACAAACACACACACACACACACACACACACACACACTTATACACATTAATTTTACCAAACAGTTGCACTACTTTCACAAGTGATATTTCATACCTGTGTCTTATTCACTAACCAACCATAATCCAGTTAAACCAGTCAAAAAGCCCTACATCGTAAGTGTTATTCACAAAAATTAATTTTTATTTGCTTAGTGTAATTAGCATGGCACTATTACAAACATATTGGGCCCTATCATACACGCGCCACCGCAACATGACACATATGAAAAATAAAAGGATTACAATGTAAAAGATTAATATTGTGTTCATAAAAATATGGTGGAATCCTGCTTGTCCCGTAGATGGTCTGCTTGCGTGCCTTAACCTCGCGCACAAGCTGATCCGCTTTCTCGCTTGAGAAGCGTTCAGTTCCCTTTCGAACGGTCACTTCGTATTGCGTAGCTATACGCAGTGGGGGAAACTCCTTTTCCTCGATTTACTGAAGCCTTTATGTAAAGCGCATTTGCAGCTGCACAGCTAGAACATGAGCGTCTGGCCTGCTCATAGGCTGCGCTGCGGCAACTGCACATCCAATGGCGCGGGCGCCTCTGACGTGCGACCAATGAGATCACTCTGCGTCATACACATCAGAGCCCACCAAGGAGGCGTGACCTCAGTCTATAATAGTCCCCGAATTCGCCATTATAGCAGACTTTACTCCTTCAGCGACAAACTTCACGTCTCTGACCATTTATTGAACCTTCGCCGTCGAACAAGCCTTCAGCCTGAGCGAGCTACAGTTCAGCAGACTACACATCTCAACCGTGTTTCTCCTGATGCCGTCTCTCCTGTGGCTATCCGGCGATATCCTTTTCAATATCTGTTTATTATGTGTTCATATCTGTATGAGCACTGTTCCATATGCCTCGTGTTACTGTAAGCGAGGCCTACGAACTCGCGAGCTGCATATCATGCCTGGGACTCTACAACGCAGAGAATGCACTCTCTGTCGGCGGATGTGCGGCCTGCGAGTGCATGCCAATCTCCGTGCTGCGAACTCGGCTAGCTCTCTCTCTCTAGACGGCGGCGCCGGGTCACCCGCGCTTCTTTCTCCGGCCCTACTTACAGCCGAGGAAGAAGAAGCGCCGCAGCCAACGGCATCCAGAGACCACGGACGTTTGTGAACTCACGCTGACCACGTCCCCGCGTGCTTCACTCTCTCCAGCTCAGTCATCTCCAGTCCTGTTCGAGGGAGATCAGTCCTTCGGGGGACCAAGCGAGGCAGGACTAACTCCGACGCTGAGATGCTTCGGATCCTAACACAGGCCGTCGCGGACCTCGAGCTTAAGGGGAACTAACTGTGCTAGCTGGCGCCGGGGCTGGCGCCGACCAGCCCCGCCCTGCGGCTGATGCCCAACGCTAGCCGAGCGCTTCCCCCGAAGTCGTCCTAGCACGCAAAGGAAAGAGAGGGCACGTGTCCCGCGCTTGCCGGACCACCCTCAAAGAAGCCAGCAAAACTTCCCTTAGCCCACTGTTCAGTTCAGGCGGCTGGGGATTTTATTATTGTAAACAGGGCCGCAGCAGTGTCTTTGCAAACAAACATTTGTCTTTGCAAACAAACGCCGTTTTCACGGCGACCCAAATAAAGCACACAAGCACAACACATGGGTTCACGGTCCCCCTTCACTAGGCGGCCCCTCCCCTGTTGTAACACTGACTTCCCCACCAGCAAATGCTTGTGCAGTCAGTCAAACACTCAATGTGTGCAAAAATCACAATCTAAGGGTATCAGGTCCCCCTGTGTTAGGCGGCCCGTCCCAATCAGTGTGTCAAGCCCTAGCCACACGGGTTATAGCCTGGCAAGCTATCCCCGATGTGTCGAGTTGGGTTATAAACACTATAAAGCGAGGCTACTCGGTCCAATTCGCTCGCAGACCCCCAAAGTTTCAGGCAGTTCTCGAGACTTCGGTGAGACTTCGGTGAGCCCCCCCTGTGCTAAAACATACGGGTTTTTACAGCCACTATTTTCTAATTCCTAAAAATGACGGCGGCCTCAGACCCACTCTAGATTTGAGACAGTTGAACTAAGCTCTCATGAGACGGCCGTTCAAAATGTTAACTATCAAACATATCCTCGCGCAAGTGTGCCCGGGGGATTGGTTTGTCACAATGGATCTGAAAAATGCTTACTTTCACATTCAAATAAATCCTCGTCACAGGCCATTCTTGAGATTCGCCTTCGAGGGCCGGGCTTATCAATACACCGTTCTGCCGTTCGGTCTATCGTTGGCACCCCGTACATTCACGAAGTGTATGGATGCAGCGCTTTCTCCTCTGAGACATCATGGAGTGCGCGTGTTAAATTATCTCGACGACTGGCTGGTGCTGGCACATCCGAGAATCGAGCTATTAGCTCACAGGGATTTGATTCTCAGCCATCTAAAATGCCTGGGATTCACAATCAATGTTTCAAAAAGTAAACCAACCCCCAGCCAGTGCGTGATCTTTCTGGGCACAGTTTTAGACTCGAGAGCTATGACAGCGTGACTCACACCAGAGCGCGCGCTCTCGGTGCGGCGCTTGTAGGCACTTTGAGATTGAGCGAGCGCGTGTCACTGAAAGAATTTCAGAAACTGTTGGTCTCATGGCAGCAGCATCGCCGGTACTCCGCATGGGATTACTGCGCATGCGCCCGATGCAGCATTGGCTGAAACACTGTGTGCCAACTCATGCATGGCAGTCAGGCAGCTTGCACGTTATGGTGAATCACGGTTGTTTAAGAACCCTGATTCCCTGGTGGGCTCAGAACTGGCACAGCGAGGGGGTGACAATGGAAACAATTTCCAGGAGGAAAGTGATTCTTACAGATGCGTCCAACCTGGGTTGGGGAGCGCTGCACAAGGGCATGCTTGCATCCGGCCTCTGGTCGAGCACGGAGCAGAGCTTACATATCAACTGTCTGGAGATGGAAGCAGTTGGGAAGCAAATACTTCTGCATGAATTATGTAATTACAGGTACAGCAGAGCTCATCGACCATCTTTGAAGTAATAGTCCATGCTAGCTAAAGACCATATCTGGGATCCTTGTTTGACTGAATTAACAGTGTGCCATTTCCTTTAACTAGCCAGTGTTTGATCTGGAATTGTTATGGTGAGGACTCACACAACCTCTTTACTTGTACAAATGCTTGAACAAAGGGTTCAAAAAGAGATAAGTTATTTTAACCCGAACAGCGTTCTAGGACAAGAAGTAATTAAAAAGTGGCTAATTTCTTTGTGAAGTTTGGCCCTGAAGGCATTTCTGTCGAACCTCAGAGGTCACCACGTCTTAGTCCGCACAGACAATACGTCAGTGGTGGCCAACATGAATAGCCAGGGGGGCATCAGGTCAGGGAACCTGCATGCGATGGTGAGAGACCTCCTCTATATAGGCACATACCAACCTGAGCTCTCTGAGAGCAACGCATATCCCGGGCGTCCAGAATGTGGGCGCGGATATGCTTTCACGGGGCAACACTCCCCTCGGCGAGTGGTCCCTGAACCCACAGACGGCCAGTCTGATATGGAAGGTGTTTGGCGAGGCCGAAATCGACCTTTTCGCCTCGAGAATCAACACCCACAGCAAATTGTTCTTCTCGAAGAACAGGGACGCGCTGGCCCATGTCTGGCCCAACCGTCCCCTTTATGCCTTCCCCCCCTGTCTTGATGATTCCACAAGTCATCAAACGGGTCAGAGAGAGCGGGTGCCCAGTCCTTCTGGTGGCCCCTCTCTGGAAAACCAGACCGTGGTTCCCCGAACTGGTTCAGTTATCGGACACAATCCCATGGCCTTTTTTCCACTGAGGAAGGACCTCCTCACACAGGCGAACGGGACATTGTGGCATCCGAGACCCGATTTATGGGCCCTCCATGTTTGGCCCCTCAACGGGTACCCAACTACCTTCCTGAGAAGGTTTTAAGCACTATATCTGAAGCCAGGGCCCCTTCGACTCGGCGCCTGTATGCTTCAAAATGGTCAGGTTTTTCTAGCTGGTGCTTGAAAAATCAGGCTGACCCAGAGTCATGTGAGATATATGTTGTTCTCTCATTCATACAGGAGCTGCTGGACACGGGTTGCTCCCCATTTATTTACATATATATAAAACCTGCTTTTGGCCGGTTATATGACATATATAAAACCCGCTTTTGCCGGTTATTTTCCATACATATATAAAACCCGCTTTGGCCGGTTATAATTTAATATATAAACCCAATTGACTGGTTATATGTTAATATACTAATAACAGTGCCTGCAAATTCCACCATGTAAAAAGCGAATCCGCCATGGTGCGAGCACAACTGGCTTTTAAAAGGGTCATTGGATGCAAAATTCCCTTTTATATGGTTTTTGCATAAATGTGTCTTTGCAGTGTGTGGACATAACCACCATACAATGAAAGAAAATCCATTCACTCCTTTTTTTTAATCCTCAAAAAATCTAAACACTCTCAATAATCAGGCCGTTTGGATTTTCTGAGCCCTAAGATGTCATAACACTCATGCTGAGCCCACGAACACTGACGGACTGTCCCATATTAGCATATTTCTGCCCTCAGCCATTCAACACCCCCCATGAAAGAGAGGGGTGAACAAAGCTGTTTTTGAGGAGGTGAAAGGGTGTTTACACAACCATTGAGGAATTTTAACCAAAGTATATTACAAACTTTACATGAACACCCTAAAGAATCATACCAACTTGTGGAAAATGGGCATCCGATGACCCCTTTAAAGGGAATGGGAGATGAGAATCTGATTGGTTTATTGCACATTACACCCAAAACACACCCATTACTCATTAATAGAATAGAAACAACCCTTTTAGACCATGCGCCGGGTGCGCCGACCATTTTTCCCGTCGTTAAACTAGCAAAAGTGGATTCGGACACGCTCTAAGTGCACTTGCGCTGTGCGCTTTAGACCATGCGCTTGAGTCACAAACTCGTAGCCCGGATGCCAATTGAGGCCCGCGGGATGATATTTTGTGGTCCGATACTTTCATCAAAGTTTAGTGTTAGTGCGGCCCGCGCGTTTTTCTGAAACGCACATTTTTGCCGAGTCGTTGCGTGTATCATGCCTGCCACGCTTTTTTTTTTTTTCACGTATGGGCTACCATAGATAGTCTCGTGACAGCTTTTGCTTTTGACGGCGTTTGTTGTCAACGGTTGTCAAGCTAGCCAACCGTGAAGTACCTATGGAAGTATCAACGTTAGTCACTTGGTTGAAACGTGTTACTGAGTGACACAAAATGGACGGAAAATATATGCCATCAACCAGTTCCAGTCATGTCTCTCTCAAAACGTGCCGTGAAGAGAAAGGTTGGCGACGAGCACAGACAATTTCAGGAAAAGTGGGACACGGAAAAAAAAATTGTCGAGCACAGGGGCACCCCTACGTGTCTCATATGCACAGAGAAAGTTGCAGAGTTCAAGGAATATAACATCAGACGTCATTACTCAACTAGACATGCTGATGAGTATACAAAATACCAGTGAGATGAGAGAAAGAACCGGGTCACCAATCTTAAAAAATTTCTATTGAGGCAACAAGATTTATTCAAGAAAGCAAACAAAGAGAATGAAGCATCAGTAGTCAAAGCTAGCTACGTGGTGAGTGAGATGATTGCTAAGGCCGGAAAACCGTTCAAGGAAGGCAAGTTTTTTTTATCAAAAAGTGCATGTTACTAGCTGCAAGTAAAGTCTGTCCAGAAAAGAAGGGTCAGTTTAGCAACATCAGCCTTTAAGCTAACACAGTGGCAGAGCGCATTTCTGACCTGTCAGAAAACATATATGATCAACTGCGTGAGAAAGCCAAACGTATTTTTGTGCATACTTAGTCGCTCTAGATGAGAGCACGGACAACACTGAAACTGCGCAGCTCGCAGTATATTCCGTGGGTTTTGAGCACAATTTTGAAGTGTGATCGAGGAGTTGCTCGCTGTGATTCCAATGCATGATCAGACCACAACTCAGGAGATATTCCGCCAGCTGTGTGGTGCTATTGAGGATGCCGGTTTGCCATAAGAGGTTTGCTGAAATAACAACTGACGGAGTGCCATCAATGACAGGAAGGAAAAATGGACTGGTGGCACTTGTTCAAAGAAAACTGGAAGAGGAGAATGTGGAGGAGGACATTGCTCTGCACTACATTATCCATCAGCAGGCCCTTTGTGGCAAATGCCTGAGGTTTGACAATGTGATGTCCGTTGTTGTGAAATGCATCAACCATATCAGATCTAGGGGCTTAAAGCACTGGCAGTTCCGCGCCTTTTTGGACGAAATAGAGTCAGAATATGAGGATGTGCTCTACTTCACTGAGGTACGTTGGCTCAGTAGGGGAGACGTCTTGAAGAGGTTTTTTGAGTTGAAAGTAGAAGTGATTGCCTTCACGGAGAAGGATGGGATGGCTGGTCCGGTGTTAAGTGATCCCAAATGGCTCATGGACTTTTCTTGTTGACATCACACAGGAGCTGAATGTACTGAACAAAAAGTTACAAGGCCAGCACTTCTCAGTGCTGCCTATGACAATGTGAGGGCATTCTCCACAAAACTTGTGTTATGGAAAGCCCAGCTCTCAGACAAACCTCTGCCATTTCCCAGCATGCAAGGCACTCATGGATGTGGGCAAACCATTCAGTAGTGAGAAGTATGCTGATGCCATTATGAAACTACAGGAGGAATTTGATCGCAGGTTTGCAGACACACAGAGCCACTTTTCAAATTTTTGCTGACCCCTTCTCCTTCAATGTGCAAGATACTCCTCCTGCACTTCAAATGGAGCTCATTGACCTGCAGTTCAATTCTGAACTCAAGTTCAGGGAGGTGAGTGGAAATGCAGACAAGTATCAAGCATCAGATGCTAAAACAATGCAGACAGCGCGTCCAAAAAAATGTGAACCTTAGTGAAATCCCCATTCGGTGAAGTAATGTTTTGTCTTCCTCCATCCTCTTCCACTCCACCCCTATGAAACAGTCTTTAGGATTTCAGCCAGTGAAGCTCAAAGCACTTTCAGGAACTCAGGCTTGTCAAGGCAGCACAAACATCACACATCGATTGCCTTTGATGATTTGAAAGTGGTAAGAGCTCCATTGAAAGCCAGGAGGCCATCGGGAGAAGAAGAGGAACACGATACACCCCCTCCTCTAGCAACCAAACATGAAATTATAACCAGAAGCAACAGATGTCTAGTTAACTTGCTCCTAATAGCCTCAAATAATTCATATTTAATGTGTGTATAATATAATATATGTGCTGTCAAATCTGTTAATCGTGATTAAACGGATCTAACATAAGTTTTAGTTTATATAAAATGTATGTGTGTGTGTATATATATATATATATATACTGTATATATATATGTGTGTGTGTGTGTGTGTGTGTGTGTGTGTGTGTGTGTGTGTGTGTGTGTGTGTGTGTGTGTGTGTGTGTGTGTGTGTGTGTGTGTGTGTGTGTGTGTGTGTGTGTGTGAACAGTATATACACACATTATATAAACTTTTATGTTAGATGCAATTAATTGCATTATAATATAGTATAATATGTGTGTGTGTGTGTGTGTGTGTGCGTGCGTGCGTGCGTGCGTGCATGCGTGTGTGTGTGTGTACATACATACACACACACATATATACAGTATATACACACATTGTCACAGGTGTGGTACAGGCTGAAGAAGACGCTGAGTCAAAAGGCTCCAATTCAAATGTTTTACTGATACAAAATAAACAAACTGGCAGGGCAGTCAAACGGGCAGAGGGTACACAAACGATGCAACATTAGCAATCTACACCAAGGTAACATTCACAAGAACCAACCAGGACTAACTGAACAGAAGGAGACTAATACAGATACAAATCAAACAATAACAAGGTGAACAAAGGTAACATGGATGATGATGACGATGAACAAGTGGGTAATTGAGGGAGTGAGTTCAGGTGTGAAGACACAAAGCATTCTGGGAAGTGTAGTCCAGATGAAGACAGACTGGTGCAGACGAATCTGACACACATATTATATAAAGAACTTTTATGTTAGATGCAATTAGTTGCATTATAATATATTATAATTATATTATAATATAATTATTGTAATTCTATAAAATAAGATAATGTAATCACAAAAAATTTGCATTTATAGTAAAAAAAATATGTTGGTTCCTGTTTGATCAATTTCAACTTCAGTTTTTGAAACTTGTCAGACATTTATCAAGTTGCTGAATATATGCATCCTCAAAACCCCACAAACACAGCAGATATGCGATGTATCTTTAATACACATTTCTCCACAAAAAAAACAAAATTTGCCATGAATCAAGCTTAATAAAACTACTTGTTTTGATTGTACACATTACTTATTACATTCAAAAGAAATACAAAGACATTTTTATATCAGTATTATATCACTTTATTTTCATATTCGTGTGCTTTAGTTAAAATCAGTTTATCCTGATCTGCAGAGAAATGATGTAAATGTATAAAGTCCAAATGTTTTTAATCACTTTTAGCTCAAATTAAATGAAAAGCGTATCAAAAATATCTCTAAAGTGCCTGAAGAACCCATAAGTGTCGCCACAGAGTGTTTTTTTTTTGTAAATAATAATTTCATCTTTATAGTATAAATATATAAAATGTGCACATGAATTCTCTTCAATATAGAAGTGTCCTGTGTTTAGTCCTTTCTCTGAAATCCTTGTGCAGCATCAGAGTTCCTGTGGCGTACAAACTTTCAAGTTCAAAAAGAATGGCGTGCTTTTCATGTATCTGTACACAACATCAGAGGCTCTCGGGTCTCGCATAAAACCCGATCTCCGCAGTGCCTCGAGAAGACCTGGAGAGGAGCCGTCACCTTGCCGAAATCAAAATGGCGAGTCAAATGGATTTGTTGATTAGGCATTTGAAAGTGGCACAGATGAGGGCGGAGATAATTGCAAGGGAAGATCAAAGACAGCGTGGTGAGCCCAGAGACGTTAAGCCCCATGCTGGATTTATCTTTGAGATGCCAGAGCAGAACACCCCTCTAAAGGCTGTGCATATTTTTAGCAAGAAAGCACTTCCTCCGAACCGATGCTGACTGTTAGGGCTAAAAGACATTTTCCGAAGCCATTTGATGTAAAGATAACGCTGAAATTATCTATAATTTTGTTCCACTTTCTTTAAGACTACATGAGACACAGCACTTCCAGTATCATTTTAATTCAAATATATCTATATCAATAAATCTTACATGACGTCTGCATTTTAGCAAATGCAATTGATTTGCTGTTTTCTCAGTTAATAATCTTATTTAATCTGTATGAATGTACACATAGGAATTAAAGCCGTTGATTGATTGTATTGAAGCAATAATTGGACAATACAAATGCTTTACTATTGTCAATTCTCCAAAAAAAAAGATGCAGAAGAACAATGAAATCACATTTAATAAACATCAGGAACAATACATAGAAACACCAGCACAAATGTTAACACAAGACAAAGAACAGAAGATAACTGAAGGTATAAATACACCAAATGATGAGGAACAGGTGACACTAATCAATAAAACTAAACTATGGTGTAACTATGGCAACCAAGGAAACCGGATCTGAACACAGGCAATACAAGACAAACTAATATCAAAATAAAAGTTCATGAACAAAGACAAGGGGAATCGTGAAAAGTATTATAGACACTATTTGCATGGAAAACAAAAAGAAATGTGATTTTGAAATTTTCTTTTTATCTGTGACGATAACACCACTGAAAAATTCTCATCTTAAAACAAACACCACTGATCAGACTAAAATAAACAAATTGTACTTAGTTTTTTTCAAAGTTGTAAATAAAACAAAGATTATTGGAGTATGTTTTTAAAATATATATACTATTTCAATCTTTATACTTTAAATGTTATTTTTAATTTAATGTATCGCTTGCTGTTTCTTTAATTTGTTATGAAATTTACTGCCAATGTTTTGAGTAAAAATTGTGTGTACATCAATTTTTTTTCAGTGTAGATCTTTTTTGTCCACCACAAGTCTTACAAGTCACCACAAGTCACCACTTAAATTAACTGTATAAAGAAAATAATGTAAATTAATCTTTTTTTAAATATGGGAGGAAATCATGCACATATTTGAACAGCCACTTCTTCCTCTAAACTTTGATCTTTAAAGTACATTTTAACAGTTTTCAACATTGATAACACCAATAAAAATTATGTGTATTATTATTTTTTTCATTTTTTTTTTCATTGTTGCACATTTGTTCTTACACTATGATCTTACACTAAGGCTTAAAGGGGGAAAAAACTGTCAGAAGTATACTAGATTAAGGGGACAGTGGACAAATTCAGACAATTAAAAAAATAAATGTTAGTTTATTAATTTATTTTTGTTTGGAATGTTCGGTTTCAAAATTGTTTAATAGGTGTTTACAGTGGTTTAGCCACTATGGGAGCAACACTGCAGACAGCCAAATAATAAATTGATGTAAGTAGATAACTTCCTCTCTTTTGAAAAGATCCAGCCGTCACTGGTTCAAGTTAAAAGATGCACAGATTGCATAGAGGAGAGGTAAATCAGCTACGGCAATATGGATAAATGTTTAGATAACGTTGATCTTGAATTGCAGCGCTGAAATAAGTGATTTAGTCACTTTGTAAATACTTATGTGTGATTGCGGAATATTGAAAGCTCTTGAGATAAATCATCAGATGAATGCAAATGATACAGATTTCTAAGCCTCCTTTTCTTTCTCTCTTAGCCCAGTTTTCTTCCTTCTCTCACTCTTTCTTTTTGGCCCTCCTAAATAGATTCACACACATTTAATATCCTGTCAATGAGGCTCTTCATTTTTTACAGAAAAATCACAATGTTGGTGGTGTAAACAAGGTCCAATATGCAACAACCACCAACGGTGGTCTTTCAGATGTTTCATATGATTAGCCGTTTAAGGTAACCTTTTGTTATTGTTAGGATTGTTAAAAAGAAGGTAGGTCTAAAATGAATTTACATACAAAAAGTTGTATTTACTTATTTTATTTTAGCTTGCATTTTGGACCCTGGGAGTTTATTCTACATTTATTCTAATTTCTATGCTGAATTGTCTCTGTATTGTGCACATTTATCAAAAAATGAATCAGTGATCATGCTTTTTTTGAAACTGCACAGGGAGCACAACCTGCACAAAGCATCTCTTGTAATGATGTTATGGAAACAAATGTGTAAGCAATGGGTTATCAGATGGTTAAACTCTCACCTTATGAATATATGTGATGAATATATAATTACAAAGAACTTTACACACTGTGATTTGATCTCAGGAAACACACAATAGCTGATTCAATGCTCTTGTTTTCCTGTTGAACCCAGGAGATGGAACCACATTAAAGAGCTGGACCAAAATATTGCATTTTCTTCCAGAATGCTCTGAAGGAAAGACTGCCCATTTCTTGTAGGGAATGACTGAAAACAATTTTCTGTAAATTGTATACTTTATTTACGTGGTGTTAAGTGGTTAATGTTTTCTGTGATGGTATGGAAGTCAATTTGTGTGCCTAAAGAAATGTGTACATAGAAATGGGAAGTTATGGGAGAAGAGATGGAATGGAAGTTTTTCAGTTGAAACCATTTTTTCAGTTGAGGCTTATTTGAACTAAAAAAATAAATAAATCAAACCAGCTCACCTGCTGTGTTGTTGGTTTAAGTGAAATAAACACAGCATGGAGATGCACTGTTGAAAGCTGTTAGAACTTTGCAATACTGAGCGAACTAAAAAACAACAATAATAAAGTACATCTTTGGTGGGGGGGGGTTTGTTTGTTTTTTGCATTATTTGATCACAAGGGCTTAGCCCTTTTTACAAGATGATTGATTGTTCTTAAATAATCTTCATTTTTCCAGGACATTGTCAAGTAAACTCCAACAGACAGGTTTTATGGCCCACAGAGGAATTGTGCCCTAAAAAGCAAGCCATCAAAACAGGACAAGACAGAAACAGAAGGACAGAGATTTAGGAATAGTCCTGCGGATATACGACTTCTTTCCTCCATTCTGAGCGAACATCTGAAATAGACAATGATGTGACTTTAGTCATATCCTGAAGACATTACTGAGACACTCACCCTTAATCATAATTGGCAGAAAAACAGAAAACACAGGACCTCAAAGTATTAAATATTTATTATATATAAATATATAACAGTAATATATAACTGTACAAACATATTTATAATCTAAATAGTTCAGAAAGATTTTTATGTGACCAAAACTGTGCATAGGTAAATATTTTTTTTACATTTTAGATGCCATCAGTCGATCTATATTTTACTTTTCAGCATATACTGCGAATAATAATCCCAGACAGCAACATAGTGTCGACCCAGATCCGGGCCACATCTGGAACATGTGAATTCCACGCGTTCCAGTTATGGGCCGGATCTGGGCCGATAATATGTTGCTGTCTGGGATGAGATCAGGCTGCACATTTCACAGATTAAAGGATTAAAAACTATCCTTGATGAATCTAGTGACATCAACTTTTTTCCCCATACATTTCGATTTGTCAGTGCAGAGATCCCTGGCTTGAAACATTAAGCTGCTGTTCAAAAAATCTCAGTTGAATCTCAAATTGGGTCTCGGCACCCAGTGCAATTTATCTGTATTACATTATTTGAGTTTATCCCATCGAAAAAATATATGTCGATGATAAAATGCTCCATATTTCTACATCACTTTTTAAGCCGAGACAAAATAGCAGATTGTGTCGTTTTTCTACTGATTACAGCCGCTAGTTTAACAGTACTAAAACTGCTCAACCGACAGCAGGCCAGACCCCATGACCATTTTTCCTCATCCTCCATGAGAGGCTTTATCAGACTCATGTCATGAGGGATTTTTCCCGTTAATCACTATAGTTAGAGTAAACCGCTGAGATGTGTACTTAGTACACACTTTCTCTCTCTAGAATCCTGGTGCTTTCAATTCCAGACCTTTAGCTCTGCGCCGTACCACATCTATTTTTCTGTCAAAAGAATTGGGATGGATTAGAGTAGGAAGACAACCGCTGAAATTAGAGTCACTGTCCCACTGCAGGATCATACGGCTTGTCATCGTCCCTCTAATGAGCTTCTGTCTTTCAGGAAGCAGGCATTATCTGTTAAAGCCACACTCTGCTCCACTTACAGGAATCCAGATAATTTCACATTTCATAAACCAAAAAACTCATGTGGGGAGAGCGATGACAGCTCGGAGAGAGCCTTGGGACGCCCACACTGATTCAGCAAAATGATTGGTGTGATGTGTCATGCCACCTGCTGTTAGCCGTATGTGTCACAACATCCCTAACCCATCCATTTGGGCCTTTTAGCACTTGTGTGAATTAGTGTTCTGGATGGGAGTAAGTGTGCTGGTCAACAGGAGTGAGTCACAGGTGCATTGGGCCGCTGGGACAGAGGTTTTATGTGGCCTTGCCTCTGGTCATCATTCTAGCTTTGGTCACTGAGTCAGAACACAGTTGGATGGAGGAAAACACAATATATATACACTGCTCAAAGTTGGCCGGTACGCACTGATATCGGCACTTCTAGATTTTAATCTGTAGCGTACCCTCACTTTTTCTTACACTTCTCACTTGTTGCCAGTACTCTGAAGGACCACCCATCCCAAACCCATTTTATGTTTAATACATACAAATATTTAACGCAAATTGACACAGAATCCATTTTTTTCCTGGCATACCTTTTCTAGTGTTTCTGTAAAATGGTCACACTACCTGGGTTTCGCTCCCCAGCTCTGCGAAGCAAGAGAGAGCAGCCGTTTAAGGATGGTCCGCATTGCAGGCCTATCCTATGATTAGCCAATTGTTCATTCAAGTGCTTTTAAACCATTCATTGTATCACTCACTCAAGTAATTCATTCAAAACAATTATTCATTCAGGAAAGAAAAAAGTCTTGATGAGTAAATCATTGACTCAAGCGATGCGTTCAAAAGACTAATTCATTCCAGTAAGAAACGAGTCTTGATGAGTGAGTCACTGAATCACTCACTCAAGCGATTCGTTCAAAACACTGATTCTTTCAGAAAGGAAACAAAGGAGGGCTGATAATATTGGGTCTGAAATGTAAGTTTCTCAGTAAACTATTAACTTTTTGTTTATTGAGCTACTATATAAATATCACTCTTGTGAATCATAGCGATCAAGCTGATGTTCTGAATATTAATCCAGGTGTGATATCTCCTAATTATAAACAGTATGTTTTCATTCAAATCTCTTAATGCACTTAATGCACTGTATGTATGATTACTTCCGCATTTAGACTTGTAGTGGTCACCACAGCTTCCAGTGCAATGGAGTGTGTGGAAAATTGTGAGAAAATGAAGCACAAAATTAAATCTTGAGGAAGTGTCACACAACAGAACAAAGCAATATTAATACAATCCACTTTTTGTACGCTAAAGGTATTTAAAGCTTCTGGGACTCTTATAGTATAATATAAATTCTAATATTTTAATATAATATAATTTGTCATGATCAACAAATAGGACTAGAGTTTGCTACTCACAGTTTGCTATGGACCCTTTCACAGACTGTGATGACATGTTTCCTATTAACATAGTAAATCTTTTTTTTACATTTTTATTTAAAAAAATGTAATGTACATTATAACACTACTTTGTTCTAAACTTGGCATTAAATTACAGAAAACTGGTTAACTCTGCTGCATGACTGTGCCTAACACAACAGCTGAGGGAGTGACGGCAAATTTGACATTCTTCTCTCTTCTGACCTATGTAATCAATATCTCGATATTTTTTGGAAAGTCATAGAAAAGCTAATGTGGATTTTTTTTCTTTCTTTTGCTATTATTGGAGCAAATAAGAATGTAAAAATATATTGTATATTGTTGTATATTGTTTGTAGTTTCTGTTCACCCCTATAGAAATTACCCAACTATGACGACTTCTGCTTCTGAAAATCGTGGAAGTCTGAAAAGGGTCCAGTGGAGAACTCTAAACTGGAAGCTTATGGAAATACATTGGCAGAAGACATGTAGAGTCCATTATCGTCATAATGTCTCTTTTTCGACTTCCTTTGTTTGAACATTTTCATCAATAATTTCATTGACAAGATTAACTTGGATTGTGTCTGGGTTAAGAATGTATGGTAGATATTGGTCCAGGAACACATATACCACTTAAATCACATATGTTTCCATCACCCTGGTTTCTATTTGCTTCCTCCTGGTAGCTTCTCCTCCACTGATGCAATCTAATGGCAACAGATCTTGTACCATTGGTGAAAAAGTAGACCACTTTATCCTGTCAGCAAAGACTTTGTTTAGAATATAATGTGCTTTTGATTGAGGTTTCCTGATTTCGCATCAAGTCAAAACAACTGGAAAAACTGGCTGAGAAGTTCTTGATGAGGCCGTCTCTCTGCAACAGTGAATTAGCACTTAACCACATGATCAGGATCTTTTCCCTGGTTTCTTCTCTCGCTGTTGTTCTTCTTTTATATTTGAAAAACAGCTGCCTAAGCTTGGATCTCTGACATTTTAAAGTTAAAGAGGAGCAGATGTCTAGTACCTTTCAACCTACCCCCACCAGACCTACACCATTACCAGCAATATATTAATTAAAAACAGTGTGTGTGTGTGTGTGTGTGTGTGTGTGTGTGTGTGTGTGTGTGTGTGTGTGTGTGTGTGTGTGTGTGTGTGTGTGTGTGTGTGTGTGTGTGTGTGTGTGTGTGTGTGTGTGTGTGTGTGTGTGTGTGTGTGTGTGTGTGTGTGTGTGTGTTTAGTATTGAATTTAGGGAGACATCACAAAACCCACATCAGGTTTCCTCAGCTTTTCTCCATACCCCTTATGAGACACAGGTCCCACCCCATCCCCTTGCTCTGTTTTTCATCCAGTCTACAGCTCTCTCCTTGCAATAATGAAAAATTGACCTGCTAAGAGCATCTAACCACAACGCTCTCCCCAGAGGCCTCTCTCCATTACAGTCAATTTATGTATCTCACAATAGCAGTAGCAGACCAATGTCTGTTTCTAAAGACAGTAATGAAGATCCATTAAATGCTAGGTATATGTTTTCAGGAGAAAGAAAATAAGACACCTATGGAGCATTAATACGCTGTTTCATTCAAGTTCACCAGCAATTCTCTAAGGCCACCTTGCTAATCATCGAAATGGTAATACTGAGAAACATAAATGGCCATACAGTACTAGCCCACAATTAATACAAAATATTACACATACAGCATGGAGTAACATCACATTCCATTTAAAGGAACTTATCAATTTAATTGCTTTTGACAATTAAATAAACACATTTAAAATATATATTAATAAAAAATAAATTGATGTGAAAAAAAAATAAATGCTATTTTAATTAGTTATTAATATATATGTTTTTGTTACATCAAACTAACATTTTAAACAATAATTATGAATAAACAGCTTAAAATACATCTATTTATTTGTCAATTTGGAAATGTGATTTATTTATATACGATTTAAATAAACAGTTTTATGTCTATTTATTTGTAATTTTGAGAAGTGATTTATAAATTTATATTTTTAAATTAATACACATATTAAAATATGGTACATTCTCAGAAAAAAAGGTACAAAAGCTGTCACTGAGACAATACTCTTTCAAAAGATACTCCATTGTAATTAAAAAGTCCATATTAATACTTTAAAGGTAAATATTGGTACCAAAAGTGTACACATTTTTAATTCATTAATTGATAATAGGTTCTTATGTTTTAGGTGGGGCTCATTGTTCTCCATATTCCATCTTCTGATGCTGATGTTAATCTATAAGGGAAAAAATGGCATCCATTAGTGGAATTATAGTGGTTCAGTTGTGATCAAAAGAGCATAATTGTGGAGGATAAACAACATGCTTAAGCTAGTTTTGACATATAGTTTCTAGAACATTTTTGGTTGGTTTCTTGTTGGGCATTAAGTGGTCGAAACTGGTCATTTGCTAGATGATGAGTTGCACTTTTGCATACCTAGATGGAATTTTAAGCGAACACTGGTGTGTTTCTGACGCAACATCTGTCCCATATAGTGGAAGTTATACTGCCTTACAAGACACCCCTGTGTGACCGAATTGTAAGGCAGCATGGCATGCATCTTAGCAAGGGTTTTATTGTTGTTGTTGTTCATCTTGAATATTCCAAGCTGTACTGAACGCAGCATAATACAGAGATAATAAGCATGTATGTTCATTTTATGTTCTATAACACCTACATGTTTGTAGCATTTGACCTACATTCCTGCTCAAAGTCAGGCATAACAATCTAAAAAGCTTGTCATGTGTTGAATTCCTATTTTTGTGATTAAATATAAATCTCTTTGAAGCTCTATGAATCCTAAATCACCATAAAAGTGCTCTCTGCTTCTTAATTTCCTTCCTTTTTTTGTAATCTATTTTTACCACCCTGCCACTGCTTCTCTGGTTTTGTCTTACAGTTTTTCCTCAATCGCTTTGGCTCAATTCTCAAATGAGAATTTTTTTCTCAAAACAATGTTCAAAATCTCTGAACAGTTAGTTTCTTATTCACATCAGATTTGAACGTCTTATTGATTTAAGTAAATTGCATGTGTTTTGGCACATGTGAAAAAAAGAACAATTGTATACAATTTGCACAATAAATAAATGCAAATGGCTCGTTGATCAAAACTGTTGATTCTCAGTGACATTGTCAATCTCTTCACAACTTCTAAACATCGTGTGAGGCTTTACAAAATCCATTCAATTATTAAAATCTGTCGGACATGCATGTATATTCCATAAATACCTATGGCGTGGAATGTTTGTAATGTTTGGAATCACGACTGTACCAATCAACCAATCAAGTTTGGAAGTGTACAGTATAGGCTATATAGAGTTAACTCACCCTAAACAACAGCAGCAGTTTATTTTTATAGAAATGTGTGAGCAAAAGGAAGATATGTAAGAATATTGGGTGTTAGGGGAAGATTTAAGAGTATGTAAAAATGAACAAGCAACTGCGAATTTTTAGTACATGTAACAAAAATAAATGTGCTGTATAAATAAAAGTGTTCAGTCGCACTTTATATAAGATGTCTGCTATGTACTTCTATGTACTAACATTTAAAATAATAATTTGATACAATGGACTTGTTGTGTACATACATGTTTTCACATTGTACTTCTGTATAAAAACTTATACCTGTATGTAGTTTCAGCTGTTATTAAATCTGCCAACCCCTTAAACCACCCATAAACCTACCCATACCTCTAAACCGGACCTTACCCGTATCCCTCCTCAATAGCTGCAAAAGTGTTTTGCAATACAATATAAACACAATAAGTACACTGTACTTATTTTTCAATGTAAGTACATAGTAGTTAAGGACACCTATAAAGTGTGACCAAATGTCCATTTTCTTTTTGTGTATTACAGTATTGACTTTTCCAAGGAATTTTTTTTTTACCTATTGCTGAAATCTGTATCTAAAAAGCTTACTGATACACAAGAGCATTCAGCTAGACAAAAGTGACATTATTGTATAGTGTAGAAGAAAGTGTCAACTAAAAAGTAGAAAACACGTGAAATGACAAATATTTCCATATTATTTCCAATATATCTAAACATTTTGACCAGTGTGGCTCACATGCTGAAAGAAAACATTTTTATTTTGGTGGCATTGGCCAATTTACTGACACATTAAGGTTTTAAATTCAATGTTTTGAGTGATTTTTTCAGACATGCACTAGAGCTCTGATGTTCCAGCAAACAGTTGTGAGATTTGCATTTACAGTTTAGAGAATGTTTCGAAAACTGTAAAATACATGCTCAAATCAGATTTGGTGAAAACAAATCTTGAGGGTCTTTGTAGTTGTATCAGCTGTATGATTTTTCAGGACTTTAACCCTCCACCCTTGTTCTACATATGAAAAGCAAACATTTTCTCTGTGCTATCTTGCGGCACTCCCACGTTTTCCTTTTTTTAATTTAATCTTGCATCAGGCCACAGGAAACTTGGCACATCTCTCTTAGTTCCACCCATCTCTGACAAAAAAAACAAAACAAAAAACTCTTGCTGATGTCGAAAAGAAGAAATGCCACTTGATTTTTCCAACAAGGGGAAAATTTTATGTTGCGCGACTAACATGCAATTAAATTAAAGTCATTGCTTTTGTCCCAAAAATAAAAGCATATTTGTGCTTGATTTCAGTTGTTCAGCCTTTCAAAATCTGGAAGACAAAAATGTGGGCGAGTGAACCTGGAAAAAATAGTTTGATTCCTGTTCTGCCAAGAACTCTTTCTCCATTCCAGCCCATCCAAGACAAAAATGTCTGCAGTAAAACATGGTTGTGGAACACTTTACTCATCTCTTCCATCAGACAGCAGCCAGAAATACTGGAGCGAGGACACTGTAAGAACATGCGTCGCCGTGTTGCGCTGGAATGTAATAAAGTGGAAATTTAGTGACCTGAGGTTTGGAAATGGAGGAAGAAGGCCGTACACGTACCCCAGTTTCTCTCCCCCTGGGGTCCTGTGTGCTCTGCTTTTAGCAGGAAAACATCTTGCCTGTCTCATCTCTCCGTTTGCCCCGGGAGTGCACTCAACATGTCTGCCTGTGACTGTGTCTCAAGCCCAGATTCTTTCACAGTTCAGAGTCACCGCCTTGATTGTGAAGGTGGAGGGTTAATCTACCGAAAGGACTTTTTTCCCCCTCTGACCTAGATTTTTTTTTTTTAAATGTAAACAGTGTGTTCTTTTGTCTGAGTCTGATACTTCTGTGTAGCTTATAAACATTATATTTTTTTGTAAAAACTGCTGCCTACCTCGGTGGCATTTTAAGGCATCATATGTGCATTTCTGATGCTAAATTATGCTGAGGTTTTAAGATAGAAACTGGGCTCTAATCCAGCTAACAGATAGTATTCTGAGAACTGTGACTAACATTCTGGCAAGGTCCTCTCAGAGTTACGAACTAACGTTTTGACAATAACATTAAATAAATGTTTGTTGAAAGTGGTTTTTAATAATGTTCTCAAAACGTTATTTATACATTGTTCATGGAATTATTTCCTGAAAAAGTTTAATTGGACGTTTCATTAAGGTTATTTAAATGTTACATAATGTTCAGAGAACATTCAAAAGTAAGATTCCCATAAAGCAAGAAAAAAAATATTTGTAAAAAAAATTTTTTAAATGGAGAGGTCATTCATTAATAACAACTCAGAGAACATTTAGTAATGACATTTTAAAAACATAATGGGAATGTTAGAAAAACATTCTTAGAACACACATACACACACACACACACACACACACACACACACACACACACACACGTGATGTAATGAGGTCATGTAATGTAATGAGGATAAATACAACTGCATCTTTTAGCATCATAAATAATCTTGGTCTTGGCTTCACTCAGTTTCTCAGGTTTTTGGGGTTGTATTTATTTGCACCCTGAACTGTGTGTAATGGTTGCCAATCAATCTATCAGCCCACACACATTACACTGTTTACAGTGTGTATCATCCCTTATGAATTGTTTACAAATGTTTATGACAGTTGCGTAACAGCACATGGAGGCATGATTACATGAAACATGGCTTGATTCATAGAGTTTATAATAGCAGAGATGGGAATTATAATTGGCCTATTCTATCATGAAGAACTACATGTGTTCAATATTGGGTTTTCTTACCTATGTGGTATAAAGCCTTGCATCTGCATTAGAGTGAAAAATATGAGGTTAAGTTGTTACCCAAGGCAGCAATAACACTGAGATATCATGGAGAGATTGAGAAAAATATGGCTTTAATTATTATCCATTAACCCTGGTTTATTTCGCAGCTAATTGAATGCAGACTCAGAAATAGAACATGCTGTAGGCTAAACTAAAGCCTCGCTATATCTCCTCAACACAAAGAATGCAGTGCGCTCACTGTGTTGTCCCAGCGTTCAAACAAGGCTAAGATAATGCAAAAAAAACACTATCGCTTCTGCTTTTTCATGTCTTGCATCAATGAAAACCAAATATGTGGCAATTATTTCATAATGTAAAATGTGAAAGAGTGAATTATGCTATGTAAAAAAAAAAATAGGCTGTATTTCAAAAGGGCTGAACTAGAGGATACCTACTATTTTAAGGCAACATAACACTTTCATTGAAAACAGTATTTATATAAATATATTATATATATGATAGTACATTTGGGCTGTCCATGTTAATGTGTTAATGCATACGGTTAATTCAAAATCCTTAATGGGTTAAAATAATTTAACTCAAGTAAAGCAAATAAATGAATGAAGCACAAAGCGGTGCGATTAATAGCGATTAAAAATGTAAATAATTTTAATGTGTGTGTATATATATATATATATATATATATATATAATTATTACAATAAATACACGTTTTTTAATCCGTATTTTATTATAGGCCTATATATAAAATCCCCTCACTGAGCCTGTTTTTTGTTTGTTTGTTTTTTTGTCACTCGTGGAGTTTGGGTTTCTTGCCACTGTCACCTTTTGGCTTGTTTAGTTGGGGACACTTAATATTTGGCAAAATTATTCATTTGGCTGTATACTGAGAATATGGAGGAGAACTGAACTGAGCTGGACGATGACATCACACATTTTCCCAGAGCAGCTTATAGCCGAATTGAACTCATTCCACAATTGATCAACTTTACACAGCTGTTGAACGGAACTGAATCAACACTGAACTGATTTCTGAATAATGACTGTTTATTGTCTTTTTAGAGCTGCTTTACAGCAGAATTGAACTCTGTTTGCATCATTGAATCATTATTTTCGTGTTTATCCATGTAAAGCTGCTTTGAAACAATTGTCTATTGTATAAAACGCTATATATACTTGACTGGATTCCTCTAAGATTTATTCTCGTTTATCAGCAGTATTTTGAAGTTTCTGAAGCAAAAACAAACTTTGCGGTTTTTGCAGTCTGTAAGTAACTGATAAGCATAACACACACTAGTCTAGTATTACCCATGACACATACTACAACACCTCCTACAGTGCTTCTGCACCTTGAATATACTCCTGTTTCTACCAACATTGTGAAAAGAGAGGATTTCACTTGTGTTTGTCAGTAAATAAATTAGATAAATATAAAACTAACACTTTTGTTATTTGAAATAGTAACTCTAAATTTAAGGCTTTACTTTTCTCATGTCCAGTACTTATTTATTTATTTTAAATGTATTTTACGTACATTACCTCGACATTGGACACATCTATGGGTTCTGCTCCACCCTCTGCCCCTTAAAAGGCAGCACATAAACACACACAGATGAGGCTCAATCTGCCTGGCTTTGCTTATGGAGTCAATTATTCAGACTGAAAGGTCTGACACGGTGGCACACGCCTTCCCTTTTGTTTTTTCCTGCACGCAACATGAGACAAGTAGGGTATTTTTATCCAGCTTTGGATCTTTCCTCTGGAGCAGATGAGGCTCCATTTATAATTCATACACAGCCTGCAGATGAAACAGAATCATCCCTATTTTTGAGGTCACACAATGTTCCTCCATGCGTATTGTTGCCGAGGAGAAATCAAGACCCCTACTGACTATATACCGGGGACAGTTTGAGGTCCAGCTCAGTTCTGGCCAATGTCGATTATTCGTTTGTGTTTGGCTTGCTTGTTTTGTTTTGTTTCCACCTGAATACTTTGCTTTCGTCTGTGGCTTTGCGGCACTGGTGCAGATAAAGTTTGTAGACACTGAAGACATGTGAAAGAACGTCAGTATATATTTGATGCTCCTGTCTCACAACTCAGCAGGGGTTCTGTCTATCTTCACATTCTCATCTCCTTCACACTCTCAAGATAAATGACGCCCAGTTCCTCTCAGGGTGACATAAATCAACTTGAAGAAAGCACTCTGGGAGCTGGACGTGGTGCTCACTCTTTAGATGAGACTTCCTCCTGACAATTGGTACTGCTACAATAGGACATGTTGAATACATTGTATTTTTATCCGATTTGAAAGCTGTAAGAGAGCTTAAATGTGACCCTGGATCACAAAACCAGTCTTAAGTAGCACGGGTATATTTGTGGGAATAGCCAACAGTACATGGGTCAAAATTATCAATTTTTCTTTTATGCCAAAAATCATTAGGATATTAAGTAATGTGTAAAACATTTATTTTTGTGAGTGAATGCAGCACAATCGCGAACATAAATGGACAACTTTAAAGGCGATTTTCTCAATGTTTCGATTTTTTTGCACCCTCAGATTCCAGATTTTCAAATAGTTGTATCTCGACCAAATATTGTCCTATCCTAACAAACCATACATCAATGGAAAGCTTATTTATTCAGCTTTCATGTGATGTATAAATCTCAATAAAATAAAAAAAAAGACCCATATGACTGGTTTTGTCATCCAGGGTCACAAATGTGTTTGCTGTTTAGAATGCAGACAGTGTGTTATACAACAACTTTGGGGGGATGAACTTTTTTTAAAGAATGCCTTTATGATAAAAATGTATTTTTCATTTTATGTATTTTCTACAATACAAACACTCCAAGGATTCTGACCCCTGCTCTAGAGGTAAAATGTATTCTAAGATAAAAAATAATAATAATAAGTGCAAACGATGCCATAACTCAAAGTGTTTCTATTGTTATGTTAACAAAGTTGTTTTAATACATTTGCATCATTATATATCTCATATAATACAGAAATGTTGAAGGATTATACCCATTCAAACACTCTTTCATTGCAAGATTTTTGTCATTACATTCATAACTGAAATGTAGTTGTCTCATTCACTCTCCAGTCTTTCCATAAGCTCACACACACATGCATAAAAAGTTGTAGCCTTGGAAAGAAAAGTAGTCGGAGGATGGTTTTTAATTGAGGAGCCACATGGGAACTCAAACACTCTCAGATCCTGTTTAACTAGGTCAGCACAGAAATGCCATCTGTGGAGATTTCAGTTTGCATATAGACGAGTCGTGTCCCATCACAGTTCTGCTGTCACGGAGTATATGGAGCTTTATGTAACTGCGCAGGCTATGACCTGTTAAGCAGAAAATGATTGTGGTCCAGTGAATTCACACGGCAGAATTCATATTATGTATTCATATTGCTGTCTGAGGTTTCCTCCGCATTTGGATCGTGCTGTGCCGTCGTCACGACGTCTTCGCAAATCCCCGCCGGAGCTGTTGCAGCAGTCAGTGTTTATCTGGGCTTATTTTTGTGGCCTCCAAACCTAAGTATGCAAACAGCAAGTAGTCTGAATCCGTCAGCCATGAAATTACCAGCCTTCCTCATGTAGCTTACTCAGCAGCTAAGTGAAAAGTGGCCGCTGTAATATAAATGCTTCATTTTAAAGCCAGGATGCCGTGGTCACTGTTCCGATAGGTATTGTGTGAGCTGCCAGCCAGGCTTAATGAAAAATGAATGACAGTATGATCGAATAACATGGCCTCAAACTGTATCATTATTAATATAGAGCAAGATGCGGTTGAAACTTTCAAAGCAGCTTTGCTCAAAAAGCACTATTATACAGAAACAAACTATTTAAGAATGGAATCACTTTCAAATCATAAGTGTGAATTTGAATTGGATCTTCACAGGATGTTGAAATGGAATTTAAATAAGAATGACTAGAAGGGGAATTGAAAAATTCACACTGCAAAGAAATTTCATTAGTCTAAGACAAATTTTATATTAAATCAAAAAAATACGTTGTTAATTTTGAATTCTGTACTGTCAAAACAGTTAGTACCATCAAAAATGGTGCAGGTTACATCGATACGGCAGTAGTTTGGTGGCAAGTGACAGGTGACTTTATGAGTGAGTCATTGAACTATTCATTCATTCAACTGATTTGTCAACTGAACACTGGAATGAATTAAGTTATCCGAATATACATATTTCCCTTCTATATAACAATATGTGAAAAGACTACTATGTTCGAATTGACAGTATTCATAAAACAGTGGGCACTTATCCCATGAGGCCATGGGAGAGGATTTATGAAAGGCAGTGAAGTGATGCAACTGACAGTCACAATATAATGGTGCACAGTTTACATGCATGCTATATAGAATGCACTTTTTTAACGGTCACAAAGCCACTGAATCATTCACTCAACCAATTCAAAAATACAATCCATTTAGTAAACGGAAACGGCACTTTGTTGATGGACTCAATCTTCTCATCTTTTGTTTTGGTCATCGCTCTGAATCTGATCCGGACAAAGCCTTTGACAGAAATGCGATTTTCTCAGCTTTTTGTTAAAAATATTGCTTTTTTTTATGAAACTTACCCACATTCAAGTGTCAAGAATGCATGAAGTACGATTTTTTTCCTTTTTTTTTTAAGCAGAGGATCTGTTTTTTCTTTGGATATATTGTATGTTCAGATGTTCTCGCATCAAAATATTCTAGGGGCCATGAATAATGAGAAAATAAAAGTGGCAACTTAAAAAAAAATGCTGATGGGGAACCAGTCAAAAACAATATCACACTCTCATTTATGCTGTTGGTCTAAATATTATGAAGGCTGTTTATTTGATTATATGTCATGTATATCAAATCCAAATGAAATTCTGCTTCCTGTATTCTATTGTAATTTCTTGCTCAGTTTAAATCAGAGGTCTATCAGAATGCACAGTACACTATATGCCAGTACGATGTACATGCACACACTGACCCACACAAGAGATAGCCTCACCCCATTATGGCCAGAGTTGGAAGCCTGCCAGCAGTGTTGCTTTTCAATCTTCATCCTCCATCTCCTTCGTGATAGACAAGAAGGGCTGCTGACCCCCCTGCCCCACTTTGGAGGATGATGGGATCTGGGAGAAGTGCTCCCCTCCCCCTCCACAGCTCATGCATCACGCTTCCCCAGCAATGCCCCATTCTGCATAATCGCAGGTAGCCCTTTGATTTGATGGGTCTGTGTAGCCACGCTTGGTGCTTTAGACAGGGATCCATGAAATCTGATCCAAGTCAACGACATCCTCATCCCACCAATAGTCCCCTCTGGGTTGCCCTGTTTAAACATGCAAAATGGGCTTCATTCTGCCAAATGGCCTGTCATACAAATGTCTGCCTGTGCTTGTATTTTCATATCATTAATTCTGGGAGTATGCAGCATTTGCTTGGTTAAGAGGCCGGTACCCTCAGGGTGGGATAGCTGTCCTCAAATAGGACCAAATGCTTTAGGGTCAAAGAATATTATTTATAATGTGTGAAAAATTTGGTATGTGTATTTTGGAAATAAACAAATGACACAAAATTACAATTTAGTCAAAAGCATTATCTCATTATAGTATACCACCACACACATTAATTTTAATGCAGTATATGGCCAAAAATAGACGCTTACATTTACAACGTTCATAGAACATTCTTCTAACGTTACTATGCTTGATAAACATTTTCTAAATGTTAGCATGAAAACCTTCATATTTTGTTAAGAGTAATGTTCTAGTTTCACCTTTCCACAGTTAAATGAATCAACTGATTAAAATGCCAATGCACTAAAAACGGAAATAGTGAACATTTTCTCAAAACAATCCCTGTTCACACGCTGCATTACGCATGCCAGATCAGTACTTGGCGATGTCTTGTTGTAAAGTATTACCTATGGTCTATTATTTTCTATTAAGGTATGGAAAGGTTGTTTTCCAAGCATAATTGAATGTTCAAAATATTCCAGTTTCAAGAATTTTTTTTCCTTGGTTTTACCAAACATTCTGGAAAATATTAGCTGAACATGCTCATTGCTCAAACCATTGATACAGCTCTCAACTACAGGAAAAAATGCTTTCATTAGGTGAACATTTCTCCATTCTTTTCTCTTAAGAGTTCTACTGGCTTAGAGAAGAAGACATCTAGCCAATACATCTAGGTGATGACTTTATAATAGTCGGATATTTTGTGATATTTAATTTAGGTTACTGATTACCTTCTTAGTAAGTAATTAGTAATTTTACCGGAATACATTTGAAAGCAACCCTCCCCCTTCTATTTGTGATCCATGTTGAGATAAAACGGGCAATTATCCAATAGCCAAACAATATTGACATTTCCAATACTCTCCAATTAGTATGCAATATTTTTACCGCATAATCTGAAGGGACATGTGGATGTAATGGAGGAGGTGGGACAAAAGGCCTCTAGCTAAGAGATTTCTTAACTATTGATTGGCTACTGTGACCTAGCGTGATTCAATAGTGTGTTTCCCTACTGTACAATGTTATGCATAATTTCTTTCGATAAAGCATCTGCTACATAATTAAATACAAATGGCAGCTTACTGTAAAGAATTTTAAACGATGAGGTAAGAGAAAAAAAGTAAAGAGAGTTTTCTTTCTTTTTACATCTACAAATGCATGCAACGCCTCCTTTCATTTCACAGTCATTTCTCATGCTTTTCAATGGGCAACATCGCAGCACCTCGTCCAGATCTGCCCGGCCTGCTATGACGGACTTTGAGGTGATCTTTGAAGAGAAATTAGCAATTAGATCAAAGAGGCAGGAAAGTGTCACAGCATTTTAGCCTCACAGAAAAAAAAATGAAATAAAAGGTCTGGTTTTCACAGGATTAAATATAGCCCTAAACAGGTGTTCCTGAGACTGGGGCCTCTTGATGTATTGGCGTCTCTGGCTCTGGCGGGGTTGAGAGGATAAGACTCCCCTGCTTGCTGCTCGAGTGAGAAAACAACCCCAAAAGACTGGAATGTTGAGCCCCACTGTGCCTAATTGATTGGAATTCTGTTGACCATGTGTGTCTACACTGGGCCGGCTGAAATAAGCCGTGTTAAATCACATTCCAGGGGCTGTGTCAGCCCTAGGCTTTGTACAGGCTATAGCATCTGGAAACGAGCATTCCCAATGCTCGAGATGAGACTCCGTTTAAAAGATTCGGCTGGCGTAAAGGTGGATTGCCTCAGCTGAATCGGTGATGTCAAAGAACACAAGAGACTACAGGTGAACTATTCATGTTGCCTGAGTAAATAGGCTGCTCATGTCTAGAGCGTCAACATGTTTTTGTTTGAAAAACCCACTGGTAATTTCGTCATTGACAAAACTGAACAGATTTGTTATTCTTTGGAAATATAGTATAGTAAAATATAGTAATATAGCTTTAAGATGTTTAATCAACAATCACATTGAATTTAATGGATATATGGATGGAGATATTTAATAAAAAATATAGATGGATAGATGGATGGATGGATAAATACATGGATGGATGGATGGATGGATGGAGAAAAAGAGATACTGTGAACACGGTATACAAAGAAAACAGTCTATTCACAAAACCAGACTGTGGATTTAGGCCGACTTCCACAATACATCTTTCGCAACGATTCCCCTGCTCAAGCATATTGTAGATGTGTTGTAAAATCTTACAATTGCACCTTAGTTAGATCAGCCTACTGCTAAACGTGCTCTTTATTCCAACAATGTTGTAGAGGGGATGGAAGTTATTTGTGATAGTCAATAGGTCTTCTGTAATAATAAATTGTATCCTCACATCTAATCCAATAAATACAGTATGATGCCCATTTGAAATTGAGCATCACTATCAAATATCAATCATTTGAAGCGAAGAGGTCATGACATCAGTGTTCCAATTGTGCACATTCAGCCATGATAGATTTTTTCAGGATTCTTTGATGAATAGAAAGTTCAAAATAATGTATTTGCAATAGTAATGTATAGCATTATAAATGTCTTTATTGTCACTTTTGATCAATTGAAATCGCCCTTGCTGAGTATAAGGATTAATTTCTTTAAAAAAAAATCCTTCTGGGTTTAAGTCCAAATGACTTCTAAAAATAAATTACACCAGGTTTCAAAAAGAATCACAAAAACGCAAAACCCAGAATCAGTCATAAACCGCTCTCTACTATATAGTAGGTGAAAAACAGTAAAAAAAGTATGTCCAAATTGACAGTATTCATAAAAGAGTAGGCAAAAAGTAACCGGATGGCCTACCTCTTCTGGCGAGAATCTGAATCTGTGCAAACGATGGACACTTTAGTATCCCATGAGGCCACTGGAGAGGATTTGTGAATGAAAGGGAAGCAACACAACTGACTCTGGTAGGTCTCATTAAAATTACAACATGTCACCTATCTATTTAATCTCATAAATCACAATCTAAATAGTTCGGTTTAGCAAAATCTAGTTCTGTTTACCAAATCAGATTTGTTTAGAATCAAAATCTTTTTCTGAAAAGAAAAACACCAAATTTAATTCAGTTTACCATACCATGTTTACCAAATGTGCTATTTGCTCTGCCAAACAAATTTGATAACCGGAACTAACTGTATAATAAAATCATGTATCTGGGTCAGTGAAAAAAAAAGAAGCAAAAATAACATTAATTAAACATTGCAATTGATGTCAATTACTCTCTACAGACGAAATAAGCTAAACAGAAGTGAGAAATCTGCTGTTTCATCGACATGTCTCTGTCTCACAGCAAAATATACTCACACTCCCCTCCCCCATCCTGTCTGCGGTTACAGACCGAGAATTTTTTTAAAGTTGTTAAGGGAAAATAATTCACTAATCAAAGGTTTAGCCTTTGTTTACTGTCACTATTGTACCAGCAGCCTTTGCATTTAGGTAACGTTACATAAACAAGCTTCCCAGTTCAATTCTGGCCACGATCATAAAAGTAGGTCAGTGATAATCCCGCGCTGTTATGTCACAACATATTTCCTGTGGCCATGATAATGCTAGTTGAAGCCAAGAATATATCACAGAAACATTGTTTATTGATGCGTACAGATCCTTTATTTGGTAACATCCCGTCGTATTTCAAAATGATGCAATGCACTTTTGTGAAACTTCAAGGTCGATGCTGGAATCGCAGGCATTTGTACCCATAACTGAGCTGAATATTTGAACTGTCACATAGGGTTTGAGAAAACGTCCCGCCTGTTTTATCTGCAAATTATGGTCACCATAAAGTAACCGATCTTGCACCCTGAGGCAATTCACCCACTACTAGATTATTGGACAAGTCAAAATGATACCACATGTAAAATGTGAAGGTCAGGAAGTCAGTCAGCTTGCTGAAACAAAAGCTTCATGCTTTTCCTGTTTCATCTAAATTGTTTTTTAATCCATACCTGTTCCTTAAACAAAGGTGTTATTCTTTTAGTAGATAGCTGGTCCGAGAGCACCAGAGTAATATACAAACCAATGATGATGTCAGCTTGTTATTGACTTTCCAAGTCTGAATGACTGAGCAAAGGAGAGGGGGTGGGGTGGAATCTATTGCAGGCAATGCCCAGCCAGGCAAAAATGAGTTGACAAGCCAGTGTGGGGGATGGGTGGGATTCTGCAGAGTCTCACAGCCCCAGACATCATCTCTAACTGTAGCTGCGCTGCTTTCTCTAGTTTACGGCGCGCTCGCCCCATTTTTCTGATATAAACCGAATTAGGACAGCAAGGAGGGGCCGCCATTGCAGTCGGCAGAGGAATACATTTGCATTTTCAATGACGGAAGTACGTTTTGACTTCCAGAATATGCATTGTTTGAATTCTGAAGTGGATCTTAATGAAAGTATGGGGTAAAGAGGTGAAATTTGGATTTAAAAAGTGCAGAATTATGCAAGGTTTTTCAACAGGAAATACTCCGCTGTGTCTGCCAAAACCGCAGGCCTGCCCGAGACAGTATAAATAACAGGAGGGAAGGGGTGGGGAAGATTTTACATTTGTGCCCAGCCCCCACCACGCCACACACACCGATACGCTAATGGTGCTCTTTCAAATATTACACACACCAGCCATTATGAGTAACTTATGGCTGATGGGGGTGTAATTCTTTCTGTAATATTAATGTGATATATCTCGGAAATGGTACATGTGAGTGTTTGAGTGGATTTTTTTTATGACGCTGTATTTGTGTTAGTGCCATTTTGAGGGGAAATGACTGCAGTAACTACTGCAGTAACAGCATGTTCTAAAACATTTGAAAATATAAATTATAGGGAATATATAAAGTAAATATGACATTTTATGGATGGTATAAATAAAAATGTAAAAAAAAAAAAAGAATATATATAGGATTATTCTATTACAAGAGAGGAACAAAGCAATTCGTCAAAAAAAAAACCAGAACATGTGTAATATACAATGGCAGGTTTATTTGACAACTAGGAAGCTAGCTAGAGAAAAGGAGAATTCAGACACATTGTGTGTGTGTGTGTGTGTGTGTGTGTGTGTGTGTGTGTGTGTGTGTGTGTGTGTGTGTGTGTGTGTGTGTGTGTGTGTGTGTAAAAATGATTAAGAATTATTTATATGTAAAAGTGATGGTGAAAAAAACCCCAGTGCAAAATGTGAATAATAAAGTGCAATGCTTCCCATATATTTTGTCGTTGACATCAGGTTGTCTAATCAAACTATATTTTGGCACAAATTTGGGAGTTAGGTCAATTGGTAGAAGCTAACAAAATTAGACAGAAAGACTGTGTATCATTGAAAACCATGTATAAAACTATAAGTAAAAGGAAATACTAGTAAATACAGGTTTTCAATGAGAAGAAATGTTGTTTGTGATGATGGCCACAATGCGTTTTGTGTGGTGAATTATAGGCGACAAAATCAAGAAACAAAACCAAAATCTAGAAACCAAAATCCTTTTCAAATCTTATATGGTTTTATAGTAATAATGTTAATAATAATATTGTGTTTTTGTTGACTTATTTGCAATAAAGCAGTATTTTTTTGTATCACCATTTGTCCTCCATGAATCACTACATTAAGGTGTATATTATTAACACTTGATTTTATAAATTTCTGTGCATTAGTTTTGTTGAAATATCATTGCCTTTTAAAGCAAACAGAGGGTGTCTGTACTAGAGAACTACAAGAGAGTAGTTCTTGTGTAAAAGTACCATTATAATCTTATCTCTGTTAGTGTTTTGTCTTCATGATAATGAACCACAATTCTCAAAATAACAGTACGATATCTAATTCACAGCATGCTCCTTTGTTTTAATGTGCTTGCTATGTCTTTTGTAAAATGTTAAAATTTGCCAGGGATTTAATTTAGTATTTTAAAATTGACAATGTATGTTTTTGTTGTTGTTGGTTTTTTGCTGCCCTTGGCAAAGTACAATCCTGATAAGCCATATAAATTACTATTTCTTTTGTAGGCTTTTTTTATAAAACCTTTAATAAACCTGTCAGTGTGCTTTTGAGGCCTGGACAGACTACAACTATTGTCAAATGCTGACTTTTGGCACCTTCTAAACCCCTAATCAGGCTTGTGTGAGGAGCCTTTTTGTCCCACGGTGACAAGCTTTCATTGCTTTCACATTTCCACTAGGCAACAACTAGTTTGCAGGGGAAAGAATATACCACGCAAACACCTTTAACCAAAACAGCCTTTCTGGTCCAAACATGCATTTTAATTATAGATGCTCCTGGGCAGCAAACCCACACACACAGATTTGTTTAATATTCACTAATCTCTCCTGCCTTTGCCTCCCACGTTGTATACACTAATGGCCACTGAAGCCTGCAGTCCCTGAGCCAGAGCCCTACACTAAACACTGACACCCATCCTCTCCCTGCTTTGTTTCCAGCAGCTCGCAGAGGAGTTTCTTTTGTGCCATGCTTCGAACAATCGCTCTTGATCCGGCCTCCCTGTCTTTCTCTCCTCCTGAATCCGGTGAAATTTATCAGTGTCCCTTGTGAGGGAGGACCAGATGGCTGCCCTGCTCTTGTTTTCAAGTCTTCGGATGCAGCTTTGTTTGTTAGTGCAGCCAATGAAACCTCAGCCATGGGAGAGAGTCCCAGTCTCCATCTTGTTGTCTGCAGCTCCACAGCAGAAATATTCATTATTATTTTATTCAGTTTATATATTATCAGTGTTTACTGATAAAAAGTTGGGGTAGGAGAATGAATATTCAATTTAAAACGAACTAAATTGAGTTGAAACACAATAGATGGATGGATGGATGGATGGATGGGTGGGTGTTTGGATCGATGGATTGGTGGGTGGGTGGGTGTATGGGTGGGTGGATGGAAGGATGGATGGTTGGGTGGGTGGATGGATGAAAGGATGGATGGTTGGATGGAAGGATGCATGGATGGATGGAAGGATGGATGGATGGATGGATGGGTGGGTGGGTGGGTGGGTGGATGGATGGATGGAAGGATGGGTGGGTGGATGGATGGGTGGGTGGATGGAAGGATGGATGGTTGGGTGGGTGGATGGATGAAAGGATGGATGGCTGGATGGAAGGATGCATGGATGGATGGAAGGATGGTTGGGTGGGTGGATGGATGAAAGGATGGATGGTTGGATGGAAGGATGGGTGGATGGAGAGTTGTGTGGGTTTAAGGATGGCTGGATGGATACTGTGGATGGATAGAAGGATGGATAAATACTGTGGATAAAAGGATGCATGGATGGATGAAGTGACTTCGACCTTTTGAAAGGAAAAAATGGGGGGGGGGGGGGGGGGGTATCAATATTAATTATTTGTTTACCTCATGCTTCTGTATCAATATTCTCTTGATAAGAATCAATCCCTGGGTCCAAATATGCCTGTTTTCACACTATATAGCCGGAGAAAAACAGTATAGGAGACAAGTGATATGTCTACATTAAAATATTTATAAAACAGTTGACAAAAACCCGAATGACTAGGGGTTGAACCGACTAGTCGAGCTTAATGCAATGCAATACATTATTTTGTATTACTTGAATCTGCGCATCACTAGCCTATAATGCACAGTGAATTTATAGCTTTTTATCTTTTCTTTTCTTTTTTCTTTTCATCCTAAATGATGATGTAAACAGCTTGCTATTTACACCTGGCCACTTCATGTGTTTCTGTGATCTGATCCGATCTTGAAAAGACCAGGTGTAAATGCCCTCCGAAACGCATTCGAGACGGATTTAAATCAGATCGCTCAAACCACTTCAGGAGGAGAGCATGGGCCGCTTAACAGACGAAACTGGACAAGTGTAAATGTATCTGGTTGTTGAAACCACATATGTAAATTGGACTTCTCCCAACAATGCTAAAAAATAAAGGTGTGAGAGTGTCTTAGACAATGTCATGTTATTCATTATATGCAGTGCTTGAAGTGGGAAAAGAAAGGTGCCGGTACTCTCTTGCACTGGCAAATCATGACATTTGAGATTTCTACAGTGAAAAACAAAACTTATAACAAAACTTGTTGTTATTTATTAACAACATATGTAGCCTATTAAAACAAGTCTTGCGTGTGTGCGAAAACGGAACTCCTCCAAGTCTGCAATTTCAAAAATAAATTTAGATAATTACATTTTATTTAATTAAATGCATTTATGGTGAGATTATTATATTTTCATGTCAATCTGTGTTTTGACCACGAACCATGAGCTGTCACTTTAATTTACCGCGTGCAGCACAGCAAAAATACACTCGGAACGATCTCTGCACTGCTGTATAAGCACAGCACCAGGAGTGCATTGACGGACCGCATGCGCGTGCTGTGTGAAAGCTCGAACCTGTTAACATGGGTGCGGAAAAAATACGCACTGCATACCCACTGCAAACGAAGTATATCAACGGGCGTGACACTGGCGCTTTTTCTGTCAGTGGTCGAGTACCGGTTACATGCGAGAAGTAGCGGTACGCAAGAAAAAGTGCAGGTACGCTTAAGAGAAAAATTTAGAAGTGCCGGTGTTCCGGTGTTGTTGAGTACCGACCCACTTCGAGCACTGATTATATGACGATGCTATGGCAACACGCATCACCGCAGATGAGCATCTATTTATCAAGCCAACGTGCAAACTATCGCAAATCAAAGTGAAAGTAAGTCGCAGACGCTTAACACACAATCATCTTCATCAAAAGTAAAGAAACAAAATGATCTTACCAGTGCCGTCTCTCTTATTGCGGTCTTTGATTTTGAAATTAGCTGATAATCAATAAAATGCAGCTCATTACTGTTACTTCGGTGACGTGAACTCCGTTAAATCTGCATATAGCGCGTTGTTTGAAGATCGGATTTATATCCGTTTTCCGAAAACATATTATGTGACCAGGTGTAAATGGAGTCGTTTTGATAAATCAGATCAGTAAAAACGCATGAAGTGACCAGGTGTAAACGGCCCCATTACGAGCTGTCTGTCAGCATCTGTATAATGTTCTGGTAATTAATTGCAAATAAATTGTGGCACGTTGCAAAGCAGTCCCATCTCTTGTTTTTTTTTTAAATGACGTCATCGACTAGTCGACGTCGACCTGACTTTGATGTCATAACAGTCAACTTAAAAAACTCTGAAGTCGTTCAACCCCTATACACCCTTAAAAATAAAGGTTCATAAAGGGTATTTTGACACCAATGCCACCATTTTGGGTTTCCAAAAGAACCCTTTAGCGAACAGTTCTCAAAATAACCTCTTTTTTCTAGTGAAGAACATTTTAAAAATCCAAAGAACCTTTCCACTATAATGAACATTTAATGCAATGAAAAATTTTTCATGGATTATAAGGTTCTTCACGGAACCATTATAGTGTGCAACAGTCGGGTTCCGGAAGTAAAAACTCTATTCATTTTCTCCATAAATTGATTTTGAACGATAACTTAAAAACCTTTAAAGACCTACTGTGAGGTTGTTAATCCATTTTATTTGCTTCTACTGAAGCCATCAACCTGCATTATTTCAGCTTATTTTTAAAATAATCATGTTTAACAGTGAAATTCCTGGTGAAAAACTACATTGCCCATGATGCTGTGCAGAAAATTACACCAATCAGCGTGGCGAAAAAAGCAATTTATTTTTAAGAGCAAACTACTTTTGGTGAGATTCTGAAGTGTGCATCCACTGACTGGACATTATACTATCCCATGAGAGGATTTGTAAATGGAAGTAAAGCGATGCAAACTGACACCGTAGGTCACATGACAGTGACCACATGGTGTATGCAGTATGTCCGAAATTCATTCATACTAACTACACACAATTTCTCTCTCTCTCTCTCTCTCTCTCTCTCTCTCTCTCTCTCTCTCTCTCTCTCTCTCTCTATATATATATATATATATTTTTTTTTTTTGAACAGACATGAAGCAAGTTTCAAACCAAATGTAGTACCTACTCAGTCACAGTATGCGGTTTCTGACGCATTTCATATTTTTAGCTGAGGATTCAGTTAAACCACCAAATTTCCAGATTTTTGTGATAAACAGATGTTTGAAAGGAAAGGAGAAAAGGCGAAAGGACAAGAGCAGATAGGAGGAGAGCCGTTCTGCTCAAGGCTTTTACACACTTCGAGGTTTGATAAGATTACAACCAAACAGACACAAACCCTCCACCCTAAACACTGTGATTGTGTAGGACACAGAACGAGAGTAAGAAGTGAGTGTCAACAGAGCCAAAGAACACAACGGCTGTATTTAAAACCAGCTTTTTCTGGCCAGTCGCTCAATTACTTAACAGACAGCGTTTTTGTATAAAATCTCCAAGGCGCCGTAACATCAATAGTAATTTACAACAAATTCAAATCAGCTTTAGCAATAACCAATTGAATATTCAATGACTATACACGTTACATTTAAGGTTTAAAAAACTGATATGTATATTGTTATTTCTTCCACTAACCGCAGACACTGTCTGTGCTGCCTATAAAAAAAACAACCAGATGAAGGCAACTTGAAGCCTTTCTCTATGTACTGACAGCATTTTTCAGACATGGCCAACATGATTGCTATGGCAACAAAATTATTTTTACATCTGGTCATGTGATTAATCGAATAATCATACAATAATGACATTTAGGATTTATTTTGGAGACAACCGCACCCCTCCCCCATCCCATATAACACATAACAAGGATTAATGCTGTTCAATTCTTGAATTATCATGATATTCTACTCAGAGCTGTTCACAGTCTCATTTTTAGAGATGACTTGTTACTTACTATGCCAACACTCACAGGTCCAAAATGGGTCCATGTGTTGTTGTTGACAGCTAAACATTTAATCACTACATTTAGTTAGTTCCCCATTAAATGTTTGTGCAACATGTTTAAGAACAAAAAAAGCAGACCAGGTAATAGTGGCTATATAAAATAGTATATCAAACAGAAATATGTGTACAAAACAATTTTTAAAGGGTCACCCAAAAATTATATCATTACTCACCCTCGAGTGGTTCCAAACAGCTATGAATTTATTACTTCTGCTGAACACAAAAGAAGATAGTTTGAAGAATGGGTAACCAAACAGTGGAGGGTGACTGACTTCCCTAGTGTGGAGAAGGAATGGAAGTCAACGGGGCTTATCAAGTGTTTGGTTACAGACATTCTTCAAAATATCTTATTTTCTGATCAGCAGAAGAAAGAAATCAATACAGGTTTTGGAACAACTTGAGGGTGCGTAAATGATGACAGCATCTAGGGGTTGCATTTTTGGGTGAACTATCCCTTTAACTGTTAAGATTGCGGCCATTTTGGCGCTTTTTTACATGATATCACAAATGGTCAGGTTGATTATTAATTATAGGTTTGACGAAAACGTAAACTTTATTTGTTGACATTTAAAGACCATGGTGTGAACTTACCAAAAAGCTGCCTTTACATGTTAAATTATGGTAAATTCAAGTTACCGACCTAAGCTGTGCAAACAAACCATTACAGCTATTACAGTAGCAAGTAGCCTAACTTACATGAAAACAAACTTGAATCATCATTGTAATAGTGACTACAAAAATGGCACATTAAGACAACATAACATTTTTAAACATTTAACTAAACTATTATATGAAAAACCATTAAAATACCACAAAATACCAATATATCTTAACACCACAATATATACTCATTTTTATTGTATTATTACAATATACAAACATCGCCATTTTGTGATTTGTCAGAAACAGAAACAGTCCCGTATGGGAGATAAATCTTCGCTTAAATTATACACCTGTGTCGCAGTTTAGGGTAAAATCCCGATTGTGATGGAACGAACAGGCATGTTATTGCGATATTCCTCCTTCAGTTTCAACAAAGCTGCAGAGACAACCGCCCAGGCCTCCCCCATTTTCGCTTGGAAAGTCACCTCTCCAGTGTTTGAGTGTCTGAAGCCGTTGGCTGCTCCTGAACCGTTTGGCTCTTTCTCCACTAGCAAACAGCCCCACAATGTACCTCAATCGCTCTTAAATCTATTTTTAAACGATTTTATTCTGCTCCACGCCGATGCGAACGGTACCGGACGCTTTTTTGGGAATTTATCTGACGATCTGGCGCCTCAAAACAGCTTTATAACGCTTTGTTTGAGCACTATTTGACAAAATAGTCGAGGAGGAAATTCCACACAAGCATTGAAAGGCAGTCCTCGCGCTCATCCGGGTATTAAAGTGAGTGTTTTCTTAATTTTTACTCGTTATATCGATAATATAGCAGCATATGTGCGTTAATGTACCTCTGTGTGTTTTTAATAATAATATATAGTGATTTATAATTTGGCAAGGGCATTTCTTTGGAGGATCTGACTGGGTGGGGGATGGGCTGCTGTGTGTATGTGTGTGTGTGTGTGTGCGCGCGTGCGCGCGCGCGCGTAAATGCAGCACCACTTCAGATTGTTTGGTAGTTTAGATGTGTGCAAAACAATTTCATAAGACATTACTATGTAATTCTGACATTATTTTAAGTAAATTATGCAGTAAATTAAATTATTTGCATCTAATGTTATGTTAATTATTGGTGTATTTTAATATTATTTAATATTAGTTTATTTTTTAACGTCTTTTCTGATGTGCATCATAAAATCTACTAAGCTGAAATACACTTCTATTATTCTGCTGAATTGATGCACCTCTTAAAAATACTTGTGATGATTTATGAGTTACAGTCTTTTGTTCTTTATTTAAAGACAAAGCATTTGAACATAATGTAAATTGTAATCAATGTTTATAATAAGACTACATGAAGATCAGCAGGAGCACATGACAGTGTTGTGGGCAATGCACTAACTCTATGAGAGTGGGGGAGGGGAGCTCAACTCACATTCAGTGTTTGGATAAACAAGAGTGTGTGTTGAATGACAGGATCATGCGTTTATAATTGTTTACATGTAAAGTGATATTTCTTAGTATGCACACTGATTATATACACTGTCATTGTCAAATCATGCAATGCATATGGCACCAAGATAAGATATGACTTGTGGCTTTTTTTTTTTTTTACATTGCAGTCATTTAAAGAGTACAGTTGTATTTTGAGTGTGAAATGCTGGTCTATATTAGAAGAATGTGTGTGCTTGTGGTATTTGGATCATAGTGTTAAATCTACTGTGGGGGTGGGGAGCTTTGTAATGTGTGTGTGTGTGTGTGTAATCTGAAGGCCATGTGTGTCTGGAAACTCCCATTGTAATGGCTCACATGCAATGCAACATATTCAGATCACCAACCCCTAAAGTCATTCAGTATTGTGTGTTAGGCTAACCTAGCTAGTTTTTACACAACCTCCTCTGAAATTAGGCCTATGATAAATAACATGCAGTAAAAAATACAAATAAAGCTTTTTAAATTATAAGTACATTCTGTCTTAGAGTCTCTGAGTCTTTGTTTGAAATCTGCATCTCTCTCTCTAAATGGAAGAGTGGCATGGTTATGTAACTTGTGCCTGACTGAGAGTGGATTGAAGCAAGATGTGGGGGATGGGACAGACAGATCTGATCTATTGCGCTTTTTTTCCCCCCTCTTCTCTTCCTCCCTCTTTCCCTCATGGAGTAGAATCGCAGTGGGCCAGCCGGCGTGTTGAAACGTGACGTTTGCGTCTGTGCTCTGTTGCGATGCCGTTGACCCTGTTTCTCTTGAGCCTCAAGGTTGAGATGAGATGTGCAGGTGGTGGTGTGAGCTTGAAAATGCCTGCCATGGTCAGCTTTCTTGAACAAGGCCTAGGTCATTAAAGCACACTGTTGCTGTAACTGTTGTGTAGCTATGCAATTCGATACAGTATTAATACTGTAATTGATCATAAACAGAGTGGTAATATCTAAAGTGGATTTTTTATTCGGGAAAGTTTGTCCCGATTTTCTTAGCAGTTGGTCGCACACAGTGATTGCATCAAACATGGTGGGTAACTAGTTTAACAAACTCAATTTGGCATTATCTCTTTGGTTTCTATGAACATTTGTCCTAGGAGACGCCGTAGTGTTGCCGCTTTATTTGTTTAACGTGGAGTATGAGTCAAGTTAAAATGATTCGGGTCTGTTTCTTGATTGATTTGTGAACTATATGTTTGGTGGCCTGCTATCAGATCTGTCAATCACATGCTGTGTTTGAAATAACACTGTACTGTAGACTTCTGCATCAGTATTTCCACCTTATTTTTCGGTGCAGAAGTAAGCTCTTTCCTGTGAATGTGCTTGACTGATTCATTAGCCGCTATAGGTAAATAACCTAAAAAATAACAGCGCAGTAAATGATAATACTATTTACCCTACAAACTAGGACGTTTATGGACCTGATAACAAATTAATATAATATGATAACAAATATCAGTTTGCAATATCAAGTAGTATAACGGATAGTGTTTTTTTTTACAGCTAAAATAACTGGAAGCAACTGAAGCCTTGCACATTCAAGGTAAAAATGGCCATGTCTGCTCTTATGTTAAAAATTAGATGGATACTGTAGAATGCAAATTACCGTAATTCCTCAAATAAAGACCGGGGCCTTTATTTACCCGAACTGCAGAAGGTAACAGGCTTTTATTTGAAGCAGGCTTTTGTTAGAGGCAGGCCTTTATTTCTAATTCCATCTTTTTGATAAATAATAGGATTTGGCCGATGGACGCAATCATCTATTGCGATGGCTGACAAACATCACTATGTTGAGACGGCATCGCGTTCCCCCCCGCCCGCCATGTTTCCATGGTGACGCGGCATGCTTGGCACGTGATTCACCACAGCAAAAATAGCGCTGTATGACAGATGTAGCACTTTTATTTCTAAATATTAACAAACTTGCTTACCATGTCATCAACTATCTTCTATTCCGATTCTCAAATACATGCAAGTGAGTTTGTTTGTTTGTTTTAAAAAACCTTTATAAATGATCTTGATCTTTAACGTGAGATGTTTATTTGGGCCGCAGTTCAGAGATTCCTGTCTGTTGGATTTATTACAGCACGTGAATTCATCAGTTTCTCCCGAAATACATGAAAGTACGTGGCCGGTGAACTGGGAGAAGAATAGAGTAAACTTTATAGTTACTTACACTGCTATCTGATATGAATAAAACACCTCGGCAAATATATTTGAATGAATTGTTATTGCTGCTTCCAATCCATAGACACCATTGTGTATTTTACAAACTATAAATGTATATTGTTTTGCTATAAATTATATGCATTTAAATGTCTGCAACCTAAAATAAACATTATGTGGTTAAAAACACTGAATAATAGTTGTGATATACGGTATGACCAGCGCTGAAAGTCCGTCTTTAGCTCAGCGCCAGCCACAGTGCGAAAGCACAGTTTGAATTTGGCAATGTCACGTCACTGTACATCCGCTCCTTAGTGGTCAGCTGCTGCAGAGGCTGCCAACATCGAAATTGCTGATGAGATGTAGAGGAATGTAGCTAGTGGAAAATGAGTATGTTACGTTATGTCATTATATGAAAGGCGCTTAGGAGATTACCTATCAACACTAAATTTTTCCCGGCCTTAATTCAAGACCGGCCTTTATTTGTCTGTGTCGACCCCGCCCCCGGCCAGTATCAGAGGCCCGGCGTTTCATTGACTACCGGTTTTTATTTGAGGAATTACGGTAGTTTTGAAATGTACTTGAAATGTGACAACGCCGGCTCAGTATTGGCCGACTCAAGGCATACATACCGTCGTGGTGCTCACATGAACAGTGTCGGCCAATACTGAGCCGGCGTTCTGACGTAGAACCCGGAAGCGCTGCACCGTGTTTACAATGTGAACAGCGTAGGTGACTGATTAAAATAGTTTAGTAAGTCGTTATTTTTGTTTGTTTTTTGCACACAAAAAGTATTCGCGTCGCTTCATAATATTAAGGTTGAACCACTGTAGTCACATGGACTATTTTAACGATATCTTTAGTACCTTTCTGAGCCTTGAAAATGGTTATGACGTTGCTGTCTCAGAAAGCTCTCGGATTTCATTAAAAATATCGTAATTTGTGTTCCGAAGATGAATGAAGGTCTTACGTTTGGAACTGTGTGAGTAATTAATGACAGAAATTTAATTTTTGGGTGAATTATCCCTTTAAAAACTGACTGGGGATTTTAGTAAAAATATCAAAACAAAAGCCTTTTTTGTCTGTTTTGTTAATATATTAGCCTACGTGTTCGAAAAAGCTAGCTAATACTTTCCGACTAGGGATGCTCATTACGGTTAATTTTCCCGACTGACAACCGCCGCTCGTTATCGTTATCGAGTATTAACCGTTAACTGATAAGATTATAATATTGAATTGGCATTAAATAAAAATAACATTGACGATGGTCTATGACCCATTAAACATACCAAAAAAAAAATTCACGGGTTTATATTAACGTGCAAACACAGAACAGATCAACAAAAGAACCTGGATTCACATCACATTTTCACTCACCTGCAGCATTTCTGACAGTGACAACAGAGAAAAACACAAAATAGCCCTACACTAAATATATTTTTTTAACTTATCCTAAATAATTCACAAATTAAGATGACAAAAAGAAAACACTGAAACCGTTTGAAGCTTTGAAAAAACGGCAATTTCTTTTCCGTCAGACTAAGTTTTTTCTTCAAATAAAAATAGCAGGCCTACCTCAATCCACACCTAGTTTTTATTTAAAAAAAAAGTAACATGTCTACATGATGTGGGGTTAGTCTGGAGCGCAGCCTGTTGACAGTTAGAGCCGCTGCAGAAAACACCCTCTCCGATGGCACAGATATCCCGGGAATACAAGAGATAACGTCTCGCTAGAGTGGTCAGCTTTGGGAAGCGCCTTTCATTTGCTTGTGGATGTTTGCTTTGCCAGTGATATTGCATTGTACTTGTACTAGTGCTGTATTTTAATACCACGTAGCATATTTTGCAAGTAACTTCGTTGCCCTTTCTGACAAAATACTCCCACACAGTACCTAGGCTACTACTTTTCGCTCGCTTAATTTTGCTTGCTCAGCGAAAAATGTATGTAGGTTGTGCGTGTCAACATGCCCCATGAGTTAACAAATATAGGTTATATAGAATTTTTTTTATAGTAGCCTATTTTTTTAACCCTGGAGCAAACAAAAAACCCTAACCCTTAAAAATAAAAAAACCTTTTAACTTTTAAGCCGTTTAACTGGTAGTATTAATCGGATGAAATGTTTACTTTCGGTTAACGGTTAAACGGTCAATATGAGCATCCCTATTTCCGACTTCAAAATTCTCTATTAAAATGTAGATTTTAAAGACATAATAGGGCTTTTAACACTGCACTTAACCCCGGGTTATCGTCGTTCTAAACCCTATTTTTAACCCTGGGTAGCATTTGGCACTTGTGTTAGCAACGCTTTGTGCTGTTAACCCCACATTGCAGTGCCAATCGTGTACAGTGTGAATCGATGCGGTTACAATGTTACGACACGGAAATACTGCTCTTAGTCAGCAGCAGTCAGCGTAATTTCAGCGTTTGAGGGGAAAAATGTCAAACAGTGATGGAAAATGCGTCAATGGAAGTGAAGAAGAAACAGTTTCATTCTTACCTTTATAGTCTGAAAAAGGCCATTCAGAAAATATGAGCAGTGTGAAACATAAAGTAAGATAACTCAGGATTCTGTGTACCCAGGGTTAAATATTTCAAGTTTGATAAGCCCTAATGGTTGACCAAAAAGTGTTTTTACGTTCATCCCCTTCAAAACACCGTTCTTACATCCACTTGCGTTCAGCTTGCCGTCATTTGCTGTTGCATCAGGTCTCATAATGTTTTTGAGCATCAATCATGGGTGTTTGTTGTGTTTTTAAGTTAGGACCCCTGACCTGAAAATTTCTACATTTATGCTAGTGTGTATAAAATAATTTGCTAAAATGCCTGTTTTCAAACAAGTTAGCAGGAGCAGCACGCTCCCTTGTGTGATTAACTTCACCATGGTCAGCTTCCCTCTGTGAATCAGTTACTGCGAGTGTAAATGTGCTGTTTTACATAGTTTTGCAGTGTTGTGAAAGCATAAAAAAGGCCAGCACTTTCATAATTCAGGCTAAGGAGGAATACAGTGTAAAGGATAAGTTAATTAATGACATGCAGGGCTGCATATTGAATACATTAAATAGTGTCTTTTAATAGAGCAAATCACGTTTGAATAATAATGTTAATACATTTTATTTATAGAAAACTGTAAGGTACTCAGAGACGCTTTACAAAAGATAAAAATAACACAAGCATGGTGTAAGGTTTGGGTGGGACTATGTGTGCATTCAATACATATTTTTTAAAATAAATCGTAAACATTAGTTAATCCTGTAAACCATTTAGAGACTCTAAAATGATGACTCGTTTAATAACTAGCACAAATATGAGGAAGTAAAGGCTTTCAGATGTGGTTTTACTCAACTATAATATGATCCACAGTAATGAATCTTGTTTTTATTATGTTGTCTGACCGCTGTCTTACCTTTGTCTATGTTGGCTCTGGTTCTGTGAAACACAGATGTGATCATAAGTAAAATTTCAGAAAGTGACTTCCCCTTTTCTTTGCCAACGAGTAACATGGGTCCACTTGTTTTCTCATAACATCTATCTGTTTCTCAGATTATTTCATGATAAATCGGCAATAGTGTGATCTCCTTACCCCATTCCTTTCAGCCATGTGGTAGCTTTTTAAGATTTTTTTTTGTCTATTAGGGATGGCCTAATATAACATTTTTAGCCAGATAACTGTTATTCAACAGCTTATGGGTGATATGCAAATATTTTGTGTTAGGGCAGCGTTCCTCAGAGAGGTCTTTGGGTTCAGTCATATATCAGATCATGTTGGTTTTGTTTCCCAGATTAAAGGTTACATGAGCGAGAGCTGAAACTTGCAGGCTGGTTGTTGGTGTGCTCAGCTGTGGTGGTGTTTGGGGGATGGGCGTACTCCTGACTTGTGCTTTAGCTGTTCATTTGTCTCTTCCTGCTCTCTTTCAGACTAATGAAACCTCTGTAGCTCGCCTCCCTCCCCCCACCCACCCACACGGCCACATACTTTTGTTGTGTGTGACCTGAAGGTCAAGTTCAACTTGTAAATTTGCAGCAGTCTCATGTGCTCTTCCTATAGTTTAAAGGGCACATGTTGTTTGAGAATTATGGAAACATTCAAAGGCATGACAGTTTGTCAGGAAACTTTTTCAGTTCACTTTGTGACATTGAGTGTGTTTACATGCACCCTCGTAATGCGATTTATAATGGGATTTTGACAATATTTTGATTAAACTTTACCTCAATACTTCAATCATAATCGTAGTAACCATACTCACATTAAACTATGTGACGTACACCAATTTTAATCACAATAAACAGGCATGTAAACACCTTAATCATATTATTACCGCTCTGGAGTGCGTTTCACAAAAGCATTGTTTGCCAAATATGGACACCAGTTGGTGTTTTCCGCAAACAGCATCTCAAAGTTGTGTGGTTGGATCGACAGCTCTCGAGCTAGGGCTGTGCAATTAATCGAATTTTGATTTCAATTTCGATTTCGGCTTCCAACGATCTCCAAAATAGTACAATCGAGTAAAAACGATTATTTTGCCATGTTCTGTTTTGCTATTTTGTCTTGTGTTCTGAATGATTCGCGCACACGCATATCCGCCCCTCCCGAAGCCATAAACTCTCTCAGCCTATACAGTCATAAATTGCAAGCACAATAAACTTCCCAATAATAATTGGCTAATATAATATAGACTGGAGTGAGACCACAGACGTCTCTCGAGCTGTTGCGATCTCTTTCTGCTCGATCACTGTAGCGCCTCAGTTCAAGCGAACGGCAGCAAGCGCGCACATGACCTGATCAAGTGTTCCGCTTTACAGCACAAAACAAATCGAGAATGAACACAGGGAGCGATATTAACCCCTGTCTGCTTGTCCGGGAAAAGGGGATTTTTAAGTTTCAAGTGAAAGGGTTTTGCTTGCCCGACCGATCTTATACAGTCAGTGTAAACAGAGATTGGTAATGGATAGTTTCTGGAAGCTGCGCTGCCTAACAGCTCACACAAAAACTCACAGAAGAAACATACTGAGGTAGAAATGTTGAGTTTTTTTTATTAATAATATATGATATAGTTAAGTAACATAACACGACTATGGGCTGTTCTATAATATCACGTTTGCAAATGTTACATTGAATTTAAAGTTGAATAAACAAGTAGCCTAGTTTATATATAGTAACTTACATTGTAGACGCAGTATTGACGGGTTTTGTTCTATTTCACCGACGAAAATAGTTACAAAAGAAAAGCAACACTAAGCGCTGTGTTTTGTTACTGAATGATTCATTATTTTGAATGAATCGTTTTAATGAATGACTCAATGATTCATTTATTAAGACGGTCACTTGACGCCACCTATTGATTTATTGTTTAAAGGTATCATTGATTTTATTTTTTATTTTATTATTTGTTTAGAAATTAATCTCATAATATTTTTACAGTTGTAATTTTGCAGTGTAAATTAATTTGATTGATAAAAGCCCTTTTTATGAAAACTGAATTTGATCAAATGTAAGAATTTGACATAAAACATATATTTAGTTAGGTTTAATAAATAGTCCTTTATAAAGGTAAATAACGCCCTGGTGACCCCCTACAACAAATTACTTTGTAAACATGTCACCTTTTTCACCACTTCTGAGTTTGCAGGTCTGTTTAATAGTTCAAAAAGTACAATAAATGTTAAAATTTCGATTTTTTAAGAATTGTTGAAAGGTGTCTTTTAATAAATGCAACACATTCCCAAAGTCATGTGAAATAATCGTGTTACATAATCGTGATTTCAATACTGACCAAAATAATCGTGATTATGATTTTTTCCATAATCGAGCAGCCCTATCTCGAGCTGTGGTTAGAAGCATAGTTTATGGTTTGCATAACGTGGACTCTATAAATCCTTATCTTGAGCAAAATAAGCAAGCTGCCACTCAGTACAATCTGTATTTGTTTTATTTTAAAGAATACATACAAATGTAATTTACGTCTTTTAGTTTGTCAAGATATTTAAAGCACCGTTTTTTGAAGAGTGCGCATGTGCGTATGTGCTTTAGTAGGTAAGAACGAGCCTATGATTGAATCTGGAAATAAAGCAAAATAACTGAGAAAAATGAGAAATAGTCCTCAGATGCCATGTCTGTAATTTATAGCAAAACATCTAGCATTAATTCGATCTCAGACAGATTCATTAAAAGTTGTTATTACTCCACCACCTGCGTGGCATCATTAACCAACGTGGTTGAACGAACTATTTGCTACAATACGGTTTTGGGAAACAGTTGTGACTAGCTAGTTGATTTCTTCAACGATGCATTGTACTATGGTAGTGAAGCAGCGAGTTACGTCAATGTATGGGAAACGCTCCTCTGACCAGTGTGTGTGCTCGGTTCTACACGGATGCCGTGTTGTTCAAACAACTTCATGAATTAACTCTGTGACATTATTCTGAAGTTTTCTCTTCTCCAAATCGCTGAACTCTGTCAACACAACTCGCTGCACAGTCTTTACTCTGTATCTTCGTCCAGACGGCACAAATAACGCGACGGCAGCGTAGGCAAACCCGGCATCATGGTGCTGAATAATATCCAGGAAGTCCATCAAAATTTAGTAGATTACAACAATGGTCGTTACATGCGTACTGGATGCCTATCTGAGTGTGGTATAACTATACTTAATCAAAATAATGAAAATTGCTTGTAAACTGGAGTGAAGAGTTCTGCTCGTGTCATGTAAACGTCTTACTGTAATTGGACCGTACTCTGATTATTAGAAATAATCGCATTATTGGTGCACATGTAAATGCAGTCATTGATGAACTTCAACATATTTTTTGGTGCGTGAACACAATGGTCTATCAGAGGTGCTAGTAAGTAAGTTAGCATCAGATTCCGCTTGACACCACTGAAAAAAACTCACAAGGTTTTTTGTTCTGTTCAACACGAGACACAAACTTGCGAATCCTTTCATTATCACCATCAAAGACGTGTATAATATGTAAATATGAGATCCATTGTACAATTAAGAAAGCTTTTTCATTATAACTGGAGTTTTCGCATGGTGCAGAATTCGGTGAGCTTGCGCTTTAGAGATTGACAGCCTTGTTTATTACCCATTCACAATCTGATTTTTTACTGAAAACAAACCAGTTTTGTTTTCCATGTTGCTAAGTACACTGCAGAGTTTCTGGATTGACAACCAAATTTAAATGCACGATTGAATAATTTAGGGCTGTAGTACTCGAGTTTGCAATGTTGTTAGAAAATATGCTTTTTTGGAATTCCTTTAGGTGCCCCTAGTGAACAGAAACTTCATACATCACATTATGCCCTTTTTCAAACTCTTGATTTAGTTTTTGTGGTCTACTAGAATAGAATTTCATGCTTGTTTAATTTGTATTTATTTATTTATATACATATTTTACATTATTGCAGTAACTTTCTTCGCAGTCTGTCTGTAACGCTCTGTTTAGTTCCTGAAGCCCCTCCTTCCGAAAAGCGCAATGTGCTCTGATTGGTCAGCTGGACCAGTCTGTTGTGATTTGTCAACCAATTTGAACGTGCTTCACGTCACACCCTTTTACCATAACTAGGGTTGAGAATCGAAAATCGATTCCAATTCTGGAATTGGATACTTGTTATAAAAAATTTAGATTCCTCTTATTGATTCTTTTTGTATGCATTTTAATATTACTTTAAACCATTCAAGCGCGATAAGATCAGCACACCTTTTCTGTGCTGTGCACACACATCAAAAACATGCCCACAGAAAGCCACCTATCATACTGAATAATGTGCAAGACTAAACTGAGTTTTTTTCTGCATCTTTTTGCACTCGAACGGACAAATACACACAAAAATATGGCAAAATATTCTCGTAAACATAGTCGTTATGTTTTAAGTGAATGTAAACAGCTGACAAAGAAAACGCATAACAGTATATTGGACCCTTGCAGATCTTAAAGTGACAGCAGCCTAATATTCCTGTCCCCTGTCATTTAATGTTAATTAAACAAGACAGAGATAATCCCTTCTAAATCATTAGTATTTAGGAACGGTTTTAGGGTCACGGTTTTCGGTTCTGTACGGTTCTTGTTGTTATTTTTTCTTTTAATCTTTAACACTCCAGAAATGTACTTCAGCATATGATATAGGCTATAGCTTAATTATCCACAATTCAGGATACAGTATTAAAAAAAATGTATATCATGTAATCATGCACAAACTCACATTATTGAGACCATCTCTGAGGAAAGCTAGGTGACATTTTGATACAGCAAGAGAGAAGACATTGATGACATGCTTTTGTTTATTTGGCAAAAAAGGAGAATGTGTATTGCTATCTCTACAGGGACTTAGTGCAATTATAGCACACAAAGATTAAAATTAACTTGCATTTATCAAACTGTCAACGTCAGTGTAGCTCTTACAAAATGTTTATCTTTTAAAAGAAAAAGAGAGAAACTCTTAAAGCACTATCTTTTAAATAAGTCAAAATATGTTACACATAATTGCCTATAATGAGGCTATAACAATAGCAAAGGCATAACCATAAAGTGAAACATAAGTTCAACCTCAACACAAAAACAGTATCAACAATCCTATTGTTCCCTGAGAGTGAGGATACATTTTTTTCACTTGAAATTAAAGTGCAGTATTTGGAAACATATGACTGGAGTTCTTATCTAAACTTGGTGTCACTGTATTTAAATATCATAGGTAATATGAAATCCAAAATGTTCCCAAACACCGGACTTATACGACGCTGGCGCATCCTCCAACTCTGGTTAGCCTTCATTATATCTCCCACTTGACATTTCTACACGTGACGAGACCTGCAGCACTCCATACTCCACTTTTACTGTAGGCTTGTCCGACTTGAACCGGCGCTGCACAGATCGATCGGTTTATGACATCAAAGTACCGCGAGAGTGATTGAAAGCATACGGAGCCGTTGCTCTCGCGGTACTTTGATGTTATTCATCGATCGGTCTGTGCAGCACCGGTTCAAGACGAACAAGCCTCATATGTATGTCCATTGTCCACACATCTCTTATTTCGCGCGAAAAGTAAACACACTGTCTGAGGTCACGGGCACGAGGTTACATTGCGCATGCGTCGAACCGTGCGACGCACACACGCACCGAACAGAGACAAGCGAACCGAGCGGTTCGGATGTTTTTTCATGTACCGTGCCACCCCTAATAAATAATGGGTTGTCAATAGTGATCGACCGATATTGATTTTTTATAACCGATACCGATACAGATTATTTGCATGTGTATGTGCCCGATAACCGATATGCAGAACCGATATTTATTTACTGTTATACTTCTGTTTTTGGCACAATTACTACAACACAAATGAACTGAACAAACCATTTTATTTATAACAATCACTCCCTCCTTGCATACAAAAAAAAACCTTGATATTTATACACAAATAAATAGAGGGGTCTGAGTCCAAAAAATAAAGTGCACTGTTACTAAGTGTCTTTGTTTAAAAATAAAAGCTTTGATGAGGTAAAAAATAAAGCACAAAAACTATTCTAACATATTTATTTGTTTTCATAAATTGTAAACTAATCAAATTACAATAAAAACATTTATATTATTACATTATATAATTTATATCTAAATTATACATATCATTTATAAGCATCAGCAGCAACAATGTTAACAACAGGCAAAATAAATGTTAAAAGTCTAATGTTTTCATATGGAAAAAATAATTGACAGGGGAGTCATATCACCTTTGCAGAAATGTAATTCATTTTAAACAGTTTTAGAAGGTTTATGTGCCGTTTAATAGGTTTAAACTAAGAGTGAGGAATAATTAACTGGGTAATATTAATTCACTGCATAATATTAGCTGGAATAGCCTATAATATCAGGAAAGTAACAAACAAAACAGCATATACATCATTGCATTTTCCAACTAGTATGTTATTAATTATTATTAATATTTTTGTCGGTCTAGATCATGAAATGCTTTATGACAAAGTGCTGTTTATCTATGCATTTACACATAACTATAACATTAGGCTATACGTTACTCAACCGCGATCGCGCGTGCAGATAATAAATAATTAATTTCCACAAAGCGGTATATTTAGATGTGTATTAGCGAAATAATTGCTATGTAGTAAATGATAATATAATCTAGGGTGTTTAAACAAGATAATCTTGTCAAAAGTTTCATTCAGTGGCCGTGCTAGAGCATTCCTGATCATCAACCCAGTGAGTGCTCAGCAATATGAACGAACTTTTTTTTCGAGACTAATGGTGAGCAAATACAACGGATAGAGAATTAAATTCAGCGCTTTTATTTTCAACATGCACTCATTCATGTCTGTTTTATTTAATTAGTGTAAAGTTACGTCTTTATTGGGGAAGGACGTGACGGATTACGCTACGTGGCTCAATGAGTTCGTTTCAATTTTTTAGAACCAAGCTGCATAAATAAACTATATCAGGCATTTATGTCTCAAATCTCATTTCTGCATGCATGTCTGTTATGTTAAATAAAGTTGAATAATTAAAGCAAAGCAAGTAGAACATATACTTTACCTGTGCACAGAGTTGTTATTGACTGATCTCCTCAGACGCGGGCTGTAATGGCGGAACTGCAATGGCGGAATTCTCAAAACGGCCACAAGATGGCGCCGTTTATCGGAAAATCCGATATTACAAAACCGATTCCCGATTATGGGAAAATGCTTAAATATCGGGAAAAATATCGGTAAACCGATACATCGGTCGATCACTAGTTGTCAATTCATGATACTTTCTCATCTTAATTTTTTTATACTTAAAACACAATGTTGTTTAGAATAGATGGCCGATTATTTAATTGGGTGATCGGATCTGTAATTGGTATTGGCCAATACTGTTTACAGGGATCGGCCCCACAAATCCTGTGATAGTTATGCTCAGTTTAGTTTTTGTTTTTCAGTCACCTGTTTTCCTGTGTTCCTTTGTTCTCCTTTTCCCTGCCATAATCAGTTTCCATGGATGGCCTATTCATTTATTCAACACAGCTGTTCATTATTTAATTCATCACCATGTGTATTTAGGTTACTCACCTTTTCTCATTCTTGGTCCAGTATTGTTGGTGTTTGTTTGTGCATGGCACACTGTTGCGAGTTGTTGGCTGATGTTTAATAAAGACTGTTGTTATTTGCCCAATGACTCATTCATCATTGGACTTAAACATTAGGCTACATTCTGATTGGAGCAGCCTTAAAATATCATTTTCCTTTTTGTTATCTTTTTATTTTAAATGGGCTAATATGTAGGGATGCACCGATAGCCTTTTTCACAACCGATACGATTCTGTATCATGCCTCTGCTACAGAGATTTGTCACGCCACATTAAAGAGAGCCAAAACGGTAATTATTGTTTGAATTTCGTAATAAAACTTCCAGAATTTGAAAGCTGAGACTTTATTTCATATCAAAAGTAACAAAGCACAAAACATATTGAGATTTATTGGATGGGAGGCACGCTACAAATTTTTGTAAATTTATCAACTGAAAACAGGATTTAAGAATCGATATTGATTCATCAAAATGAGAATCGAAAATCATGAAATTGGTATTCAGTTCAAAGTCCTGTCTAGTGATGTGATCAAAGTAGTAGAAGCGTGTGCCACATCATTTAGAAACAGCAATAAACTCCAGGCAAGATAAGACGTCATTTTATACAAATCTACAGACCTTTATGTGCAAATCAAGTATAATATTGGAAACATTGAATCATTTCGGGGAGAGTTTTACCATGCTGACTGTCGAAACCGAACGCGACACACTGTTTGAATGCTGGATGTAAAATGACTGACAGCCGCAACAGAGGGAAGAGTTTCCATCCACTTTAAACCTTGGCAGGTTTAGGCCTGCCGTGGACAGCTGACTCCTAAAGTTTTTGATATTCTTCATATTCTGTGCGATGATGGTCAGTTCACAGCAGTGACACAAATTATATTTTTCTATATGTGTAAATTTTTCGATTTTTACCCTTTATGGGCATTTTACCTTTTATAAAGCCATTTTTATGACCTAATTAAATGTATGCATCATCTTTTGTGTAAAAATTCTTACATTTAATAAATAAATTAAATTAATATAATAAGACGCAATGACTATTACCAATCAAATGAAATCCGTAAAGGCCTAAACAAAATTCATCTTTGCAATGCAGAGGAAACACAGAAGCTGCATCTGGAGTAACATGTTTTTACACACTGTTTACTGCAGCTCAGAGGCGACATGAATGCCTTTAACCTGCAGTTACTAATGCATAAATAATGTTTTGATTTTCTAAACATGAAACATTGAATATTGATATTTGAAATTATTGTAAAAAATGAAAATATACTTTAAATATGAAATTAAAACCACCAGTAGTTGGGAGCAAGTCACTGTTATTGAGTGAGTCATTGCGTGCGTTAACAATCAGGTTAAGAGCGTGCATTTGCTTAATAAGCCGAAAATGCGTGTGAGAGGGTTTCATCGTGTCGTGATGTTTGAATGCTGAATGGAGAATGACTGACAGCTGCAGAGGAGGGAAGAGATTACGTGGACTTGAATTTAATGACTTAAATATTCATTTCTACTAGGGCTGCACGATTTGGGGAAAATATCATATTGCGATTATTGAGGTCAATATTGTGATTGCGATTTAATAAACAAATGGTTCCATGAGTCAACTCGCTTGGTTCTCAAGGAAAATGCCCAGATTAGTGATAATGCTGAAATGTAACTCAAACTAGCAACAACAAATAAATGGACTGTTTTCAAATTAAAATAATATTTTTTTACAAAATTAAATAATGAAATCTTTGCATTTGTTGTCTCAATAGTACAATAGTATAAAATAAATATAACGGTGAACATTTGTATGAAAATAAGATATTTTGAACATTCTGTCCAGACAAGCAGGACATTTAATCAGGATGTAACATAGCCTAGGCTATGCTTTGTCTAAATTCAGTCTGTGGATCATTTTTGGTATAACTGTATTGTGATTGTCAAAACATTTATTAACTAAACAGAATTTTGTTACAATGGTACAATGACTTGTTGGCTACTGTTTTTTTTATAGCTTGAGACAAATTTCATGATTTCAATCCATCTTGATTCAATATCTATTAATTTGGATATATTTCTTTTCTTGAGAAAAATTAACATCTCGCCTAATGCTGTAAACATGGAGCCCTATCAGCTGGTATTATTATTAAAGGTTAAAAATAACAACTCAAATTAAATATAATTGGTTTTTACTAGGATATAACAAACAACGTTACAATATTTTAATAAGAACAAATATTATAAATATTTAATAAAGTGCACATATTTAGCAAAATACTCCTCTCTCTATATATAATTTGTCTAGCCAACTAACATGCTTTCATCAAATGGCTTTCCTGAGGTAAATGTAACGTTATATGACATTGTTCTCTAGCTATATTGACCTCTTTCCTCGGTTGAAAAACAAAACAAAACAAAACACTAATTCAATCGATATTATGTATGAGGCATAAACATTTCGGTAAGTTCTGTACTGTATCTTTCAACACACCTATTGTTCATTCGTGTTTCTTTACTAATAACTAGTATTAAAGAGCAGGGCCAGATTAAGAATTCAGAGGCGCCTGGGCACAATGTCTTGTAGACCCCTTCTAGGCAGGCCAAATGTGGTACACTTTGAGAGTTCAAAATTAAGAGCTTCAACCGGCTTCAACCCATGAACTGTGCACATTGAACAAAGAAAAAACATTGAATTGTACTTGGACATTAAAGAGGGCTCCAACATCTTTTTAGTGAATGATATAAAGTCTCAGTCTACATTACATTATCACTGGTGTTTTAGGATGCCAAACAATTATTATGATAATATAATAATGATTTATATAATTATTCCTATGACTTAAAATCCATATAGCCTATAAACGTACTGTATAAATGAAATTGAATATTTCAGAAGTATATTTTATTGGAAAATTACAATACTTTGTTCTAAATTTTTTTCCTTTACTTGCAAGAAATAAAGCCTTGAGCTTTTATTTTGGAGAAAACTCCAGATCAACATGCTGATCGCGTGAGCAAAGTGCGCATTTTTCTTTAAATCACGCAGCACAAACAGAATGCCTATAGGCTACTTATGGCGCTTTTCCACTGCATGGTACAGCTCGGTACGGCCCAGTACGGTTCGGCGCGGCACAGTTCGGCTCGCTTCGCTTTTCCACTGCGTGGTAAGACGCGACGCGGCACGGCTCGGTTCGCTTTAGCTCGGTTTCTTCTGCAGTTAGTATGCTTCAAAGTGGGTGGGATTATGACTGATCGTTATAGTTTATCCGTTCCTCTGCAACCAACAAGAGGAACGTCTGCACTTCTCGTCCACTGACCACGATTCCAAATCTTTTTTGGAAGTTTTTTATCTTCAAGCAAGTCAAGCAAGTAGTTTTAAAACAGGTGCTACAGCGGTGGCTGTTACTGGCTATTTAAATCTAGCGGGTTTGATGTCTCGCAAATACAATGACGCTGATAGTGACGATTCTGTCTGTCTGACCAATCAGTGGTCTGTAGCGTTTTCACGTCACATTTTAGTATCGGTACGGTACGCTTGGAACCTCAACAGAGGCGGTACCATTTAAAGCGAGTCGTACCGTACCATGCAGTGGAAAAGCACCACAAGTGAGCCGCACCGAGCCGAGCCGTACCGTACCATGCAGTGGAAAAGCGCCAAAGTGTGCCGTACCGAACTGAACCGTACCGTACCATGCAGTGGAAAAGCGCCATTAAAGTCCCTGTAAAATCAAAATTAAGTATGTGTTCTGAGTTTATCACACCACAGAAAAATTTGTTATTAGCCACCCTGCCAAATTTGAATGATAAAAAAAGCCGGCAAGTACGTAAAATAAGCTATCAAAATCTTGAAAAAATGAGCAGTAGGCTCTGCTCTCAAACGGGTGGGGCGTGTCCGCTAGTTACACTGAAACCACACCCACTCACGTTAACGCTGCCGTTGCCACATGTTATCATATTGATGCATATAAACAAACAAAAACAAAAAAATTACGTTAGAGGGTGCAGTAGTTACTGTGGACTACCTACTATAATTATAACATAAGCACACAAGGCAACTTACACTATAATAACTATGCGTCTTTTTGCCAAAAAGACAGGCACTTTGTGCAAATATACGCTCCGTTACCAGAAATGTAAAAAAATATTTGGGCCCCATAATGCCCATTGGATAATCCGGCCCCGGAAAGTGTGAAAAGTGTCAATTGCGTCTGTGTGTCAGTCCTGCTCCCTCTGCTCAGTGTTGGTTATGTTATAGCCAAAATATCGCTATATAAAAGAGGCAGATTTTTTTCTTCTTCTGGCCACCAGGTCAGTGTCCGTCTGCTCGACGTCCATCTTCACCTGTTCTCCGCGCTGCACACCGGAATAAGTCATGACGTGACCATAGGCGCCACATGTGCCACTGCCTAAACTGTAACTGACTGGTCTTCTTTTTATTAGCGGTGTAGAAAATGGGCAAACAGTTCTCAGAGAGAATGGGATGTCATGTCCACGCATGCATTTATTTATTTAATAAAATCGCAGCATTTTGCATCATATAATCGCATAGGGTTGACATTGCGATTGCGATATGATTAATCGTGCAGCACTACCTAATTTCTACCTCACATTATACTATGCTAAAGCACACTTATAATATAGTGCACGAAAACTTTATGGTGCTTTATAATGTTTTTGTCTCTTTTGTGGGGCTTAACAATAACACAGAATATTATGCGCACTATATCGGATTTGGATCGGCCTTGTCTGACCGAAACGGCCTTGTCTGACCCATTGTCGGGTTATTGGTTTTTATGTAAACCCGGTTATCAGCATACTGGTGTGCATGTAAACGTGCTCATTGAGATTCAACCGACTCATTCAAACGGCTGGTTCATTCAAGAACAAAGCATTTGACTGTCTTAATGAGAGTCATTGAATCATTCATTCAGACAATTCGGTCATTCACCGCAGTGTGTTGCTCAGAGATGCAAAACAGTCCTGTGGCTTTGTTTTGAACTATTTACGTTGGCTAAATGGATTTAAAAAAAGGCAATATTGTGTCTAAAATGTAAGTCTCTTAGTATTAACTTTTTGTTTATTGAACTGTTCTCTAAAATCAATGTCACTTGTAATCGTGCTGATATTTGGAGAAAAAAGAGCACTCTTCATGTGATATTAACTATATAAAATGATATATAAAAGACATACAGGGCCATTTTAGCCCCTTATCTTAAATCTTGGGGACATTATAGATGCATTTTAATAGAATAAATCACGCAGTGCACTCTATGATTCGTACTCATCATTCTGATCGATACCTAAACCAGCAAAAATTCTGAATATTGGATCAGTGCATCTTTTGCATCCCTACTAATATGTTAATCTTATCCTTTTTGAGTTTGACAGACAAGCCATTGGCATAAGTGCGTAGCTTGCCTTTTAACATCCCCATCACAGACTCTTGTAAACCTAGTTTTGTTTTAATGCATTCATAAACCAGGCCCATGCATGGTTTTATCAAATGAAGAATGTGGAAGTTCAGCAGTTGACACACATTTCTATTTTTAGAGTGTCTGGGATAGGACTATGTGTGTTCATGCATGTATTCAAATAATAATACAGAAGTGACTGGGGTCTCCTCTGATGCGGTCTGAGATGGTACTTTGATTAGGTCTGGGAGACCTATGAAAGTTTTTGAGCCTAGTTGCTACAGTGTTTTTTCCCTATGTAATTTCTTTCTTGTCTCGATTGCTGTTCTCTGCAAGATTAAATATTTTGCTGATGCTGCAAAGCGACATTTGCTTTAAAACTTCAAGGATACCATCCAGGGAATGAATATGCTATAAAGTTCAAGTTTGAAATTCTGCCAGCAAACTGCAAATCAAAAGTGGCATTCTTGTTAAATTGGATGGCAAACCCAGCACAGCTAACAGAACAGTGTAATTCCATGAAAGAAGCACTGCATTGTTACCAGAGGTGGGGGAGGAGATCCCTGGAACTGTCTTCCTGTGCATTGACACACTCCTATGAGCCTGAGACAAATAGTAGTATGACTCAATGCATCTTGATTTGTTGGCAAGTCTGGGTGATGGTGGATCATTGGTTAATCTTATCTCTTACTTCTGAATACTTTTACCTCATGGGTTCTTTGCAATGCACACAGGATTTATTTAATGCATTTCTAATGTCAGAAAAGAATTGGATCAAGGTGGTTCTCTCTGGTTCAGGTTAGGCTTGCTACGGTAGTCGGTGTTACCGGTGAAACACGGTGTTCAGTCGCAACACCGGTTTCATCACTTGCCCAACGCGACACCTTAAATTTTTTTAAGCGTAAAAAATATTTAACACAATTACGCAGTATCCTTTAAGTCCTACACACACACACACACACACACGACCCACAGAAAAGACGTGCGTCAGTAGGCTATCAAGTTCTCTTTCGGTCTTGAACAAGCGTGCCGCACAAGCCCTGAAAAGTGAAGCCAAAGCGTCTCGATCGCCCCCCGGTGACTGGTCCTAGTATAGCTCATAAACCCCGCCTCCCCGTGTTATTCAATGGGATGTGAGACCAACTAAACAATTAAATTACACTTTACATATCTTTTTTCCAAAGATAGTTTCTGTCATTTACTGTAGTTTTCATCACGCTGATTTAATTTCAAGTGTTTGTTTTTAAAATAAGTTTGTTTTTAGTTAGTTATTTGATGCTATAAAAACGGCGCTGTGGCGTACATGATTGACAGCTGTGATTGACAGGTTCTCTGAGAGAAGTAGTCACTGAAGCAACAACAGACTTTTTGTCGGGATCTTTGGAGGACTGAGGAGATTGGAGCTTTAAATTTGATATCTAAATTTCTATAATTAATTATTTCACACCGACATAATGGTTTGTTCTGCAGCAGAGGCGCGTGTTTACGCTTGATTCAGCGAGAGTGAGGGCGGGACCAGAGCGGGACGTTGATTTCGCGGCTTTACTTCCTGCTCACTACTGCGCATGTCTGGTCCCGAAATCGCAACTGCGCAGACTCAAGTCCCAAGATGTCAGCACCATATCGGGACAATGGCGGCTTCACTTCTCGCCAATGGAAGAGAACGAAGGGGCGTTGTCCATCTTTTTTTACAGTCTATGATCTTGAACAAACCATAACATACACAAATTATGGCAAAATGTCTGTTTTGTTGAGTGTCCTCATAAGAGTCTTAAATGATTTAAATAAAGTCTTAAATGAATGTAGAGATTTGCGAGAAACCATAGTGGACGTTATTGAGTGCACTTATTTAATACCACATTGCACTGCATTAACCAGTGTAGCCTACAGCTTATGTACGCTCAACGGCTGTCCGAATTGGCTCACTCGTTTTCATTCACTCCTTCAAGTGAACAGTAATAGTGGACTAATGTAGGGAATAGGCCTTACTTAGTGAATGAGTGTTTAGGGGGCGATTTCGGATTCAACCCATGTTCTCAAGCACGGAAAAATAGAGGACACTGACAACGCGCTGACAGACAGGACCGAGCAGGTCATATTTAATATGGAACAAAGTCTCAACTTTCAAATTTGGTCAGTCAAAGAAAATTAAACAATAAATATGCCTACCGTTTTGTGGCTCTTTAATGTGTCGTGACAGATTGCCTCAGTTAAAGCCAAGTTCAAATCCACCGACGTTAATCTACTCACTCTCCTGCCCGCTTTGTTGGACAAAAATTGTGGATTTTGATTGGTCAGATCGCATGTCAAATAAACTCCCTGCGAAGGATGAATTGACGCTAATTTAAAAGTTAAAGTGAAGTGCACACTGCCGCACCAGCTTTTTATAAGCGGTGTAAAAAAAAAAAAAAAGAGCGCCAATTCAGGGCACAATAACAAAACCGTGCTGCTCTGAATGACGCACCGCATGCATTTTACTTTTGCCTTTAAATTAATGATTTAAAAGCCCCCGCCGGTGGTACAGGTATTACCGGTGTTGTCACACACCGATTAACCGGTGGGAAAATATCCTCACAGTCACATCACTAGTTCAGGTTTTGAGTTATTGATGCATTTGTCAAATCTCATGAGCAGCATGGATTAGAGTATAAAAGTCACTGAAAAGCAATCACTGAGTGTACTTTTTTTCAGATAGCTTGAGTAGGGATGCTCATACAACCACACTGGAGCTCGAGTCGCCATCGGCTAGTAGTTTTGTTTTGTTTTGTTTTGTTTTACTCGTCAGACTTTTTACATGGAATGCAAGACTGCATATATTACTTGTTGCACAGGTTTTTTTTTCATTTTGTTAATCTGTTAATTATTTAAGTAAAATGTATTTTGTGTGCAGGCCTATTTATTGCTTTTATATATTATTTTACTTTGCTTTTGTCCATTTATTTGATGATTAAAAACAATTTATTTTACACCAAATTAGAGTACCGAATTGAAATTTGTTTTGTGCTATTTACCTGTGTCGATTAACTGACGAAATACCAGAAGTGGCACATTCCACGGATGACAATCGTAAAAGAGGACATTAAAAGATTACGATCGCTATGATTCGCTTGAAAAGTAGGTCTTGAACGTCTTCAAGCAATAGCTTGTACTATTGTGAAATCACAAAGGCTGGGATTCAGTTAAATAAATGCACTGTGCGTTTCAGGGTCAAGCGCAACTCTTTTATTATTTCTATGTGTGAAGTTTACGTGTTTCTGCAGCGTCCCATAGTGGGTCCATTCACAGTAAATGCTGCTCCACACAAACTAAGTCTGTGCTGTTTGTCGGGGATTCCAATAGCGTGCATTTGGGAATGCATATACAGTCTGATGTGTTTTGTGTTCCATAGCAAAGTAATGTGTTTATATGCGTGGAATGTATATAAGCAGCTTGGTTAACAAAATCCATCTCTGCTCACCAGATTTGTAACGTAAATCATATAAACCTACATTAACACAGGACAATACATCAATATGTTTCTAAATATATGTGAACGCGATTTCAAAATAAAAGTTTAAACCCTCGTTTTAATGTTTTGATGTTTTTGTTCAAGAAATTAGATTAATGTTAGCCGTTTCATTTCTATCCATTAGATTAAGTGCACATTAAGTTAGATTTCCATTAGATTAAGTGGACATTTGAATTAAATGTTGATTGGCCAATATTAAACAAGGATTTGATCGGATGTAAAGTGTAACAACAACAATCACTTGGCCGTTGGCGCTCTCTGCAGGCATTTGTTATAATATATTATGTACATACATTGCAATACATAAAATACAAATAACTTACTGTATGTATTGCAATGTATTTATGTATGGCCCGGTTGGGCCAGTGGCCCCACAAAAATAAATAAATAAAAGAAAAGAAAATGGGCTTATAAAAGCCTAATATTGTTCTTGATTTATTTGATACATGTAGCCCAAAAAAATAAGGTTATGACACCGAAAGCTACTAGATTAACTAATTTAAACAGTAAGTACTAAAATGGGAACAAATAATCAAATTATGAGCAATAGCACAAATAAATACAACAGAACAAACATATAAATTAAATAAACAGTGCTTTCCAGGTTTTTCATGTAGATTTAAACAGGAGATTTTCATGTAGAGAAATTGTAATCTTATGTATAACTATATAACTATTGATCAATCTTTATTAAAGTTAATCTAAAGAGCAGTTAAAGATGCATAAATAATGTTTTGAAATGTTGAAAATATAAAACTTTAAATCTGTTATTTGAAATTATTAAAAACAAGAAACACTTTAAATGTGAAATTAAACCCGCCATGAGGTTGCAGAAAGTCATTTAGATTCAACCGATTCATTCAAACGGCTGATTCATTCGGGAAGGAAGCGTTTTACTGTCTTAGGAGTGAGTCATTGAATCATTGATTCAGCTGATTCGTTCAAAAAGCTAATTCATTCATTAGAGATACACCGTCGTGTGTGCTCAGAGACGCAAAACAGTGCTGTGAACTTTGTTTGGAACTATTTGTGTTGGAAGAATAGAGCGAAACAGGTGACATTGTGTCTAAAATGTAAGTCACTTAATATGAACTTGTTTGTTAAACTGTAGGCTACGTTGTATAAAATCAATGTCACATTTGTAATCATGCTGATATTTGGAGATGACGGCGCTCTACGTGTAATATTGTTTAACTATATTAAATGATATAAGTATATAAGACATACAAGGGGCATTTTTGCCCTTTTTTCCCCTTTATCTTGAACCTGGGGACATTCTAAATGCATTTTTATAGACTAGCCCAGGGGTCTCCAACCTTTTTTCATTTGAGAGCTACTTGTTAAAAATGAAAGTGGCCGAGAGCTACTCATGTAATACAATACTTAAATCTCAAGTCAAGTCATCCTCATTTATATAGCGCTTTTAACAATGTAGATTGTTTCAAAGCAGCTTTACAGAGATAAACATATAATTTAAGGTAACAGAGATTGGTTTGGTTTTATAGTGGCTCTTGAAAAATGTTTTTTCCAGCTAAAGTTAGTTTTGATTGATTCACTTCCGTCTAAATGATCATTTGTTATTAAATTAGGGTCCGCTAAGACGACACCGTTCTCTCTAAACAGACTTTAAACGTGAACCTGTGATAAACGCTGATGGCGTTCACATGCGCATTAAGAATTGATTCTATAGTTATGTGCGTTTGAATATATGTGCGCAGGTTTGTAATTCCTTACAAAACATGCCTAAACAAACTACTTGTCTTGTCTATAAATTTTGATGCAGAATTTTATTTTATCTTATCACTTCGGGTAGGTATGCGAACCGAAAAAATCCACAACGCTTTATCTGTAGAGTGGTATAGGGATCCCCCATAGGGAGAGGCTAGTTGGCACTTCAGCACTGCATTGTCATCAGGTCCAGGCGAAAGTCCTTCGTCAGATCTGGAAACGGCCTGGATCCAGCAGGCTGCGGGAAAACCTCGGGATAAACAAAGACACTAAAATTAGCGTAGATGCCATTCTTCTTATGATGTAACGAGTACATCAGGATTTAAGGGAAGTGTTCCCAGTTCCGGCTGACCTAATCTAAGCAGCCTAATATTGAATTATAGAAGTCTATAGAGTGTTATGTGAATGCTAGGTCAAAGAGATGAGTTTTTAGTCTAGCTTTGACAGACAGTGTCTGCTTCCCGGACAATGTTAGGAAGATTGTTCCAAAGTTTTGGTGCTAAATAGGAAAAGGATCTACCGCCAGCAGTCGATTTTGATATTCTAGGTATTATCAACTGGCCAGAACTTTGAGATCGCAATAGACGTGAAGGACTATAGTGCGTTAAGAGCTCGCTCAAGTACTGGGGAGCTAAACCATTTAGTGCTTTGTAAGTAATCAGCAATATTTTAAAATTTATACGATGTTTAATAGGGAGCCAATGCAGTGTTGACAGAACCAGGCTAATATGGTCGTACTTCCTGGTTCTGGTAAGAACTCTAGCGGCTGCGTTTTGAACTAGCTGTAGTTTGTTTATTAAGCGTGCAGGGCAACCACCCAGTAGAATATTACAATAATCTAGCCTTGATGTCATGAACGCATGAACTAGTTGTTCCGCATTTGTCAATGAGAGCATATGACGTAATTTAGATATATTTTTAAGATGGAAAAATGCGGTTTTACAGACAGAATCTCTGTCTGTAAAACAGAATCTCTTAAATAATGTCCCATAACTCTCATATTAACAACTAAAACAGTTTTTGTAGGCCTATATATGTCATATATGTCACCCTGAAAATTTTACTTTGCATTAGGGATGCTCCGATCGATCGACCGGAGATCGGTATCGGCCGATATTCACATTTTATGACTCGATCGGTACTCCCTAAACTTGGCCGATCTCACAAACCGATCACAATTTGATTACGTCAAAACGTGAGAAGGTGCATGATGCGTGGGGACTTAAATGATTTGGCAGTCATGTCATCGCCGGTGTGGAATTACTATGATGTGTCGAGAAACAGTGCAAAAAATGAGCTATTTGCCATGTATGATTCATAGGAATCTCACGTGGAGGAGAATTGTCCTCCAGAGACATCGCCTTTCTGAAGAGTTGCTTCGCTGGCTCAGTCCACACAGCGCCGCTCACTCACAACGCCCGCAGTGATGCGCTGGTTAGGAAATATGTGAAATAAATTCGGCTGCCCGTGCACGACTAAAGTTTTTTTACTAGTTGACTAGTAGTAGTTCATTTAAGCCATTAGTCTAATTGCATGTTTATATTAATTTAATTACTTAAATATATATGGGAGAAAATACTAAATCATAATGAGCGTTATCGTAATATTGCATATTCCGCATATCAAGCACATGCATAAAGCTTGCCACAGAAAACCAGCAAAAGTAATGTTTAAGCAGCATGCTACATTTGAATTGTTTATTAATAAACTAGTGATTTCTGGCTGCAAAGATACAGTTGGCGATGTTGACGCCATCTTCGCAGTAGTGAACGCGCCTATAGAGAGAAATGCAAACGTCATACGGATAAGCCTACAAGCAGATAGTAGCCCATTTCCTATCGATTTGAATTTATTTTTAAAGCATTTCAAGCTTTCTATATGTTTCCAGGTCTGTGAGGCAAGTCATTTATACGCAGAGTTGATCGGTTCATTTATGAGACGCGCTCCAGTTCACGCGCGGGTGCCTCCGTATCCTATATTGTCTGCTATATTTCGCTTCTTATTTATTAAATCCAGCCAATTGGTTGATGAAACATGGATTGAAATTAAGATACAATTTTTACAAAACGTAATTCACTTTAAAGAAAGGCTTTCTACAAAACAAAACTTAATTAAGTGGTCAAAATCATGTCTGAACCACTCCAAATGTCTCCTGATATATTGGGCATCTTATGATCTATCTTACCCATCTCGTGCGGGTTCTTTTTCATATAATCAACATAGATGAAACTAAAAAAAGAAAATTATATTATATAAAACAAATATGAAATATTTACGTTTTTTAAGTTATATTTAAACGTCAGAACACTCCGCTTTTCTCGTGTGTGGCCTATACATGCATGTGTGCGTGCATAACGGGGAGGGCTGCGATTTTCGAATAATACCCAGCCATCTTCGAATATTATTTTTGCTTGAAATGCCCATCCCTTCTAATGAGTAGCATCAAACTACTCCAATTTGTTCTTTTAGGAGTTTAAATTATTTATTTATTTAATTTTTGTCCTGCTCAGACTTGTATTGGACAAGGTTTAAGTTACATCAGACTTCTCTATTTTAGGTGATTACATGTTTATGTTGCCCTCCAAAGTTTACTATTGGACAATGTTTAATTTAACCTTGTGGGCTGCATCAGACTGCTCCATTTTGTTTGTATTTATCTTTGTCTTTTTCTTTTTTTAAGTATATTAAGCATCGGGATCGGTATCGGCCGATCACCATGACAAGAAATCGGCTATCGGTATCGGCTGCAAAAATCCTGATCGGAGCATCCCTACTTTGCATAATATACTGTAAAAACACATAATTATAGTTTATATTGCATCATCATAACTAGAGATGAAATGGTATGAAAATTTAATTTCATGATTATGACCAAAATGATCACCATTATCTCAGAATCCTGTTCAAAAAGTAATAATACTACACAATAAAATCAAATCAATTCATCAAGTTTTATGACGAAAACCAGCAAATAAAGTTAGCATCAATATGCACTTTTTGTTTACATAAACATTAAAATAATAACATTAAAAATGATGGCCAGATCTTAAAGGAGTGTTGCAACATGTTATCTACTAACATGTACAAGTTCAAATAAAGTTGACAAAAATGGTTTTATAAAAAGATAAACCTCACATATTTCAGCCTTTAAATCATTTTTATAAAAAGAATGAGTCAAAGATAAATTACTGACATTTACAATGCACATTAGCTTATCTTTTATTATTAATAGTAATATTTCTGTCCAATTTTCCTGTGGCGTCTGTCGTTGCTATGCAACTATGCACTGCGCTCTCCACAACGACAAATAATTTTTAGTAGCTAATGGATTTCCACCAACGAAAAACGCTTACTGTACCTACTAGGCTCTGCTACAAGATTTACTTACGGAGAAGAGAAAAACACCCGTAGTGTTTGAGTGCACCCCCATCCTTCATGTTGACTGAGCTTTCAATGTTGTTACGGAAAGGGTGAAGCTGATTGGTTGATGACCTGCGGTGTTCCTGTTGCATTCTGAGTTGAGATTTTTTCATCTCGCAGCGCCAGGAAAAAATGAGCGTGTCGCTTTAATTATGAGCACGATTGCCCCACGCCTACATTTGAAATAACGAACTTGATCGCGCATAGACGCGATATGTGAACGGCCCCTTGGCGAGCTACCAACAATCAGGCCACGAGCTACCGGTAGCTTGCGAGCGACGTGTTGGAGACCCCTGGACTAGTCTATATCACGCAGTAAAAGCGTATACTCTAAATGTGCATGCGCGCTAGTATAATCTACTAGACTACATCACATAGTGTATGCGTGCCGTGCACTCTATTTGTGTGTTTTTGTAATGTGAGGGACATACTCTATAATGTCAGATCGTTAAATCAACAATTACAATATCATAGACGATATATAGCCCGATCGGGCAAGTGACAATTCCCTCAACTGTCCCGAGCGTCATTCACACTGGCCCCGGGCCATCGGGCAGTCCTTATTGTCGAGCCCTGCATGTTCCAGTGTTGTTCAACAAAGCCATATGATTACTTGCTTTTGATACTTCATTTGAACTAACAATTATTGCCTCATTGCTATTATATGCATTTCATTACCAGTCTATTTTATTACCACAAAAAAAATATCCGATCACTCGATTAATCATCAAAACAATCGACTGATTACTCGTTTACCGAAATAATCGTTATTGGTCTGCAGTGAATTTCACCTCAGCAGAATTTAGTATAACAGCTGTTTATTAAAAACGGCATGCTATAGGACTGTTGCTAACTATAGTTGCACTCTGCATTATGAAGGGCCTCTGTAGCACTGTAACAATATAAGTTTCATGTTAACATTGTTAACTCCCACCAGGTATAATATTCTGATTGTTTTCTTCTTAAGTACATAAATAATAATTTACTCATTCTAATATATTAATACAATCGTCTTTACATTGCTTGTAGGTTATCATTGCACATATTAACACACTATTTACATTTAAGTAAACTTGTTAAAAAATTAGAAGTGTTGTGAAGTAATGTGCTTTCTTCACTGTAGTTCACGCGTACACATTCAGACAGTCACGCACACAGACAAAATCATCAACACAGAAACTTATCAACACTGCCCTGCAATTTTTATCAATAAAATAGCTTCACCACTGAAGAGCTAAATTAACTTTCTCTGCAAGGAGTTCGTGACATCACTTTTTTCAAGCAATTAAACTCACCACTTCACTGTTAATAGAGAAATGCTGCAGACTGAGGTAATTCATACACAATCGCTCTCTCAGGCCCGTAAATGAACACAGACTTGATGTATTTCACTTTTCTGTGAATAGAATATCGAACTGTAGATCGCTAAACTGCAAACTTACCTGGTGTTTTCAGAAAGCCATCCCTTTTATCCATAGTGGAGACAGAGCGCGTGCATGTGGTTGTCAGGTTGAGAAAAATAATGTCTGTTCTAATCAGATATGTCTGTTGTTCTGTTTTATAAGTGTGAAGCTCTTATTGAGGGATTTTGTGTTTTGACATCAGACAACCCCAGTTATGTTCCTCTGCAGGCCAGATTAAAATGTTCTAGCCTATATATTATATTATTCATTCATTTCAGCACATTTCCACTCCATTTTAAATGTCGAAGTACGGTCCACTGCTCCGTCCGTGCTGCGAAATCGATACAAAACCGATACCTAACTTTTTCTTCTAGACCTATTAAACTGTCTAGCGCAGTCAGGAAAAGTGTCTCAAAACAGTAAACTACAATCTAATCTATGCATGTGACCCCTCAGCTCTTTACTTGCCCTGTTTTGTGAGAATCGATTTTTAATCGAATCGTGACCTAAAGAAACAATTTCAATCGAATGTTCATTTTGTAAAAGTGGGGATTTATCACTTACTAGCATGAAGAACAAATATAGACACAGACCGTGCATAGAGATCGATTTAATATTCAAACTCTCTTCGATACAAGAACATTCCCTATGTGAGTTCTTGTTTTTAATGTTGATCGTATATTAAACAAGCAAGAATGCAATGTTTCCCCAATATGCCCATGATTGCAAATGTAACATTGATTTTATACAAAAGTACTACGGTTCATCAAATGAAAGGGGTAATATTAAGTGGGTCATTTTAAACAGTATTGTCAGTATTATTTTTTTTGCTCTATTTTGCAACAAAATAATAGTTCCAATGAAAGCCACAATCTGTGGCTTTTAACAAATTTTTTTTACCATTTTTTTTATAAAGGTAAAACATCGATTTAAGGGGGCAACATCAATCCCTTAATGAAAAAGATGTGACTGCAGACAGACGCAGAAGGATGTTAGGGGGTACGACACTAAAACGTTTGAGAACCACTGCTTTACACAATTTATGTTGTATTTCTTAGACCTACTTGAAAAACTTCAAGCTCTAGGAATATTTTATTTCTATTATGTATTTTTTTCCCCATTGCTTGCAATTAGTTTCTTTTTTCCCATTTTGTCACTGACATTACTAGGTTACAGTTTTCTTCTATTTGTCTTTTTTTTACTTAGGTTAGTTAGGCTAGTATTAAGTTCTTTGAGATATTGAAATTGTTGACAAGAATTGTTGATTTAAAAATGATATTTAAAACAAAAATGACAAAATCATGAAATATATATTGTAATCATATAAGCTCAGACGTAACTTAAACGGCTTTGTAATTTGTCGAACTCCCTTAATGTGCAACCCACCCTTTTTCTTCAGAAATTTCATCTGATATTCTGTGTTTTTATTATGCTAGTTTTTATCAGTAAACATTAGGGAGAGAGATTATTATCTGGCACACAGTGTAGACAGACAGAAATGGCACAATATCTGTCTGCTTCTTGTTTGAAGAGAGAGTTTTTTTTTCTATTTATGATTTTTTTTTGCCACTGTCAAGATGTGTCTTTCAGTTAATCGCTTATTTTGACTAGACCATTATCTGTCAGATAGCCATGTTGTCTAGACCGAATATGTATTTAACAATTGTGAAGAAGGTCCACTGTCACTTAGCCTAATTACTTTTGTCCATTAGACCAATGCTTGGATAAAGAAGGCCAGGCTATATAATAGGGTACTTGCACTCAGTATAGGGAAGGGAAAGCTTGTCTTACTAAGTTGAGAATCACAGTATCTGTTCTCTTAGAGTAAAAGGGCCAAGCACATCAGTCACGTGGCATCAGGACGGAGGAATCATATTTTTTGCAGAAGGCTAGAGAGCATGGCGTCAGATCTGTCAAGGATCAGAATGATTTAAATTTTTGACATTTGTGAAATTGTATTTGTGGTTTTGTAGTGAAGGTGTGGTCACATTAGCAACATTTTGATGAGATTTCACAGGCAAAAAATGTCCACTGTCTATTGTCAATAGTGTAGCAATGTAGGAAGCAGAGCTCATGCAGAAGTCACTTTTAAACCAAGCAGCATCTTTCGTTTATCATGCCGAATCCATGTAAAACCCATTGCGAAATCTGCACTGGGAAATGTTTCGATCAGCAATGTGAAGTTCCTGATCACATGATTGGAATGACTATCCTGCCAATGTAAAACTTTTTTTTTTTTTTTTTTTTTTTTTTTTTTTTTTTTTTTTTACTTAGCCTTAAGGTTATCTATATGCTAGTGTTCTCCAAAACAATGACAAAATTCACATTTAGAAGATGTAAGCGTTCAAAACTTAGTCTCTCACTTCCGCCAATATGGATCAATGATTTTGATGACATCACGCTGCACTTCAGCTTCTGGCACAGAGCAGACAAAACGTATCGGACTCGGACCCGTTTGAATTCTGCACAGAATGGCATATTTTAAAGCGATGGAGGAGATTAGGAGGAGAAACGGTTAGACATACCCATCATTAGAAACAGCACTGATGAGTAGAAGAGATAACACCGGTGCCTTGCGCCAATATAAATGACACACTTTTCTAAAAGGGCAATCTGTTACACTTTGACTCAGGGTCCGAAATTAACACCCGCCAAGCGCCAAATGCGGGTAGATTTTCCGTTTGGCGAGTAAATCTTAAAAGGCTATCCGCCACACTGGCGGGTGAATGTTCCAGACATCGCAAGTCTCCTGCATATTGATAGCGGCTCCCTGATGTCCGCAAATTAGTTCAAATCTCCTGGAATCTAGAGTGAGCGAGAAAGAGCGCGCACATACTGAGCTCCAAACCGTGTAGCGCGTGCACGCCTGAGAGGGAGAAAGCGAGAGACCTTGCGTGTGTGCCTCAAGAAGCGTGTGTGAACCTTCTTCACACGTAAAATAGACCTACACTAAATATATTTCTTTAACTTAAATAATTAACAAATTAAGATGACAAAAATAAAACACTGAATCAGTTTGAAGCTTAGAAAAAACTGCTTTTTTTCAGACTACGTTTTTTCCGTCAAATAAAAATAGCAGACCTACCTCAATCCACAGCTTGTCTAGTTTTTACTTAAAAAAGTAACATGTCTGCATGATGTGGGGTTAGTCTGGGTCTCTGATGGCACAGATGTCCCAGGAATACAGAGATAACATCTCGCTAGAGTGGCCAACTTCGGAAAGCACCTTTCATTTGCTTGTGGATGTTAGCATCGCAAGTGATATTGCATTGTAGCCTACTTGCACTAGGCCTATTGCTTTATTTTAATATCGCGTAGCATATTTTCCAAGTATTCGTCGATCTTTCTGTCGAAATGGTGCCACAGTAGCTCCTACTTTTCGTTTGGTTCATTTTGCTTGCTTAGCTTGCTTTGCTTGCGAAATATGTCTATAGGCGCGTGTTGTTGCGTCCCGTGATTTAACACATATATGCTACATACTGTTTCTTTTAACCATGCAGCAAACAAACAAAAAAGCTATATATATATATATATATATATATATATATATATATATATATATATATATATATATATATATATATATATATATATATATATATTTACAGTAATATTATAAATAATATATTATAATATTATATAGTAAATATATACTTTTAACCTGTTTAACTGATAGTATTAATCGGTCATTTTTTTTACTTTCGGTAAAATATCTGATAGTTTTACAAAACCTTCAAATGTTCTGTTATGAGCACTAGTTCGATGCTCACATCTTCCATGTCTTATATTTGTTGCTCTGTTTTGACTTCTACTCTAGTCATTCAACATAATACCTTATCTCAATTAAATGTACTGAAATGAATGTATATGTGACACAAAAAGGCTGTTTATTATTTTGGCCAGTAAAAAATATGCTTGGCTGCTGGATTTTTTCATCTACCAGTCCCTGTGGCAGGTGAGCCAAAAAGTTAATTTCGGACCCTGCTTTGACTGTCATAAGCTCAACGGCTCTGACCGAGCTGTGATATAAATGAAACGCTATTGGCTATTTTAAAAAAAGGGGAGGAGCTGCTCAATATGTCCCGCCCTGTCTTCCTGTATTAGTGAGCATACTCAATAATGCTGCGTGTTTCAAGGCACTTCAGTGGGCCTTTAAGGATTTTGGTAATCGACATATTTTCATAATCGACTAGTCGTCGTTTCCTTGAATGATTAGCTTTTCCGGCAAATTACGGTCATTCTGACAGTTATTGTTTTACAGTTATTGTTGAAAGTTGGTGAATATTTAACAAAATGTGATTTTTCCGTTACTGTATTATGATTGAAATCATGAAATGGCCTTAAACAATTACTAAAACTGCAAAATGTAACATTTTTGAATACATTTTTTTTCATGGATTGATTACCTCTGACAGCACCAGCGCCATCTGCGGGACACCCATAGCATGCTAGCCAGGGATCAAATGGGTTTTCCTTCTTTTTTTGTTTTTAGCTGATCACATGCCTAGTGGTGCTTTAATGACTGCTGTGATGATACTTTAAAGGGTACGTATTTAGAGATGCTACTTATTGGAGAGATGCTAGGCTGAAAAGTCTCTCCAAGAAGTTGTCTTTTATGTATCACCTTAAGTTTAAACCACATAAAAATTCTACAGCTAAAGCAAAAATAGGTTTAAAGTCAAATCAAGGGTTTAAAATTCTGGACGCCATCCAACAAAGTTGTATCCCAACCCTAATTAAATGCACTTGAACTGGCTAATCAAGGTCTTCAGTATTAGTTGAAACCGTCAGACTTGTGTGTTGGAGCAAGGTTAAGCTAAAGGTGTTCCTCCAGCGCAGGTTTAGTTTATCCATGATGAAATAGTTGGCGCATCTAGTTGCATGTAAATGTTTAGCTCAAATAATCTATAATAACCTCTGTAATTATAACCTAAGTTTACAATAAATTATTAGTCAAGTCAAGTCATCCCCATTTATATAGCGCTTTTAACAATGTAGATTGTTTCAAAGCAGGTTTACAGAGATAAACATATAATTTAAGGTAACCGAGATTGGTTTGGTTTTATAGTGGCTCTTGAAAAATGTTTTTTCCAGCTAAAGTTAGTTTTGATTGATTCACTTCCGTCTAAATGATCATTTGTTATTAAATTAGGGGGCGCTAAGACGACACCGTTCTCTCTAAACAGACTTTAAACGTGAACCTGTGATAGACGCTGATGGCGTTCACATGCGCATTAAGAATTGATTCTATAGTTATGTGCGTTTGAATATATGTGAGCAGGTTTGTAATTCCTCACAAACCATGCCTAAACAAACTACTTGTCTATAAATTTTGATGCAGAATTTTTATTTTATCTTATCACTTTGGGTAGGCTAGTTCCATAGGGAGAGGCTAGTTGCCACTTCAGCACTGCATTGTCATTATATCATATAATGTAGATATAAAAGTACAGAAAATCTGCTGTTCAGTTTTTACCATGATTTTTCATTGCAGTACAGCATGTGCCAGAAAGCAAGACTTTTTTTTGGGTCTATTTAAGAAAATAACTAACCACGCACCATTGTGGAGTATCACTGGTGCCACTGCACCATCACAGCTCATTCACAGGCTAACAGCCATTATTCTGACATGATCGTTTCTTTTGTTTAGCCTGTAGGTGGAATAATACGTATGTCAACAGCATCTCTTTATCTTGAAATATCCAGGGCAGCTGTATTTCTCCTGCTTTCCTGCACCCAATACCAACACATGGCCTGGAAAAACAATATATTCTGTGAGCGGCTTCCTTAAACATAACAGTGATTTGACTTATCTCTCTCCAAGATCCAGTATCTTCCTCAGGCTAATCCAAATGGCTCAGTTCCCCAGTAAACAAGGTATCTGATTGAGATCGGCTATAGTTTGGTATTTCCCCAGTGCAAAATCATTGCAAGCATTAGCATGTGCATGAAATGGAGTGTGAACACAGGTCGCATATTTCCAATCAAGTGTTCATGTTTTGGTATAACACAGGAAATCAATGATATTTAGTCAGTAAGCTGCCAGATTCTGATTTTGTAAGTCAACTCAACTCCTAAAGCTTTTATGCTAATGTTTTTTATTTAAGAGTAGAGTTGTGCAACTTTATTCTGATACATAGGGTTCATTAGTTCGATCAGGTATCATAATTCACTCTCATGTACACCTAATTTTAATATATAAAAACACTTGGGCACTGCCATTTTCACTCTTAAATGCAAGCAAAACTTGCAAGGTGTCATTTGAAGTTTCTTGTTGCAGCGAACACGCTTTGATATAATTGCAGACGTTGTGTCCAATTAGTTGCAATAATTATGTCCTCGGCTCTTTTGTGGCCTTTGTTCACTTCTCTCCGGCCTCTCGACCATTGTGCCTCCTCAACTCTTTTTCCCTCCGACAAGCAGTTTTTAGCGCATGCAACCTTATCGTGTTTTGCCTCCGTTGACCTTCATCGGTCCCACACGTCTCTTCTGCCAGTCTCAGATGACCCAATTAAACTCTTTCTCTCATTCTGCACCGCCGCTCTCACCAGACTCAAGTCCGGACCGCTAAAAGGGTGAGAGTCAAGGTTCAGGAAAGGGCATCTCCATGGTGAAATGCTGCTGCACGAGAAAAATATGCTGTAATGATAGTCTAGCCAGAAAGTAAATGGAGACACCGTCATACGCATCGGCCTGGCCGTTGTAAATGGTGGTAATAACAGAAACAAGTCTAAATATATCAAAGCCTTTATCAAGCCACCTCTATCAAAGTCTAATCAATCCAGATCCACAGGGTGAGGATGAGAGAGAACATTCTCTAAAATTTTGCCGAGACACTTGTGTTTGTCTTAGACACTTGTCAATGATTCATTTGAGAATTCGCCCAGTGGATATAGACAGGTTTATATTGCATTTGTAGCACTGTACATGTTTGGTAGTTAAATTTTATTATTATTATTATTTTTTACATGGATTCGAAGGATTATTTTTTCCAGAGTCGTTTTGCTATTTTCAATTCACTTCTTGAAACAGAATGTAACCAAAACATTTGACAGCAGAATCGCTCAAAAGTGTGCAAACTAATTAACATTTTTTTTTACAAAGAACTACTATAGACCTGTCAATTCACAACTATAAGAGCTGTGAATTGTGAATGGATGTTTTTGACAGTTTAAGAAAACCCCATTATCAATCAGATAAAATTGCTGATGTCATTCCTGTGAAGCCATGATGTTATTTTAAAGAGCCGTTGATGATCTCAAGGTTAAATGTTTACATCATGCTCTGCTAAAAACGGTCTTGGACTTGCAGGTCAGCACTATCGTTTCCATTCCAAGTACTCGCAAATGGCTGATAAGAGATATATATATATATATATATATATATATATATATATATATATATATAGGCCTACAGTATTGGGCCAACATTTTTAATGGTCTTAAACACAAAATACTGTAGATATGGTAACTTTGTACGGAGTAGCCTTTCCCTTCGTTGTTTAAGCCGTGTAGGTAAACTTGCAGACAGCTTTTTACTGGAAGAAGCGTCAAATGTTGTTTCACTCAATGTTAATGGCTTCAAACTGTTCATAATAGTTGAAAAATGTCTCCCAGTTCATTTCAGTTTAATGTGAGACCAAATATTCACTATAGGGTTCAAATCTGGACTCTGACTTGGTCAAAACATGAGCCTGATGGACTTGTTCTCAAGCCACTTCTTGGTTGTCTTTGCAATTTGGCCTGGAGCATTGTCTTGTTGAAAAATATCATCTGATAGATAAAAACTTTTCATTTGTGGGAAGCAAGCCATTCTGTAATGTTATCCTGTACAAAGCATTAAATGACTTTCACTTTTCACTAGGGCTGCAACAACTAATCGATAAAATCGATTATAATCGATTATGAAAATCGTTGTCAACGAATGTCATTATCGATTAGTTGGTCTGCTTACGTCACGGGGAGCGTTTACTGGTACGCACACACACGCAAGGTCTCTCTCCCTCAGGCGCTCTGCCGAGTGCGCGCGCTACACGGTTTGGAGCAGTCTCGCATGCGCGCTCTTGCTTGCGCGCTCTAGATTTCGGGAGTTTGAACTAATTCGCGGGCATCAGGGAGCCGCAATCAATATGCGGGAGACTCCCGGGACTTCCGGGATGTCTGTATTTTGTCTCGAGCATCAGGTTGTGCAATCAGTTCGCTCGCAACGTAAGTGATGGATTAAAATAGCGCTACCGCAGAAATAGGTTAAATTAAAACGGTGTTTACAAAGTGAAGCATTAAATATAAAGGCAGTTAATAACAGCAGCAGTAAAATATTGTTTTTTAGTCACTGTACTCAATGGTTTTCAGCGAATGCTTGTGCACTAATGCATAATTTCTCCTGTCCTTAACTCAAGCCTGTTAGCTTGCTGGGTAACGTTACCTCCATTCCGTTCTCTTTTTATAGCATTTGTCTACTAAGTTTTAATTGTTTTTCAAACGCGATCTACTGCGGCTCTACATTCACACAATTGTTTTCAGTCTTTCTATATTTATTTAATCAATTTATCCTTATATTATATTCTTTTATATATTATATATATAATATATATTATATTCTTTATCCTTATATTCCTTATATATAATTAATTTTTAAATAAAAATTAAATGAATTATATATTTTAGATGTTTTTAGTTTGTTTTTAGTTCAGATATTCACATCTGAACAACATGTCTGTGTAAATTTGTTTTAACAAAAATTGTGTTAAAACATAATATGTTGGATATCATTTTTTTAACAATAATCATGTTTGTCAACTTGCCATCAGCAATTATCATTAAAAACAATGCAAATATTGATATTAGTAAAACTCAATGTGTGGCTTTTGCACTTTTTAAAGTACACTTTTACACATAAATACCCTGATTTACGGTTTTATTTAGTTATAATAAAAAAATATCTAATTTAATTTCTATCCGATTAATCGAGTAATCGAAAAAATAATCGTCCGATTAATCGATTATCAAAATAATCGTTAGTTGCAGCCCTACTTTTCACAGTGAAGTAGGCCTAGCTCACCAATACCAGCAGAAAAAGACTCCACACACAAGCAATGGCTTTTTATGTAGTGCATTTGCATACATTTTGCTAATGTCCTGACCAATAATTTGTGGTTAAGACAATTATAAGCTTCGTGTTTAGCTATTTTGGGCTTTGCACAGTTTTGTATTTTTTTTTGCCCAGGGGTTCTCAGTAAAAAATCTAATCGTACCCTTGTCCACCAACGTGCAAATATTGATTTCTCTTTCAATTATTGCGCTTGAACGGACAAATTCACCCAAAAATAATCAGCATGCCCGCCTTGTCGAATATCCTAGCAAACATAGTAGGTTATGTTGTAAGTCATTGTAAACAGTCGAGAAAGATTACGCATGTGTTCAGTACTGGATAGGGGTGTGCCATATCATACCGTCCACGATAATACCCGTATACATTTTTACATGATAAAAAAGTGTCATATCGCGATATCAATGATATAGCGACGCAATGACGTATGGCGCATTTACGTTCCCTAGCACGCACCTGTCAGCCTCCGATGACGATTCAGCAATTTCACAAACAGCTTGAGTGTTCAGCGGGGCTGCCGACGCGCGTCTTCTCTCGTGCGCGTTTAGGAGTCGGGACATGACTGAGAGGTCTCTTGCACAATCGGGCCATCAGTGCATCGTAACTAAAGTTTAGAATTTTCAAGTCTTCTTAATTCTTATCAGTTTAAACATTCCAAGCGGTTTTAAACTATCCAGTAAGCTTCTCGCGCACTCTCTGAGAGAGCTGCACTGCGTGCATACATAGAGTGCAGCTCGCGAGAAACTAAAGTAATTTTTCGCGGATTATATCGCTTTAATGGGGGGAAAAACACAAAATTGTGTAAAACTTCCGGTCTTGGTAAGTATACTCATAAACACAGTCGGTTATGTATAAAACGCATGTGACAGTGTGACAGACAGTATAATGAAAACAGCAATCGATCCGTGCACTAGCTGTAAAAGTGACAGCAGCCATAGGCTATGCGTCTGTCATTAATGTTGTCGTCAAAACAACAAAAGATAGCTTTAATTGTAATGAATGAGAATTATTAGCGTATGTATTTAATTTAATCAGGAAACAGAATTAAAAGACTATGTGTTATTTTAAATTTGATTACTTTATTATGTTTCTGTAGTATTTCTGAATACTGGTGTTAGACCTACACACATTTAACATTTAATTCAAAGATTGAAATCAAGCTTCCTTGTGTTGTGTAAACTCTTAACAACAAAATTACCACATTGTAAAAACGCAATGAGTGAGCAAACATTTAGGCGAGATAAACATAAGAAAAATTTCAACAACAACACATTTTTTTTTTTATATCGTCATAAATATCATTATCGCAAATATTCTTGAAATATTGTGATAGAATTTTGAGGCTATATCGCCCACCCCTAGTACTGGATCTGTGGATTATGGCTTAAAGTGACAGCAGCCTAATATTCCTGCTGTCTGTATGTGTTTTTAATGCTAATCAAACAACAAAAGACTTGGAAATCACTCACTGCTCTTGACTGAATAGCTTTTGTAACTTTAATAATGATTAATCTATTTAATTTATACAGTGAAGATTATATGCAATGTTGTTTTACATTTGATACCTGTATTTAATTTCTGTACCTTAAAACTACTTTTAGATACCTAAATAACCTGAACAGTTGTTTATTTTATTTATATTTTTGCTGTATTGTATTTATTTCTGCTGTTGCTTCTAGTTTGATTATTTGTTCATATTTGTTTTTTTTTATTTGACAGTAGGGCTGCGTGATTAATCGAAATGAAACCGCACACGATTTGGCAAAGCCAGGGTTTTTCCTTGGTCAAAAATGGTCTTTGGTGGTGGCTGACAGACATGTTGATCCACACACACAGTAAAAATTAGCCTACCCATGTGATCTGTCAGCCCAATGTTCACAGTACATCTAAAATGAACGCAATAAAACAGTTTTCAATGATGTAAAACTCGCATTGACAGAAGAATATCCAATCTGTCTGCTTACATGGAAGACGCAAATGCATGTATCCGATTCATATCCAATCTATTTTCACATATGAATGAGGCCTGAAACTGATCTGAGAATATCGGAATCCATGTGTTTTTTTCCTGCTTACACATGCGTGGGTCACTTCTGATCTGTGATCTTTTTTAAAAAAAAAATTTTTTGACAGCATTGTTGTTGATGGGATGATGTAGCCACAGATATTGGAATAGTATGGTTTTTATTTTGAAAAACATTATTGTCACATTTAACTCATCATTATAATCTTCACAGTCTCATCTTCTGAATTTGAAAAAAAAAAACATTGAAGAGAAACAAATTTATTGGTTAAAATCAAAACATGATTCATTTATTGACCCCTCATTTCTACAAGGCACTAAGTAACAGTTTGTGTTCTGTGTTTTCTTTATATCCAGACTGTAGAGACTCCTCCGCTGCAAGGTTCACATCGGAGCAAGAACTGATCACATGGTAAGCCAAGAAATAGCTCTCTTGTTCTTTCCTTTTTGGTCAACATCAAGGTACTTTGAGTCCCGCACACACGTGGTCTCAGGATTATTGAAGAGCTGTAATTGAATCATGGGATGCCTGAAGGTTAACTCTTGACAGTGATTCGCCTATTTTTCATGGCTAAAATAACCGAAATGTCTGCACTGTTTTTGCAAAAGACATGTTGTTAAGCACAGCGATATTGTACCAAATGCTACAGCAGCTTAAAAAAGCAGTTATAACACAGTATACGGTACCATGTACTTTTGTTGTTTAATTTATCAACAGAATCAGTTAATGTTTCAACTTTCTAACATTTAGATGCTCTTTGCCGTCATTTAACACTCATTTAAAGTGTTAAATCTCAAAATTAATTAAATGTAACCCCCCCCCCCTCCCCACTAAATTTACTTTACATTTCATTTTTTTATTTAAAGTATCATTTAAAACAACTGATTTCAGTATTTATTTTAAGTCTAAGGTAATATTTAAACTAGGGCTGGGAAAAGATTAATCACGATTAATTGCATCCAAAATAAAAGTTTGTGTTTACATAATATATGTGTGTGCACTGTGTATAATCATTTTGTATATATAAATATACACACATGCATGTATACATATAAGATTTTTTTTATTTATATATAAAATATTTATATTTATATATAATATAAATTATAAATAAATATATACAGTATATACATGAAAATATTTCTTAAATATATACATGCATGTGTTTGTATTTATATATATACAAAATAATTATACACAGTGCATACACATATATTATGTAAACACAAACTTTTATTTTGGATGCGATTAATCGCGATTAATCTTTTCCCAGCCCTAAACTGATAAATAAATAAAATAAACAGTGCTTTTCAGGTTATTTAGGTATCTAACAGTAGTTTTCAGGTACATAAATGAAATGCAGTAATCAAATGTAAAACAACATTGCATATAATCTTCACTGTATAAATTAAATAAAGATGAATTAATACTAAAGTTACAAAAGCTATTCAGTCAAACTTAAGTTTTAATTTAATTTAGCATTTAAAATGATTGACTTCAGTGATTTCATTTAAAAAAAATGGTATGGAATCATCATGAAGATAATTCTGGGATATTTGTGCATCGTTAATTACTGTTTATTTATATTGATTCAGAAATCTTCTACTTGGTATGTGTTTCCTTAACAATGTGAATTTGGTGCTTGCGTGCATAGTTTGAGAAATAATTATGTAGGCCTATGATTCTTGAGCTAATTGAGTGCTTGTCATTTAAGGGAGAGCAGTTTTGACTGCCTTTTTTTTAAAGCTGAAATTACCTGTAATTTAGTCTGGCAGTGTCAGTCCAACCTGTCAAGCATTCCCCCCCACCCTAACCCTTCACAAGAGTTGCAGATCAGTTTGTCTGTTGACTATTCTCTGGGTAATTCCTCTCCGACAGGGTGTATTGTTTCAGGGATCAAGGTGCGTGAGTTTGAGCACTTTCAAAACCAAGCTGCATTCAGAATTGAAGCAGGATGGACTCAAATAAGTTAAACCAATGTATGCTAAAGCAATTTTGGATGTGGAATAGTCTTATTATGTTTCATCCCTAAATTATATAATGTTGAACCACAATAAATGCTACTTTCAGTCAAAACCGCTTTTGTCAGGCTTTCTTGAGTGTTGCCACAGAAACACTGAGTATGAGTGGCTAGTCTTGAGGCGGAGATTGGTTTGTCTCTAAGCTGTTGGAGAATGGAAGAAAATAGAGGCCTCTAATAAGCCTCTCAACTTCTGTATTTGTTTCAGGCCTTTTACAACAATGCTGGGGTAAGAAAAACTACTTTTGGACTGGCAGTGTGGATGAATTGCAAGGCTTTTGCGTATTATCATACCCATTTTTGGACATATTTGTCATGTGGTGCTCAGAGGTTTATCTGAAAATATCTGAAATGTAATGAAAGCCAAGCTATTGTGCTTTCAAAGCAAAGATATGCATCTGTTTCGAGTTGTGAAGGTGCAGTGTAGGATTGGAGCCAGAGGAGTTTGCTTTAGTGTAGCCTGCATCCATCATGTAATTGATGTCCACAATTTCAGGACTTGGGCTGTTCAACAATATTCAATTTCCATGTTTTCGCTTTGGGCAAAAAAGTACCCTGCATGGTTACCGCACCAGCTTTAGAAAACAAAGTTAGGCTTTGGCCTATCTGTGACTGGGATGTTTTAACGGTTTCATCTTTTAGAGGTTTGACCATGAAAAGGGCACCTAGTCGATGCTTTAAGACTCACTGCGTTTATAAAAAAAAGCCTCATTTACTTTCTTTCACTGTTTATTTAGTAAGAATTGTGCAAATATTTAACATTATTAAAATGCAGATGAAATGCTTATTGCTTAATTCAGTACTGGCACTTAACAAGAAAACATCAACAAATCAATGTCAAAGTTTAAAAAAAAATGTTTTAGGGATAGCTAAACGTTTACCAAATGACCATGTTCCATGTAGGGATAGCAAAAATGTAATGAAATAGGCCTATAATACATATTAATGTCGTTTTTTTATTGTACAAAGTCTGATGTGTTTAAATGGTTAGTTCATTCAGAAGTGAAAATTGTAAAATTGCAAAATCATCATTTACTCACCCTCACGGTGTTTCAAACCTATAAGACTTTCGTTCATCTTCAAAACCCACATGAAGATATTTATTTTTTAATGAAATCTGAAGGATTTCTGTCTCTCCATTGACAGTGTCCATGCAGCTACCACATTCATAAAAAGGTCATAAATTGGTTGGTTTCAGGTTCTGTTTACCAACGTGACCGATTGGGACGCACTTGAACAGTTTTTATATTTGATATGCAGTCTTAACATAGGCATGGCATGACAGTCAAAGAACAGCTCAAGATGCAACACATCTGCCAAAAGAGAGGTTCATACTAACAGCGATTCACCGTGCCAACGCAACCGGATGTCATTTATTTTCAATGAGAGCTGGCAATTTCCAGGGGGGAACAAGTGGCAGCATTGAGTAGAGGTCAACTTCATGCAAATGAGTAGCGACTACTAATGCGATTCCAAAGAAGTGTAGGACCAGTCGATCTCTGATCTCTGTCTGTGTAAATGTGTCATAGGGATTTGATTGCTTAGTTTAACATGCCAACGACTAATTCATTAGCCTTTATAATGAATTTTAGCCCAAGGCAAAATTTTAAAAGTTCATGTTCATCATACTATCAGATTCCACAAACTAAGCAACTCCAACTTGTTTTTTTCTTTTTTCTAGGTAGCTTTTGCAAAATTAATGATTAATGCTTTGGTTTGTGTGATACAGTTTAAATTTTGCATGTCAAAGAGATCAAAACTTTTTAAATAAATGCTGTTCTTTTGAAATTTCTATTCATCACGCATAAAGCTTGCCGCAAAGCACTGGCAAAAGTAGCCTAATGATTATAAATGTAAAAATAATAAGAAATTTTAATTGTTTATTATATAGACCTATTTCCCATGTCTTTGAGGCAAGTAACCTATATGCTAAGCTTCGGTTTATTTATGTGACGCACTGCTGTTCTTCTTGCTGTCAAAGAAGGAGCAACTTTATGCTCTTAAGTTTATTTTGTGCACTGTCAAGTGCTTCATCAGATTTGTTGTGTTGCTGGTCTTGGCAGCAATTATCTTTTCACAAATGTTGCATTGCGTGCTGTTGGCATCGAGCCTGGTGAAATGTAGACTTTAGATCTTTTCCACATCTTTATCTATGGGGGTTGGGACACTTACCCTATTTAAACTGCACATGTGTGCGGCGCATTACGGCCAACGAAAATTATCGGCAGAAAATGGCATTTTCGGTTTTTGACTGAAAATATGAACCGAAAATATATGATGCCCCTCAGTGTTCAGCGCTCAGGTTTCATTCTCGCTCTAGCCATTATTACTTGCGCCGTGTGACGATCTGCTCAATATTCCACTCTATACATGTGCGCTCAGTATATAAATTGTCTCTGGCTCAGCTCAGTTGTAGGGCTGGGACGTTTAACGTTATGGATTTATTTTTTCTAACCATGGTTGAAAAGCAAGAAAATCCCACGGTATAGCGGTAAACCAGCGGTTCCCAAGCCTTTTTTTCCTGCGCACCCCCTTCTATGTCCCAACCGGGTTGGCGCACCCCAAATCCCCACATAAAAAAAGAACACATGACAATAACAACATCAACAAAGTTTCAATATAATGCAACAAAGCTACGCGCAAGCTTCCACTTTCACACGTAAGTTTAAAATATTCTAACTGACCCCCCCAGCGTGAGTTTTTCAAGACGACCGTTATTTAGAACGTCACTTTAATGTTTCCATGGTGACGCGCCATTGCTTGTCACGTGACACAACTCTACCACAACACAGCGCTGAATGAATGATGATCTGCTTTTATGTAATTTTTCCTTTTTTATCAAAAATATTCACAAATGTATTAGCTATAGCATGAAACACTCATCTTCCATTGTCAAATATGTGCAGGGGGATGTGTTTTTTTATTTAAACACCTTTATAACGATCGCGTTAGTTGAGCTGTATGCCTGATGGGCGGCGCCATGTTGGTTTGTACCACAGTTCAGAGAATTGGATCGGTTGGATTTACAACACGTCAATTCCTCCACTTCTCACGAAATACATGAAAGTAAGAGGCCGGTGAACTGGGAGAAGAATAAGGTAAAATGTGAAGCTACTTACACAATGTGTATCTGATATGAATAAAACTTGTCATCTTATTATAATGAAAAGGATTATTATTGCCGCTTCCATAGAAATCAGCAAACTCAAAATCATTGTTTTGCTAGTACTTACGTGTATTTAAATGTCTGAAACCTAAAATAAACATTATGTGGTTGAAAACACTCAATAGTTGTGATATATGACAGCACTGGCTCAGCGCCAGCCAACGCACGAAAGCACATTTGAATTTAGAAGTTGATCACGTGACATATGTGACCCTGGACCACAAAACCAGTCGTAAGTCGCACGGGTATATTTTTAGCAATAGCCAACAACACATTGAATGGGTCAAAATTATCGATTTTTCTTTTATGCCAAAATCATTAGTATATTCAGTAAAGATCATGTTCCATTAAGATATTTTGTAAATTTCTTACCGTAAATATATATAAAAAATATTTTTGTGAATTGATGCAGCAAAATCTCGCAAAAAAAAAAAAAAGTCAGAAAACATGCCTACAAACTTCGCTCGCTGCTGCCCGCTCTTTGGGAATTACCCACTCAAGTTTGGTATCAATGTCAAGCTTAGATTTCACCCTTTCCGGTTCATAACTCTCCACAACGTAATTAGAGCAGTAAGCCAATAGAGAGCGTTACAACAAACCCTTCTCGTGTAAAAAATAAAAAACATTTTCTTCTTAGCAATGGTCTGCTACAGCGCCTCTCATTGGCTGGTGACTTCTTCGCGTGCACAGTGTACACAATCCGCAATGGCAACGGTGAAAGCCATGGATTCTGAGATAGCGCGTTTGCTCAATTTAAACTTTAATTACTGCAATCATTTAACGAACATAGTAAAAGATTTTTTCGCAAATGATTGAGAAGATGATACAGAATGTCCAAAGACTGGTTTGGCAAAGGAGGATGACCTGAAAGATGGCGAATTCGATCAATGTGTGGAACAGTTTTGTAACCACACACACACACACACACACACACACACACACACACACACACACACACACACACACACACACACACACACACACACACACACACACACACACACACACACACACACACTTGTATTTAGTTGTGTGGCACTCACAAAGGTGTTAATTTCATTTATTTCCTTTCATCAGTAATGCGTAGCTAAGGACTTCATTTGTGAGAACTTTAAAGGTGATTTTCCCAATATTTAGATTTTGTGCCCCATCAGATTCCAGATTTTCAAAAGGTTGTATCTCGGCCAAATATTGCCATATCCTAACCATAGATCAATGGAAAGCATATTTATTCAGCTTTCATGTGATGTATAAATCTCAATTTAAAGTAAATGACCCATAAGACTGGTTTTGTGGTCCAGGGTCACATATAGCCTAGCGGCTGCAGTGCAGAGCAGTGCGTGGAAGACAGGAGCTGTCTTGTACGTTTCTATCAAAAACTGATAAATTATAGTTTTCTTATTTAACATAAAAGCGATTACAAAGGAAATGTTTATTGTTCATGTTTTTTTATTTTATTGTATGGAAAAATCCCACTTAAAAATACAGACCGCCATTACATTTTTCCTCTCGCGCACACCCTGGTGGCAGCTCGCGTACCCCTGGGGGTGCGCGTACCACACTTTGGGAATCCCTGCGGTAAACCGTAGCTGCTGCAGACAGTAATTTGGCATGGACCGATCACTGAATAGATTTCCTTATTTAAGAATATTCTCAGATATATTTGCATTAAATGTGAAATTCCTAAGAGGAGTTTATATTCAGAACACATTTGGCAATACATAATTTTCAGGGGAATACATTAGGATGTTCACATTGGAAATTAAAGATAAACACCTCTTAATTACAAAAAATATATGCCATATTTATGTTTACATAATATAATGTTATTTTTAAAATTTTCATCTATGTTGATTTATTTGAAAAGTGAACAGCATGAGTAAGATAAGATCATAAGATGGGTCAGACATGTTTTTGACCACTTTATCAAGTTTTGTTTTGTAGAAAGCCTTTCTTTAAATTGAATTTCGTTTTGTATAAATTGTATCTTAATTGTAATCACTGTTTCATCAACCAATTGCCTGGAATTAATAAATAAGCAGCAAATAAAGTAGACATTATAATCAGGACGTGAAAGCGCCGGTGCGATCTCTTGCATTGCACGTGACCTGGAGCTCGTCTCATAAATGAATCGAAACTAGGCTATTTGCCTCACAGACATGAAAAAATAAATAAATAGAAAGCTTGAAATGTCTACTTTTAAACAAAATTCAAAACGAAATGGTAAAATTGTACAGTAGCCTATTCAGGTAAGGTCAGGTTTGCCAATGTGCGTTTTATTTTGGCTATTTATTTATATTTATCCCTGTGCACTAGAGGATGGATACCCGACCCGAGCCCGACGGGACCCGTCGGTACCCGACGGGCCGGGCCGGGTTCGGACATATATTTAGAAATTATGTTCGGGTTCAGGTCGGGCTCGGTCACATCAGCGCGATATGGCATTGAACATTTTAAATTTAAAACAGCTTATTATGTTGGTAGCCAATGTGCCTGATGCTTTCACGTGATGCAAACGTTCGTTTTTGTGATTAAAAAATGCATGTAAAATATTACCATAACATCTTTCTTCCTGTGTGCGGAAATTTGTTTATGTAGCCGTGACAACGAAACATGTGCATGCGCGCCTGCGTTAAGTGCGCTTGTTTCTCCGTGCGCGCTGATGCACTCATCCTGCTGACATTTCCGAATGTCTTCCTACAGTTGCTTAATAAAAGCAGTCTTTCCACACAAACAAACGCACATGTGTCATTAGTATGAGAAAAAAATGGGATTTTAACTGTCGGTCTCGGACATAAAAATCTTTCTGCCTGTTTGGGTTTTGGGTCGGGTTCGGTTACTGCTCTGTCGGACGCTGGCCGGGCTCGGACAAAATAATTCGGCCCGATCCGCACTCTACTGTGCACTGATTGGAATTCTGGGGATACAACATTGCCTTTATCCTTTAAATATCTTTGATGCATTGGATCAGTCTCCTTTCTAGAACCGCCAAGAGCTTTCTAGCCTTGCATCACCCATAGACCTTAAAACGATCAGCGGATGGTGGGCATGTGCGGTTTTGAAAATTGGTCAAAAAAAGTTGGTGCGGATGGATGGTGAGTTTTGTGATGCAGTTGCGGATAAAAAATAATAGCCCATCCGCGCATCTCTAATACGATACGAATGGAATGTTATTATGTGTCATGGAACATTGCGCTCTCCAACTCGCGAAAGGTCGGATTTGCTCCATCTTTTGATGATAAGTTTTGTTTAGAAAACATTGAATCCATGTAAGACACAATGTCATTAGACATAATTCATGTCATTAGAATCAATGAATCCATGTCATTAGACACAACGTGCACACATGTGTAGGCCAATGTTATTTTTGCGGTGATGACGGTGACGAGCTCAGACCCGCAGTAGGCGTCACGTTACCGTGGTAATTTCGGTAACCGTCCCAGCCCTACTCAGTTGTCCACGCTCATGCTCATTGGAAAAGCAAAATCCGCTTAAATAACGCGCAACATGAAATTTCTCTGTAGTAGACTTGTTTCTGTTTGCAATAGCCCTAATGTGCTGTAACATGGTGTGATATAGCCGTGCTGGGCAACGCTGGTAAAATGATGCTACCCTCTCGTTTACTGATCGGCTCCACGCTACGCTCTGCTTACATACTCTGATAATAGGACTATACACTATATATGGACTATATATGGACTATAGAATAATATATTCATATTTAATATTAATGTATTTTTCGTCCAATTATAGTGTGATTTTCAATAAAAGTGTTGTTATTTTATGTTATTCGCTTGTATTTTTTAAATTTAGTATCATTAAAATGATTGAATTTCATTTAAAAGTCTAATATTATTACAACCATAAAAAAAGGCTAATTTAAAATAAGAAATTAGATCATTATTATTATTATTAATATAAAATATTATTAATTTAAATAATTTTTAAAATGCATTTTTGTTTTCAGCCCACAATTTTAATTCTGGTGCGTCCCTACTCATCGGGATTGTTTTATACAAACTGACGAGCAACAATGTAAAGAACAGCGAAGAATCACAAAATGTGGACTAGCTAAAAAAGTACGAAAAAAACAGCATTCTCATTAGTCAACCATCTGGACCATCCCTAGTTTATTCTTCTTTTGTCTGCCTTTTAAGCAGAGTCCCTGATTCATAGATGCTATCACCTCCCCAGATTATTTAGCATTAATGTCAAGGCAACCGCCATTTAGTGATGAATATGCAAACCTTAACCTTTGTGCCTGAGCTGTTGCGGCTCGATCTAAATCACACTTGATTACTGCCTTTTTCATCCGCCTGCTTCCTGTCTGATGTAAGATCCTCCAAACAATAGAGAAGGTGTTTGGCTTATCTAGCAGGTGCATCAACAGTTGCTAACAAACACCCCCCTCACTACCTTATTGTGACTGATGGGGGAGGGGAAGAGTCTGTCGGAGCCTCCATCTTTCTTTAGGAAACAGCCTTCCATACGCCACTGAACTGTCACTTTGGTGCGTAGGAGTAAAGACTAACTGCTCTTTGAAAGGAAACCGTGACATCTGTTTCCTTTTAGCTAGGTAGCATTGTGAAGATTGCCCAAAATGTGTTTTGTGCTTAAGTATATGAAGTTTCAATTTCGGTGGCAGACTTTCTGAAGAAAGGGTGTTTTCTTTCAGCACATTCTCAGTGTGAATCTAGGTCCCCTGCTTACCACTGTACCGCAAACAACAACCTGTTTCCGTTCACTAGAGAAAAACAAACGAAAAGGCTACTAGTGTGTATTGATTAAAGTTATCAGTGGAAAGCAGATGCCTATATTAAGGGTCTGTCGGTTGAAGATTGCACTCTGGTGTGTTCGGTAAAGTATTGGACACAGTATTGTTGGTTTAAACAAAGGTCTCGGCTTAAGAGCTTAGAATGCAAGAATAATTGCTCACCTGAGGTAAACCCGAGAATACAAGTTGCCATGGTGATTTGTTCCACTAAAAGCTGATTCAACAGCGTGACATAATGTTACTAAGTTAATCCCACAGTTTGCATGATAACCTATTGTAATCTTCTCTCTAACTGTCATTGATAGGAACCTGTTGTTTTGTATAATGCTATTGGCATTATCTGCTCAGACAATAGTTGACCTGAAAGAGAAAACTGACTTTTTGGTGTCTCACGGTACTATAACAGTTAAAGTATCACAAAACCTAAATTAATTGTGTGGATGTATCATGCATATTACTTTTCTGTTGTATTTAATTATTCTGTTGCTTATTAATAAATAACCTTCCATAATTACACAGCATTGTTCTGTAAAGCTAAACTATAAATTTTACTTCAATAGCTAATTTTCAATAACAAGTGTGAGTTTTACAATTTCATATGATCTCAAACCTCTCTGAAGTCTATCACACTCATCACAGGAAGTTCTTTCACTTTAATATTCCACATGCACTATCACTATTTTTGGCTTGTATAGAGATGCATCAGATGGATATTTTTAGTCGTTTCATGTCTTTGGTGGTTTTGGTGTAAATGTTTTTGCTTTTAGATTAGGGCTGCACTATTGTGGCACTTGTCAGTGAAGTACGGCTCTGTGATCATAGTAAATGCTGCTCCACCTGCGCAGAAACTCCAAATATCCCCCGCCGTGTAAGTAGACAACACATGTCATTCCAGGAAATCCCTCTATGGGCATCATACTATTGCTGTCGCTTTTGTTGGACAAGAGGTTCATAAATGCTTTTCATATTTGGAAAGATGTTTGATGCGTGTTGCTTTTTAAAATGCACGTTATAAGCAACTCAGGGCGTTTTCACACCTGAAAGTCCGCACCAAGGTCCGAACCAAAGTTCACGTTTTGATACATTTTATACTTTCAGAAAGTTTTGGTTTGGTTTCACACTGCAATTATGCGAGCGCACTAAAGAACTTTACGGGACATACTTGCGTCCTTTCGTCATCATCTATGTGGGCTCCATCTTGACATTGATTGGTTTGTAAATGGACGTGCGTCTGACGTCAGCGTGTTGTCAATTCGGCGGGTACTTTGACAACATGAATGAACAGACGCATATCGTTGCAACTGTATTGTTATTTTTATGGCATAATTACCTGCAGCACCAACTATACATAAGGCTAGTTCAAATACACCAAATGAACGTCCTCGTCGTGCGAACATTTTATCGTCGCCGGCAGGAAAGGAGGAGAAGACAGCAAGCAATCATGAGAGCTCTGGCACCATTAAAAACCTCGTCTCCTCCTCTCCCCATGTGCTACCACGGCTCATTTTTCCTGCCACCTTCTGTTTTTTCGGCTATGCGGGAACCACCGGAACTTCCTGTAAAAGGTCTGAAAGAAAGGCCACCTCTTTTAGTCGGACCAAATTTCATCTGTTTGGTCCGGACCGAATTTTGAATCGGACCAAACTGAAAAGTCCGAAAGTCCGGATCAAACAAGGTAGGTGTGAAAGGGCCCTCAAACTCTCAGTGATTGCTTTCCGATGGAGCAACGTTTACTACTGATCACACACTGAAAACAATAATCGCAGGCTTTTCGATTCCATAATCGCAATAAGACAGATCGGTTTGGGCGCGGTTTAGGGTTAATTGCGATTAATCGTGAGGCCTTATTTAAGATACTTTCAAATTATTTGACAAGTTATTTGAATTCCCACCTTGTTTCATTCTGTTGCACTTCATCTTTGCATTGGACTTAATGCAGTAAATTCAATTCACGTTTATTTGTATAGCGCTTTTCACAATACACATCATTTCAAAGCAGCTTTACAGAAAGCGCATGAGTCCATATTACAATTTAGAGTGTTATGAGAGGTAACTGTCTTAAGTTGAGTATTTCAGAAATGTACATATACAAAGTCACAGTTAGCTAAAAATGTATAATTTAAACAATGTAATAATGTAATGCAGAAATAATGAGCTCATTGAAGTAAAGTATACTGGTTTTTAACAAATGATTATGACATTTATAACATATCGAGGCTTGGGCATTGCGATACTACTTTACCACAGGTGCTCTGTACAACCCTAATTACACTAATGACTGCTATAGCACTTATGGCAACACTGAGAATGCAACATGCTTGAGTTCTGTTATTAATTGCAGTCTGACACATTTAATAACAACGTGGTAAATTGAGCTTGCTGCTTTGAGTAGTGGATGTTTCGGGCCTAATGCAACAGGCTGTATACATTTTAAAACCGTGTAAGTATTAGGCTATGTGGTAGTTAATGTATCGATTGCTCAGAATGAGTTATGTAAATATTTCCACAAACATTTTTACATTTGAAATGTATTGGCAATGTAATCGAACCGATTACAAACTGAATTAATTCCCGAGTTGGTTTTTAACACATTTTGGCCACCCCCTTTCTCACAGATCAGACGTTCTTTGGCCTAACACTGTAACGACACCTGCTACTTTGCTTAGCAAGCGCATGCCAATAATCTGAGCTAATTGGAATGTACGCTGCTCTGGAAAACAGATAGACGCAGCAGGTGCAACAGCACAAAGAAGTCTCAGAAACCCACGAGACATGGACTGGGAGCAGGCTGCCCGAAGGAAGTAATTTCCACCCATCTCTGTTCAAGCTTAAACTTCGTAGACAAGAGACCACTGAAACCCGCCAATAGCTGTAACTTAACAGCCATGTCAATACATGTGTTTCATTGCTTGGCTGAGGAAACTAACACATGTGCCCTTGAAAAGTTACAGCATACTCAGGGTGAGCCCAAGATGGTGATTCATGAATGCAGAAATGCTGTGTAATTCCAGACACAGGCATAATCTGCACCTGGGAATACTGCCCTGGATTTTTTTATTATTATAATTTTTTTTAACTTTTAGTCCTGATTTAGCTGTGGGTATGTGGCAGGGCAAGTTTTCAATTTTTCGACCATATTTCAGACACCATGTTTTGGTGAGGTGATGGTGAATTTTCTTGATGAGGAAATGGACCTTTGTATAAATGCTTACTAAAAAGTTCACGCTTATAATTTGTTTATTCTCTTGCTAAAACTATTTGATAGGGCAATAAACAATTTCAGTTTACCTTAAGGTTTAAATCTTAGTCCTTTAATAATTGGGAATGTGATCTTTTTTTATTCTTTTTATGCAAATTAGTAAAATAAGTGTGTGTCTGTGTCTGTGTGTGTGTGTGTGTGTGTGTGTGTGTGTGTGTGTGTGTGTGTGTGTGTGTGTGTGTGTGTGTGTGTGTGTGTGTGTGTGTGTGTGTGTGTGTGAATCTAAACTAGAGGTGGGCGATATGTCAAAAATATTTTGCTTTTATCACTCTTTCATATTGGTTTTACTATTTTGCTAGGCTACACAACATAATATACAAATGAAATAAACAGTTAGGGCTGGGCGATATGGTCAAAAAATCATATCTCGGTATTTTTTGGTTAAATGGCGATATACGATATATATCTCGGTACTTTCTACGTTTTTCTACTTGGATAAAGAAAATCTGTATTTATTTTTAAAAAATTATTTCACATCCTGCTCAATGATATCCAAACAATGTTGATATTGAAGGATATGGAAACAAATACAGTGAATGTAATGTAGGCTATGCAATATATTATGTGCAAAAAGGTGTTTAAAATCACATTACATTGTAACATTACAAACTAAAAACAAATATAATTCTTTTGTTTTAAAAATGACTAAAGGCTAGGGATGGCCCGATACCATTTTTTTTCAAACCGATACGAGTACGAGTATTTACATTTGTGTACTTGCCGATATCGAGTACCGATACCGATATTTCTACCGCAAAAGTAACTATAGGCTCCCAGAAAAGAAGACAGAAGACTATTTTAGAACACAGGTTAGAAGACTGTTTTTATTTTCTTCTCTGCTTGTTTTAACAAGTCTAAAAATAAATAATAATGAGTAAAATAATAAATGTATTAACACACAAACCACTGTTAATTTAACATAAAAGCAAGCAGTTACTGCGTGCATGGTCTGACATGACTGAATGCGCCCAAAGTGCGCTCCCTTAATAGTCTAATTCCTAAAAAGCTGACAGTTCATCGCGATCTCACACATCTGTTATTATCAATGAAGCTGACTGCACAATGAATCTTTCATAATATCCACACTTTGTTCGTTATAATTAGAGGATTTGCCAGCATACAGAATTCAGCACTGAACCAAAAAGTTTTGAGCGGTGAGGGGAGTTTATCTTAAATGCTTCTGATTAGCCATTGCGTTCAAGAAATCAACACACATGTCTGTGATTGGCTACATCGCTCAACGCTGCAAACATGTTATGAATAGAAACTCTGGCCTGTAAATCGTTTCTATTTTGTTTTAGTTGTTCTTCTTGCTTTTCTGCAACAGATGAATGAAAATCTATTAGTTTTAATATGTTGTATTCATAGATATTTCTAAAATTCCACATATGGCACATGTATTGTCTCCAACAAAAAATATTTTAGCAATAGCCTATGTATATTTTAGTCAGAATTATTGCGCTACTACTCTATTGTGCTCGTCTGTTTGGCCAGCATGCGCGCGGCGGCGCTCAATAACGGAAGCTTGAATTTTAGCGGAGATTCACTTGAAGAAGCTCGTCCTCTCCTGACAGTGAAATGGACATATTTGTTTGATTTTCTAACATTTACAGATGGAGAATATACCTGTGAAATGTAAGTTAAGCACTGAGGAAAGCACCATGCACGTCTCAAACGCATTAAACAGCGCAAGTAAGTTATTTATCTGTCAGTCAGCAACAGTCTGTCAGAGCATCTGACAGGGCAAGCTGCTTTAAACTTGTTAACTATATCTTACCAGTTATTTTAAAGCGCTTAATATAAGCTTGTGTCATGTTTAGGACAAATTGTAGGCTACCATGTACTTTCACTGCAGGAGCTCACACTGCGTCCTCCGCTATTTTTTCAGATGTGCTCGTATCAAACTACTGTCTCGATATAAACGGTATTGCCTCATTCCATATCGTGGGGATGAAAAATATCGATATATTGTACAAACTCGATATACCGCCCAGCCCTATAAACAGTGCTTTATTTTTTCAGCTACAGTAGGTGTATTTAACAGTAGCATTCAAGAAAGAAATTAAATGAACAAATATACAAATAAAACACTACATAGACATCACTGTCTATCATAAATTATACATCGATTCTTATTAAAGCTACTTTTAAAGTTCTCAGACAGTGAGTGATTTTCTCTTTGTTTTTGTTTTGTTTTATTAACATTAAAGGATTAGTTCCCCCAAAATGAAAATTGTCATCATTTACTCTAAGTTGTTTTAAACCTTAATAAGTTTCTTTCTTCTGTTGCAAATAAAAGTTATTTTGAAGAATTTGGGTAACCAAACAGTTGCTGGTCCCCAGTGACTTCTATAGTATATATTTTTTTCCTATGGAAAAAGGAATTTTTGTTGTTGTTGTTCAGCACAAGAAAGAAATGAATACAGGTTTGGAACAACATTCGAGTGAGTAAAATAATGACAGAATTTTCATTTTCAGGTGTACTATGCCTTTAAGGACAATTGGCAGCATGTTTACTATTAGGCTACTGTCACTTTAAGACCGGCGCATATGACACGCACCCTATTTTCTCTCAAATGTGTGCTTTCACTTTAGACATAACCAACTGTGTTTATGTAAACCTTGCGTGTATTTGACAGTAGTAGCGGACAAGACTGTAAAGATTACTTGGTAATCAGTAGTCCAGTAATCAGGTGCTGTTTGACATTTTAGTGTGTGTGCTTCGGGTTTACGCGCTCAGAAAACAGCACGCAAATGAAATGTTTAACCGACAAAGCTTTAATACACATGCAAATAATGAACTTTTATGAACTGCAGTCAGTGTCCCGGTGAGTGTAACTCTACCGCTGTGTTAACATGTGATGTGTGAATGTTGCCTACTTCTCGTTGAGTATGTTGAGGTGGAGGCGCCAGAACTGAACTGATAGAATCCACTATAGCACGATACTACGGTATTTCTACAAAAGCAGCTCGTGGAGGCATTTTAATCGTCCATGATCAAAAACTGTGATATCGCACACCCCTAATCTAAATAATGATGAATATAGGTTGGAAGCCAAAAGCAATGTAGGGCAAAACAATTCAGTTTTTTTTTATTTCAACCCGACAGTGGTGGAACCGGTTTCACTTCTGTTTGAGGTGGCTTAGGCTTAGCTTACCTTAAAGTCAGGTTTTTTTCTGGGTCAAAAATGTTCTTCAGTGATGATGGATGAACACAGTCATTCACACACACAGAGCCCTACTCATGTGAACTGCGAGCCCAGTACTGACAATAAATAAAAAATAAATGCAAATATACATTGTAATATAAACCAATATAAAAATTAAAAAAAATCACTGTCACTGAGTGATTGATTCGAAGATTTTGTATTAAACTGAACAGGTATATTATTTTGCATTTACACTCCTAGACTTAATTCACAGATTGTTTTACATACAGTATGAGATTGTTTTATTACGTCCATTGCTATTGTTATCACTGTCAATTTAAATACGGCCGTCAATTCAGAAACTTTGCAATGTGCAGTTAGCAGCATGAAAAATATATATTACATACATAAAGCGAGCAAAGATTACTGCCCTTATAATCAGTGGAGCTGTCAATTACAATTTGCGGTACACAACGCTGGACTCTTGCATAAACTTCCGTTATAATCAATGAAGCTGCTTTACTGTGCAATGAATCTCTTATTGACATTGTGTTTGTACTTTGTTGGTTATAATGAAAGGATTTGCGAGCACTGAGAACTCGCACTGAACAAACTCTGTCGTTTTGAGCAATGTTAAACAGATTCGGACTAACTTAAATCAGATTGGCCATTGTGTTCACACACTCAATTGGCTAAAAAAGCTAAATTTAAGGCACAAACATTCATTTTGGTGGGCGCAAAAATATTTTCATTGCAGGAAAAACCATGGATATATCATCTAAAAGTAATGCTGACAGTTATACATACATTCGTGAAACCCACCTGTTTTAAAATCTGTCGACATAAGCTTTTAGCCTGTTGTCCAAATGTAATAGGCAGAGTGTGGATGGTTCATTTCCAAGAAAGACTTCTGGTATTTTTGTCTTGAAAAATGTAAGTGCCATCTCAAAGAAAATTACAGGGAGACATTGAGATTTATTTGACATTTTAAAAAAACATTTTAGAAAGTCCATAGAGACAGTCATTCAGGCTGTTACCTTACCCTGGAGGGATGGGAAAACAATAGAGAGAGACAGAGAGTCTCCCAGCAGAAAAATGGGGAAAGATCCATCTAAACCAGTGGTTCTCAAAGTTTTTTTTTTTAAAGGTTTAAAGGGGGGCGCCACGAAAAAAGTTTGAGAACCACTGATCTAAACTTGCAGTTGCTGCAAAGTCCACAAACATGCTTTCATTGACCTCAGACAGGTTGGTTTAATTGAAGCGTACATTGAAGCGCAGGTGAAGTCCAGATGCTTGACAAATTCTGCTTCATTCAACCTTTTCTGTAATGTTATTGCAGGTGCTGAAAACACTTGGGTTGGATCCTTAAAAAGCGTTTGCCTTGCGGAAATAGAGCTGATAGTGTGGTGAGTATAAATGCATATTGGTGCTAAGATGGCTTTTTTTCTCCTTAAGGAAAATGGAAAAACTTTTTTAGCTGAACTCTGTCTAAAAGGACATGGAAAAAGTTACAGGTGTTTCAGAGGCTGTTTTTGAGCAGGGAAATTCAGAACAGACTGTTCTTTACTACTATTCTTTTTTTTTTTTGCACCTTGTAATGAAAAGGCTTTTGACATTTCATGACCACTTCCACAACAATGATTACCTCGGGTAGATTCATAGTACTTACAGGAACGCAGTTTAGTGAGAATCCTGGCTCTGTGTCAATGTAGAATTAAAATCTAAGCGTTATACTGGCAAATGAATGGAGAGTCAAAATAGACTTCAGATTTAACAAACACTATATGCACTACTGTCCAAATTTTGTTTTAGCAATCTTTGATTAAATAGAAAGTTTAAAAGAACATGGGGGTGTAATGATTCACTAATTTTCTTGATGCATCAATTACAAATCCATTTGAATAATCTTAAGAATGCACTTTAAAAATGCAGTATCAAATCAATCAAATTGAATCTTACTCTGAACAGTCTTAAATTGAATTGATCTGAATTTCCAAAAATCATTATGGAAACGAATCGAAAACGTATGATTCGTGAATCGCGAGTTGCACCTTTAAAAGTACAGCTACTATTTGAAATGGAAATCTTTTGTAACAATGTAAAAGTCCTTATTGTCACGTGTGAACAATTTAATACTTTCTTGCTGAATAAAAGTAGCCTAATCATTTCTCAAATCAATCAGTCATGTACAGGTCCTTCTCAAAAAATTAGCATATTGTGATAAAGTTAATTATTTTCCATAATGTAATGATAAAAATTAAACTTTCATATATTTTAGATTCATTGCACACCAACTGAAATATTTTAGGTCTTTTATTGTTTTAAAACTGATGATTTTGGCATACAGCTCATTAAAACCCAAAATTCCTCTCTCAAAAAATTAGCATATTTCATCCGACCAATATAAGAAGTGTTTTTAATACAAAAAAAGTCAACCTTCAAATAATTATGTTCAGTTATGCACTCAATACTTGGTTGCGAATCCTTTTGCAGAAATAACTGCTTCAATGCGGCGTGGCATGGAGGCAATCAGCCTGTGGCACTGCTGAGGTGTTATGGAGGCCCAGGATGCTTCGATAGCGGCCTTAAGCTCATCCAGAGTGTTGGGTCTTGCGTCTCTCAACTTTCTCTTCACAATATCCCACAGATTCTCTATGGGGTTCAGGTCAGGAGAGTTGGCAGGCCAATTGAGCACAGTAATACCATGGTCAGTAAACCATTTACCAGTGGTTTTGGCACTGTGAGCAGGTGCCAGGTCGTGCTGAAAAATGAAATCTTCATCTCCATAAAGCTTTTCAGCAGATGGAAGCATGAAGTGCTCCAAAATCTCCTGATAGCTAGCTGCATTGACCCTGCCCTTGATAAAACACAGTGGACCAACACCAGCAGCTGACATGGCACCGCAGACCATCACTGACTGTGGGTACTTGACACTGGACTTAAGGCATTTTGTCATTTCCTTCTCCCCAGTCTTCCTCCAGACTCTGGCACCTTGATTTCCGAATGACATGCAAAACTGAGCAACAGTCCAGTGCTGCTTCTCTGTAGCCCAGGTCAGGCGCTTCTGCCGCTGTTTCTGGTTCAAAAGTGGCTTGACCTGGGGAATGCGGCACCTGTAGCCCATTTCCTGCACACGCCTGTGCAAGGTGGCTCTGGATGTTTCTACTCCAGACTCAGTCCACTGCTTCCGCAGGTCCCCAAGGTCTGGAATCGGTCCTTCTCCACAATCTTCCTCAGGGTCCGGTCACCTCTTCTCGTTGTGCAGCGTTTTTTGCCACACTTTTTCCTTCCCACAGACTTCCCACTGAGGTGCCTTGATACAGCACTCTGGGAACAGCCTATTTGTTCAGAAATTTCTTTCTGTGTCTTACCCTCTTGCTTGAGGGTGTCAATGATGGCCTTCTGGACAGCAGTCAGGTCGGCAGTCTTACCCATGATTGCGGTTTTGAGTAATGAAACAGGCTGGGAGTTTTTAAAAGCCTCAGGAATCTTTTGCAGCTGTTTAGAGTTAATTAGTTGATTCAGATGATTAGGTTAATAGCTTGTTTAGAGACCCTTTTCATGATATGCTAATTTTCTGAGATAGGAATTTTGGGTTTTCATGAGCTGTATGCCAAAATCATCAGTATTAAAACAATAAAAGACCTGAATATTTCAGTTGGTGTGCAATGAATTTAAAATATATGAAAGTTTAATTTTTATCATTATATTATGGAAAATAATGAACTTTATCACAATATGCTTATTTTTTGAGAAGGACCTGTATTTAGCAATTTAATATTCCTTATTCTCTTCTTAATTTCCTGACAAAGTGAGCACTCTGCTTAGAAAAGGATGAGAGGTTGTATCCCCCCCCCCCCCTCATCATCAAAAATGGTTCTAAAACAATCCGAAGCACGATCTATTATTTATTGCCTGTAGCAGAGCAATTTGAAAAGTTAAGCACTCAAATGCTATCTGACTAATTATCAGCACTCTTTATTCAGTACTTTTTATTATAACATACTGCTATTCTTTATAGATTTGTATGAGTTCTGTGTTGAAGTCATAAAAACGTTGTTTTTGCTATAAAAAAACGTAATTATCACCGATACCAGTTAGCTTCTATCATGATTCATTGACTGATACACCACAGATCCAGAAAGCCAAATTTCCCACTAATAACTACTAGGGCTGTCACTTTTGAGAAAAATCAAATTCGAACGGTTATCGAATATCAAGTAATGTATTCGAATATATTCGAATTTCTACGAGACCCCCCCCCCCAAAAAAAACCCCACCATAACGGAGATTCAATCACAAATTTATTAACAGTCTGACAGACATAAACAGGACTCAGGCCTGTCTGAAATTTTTTTTTTGACTTAATGTTTTAAACAGCAGGTTATCAATTTAATCTATATAAAGTGCCACTAAGCTACATGGAAAAAAACTGCATCGGAACAGCACGGCACAAACAATAACGTGACGGCTTAAACAGCAGGAGTAAGGCCTATAGCCTAGCCTCATTTCTTATTTCAATTCATTTCTTAATATTTTTTGCTAGAAACACCAATTTATCAACTTGATCTGGGTCAAGTGCGGCTCTCTTTTTATTGTCGATGTTCCCCACGGTGGAGAACACGCGCTCAGTGCGTGCACACGTGCCCGGCACACACAGATTTGCGCGTCAATGTTGAGAGAAGTGGTATACGGTTTAGCGGTACAACCCAAAATATTTCCAGACTCGACTTTTTAGATGAGTTGAGGTCGTAATTCTCCGCTCGGGCTGTCGTTCTGTGCGTTATCTTCCATTTTCAAAACAGGGAGGCTATTATTCGCTTGATTTGGTCATGGGCTTACGCTACAATACGTTTAGAGCGCCCGCTCCTGGATGAGATGGCAAACAATAATAAAAAACAAAAAACGGTCTAATCATAGACTGTAAAAAATGCGCTAAACATGGCACTTTAAAAACCGGATAGTTTATTTATAGTTCGAATACGGATATTCCACGTCATGTTCGAATGCATATTCGAATATCGAATAAAAAGTGACAGCCCTAATAATTACAGCATGGTAGTAGCGTTTATGTGAAGGCAACTATTGTCTTATGCGCAAGACTGTCAGCAGATCATAAACTTAGATGGTGCCTTGGATTTAATGTATAAATGAAACAATCTGCTTTTTATAATCGGCCACAGGTGACAATTTTATCCCGAGTTGCCTTTGTCGGTCACTGTTGCGATTTGAGAACTAACAAAAGCTTCTTATCGTAATCACTAATGCTAATGCACTCAAATCAGAACAATGAATGAGTCTGTGTGTACTGGCACTCTGGCTATAGTAAGTGATTTTGGCAGGTGGTGATATGATGTAACTCTTCGGAACTGCTCCAGCCAGAATCATGTTCCAGCAGATCTTTAGGCAGTGCCTCTCCCACATTCACCAGAAACAGCCCATTCGCAGAATCTACATGTGTAAAAACACACACCAACAGCAGAATTCGGTCAAAGGGGAGATTCCTCTATAGTTCCTCTATCACTGTAGATAACAACCCCCTCCCTGTTAACCAGGTCTCCACAGACCTTGAATGTGTTACTCATTAGTCATTTCTGCTGTCTGAGTTGCGGTATAGAGTTCCTGGAAACACTGTCAGTGCACTCGGTTCAAACGCAGATGAATAACTCTTGCATCTGACCAGGGGTGGTTAAACGAATTTGGTATTGATTATTGGCTTTCTCTGAGCTCCAGTGTTGATGACAGTCATTTTTTTTTTTAGCTCTGTCAGTTATCACTCTCTATCCACTGCGGTTTGTCACATAATGGTTTTCTGGATCTCTATAGGTAACCATGTGATTCTCTCTCACAGACCCCCAAAAAAACAACAACAAAAACCCACATCCAGCTCATAAGTCACCCCAATATCAAAAGGAATATGTGCGTGAGAGTTTTTTTTTATATGTATTAATAATAAGAAACTTTGGTAACATTTTACAATAAGTTTTTTTTTTGTTATCATTAGTTAACATACTTTAGTTAACATCAACTAAACAGTGAAAATACTTATAAAGCATTTTTAAATTTTGGTTCATTTGTTCATTTCACATTTTTAAAATCAAAAGTTGTATCTGTTAATAATATTTAATGGATCTGAGCTAACATGAAAACAAACTATGAACAGTTATTTTAATAAACATTAACAAAGATAAATAAATACTGTAACAAATATATTGCTCAGTGTTAATGCATGAACTAATGTTAAGTCATGGAGTAATGGCTTAAAAAAATCAGCTTTGCCATCACAGATATAGAATCCATTTTTTAAATTATATTAAAATTGAAAAAGTTATTTTACATTGTAATCAGCGATGCACCGTTTGTGTGTGTGTGTGTGTGTGTGTGTGTGTGTGTGTGTGTGTGTGTGTGTGTGTGTGTGTGTGTGTGTGTGTGTGTGTGTGTGTGTGTGTGTGTGTGTGTGTGTGTGTGTGTGTGACCTGCCGATAACGATTTTTGCAGATTCTGATGTTCTTTGATTGACAGCACATGCAAACAAAAATCTACTTTTCTTCAATGCAACATTTTATTTTCATAAAAAAACAAGTACAAATACTAATGAAATAAGAACAAATAAACACATTTCAAACAACAGCACAAATAAATGCAATATAATGAAGAGAGATCTGAAATAAAACACAAGCGCTATTTAACCGGAGCGAATGAGACGTGTGAGTTAGAGGAGACGGGTGTGTGTCAGAGAACGAGAATGTGCAGCTGACGTTATTGCCTGTGCAACAATATGTACCGGCTCAGAATCGGAAAGACTGGCCGGTGACCGGTTTGACCGATCATGTGGAAAATCGTCCGATTCTGGTCCCTGGCCGGTCAATCGGTGCATCTCTAATTGTAATAGGTTTTTACTGTGATCAAAAAAACGTAGCCTTGGTGAGCATAAGAGAGTTTGTGGAGAAACATGAAAAAAAAAAAAAATACTTACAGACCCGGACTTTTGAATATTAGTATAATGCATAAAGCAAATGAAGTTTTTTCCTTTTAGTGACATGTATTTATATCATTATTAAGCACATTTTCTGGACAGGTTTTGTGAGATGCTCCCTTGAGGGAGCATTCCTCTTTTCACATTTGAGCTCATGACACATTTGTCCTTTAACATGAACATTAATGCCTCACCTTTGGTCCAACATGGTGTTGAATTTAGTGATTCATAAGAAATGCTGTGTAGGCTTTATCCGGCTTACTCATAGTATCTGTATCTGCAGGCAATCAGGCCATATTTAGTGTCACTCGTTAACAGAGGCAAATGAGTTGATTAAACATCCTCAGCACGTGTGTGTCTGTGCTTCAGCACATTAATTTAGCCCTCAGGATCATTCAGTTACAGGGTGGGAACATCGTTTTTCACATAGATTTAAAAACAACATGCTGATGACTTCCTACTTTCAATGACTATCAATTATTTTAAATCTACTGTCACAGCGTGCGTACATGTAGGATGCTAATAAGCAACAGAATTATAGATAATTATAGTAGATAATTATTCTCACTTTCATTTTACAAGTTTAATCAATTCTAGAAAGGAGCTGGTAGAGGAGGAGGGCAAAAACGTCACGCAAACCCCATGATCCTCCATGGCAATCCAGGCAGTTTGGGTCTTGTCCTTATATTACCCATTCTTGTTGTCCTCTGTCAAGTCGTGGTTTGGAGCAACACGTTGCCTCCCTTCCGAGCGACTCCCAACTGTGCGCCAAAGATAAAATCATTGATATGATTGTCAACATTTCATTACAAATATGCTGTGAACATCCGCCTCAGACTGAAAAGTGACAGCAATGTCACAACATGTGCTGATAACCTTCTCTGAAATGTCCTTTCACTCACAAACTTTACTCTTTTGAAAAGTTGCCATGTGGTGTGTGCTTTAGATTTAACAGTGTTTATGAATCCTTGAAGGATTTCAAATTCTTGTTAAAAAAATTGAAGGCGTAAAAAGATCAGATATCTTAAAGGAGAACTCCGGGCAATTTTTAAGTTAATCTTGATCGTTAGACCTTTGTGGGTACTGACTATAGAAAAAAAAACGAACCGGATTGGTGCTTGCTACGCGGAGCTGCGACCGCGAATGCCCAGAGCTCCCCTCAGCTAAAACGGCAGTTATGGGGGCATCGACATAAAGAGCGTTTTTGAGCCTCGTAACAGACACAAAATGCAATTAAAATGTCTGTCCAACATGAACAGGGACCCTACATGTGAACAATATGCGTTTAGCAACTTAGCCATTGTTTCAACTCACCTAAATAGTCTTTTAGACGGCAAGCTGTAGTCTCGCGCTGCAGTCCCGTGCTGTAGCCGGAAAAGGTAGACAATGTCCAGGTGGGAGGAGCGTTGATCATGTGCGACGAGTCTTCGTACATGGAATGGCATTTTTCTTCAAACGGCCCCGCTGTGTTGAGTGTGTGTAGTCATCCTTGTCAAAGTGTTCACTGCAAATGCGGTAATCTTTAGCGCGTAGTACTTCTACGGGAGTTTGCACATCAAGTTGAAATACAACTAGCCACAAACTGCAGAATCTCGAGGTCATGGAAAGGAAGACGATGAAAATATAAGCTCTTATATTTTCGCATTCTGTTGTCACAATTCGGAAAGGCACAAACACGAACCATTTCTTCTTCACTTGTAATCAACTCTGATCTTAACTCGTCGCACATGATCAACGCTCCTCCCACCTGGACATTGTTTACCTTTTCCGGCTACAGCACGGGACTGCAGCGCGAGACTACAGCTTGCCGTCTAAAAGACTATTTAGGTGAGTTGAAACAATGGCTAAGTTGCTAAACGCATATTGTTCACATGTAGGGTCCCTGTTCATGTTGGACAGACATTTTAATTGCATTTTGTGTCTGTTAAGAGGTTCAAAAACGCTCTTTATGTCGATGCCCCCATAGCTGCCGTTTTAGCTGGGTGGGAGCTCTGGGCATTCGCGGTCGCAGCTCCGCGTAGCAAGCACCAATCCGGTTCGTTTTTTTTTCTATAGTCAGTACTCACAAAGGTCTAACGATCAAGATTAACTTAAAAATTGGCCGGAGTTCTCCTTTAAAGGGTTAGTTCACCCTAAAATGAAAATTATGTCATTACTGACTCACCCTCATGTCGTTCCAAGCCCGTAAGACCGCCGTTCATCTTCGGAACACAGTTTAAGATATTTTAGATTCAGTCCGAGAGCTTTTTGTCCCTCCATTGAAAATCTATGTGCGGTATACTGTCCTTGTCCAGAAAGGCAATAAAGACATCATCAAAGTAGTCCATGTGACCTCAGTGGGTAAGTTAGAATTTTTTTAAGCATCGAAAATACATTTTGTTCCAAAAATAACAAAATACGACGACTTTATTCAGCATCGTATTCTCTTCCGGTTCTGTTGTCAATCCGCGTTCATGAGTCCGCTGAGTCCAGCTTGGAACGACATGAGGGTGAGTCATTAATGACATAATTTTCATTTTTGGGTGAACTAACCCTTTAAGCCGCATAAAAAAAGGGGTTTATAGAGGTCTCAAAATTGTGTGTATTTTCAAAGTCAAATTTTAAGTAAATATGCAAGCTGCATGTATGCATTTAAATGCCATTATTTAACCTTATTCTACCTAGACTACCTATTCATATCTACTAGTGCTGCCACTAACGACTCACTTTCTAACTACTCATCTTTCGATTAGTCAACTAATCTAAAAAAAAAAAATCAAGTGTTTATTTTGTTGTGTCCATTTTATTTTGAACCCAACTGAAGGGCCAAAACATAAAATGTCACCTGTGCCATAAACAATATAAACATTTAAGTAAATGTTATCAAATAAAAAATTACAAATGTAAACAATATAAATAACTTAATTATTACCACATAAAAAATTACGAAATGGGATGTTTTCCACATTCCAAAAATAAATTTTTATATGCACATTTCTGAAATGCATAACTGATAACATCACTCTGAATTGTAAAGTAGATGCATGCATTTTCTGTAAAGCTGCTTTGAAGCGATATGTATTGTGAAAAGCGCTTTGCAAATAAATTTGAATTGAATTTGAATTGAAAGAGTCTGGACTAGCCTACTACGCTTAGCTTAGCTCTGCCTAATAATGAATCGAGCTGAAAGCAGGCAGACACGCAGCTATGCTGCTCACGTTTACACTTGTGTGCATGGCGGGGTTTAAAACGCAAACATTACTGCCAAAGTCCAAGTAGCCTGTTTAGCATCCAAAGACAGTCATTGTACGTCTCAAGAGTTAATAAACAGTACACTTGCCTTGCTTTAGCTTGCCGTTTCATTAATAATCATATACTAACGTTGTCTTTTCCTTTTCTGTCGGCGCATCTTCAACAACTCCTGTGTGTTTCCTTTTTAGGTGCTCATGCATTGTGGTTGTGCTCCTGTGATAAGCAAGTGAAGTTTGACTTGTACAGACCACTCTTTTGTTACCAGTTGGCCTGAAATACTCCAATACTTTGGAAGCTTTTGGTCTAGTGCTAATTCTCTGACTTGATTCGGAGGACTCACCTCTCTCCGCCATTTTTAATGTCAAAGCAGTGAAGGTGGGGGAAGGGGGTAGAAAGAGGATAGCAGATTAACCATCAGGGCGTGCACAGTGTGGTGTGTGGAGGTGAATTACTGTGAGCCTTTTGAGGAGGGAGACCAAAAATTAATAGGGGGTCAAAAGTAAAACGACACGTCGACTAAAAAAATTGACTAATCGTGGCAGCGCTAACTAATATCTACATTATTCAAACTTCATTTTGGATGAGAAAAAATGTTTAATTGTTTTTGTTATAAAACAAATTAACACCATAATGTAAAAAATTAGTTTAGCTCAAAGTGAAAAGAAAGAAACAAGAGTTTCTTTAGTTTTTTTGCCTACTAAAATTAGTGATGCTTCGAAAACCAATTTTGATGGATGAAATTACTCTTGACAGTTGTCAATCAGCATTTGCCTTTCTTTTTGTTGCTTGTAAACGTGAATTATCTTTCACCTACTTAAACATTTGTAAATGTGCAGTCTTTTGTCCTTTCATAGAAGTCGCAGAATGACTTTGATCCAGCTTTATTGGAACTGAAACAAGAGAGTTTAATGATCCCACAGTGCCAGTGGTTATTCGCTTTACAGGAGGTGGACTGGAAGTTAAAATACAGTCTCCTTTCCCAGTTTAATGTGCAGAGATAACTAGATGCAAGCCCATCCATAGGCTAAAGAGTGTAAACACTGTGGCGTTGTAACTGTAACTGAAGGATCCACAACGGCAGACCAATGTCATTTGCAGGACAGCGGTTTAAGGATCCGTAAAAGAATGCACTACGAGGCCTGCGATGGAGGTGTACTTGTTTGACTACACCAAGTGGGATCCATTGACCTGCTTCTAGACACTTCACACAAAAGAGGAAGAGCTCCATTTTTGGTGCGTCATATTTCCCCCACCCCACCATGTTCAGACAGACAGTGATGGATCCAGATCTCTAAGTAGGTCAGGTGAGGTGACGCGTTAATCTCCCTGGTCTAAGTTGATTTGATTTCCCGCCCTTCGGAGAGTTGGTTGCATCACAAGCAGTTTAGGCCAGCATCTGTCTTAATGTCTTGTGACAGCATTCACTAGCATGTGGCAACGGTCATTGTTCCTGCCGGATTGATTGGGTTGCTTTGCCTTTGAACTCGACCTGATTGTTCGATGTTGACGGAGGGATGTGAGCCATATGCTGATTTCTCCAAAAGCGTCTGGGGAAAATGTTGTTGACATAATTGCCTTGAATAGAGGACGAAAAATGGCACAATTGTCTGGATGTGGGGTGGCGGTAGCACGTCTGCTTCAGAGCTCTTCTGTTACCTTACCTTGTTTTACAAACAGCCGAGCGCTTCACATTTTAGGAGAAGACTAGTCGATAGCGTTGATGGCATTTTTGACTATAACAAGGCTAGAAAAATAGTATAAAAAATGAAATAGTTATATTGTGTTCCTAGGTGTGCATTTGAATTTAAAATGGATTCATCAATTCATTCTGAAGATTGCTCTGTAAATGTGAAGCAATGTTTGCCCTACAATACTTGGTTACATTTTTAATATTTAAATGAATCTTCACATCTATAATATTTATATGGGTGTTTAACTATTTTACAATCATTTTAATAATTTTAATATTTTTTGTGTATTTATTTATTTGCGAAATTATATTAAATGTGAAACGATGTTTACCTTATTGACATACAATATGTTAAGGGTACACAACATTTAATAAATGTAATTTATTATCATTTTTAATACTTTGTTAACCAATAACATTAATTCCCAGTATCAATTTTAGCAACCAGTATGCTATAATATTAATATAAACATTTTATATAAACATTAATAATAATAACAATGTGTATATGTAACAGTTAAAAGTGTTAGTATTTTAGAATATTGGTTGCTAAAATATTGAGATGGTTAAATATTCATATTTTTGGTATCAAATGCTGAATTATTTTTTAGATCCAATATTTGACAACGCAGCATTGGCTCAAGAATTAACAGGAGTTTGGGGCAGGACTATCTCTCTAATATGCTGTGATTGTGACTGAGTTTTAAGAGTAATGATTTACATTACATTCCAGCAGGCTCTTTATCTCTCTGTAATATTGCTTAAAAAACAGGTCAAACATGACACTTTTGAGACAGATTTTAATGCTTAGGCTTTTGGGATATTTTCCTCTGTGCTTAATTGGTGGAAGATGAACACTGACCATTGGACGCAAATTCCTCAAGACACTTTTTGCAGTCAGTGTTACACAAGAACACAAGCTCTCCAGGCTTCTCATTGTTCCCTGAGGCCCTAAGAGGTTTGAGAGGATCAAGTTCACTGTTGTCAAGGGAGTCGTGTGAAAAGCCCAACGTACCACTGCCAAACACACACACAACGAAAGGTGTAATCAGCCTCCTCTGTAGTTTTTTTGTAGATTTTCAGTGCTTAAACACTTTCTCCTCCTGGTTCAATGAGACGACTGTAAGTAAGCAAGTAGGCCATCTGCATGTTGACTTACAGAAGAGTGTAAAAACTGGCTCATTGCTGCTTTCAAAATATTGCTGTTTGCATCATTAGCCTAACATGTTAAAGTCATCATGAAACCAAAATTGTACCCTATGTACTGGACTGCCCTCGACTAAAGATTTTTCTATTCGACTCGTAGTCGTTCATTTAAGCGATCAGTCGACTAATCGAGCATTTAAATGAATAAGCCATAAATCATAATAATGAGCCTTTAACTGCCTATATAAAATTCATAGCCTTGCGCATATGCATTTCATATGGATTACATAATCTGAGAATATTTATTTTCCATTTATTTTTATGTGTTCATCAAAAGCAGACATTTCAAGCCCTTTAGTTTGCATTACTCTAATCTGTATGACCAAAAGTGACGGAGTATTTTAAGTTAAATGCGGTAATTGTGCTCTCCACACAAACACAGATATGCGCCTAATAATAGCGCACATTTATCTAGGTTAGCATTAGAGCCAGCGGACTTGTAAAGTTGCTACTACATGTTTCAAGTGACGTGCCATATTTGAGGTCGATGAATGATAGGCAAACGTTTGGACTTCCGGCTGTTAATGATCTGTCCGTTACAGTCTGCGTGATTTCGCCACTTCCTGTGGAGTTTTTTTTCCTGCATCTAACCAACTAATACAATTTTCTTTTCTAAGAAGCCTCTTCTAGTCGACTACAGTTAGTCAACTATTAGGGGGAAGCCCTAATATTTACTTTGTAAGCGCACATTACTAGTCTTGTGGTGAACATTTAATCCGTGCAAGTTAATACACAGAAAAAAAATTAGTTTGTCGAGGTAATCTTGAATCAAAATCTGAAAATTTGCTTCCACTCTGGAATGGGGTTCTTCTCTGATGACGTCAGTTTGACGGCTTGGGTTGAATATTCTTAACCGGCAGTCTGCTATGAGCGAGGGATGAAGAGGAGGTGCGCTAAAATAACACCCCTCCATCTATTCAACATTCTTTTTCACTCGGAAATACGTCACAGCACTCATGTAAAGTTGGTTGCAAATTCAGGTTCACAGGGATTTAAAAACTTTTTTTGCACTATTTTTTTTAACTACGTTCTTTAACTAACATGATGTTTTAAAAATCATTAAATTATATATATATATATATATATATATATATATATAATTTTTATTGTTAATAATAATGTTTATATTTAATTAAATGACTTAATATTTTAGCACAATGGTTGCTAAATCTATTAATGAATACATCTTAATATCTTGAAAAATATATTTAAAAACTTTTAGAAAATAATAAAGATGTGCTAAAATATTTTTAGTTTGCTACAGTACATGACATTTTTAGACTTAATAGATTTTTGACATGACATTTACGGTCATTAAATGGACTTTTCAAAAATAAAAAAATAAAAAAAACTTATACTAATTACTTTTTTATTTTAATTTCTTAGATTTTCTTATTTGCCATTTCTTGAGCAGCGGGAAAATGACTTGATAACCGTTTTCGATTTGTAAATTCCCCTGTGCGTGGCCTTCTTTGACATTATTGCAATAAACTGGCTTGTTATCAGTCTATAAAGCGATAGCGTTCTGTTACACCTTTCACCCAAACCAGTTAAATAGTGTTTCCTCTCAGACTTCCCCCTCAGCCTTGAATAACAGAACAAACTCCCTCACCCTGAGTGCCTGTGCTCCACTGTTACGCAACACACACCGCCTTTGATTATACAATGAAGATTACTCTACACACTAAGCATCCTCCAGTACACCAAAATGTCGTCCAAGGCAGAGGACATATCATGATATTTGCATTCCTGAGGGCGATTTACGAGGCACAGATGGCGCTATATCTCATGGAGAGATCCATGTTTGCCATGACCCGTTTCAATAAAAGCTCTTTCTGTGTCACGTCTATGAGGGAATTTCCCCACCTGTGGTTTCTTTACTTGAAATAATGTTGCAGACTGTAAATGCCTGATTTATTGAAAGGTAGCGGTCCTCCTCGGTATCGACGCGGCTGCTCGATTATATAGATGAGCACTCTGCACTGTTGCAGAGATTTAATTTGGCTATGCTGTGAGATAAACAGCATCGATTCGGTGGCAACGATTGGCCTGATTTGATTGGATGCTGCAGTATCTCTGTTATCTGATTGGCTTTGACACACTGACTTTTGACGATGCTCCTATTTGCATACTTTTGCATCATTTATGAGAGGGAACGCAAGCCAGGCGACTCTGAGAAGTTCAGCCAGCTAATTGAGCGTTCATCAGCAGGCTAAATGTCTCCAAAACAAGCTGTAGTCGTTTAAGAAGAGAACAGGTAGGTGTTACATCACATGACGGGACCGTCTAGAAATAGAACAAAACCTCATTGCTCAAAAATGATCACAAGCAAAAACCCTGAGGAGACGAAAACCATCCATCTCGCAAACAAACCACATCCTATAACTGCAAGAGCGACGGGGAAACACTTTCCACTTCACTTCTCTTTTTAAATGAGGATGTGATATGGAATGGCGGACACAGAGGTCGCGAGGAAATGGATAACTTTTCAGAATTAGCTTGTGGTTACGCAGATTTTCGGTGTGAAACTGAAAATGTTTTTGCTCAGTGATGCTCTTTTCTGGAGGAAGTCCAATGCTGAGCGGACATTTTGAAATTGAGGCTTAATGTAGAGTGTATTATTTGAATAAACCACCCAAAATTATACATGATTTAGCAAGTTTAGCAGTGTCCTTGAGAATCAAATGTGCTGTGTTTTTTTCTTTTCTTTTTTTCGCTTTAAATCACAGTAAAGTGAAAATGTTGGTCTTTGCACAGTTAAATTGTTCATTGTGTCAAATCTAGGTCAGGTTTAATTTCAAGTAAATGTTCTTGTGCTACAAAATTAAACACGTCTGTAAGTGTAAACTGACATCTTGACAGCTCTGTAATGCTAGTCACAATGAATCCAAGTGTCAAACTCAAGTAAACAAAGGTATTTTGTAGTAGCCCTCATGTAAACATTTTCAGTGGCAGATGGTTTTACTGCACTGCAGGTTTGGTGCAGCAGCGCCCCCACAGTGTAATGGCTACTTTAGGTACTACGACTTGTTATTCAGTCATGCAGGACTATGAAGCCCTTGGTAACCTCTGCTAGCATAATACACACTCAGGTTTCTGCTGACAAAGAGAGCTTTCACCCCCTTATTACACTGTAAAAAAGGGTTTTTTATTTACACTCTATTCATACCTCTTCTGTTGTCATTTTTAGTGTCATTCTGTGAGATGGCTTTCTGATGTTGTTTTTGTCCTTTCTCTCTCAGGCTTGTGTCCTGTGTGCTGACCTCATGGTGTAAGCAGGTGTGAAGATGAGTATTAGCAGCGATGAGGTCAACTTCCTGGTGTATAGATACCTGCAGGAGTCAGGTAAGTGCTGCTTAAACGAAACATCCCAAAATTGTATCCAAACAAACTCATCCATCTCTTGCCATCATGACAGTTAATAACGACCAGGATGTTAATAGATCCAAAAAGGACTAAAATATCACAAAGAAAGTATAATCGAAACAGTCCCCATCTTTTAAATCCACATGACAGCTTCTTTATGGCATTAATTGCGTAACAATTTTTTCATAAAATATCTACTTGTTTATTAAGTGAAAAAACAACAACAGCAGCACCATTCATATATTTTTCATATACTAGTGAACTATCCTTTTACTCTTTATTGCAGATCACTTGTGTATCTGTCACTATATGTCCTAACTTTTGAGTTTTGGGACACAAGCTGTTATCAGCATTGATTACAGTAGAACACTAGGACTGTTCACAGTCAGGGTGTTGTTTAAGGGAGTGCACATGATACCCTCCGCTGGAGAGAAAGTTGATCCTGCAAGCGTCACACTGAAGTGTTTATCATTCCCTCTGGCAGGGTTTTCCCATTCGGCCTTCACATTCGGCATTGAGAGCCACATCAGTCAGTCTAACATCAACGGAGCCCTAGTGCCCCCTGCTGCCCTGATCTCCATCATCCAGAAGGGCCTGCAGTACGTGGAGGCTGAAGTCAGCATCAATGAGGTGATATTACAGCTTCAATTACAGATCAATCAAGAACCTTTTTTAATTTATGAACAACCACATTTGCATATTTACATGTATTATGCAGATTAGTGAATCTTACAAATAATGCCCAGATACATTTGTTGGAAACATTTCAAAAAGGCCCACACAGTAGGGCTGAGCCAAAAATATTATCCCCATATTTTATTTTCCATATATCGATATTTGTCACGATACTCATTTACCATTAGTGGGGAAGGAAATGCTTTCCACATATTTGTTAGACCTTGAGAATGAATGTACTTTAAATTGTTTGTTTATAATTTTACTTAACACAGTAGCAACATTTTAATTTACCTTAAATTCTTTGTTTTACATTGTCTTTTTGGGGGATTCTGTGTTTTATCATAACTTTTATTTTGATAGTTTGTCGTGAAGATCTTTCAGTTTGTTTAGTGTGTTTTTGACAGTGGTTTTTCTCAAATTAAATTTGAAAAGCTCATGAAGTGACTCTCAAAGCAACACTGGACATGAAGTTCATGTCCTCATATATTAAGACGGCAGGCGCTTAAAACACTGTGAGCGTCACATCACGTGTGTGAGTTTGTGTATCAAACGAAACCACTGTTCATTCCCAGAGTCACGCAGAAATCACTTATTAGCGACACGCACTGACTGGGTGTCGTCACATTTATTTCTGCTGTCTGATAAGCTCTGGACAGTTTTACTCATTATGGATTAATCTAACAGCCTATCAGGGCTGGACTGGCCATCGGGCATACCGGGCACTTTACCGGTGGGCCGACGTGCTTTTTGGGCCGATACAGATCATTCTTAAAAGAAAAAAAAAATTTTTTGTCTGAACGGCCCATAATACTCGTACATCGGCGACCCATTCGTTTAGTTTTGCTTAATTGGCGGCGCTGGGATCTTTGTGCCGGTGTAATGCATTGGACAAAAAAAAGTCAGCGTAGGTTTTTTTTTCACAGACCGGCCCATGAAACACGTAGATCAGCGGCCCATTGGTTCTTTTCTTGATTAACACTGGTCCAATCACATCTTTAAACTCCTTCCCCTTTGGGCTCTGAGCGAGCCTGCATGTCAGTGTGTTTCTGTCAAAATAGTCAGAGATGGAGAAAAAACGCAAGGAATGTGCAGAGAAATAGTGTGAAAAAAAGAAACGGGCCCTTCAAGTGTCTGATGAGGATATTGAGGAGGATCAGGAGAGAATGAGTGAGTGTAGAGAACTGTGGTAAGAAGAACTAGGCAACGTTCAGAACACTTAGGCTATGAGTGTAGGAACCCATTACCCAGTTACGCTGTATTTACACATCTGCATTGTTGACAATACGCATTTTACTAGAATTGTAATGAGACGCGTTTGTAAACCATGTTTTCCGCCAAAATAAAATATCATGATGTGTTTATCTCTTTCAAGGATAGAAATTACAACATAATTAATTCTGAAAGTTGCTTTTTTTCCCAGTGCATTTGTTTTACAATATATGGCTAGTATTACTGTAATGGGATTATTATTATAACTATTATTATGTAGTAGTGTAATGCAGACAGACACTATATCACAGCTAAAAGAGTTTTGAGTTCTTCTTTGTTCAATTTGCACACTGATTATGGGTTGGAGCTCTTAATTTTTAACTCTCAAAGTGCACCACATTGATGAATTTAACATTAAAATTAATGTCGGTTGTGTTTATGATTATATGTAGTGGGCCAGTCTGGGCCAAAATGCCCAGGCCGATTTTTAGTCCCAGTCCAGCCCTACAGCCTATCATCTTTATCGACGTAAATTTTATACTGTTAAATGCATATATATATATTTGTATAATGCTATAAGTTCCGGTGGTTCTAAAAATAGGCTTCATTTTAATAAATGTAAAATTATAATTTCTTATTTTATTTGTTTATTTTGGATTGAGCTTCACCCAGATAAAAATATTGGTTGATGCACACAATCCCTTTAACGTAAAATGAGTGCATGGCTGACATGTTGACTTCTGTCTGCAGGACGGCACACTGTTCGATGGGCGGCCGATTGAATCTCTGTCATTGATTGATGCGGTGATGCCCGATGTGGTACAGACCCGGCAGCAGGCGTACCGAGACAAACTGGCCCAGCAACAGGCCGCCGCAGCGCCCTCTGCAACCAGCACCAACATGCAGGGCAACCCCAAAAACGGAGAGAACACCGCAAACGGAGAAGAGAATGGTGCTCACGCCTTACCGAGTGAGTCACCGAATGATTCTGGAACACATTACATGTTTATCATTGTTCTTAAAGGAGAACTCCGGTCAATTTTAACATTGAGCTCATTTTTTTGTAAATTTGGAGTGCTCTCGGTACAGAGAACACTTGACAAAAATCGGTGTTGCCTACACCGTGTTATCCTCTTTTTAAAATTTGTTTTAAAGTTTAAAGTTTTAGCCTCTTAACACCCTTGATGTGTCATTACAAGTGCACAGGCATGCGAGTTATTTTATTCAGAGTGAACACGGTGAATCTGACTGCAGTAGATGTGAAAGATATGAATTAAAAAGTGATGTTAATTCAGCCAGCTCACATACCTGTATTTACTTCCTGTTTTCGGTCGAAGTCCACAGTAGTCGATTTTCGAGTGCGCGCGCGCGCACGATCATTGGTAAATTACCATTGCTTAGTTACCAATGATCGCGTGCGCGCACTTTACAATCGACTACTGTGGACTTAAACCGAAATCAGGAAGTAAATACAGGTATGTGAGCTGGCTGAATTACTGTGGCTGTAAATCAAAGAGTTGTTTTGTCCTTCCTCTTAATGATAGACGTTATGTGATGATATGTGCAGATAACCATGCAGACATGATGGAGGTGGACGTGGATGTGGAGATCCCTCAGAATAAAGCCATGGTCCTGAGAGGTCACGAGTCGGAGGTCTTCATCTGCGCCTGGAACCCCGTCAGTGACCTCCTCGCCTCTGGGTCAGTTATACAGTCTCTTTAAATCACTGAATCTGTTCATCCATTCATCTCTACTGAGTACACAACAAGAACAAACTGATCCAATACCTGAATGGGTAATGACGCTAATGCTGACCTTTTTAAATGGATCGGTATCTGTCAGATGTGTCAATACTCTGGGTTAGTCATAGCGTTACCATGCACTTTCAAGCTCCAGAAAGGCTATACAAGTACTTTAAGTATAAAAATAATTTGGCACTCTAGTAACATAAATTGTAATTTGTTGTAGCAGTTTATATTTTAAATACCAATCCATTCCAAACAGTGTAGAATAGATTAATATTAATAAAACATCAATATTAGAAACTGTCAACAGATAGGTTGAGTATCGATATTGGGAAATATATATGTGATATATGTGATTAATGCATCTGTAGATGAAAGGGAAGTCAAAGAGTTATTTAATACTCTGGCTCTCCACAGGTCTGGAGACTCGACGGCACGCATCTGGAATCTGAGTGAGAACAGCAGTAGTAGCTCTACACAGCTCGTCCTGAGGCACTGCATACGGGAAGGAGGCCAAGATGTGCCCAGCAACAAAGACGTCACATCGTTAGACTGGAACGTGAGTTCAGCTCTGACAACACTCTCTCTGTTCTGTGTATATTGAAAGACTAACGTATTCACCTTGTGTTTTTCAGAGTGAAGGTACACTATTAGCTACAGGCTCCTATGATGGCTTTGCAAGAATATGGACTAAAGATGGTAAGCAAATGTATTTGCCTTCTGTATGAACATGCTTTTCTGTCTATTCAGCAGTCTGATAAATACAGAGTTCTGTCATGAAACTCTAGGTGGCGCAGGCTGATAGGTCCTTAACACACTCTGCTTGCAATCACATCATTCCCTATAGGGCTCGGCTGATTGGTTCCTTCTGTTTCAGTAGCTAATTAGCTTGCTGCTCAACCTTCAAATACTTGATCTGTATTTGCTGTAGCAGTTGCAGTGCGCTTTCAGAAACCCTCCACCTTCCCCAGCTCCACCTGTATAGATATGCTAAGTGTAATTCATGTACGCTATATTGTACAACAGCAGCATGTCTTTCTTGCCCACAGCAGTGTGTTGTGTATGTATTGGCAGTAGAAAGTCCAGTACTTTCTCTGCAGCAGCGTAGCAGATCTATTCCGCCAAGACCAAATATATCAACATTGTCATATCCATTATAATGCAAACACTCAGAGTTGTCATGACAGTACTGTGTTTATTCACAGGTAATCTGGCCAGTACCCTGGGGCAACATAAAGGTCCAATTTTCGCATTAAAATGGAACAAAAAAGGAAACTTTATCCTCAGCGCCGGTGTTGATAAGGTACGAGAAGGAAACTACAGTCTGTGAAGTGTAGTAAGAAAGCACTCAGAACAATAGCAACATGCTACAAACTACTGCAATACCGCATAGCAACACCCTGACACCTAAAACGATAGTAAATCTGGAACAGGGTTTCCCAAACTGGGGTTACTAAAATATTTGATTCAATGTTTTGTTTACCTGCATGTCTTGTGATGATAAACCAAAATCAGAGAACTATGAACATGCAGATGTTAAATTATTGAAATATTAACCTAATCTTTAGGGGTTATTTCAAGTAAACATTATAGGGGTTCGACTGACCAAAAAGTTTGGGAATCCCTGAGCTAGGACACTAGCATTGTAGTTCTGTAGATCCACTACCCACATTTTTTTTTTCAGAAAATGTAAGTATCTAGTGAATAATTAACCTAGTTAATAGTTTATATCAATTTATATCAGTCTAACCTGTCACAGATGAGTTAATATTTCCTCCTTTTCTTCAGACAACAATCATTTGGGATGCTCACACAGGGGAAGCCAAACAGCAGTTCCCGTTTCATTCAGGTTCACAGATATTCCACTTTATTATTCTTAATATTATACTAATATTGTGTAAAATGCTCTTATGCTGTGGCCTTTTCTGCCTTTCACTTCAGCACCCGCTCTGGACGTGGACTGGCAGAGTAACAACACGTTTGCCTCCTGTAGCACAGACATGTGCATCCATGTGTGCAAACTGGGCCAGGACCGACCCATTAAGACATTCCAAGGACACACAGTAAGAACTGTCTGCTCATCCCGCTGTTTCCTACACTTTCAGTCTGCCAAAGGGATGAATATCAAACTGTTTTTTCTCTGTCTCCAGAATGAAGTTAATGCAATCAAATGGGATCCGACTGGCAACCTGCTGGCGTCGTGTTCTGATGATATGACTCTCAAGGTAAATGTCCTTCCCACACTGCCTACACTATATAGGAATTCAGAATCGTATTTTCATATTGAGGAACCAAGATGAAAATACGAGGACATGGTGCACACTTCATAAGGTGTTTTGAAAATGCAAATGCTGTCCTTATGAATCTAAATCATTGCTTCTTCCAATGTTCTAGATCTGGAGTATGAAACAGGACACTTGTGTTCATGATTTGCAAGCTCACAGCAAAGAAATCTACACTATAAAATGGAGCCCCACAGGTCCAGGAACCAACAACCCCAATGCCAATCTAATGCTGGCCAGGTAGAGTCACCATCCTTTAATATCCGATTCACCAGCTGCAACTCTATGATAATAGCTACTACTATTTATAAATAGTAATAATGGAATTTTCCTGCAATCCATCCACTGTTATACATCTTCTGAAAGAGTACAGAATCTCCGGATCAAAAACAACAAGTGAAGCCGCAGAAACAAGCGATAGAAGATAGTTATATTTTTGTTATAGTGTATTCCCAGATATTCTCAGGGTCTGGGATCCATGAAAGTTGGGAAAATTATCAAAAACACAGCTACATATGACCTTAATGCATTTTGTGTTCACAATGTAAGTGCACTTAAAAGGGGACTATCGAACCAGAAAAGGGCGAGCCTTACTTAGAACACCTCCTCAAATTAACTAGACGCAAAAATACACCCTTAAGTGTTAATATTAATGCATATTCACCATTGTGACTAATTATAGACTGGTATTGGCCAATTTATCAGATTTACACTGCACCAAATGTGTTCTCAAGAGATGTATGATATGTTGTTGCCATATCAAGTGTATGTGTTTTGGGTTGAACGAATTTTTTTTTTTTTTTTTTGAAAGTTGACTACTCGCTGATGACTTTATTAATGAACAAATACTCGAGCTGAGACTCAAACGCACAGATATGGCACATGACAGCGCTGCCCACAAGGCTATTGCTCCTACATAACAGCTTATTTTTATCAGTTCTTTTGTCTTTGGGTCGTCATATTTCTCAGATTTCTGCTCGTTCTAAATCAGATACAGATAAAGTAGAACAGTAAAAATTACATTTATATGAACGCATTAGTAGAGAGAGAGCGATTGCGTGTGAATTGCACCTGGCAACATCTCTCTACTAATAGTGAAGCTGTGGGTTTTAGTTACTAAGAAATATATGTCAGACTTTTCAGCTTCTAAGCTATTTTCTTGATAAATCACAGAACTGTTAACAATACATTTCTGCGCTTCTGAATGTTTCGGTGCGCACGATCTGCATGTGAGCGTTACAATGCAGCAGCGCATTAGTTTAGAACGCCTATTTCCTTGCTTGTACAATAAGCGGTTTTAAATAATGCATTCACCTGATCAATTTTGAGCATCCAGATGGTATAATCAAACATATTTTGTGAAGCGTTCCCAGAGTATGCATTTATTTGTCATTTTAACTGTTGAAAACTGATCGTAAAAGTGGACTTCAAAGGCTTCTTATACTGTTGTGCAGAATAGGCCATGATCAGCGACTAGTTGACATTAATGCTCTGTTATGATGCTTAAGCTTGAAGTCGACCAGTCTGTGCAACTCTCTCTCTCTCTCTCTCTCTCTCTCTATATATATATATATACATTTTATAGATTTTGTCTAAACATTTCCTCTACTTTTTATATTTTGATTTTGGTGGCATATAATAATTAGCACTGTTAAATATAAGCTTTAGCAAATCTCAAAATTAATTTCTATCACTTATTAAACTGAAAAATAAATTGTTAAATGCTACAAGTTTCCATTGATTGGTTATCAGCCATACAATGTTTAAAAAACAAAATCACATTAAAATAATAGTTTAGGGGTATTTGCCAGATTTATTTTTATGTTGCATTCCCAATAAAATGTGTGCTGTTAAAAAAAGCCATCAATAACCTGAACACAAACTGATTGTGTTATTCTCTGACAACTCTAGTGCTTCCTTTGACTCCACTGTTCGGCTTTGGGACGTAGATCGAGGTATCTGCATCCACACACTAACCAAACACCAGGAGCCCGTGTACAGCGTGGCCTTCAGCCCTGATGGACGCCATCTAGCCAGCGGCTCTTTCGACAAGTGTGTCCACATCTGGAACACACAGGTAAGACCGGACCTTTTCTGATTCAGCAGATGTAGAGCAGATGCAAACACTGCAGCGTGATCAGAACTCTTTTGTCGGTGTCATTTCCACAGACTGGTGCTTTAGTCCATAGCTACAGAGGGACAGGGGGCATTTTTGAAGTTTGCTGGAATGCAGCAGGAGACAAAGTAGGAGCAAGTGCGTCGGACGGCTCTGTAAGTACAAGCTTCCTCTGTGCTGCAAGCAAAGGTTATGGATATGTGTTAGTGCCTATATACATGTAATCTTTTTTGTTTTCATTGTAGGTTTGTGTATTAGATCTGCGGAAATAGCGCTGCTTGCTGGAAGCCATGGACCGACTATGAATGTGTACATAGCCAAAATGACTGTCCCTGACCCTCAAACTGCTACAGTCCCTAGTGAACCATGGCCAGCCACTACAGACAAACAAACACAAGCACCCTGACGCCACGGGCCGAGCGCAGAGGATGTGATTCCAACCAGAGACATTCAAATGACTTTTGTAAGGTGGGAAAAAACAAACAATATAGCCGAGGAAGAAGAAAGACAAGAGGACTGGTGTATGTACCAAATTTGGAAGATATTTTACTATCTGTTCTTCAAAACCAATCTCATCAAAATAAACGAACGAAAGGATTTTAATCTTTGTTGGTAGTTTCCGTTTCAGTATGCAGACATATCAAGCGTTTTATTGTCCTTCCCCCTCTCTTTTTTTCACACATTTGATTTGACGTCACAGCTGCATGATTCCAGGATTCATGTTTTCCTCCGTTTGACACAAGTACAGTTATTTAGTCTTTTGGTACTGGATGTTTTGTGATTTCAACAGTGTGGGGACATGAAAAAAAATCTATTTTCAATCTTGTTCTTCGGTTTTAGTTTTTATGCTATGGTGTAATTGTTATCCCCCCTCGTATCCCCCCCCCCCCAACAAAAAAAACAAAAAACACGCACGCACATCTTCAGGAAATGCATCCGTTCACTCATACTATATTTAGTTCCCCTTAAAATTAACAGCAACAATTCTGTTCCTCAGGTCGAGACGTTTGAGCAGCCGAGGACCGTTTGACATGCATGCAGATTAAAAACAAAAGACTTGCTTTAGGTTTACAGTATTTCTAATTAAACATCAGATTATTTTCAAACATTTTAATAACTGGATTATTTACTTTGTCTCGCAAACTACATGCAGTTAAAAATACATTACATTAAACTAAACATTGAGCATGTTTTTTTATTGGAGAACTCAAAACTTAAAGCAAGTCTGATGCTAAGAACATTGAACAAACATCTGAATGACCATTATTTAAATGATTTTGAAGGTAAAACCACATTTTGGGATTTTCTGCACAACCATGTGAGATGATGATGTTCATTTACAGTAATTGCATGCATGAGGACAGTCTATACTAATGTGCTTTTGGTTTTTCTCAGTGTTTAGACGTTAAACTTCCATTGAGGGGGAAAAGTAGTCACAGACCCAAAGAGTGCAAAAGACTGTCTCTGTCCCATAATAGAGGCTCTGAATCTCTTTTTCCTCCCACAGAAAGACATTTTAGGACATCATATGATGTTTAACCTTGAATTTTAAACAAGGACGTGGTATTTGGTCTGTATAAAACTGATAAAAAAAACACATCTGAACATTTTATTTATTACAGCCTACGACAACAGAAGGGTGTTTGCTCTTCTCTGTAATCGCCCCAGCATCTGCCTGCCCACAGCAACCTTCAGTTCCCCAGTGTCATTTCTAATCATTATTCTTACTGCGTCTGTGTCTCCTGGACTTTTTGTACTCTTTTAAAACTTTTGTAATTCATATTTCTTTGTAGCTATTAAAAAAAGAGTAAATAAATAAGCAAAAAAGAGAAAAAAAAGAAACCCCAACAAACTACTGGAGGTCGGTTTGAGGGTGTACAGCTTAGACCTCAGTTTTGCTCACTCTGAGTCCCACGTGTTCTCAGATGTCCCCACACCTGACCTTTGTTTCCCCAGTCAAACGTTTTTGGTTGCAAAAATTCCCCCTTGCATTGCATTGATCTGTTGTCATTTGAATCAGATCTGAAGTCCAAAATAAAGTATATTTTGATATTACGACTGTGTTTTTTTTTCTCCTGATTTGTCTATTTAATATGAAGTGATGCTGTAAATAAACCTTCAGAGTCCCCAATGGATACAGTTACTTAAATAATGCCATTTTCATACAAGTTAATTTGATTCTTTAGGGTCTAAATGAAAAGTTTGTAAGATACTTTAATTAAAAATTTCCGTTAGTATTGTAAGAAAACACTAATTTTACCTGGTCAAAAATAGCTCTGTTTTCAGCACTCCATTTCAGTGCATATGTATGGAAGTAAAATAATGTCAAATGTTTTTGAAATAAAAAGCCTGTTGAATTGCACTACTTAGAAAAAAAAAATAGGCATTGCATTAACCATGCTTGCATTTTAATGCATTGTATTTTTAGGGCTTGCATTTTTATGGGCTGAAATTCAACATGGCTGAATATATTTAAGCTGTGAATATTTCAATTAAAAACATTTCAAACACATTTTCATTATTAAAAATTCAATAATCCATATTCACCCTTCATATTTCACTTCCAAAATATTCTAACTGTTTAAAAATACAACCTATAATATTCAACAGGCGGTTTTCGGTCCATTTTATTTCGCTTTGCAAATTCGCTTCTACAAATTCAGTGGTTCAAATTCGACAGTAAATTCAACATTGACGTCCAGGAACTGCAGGAAAAGCAGAAGATTGCCGAGCATGATCTCCATCTGCTGTTAGTCGACCTCACCAGAAGGGGGTGCAAGCGCTTGTTGTTGACGAAGACCAGCAAAATTAGAGCAAGTCATTCATTCATAAAACTCATTTACAGCAATGTAAGTTTGTGATTATTATGACGGCTGTTTTTGTTAAATTCGGTGCCTTCACAGTTACTTTTCCTGTGTAGCCTACATGCATATTTCTCTACCGTGAACGAGATCATAGTGTTATTCCCCGATGCGGATATACAGATCCAATGTTCCATTTTTGAGGTTGACATATTTCTCTTGGTTGTTTAGTTGCCTTAACTTTATATTGTGGCGATGTGCTGCATGCAGGCTATTAGGGTTTCCCTCAATACTTCAGGATTCCCCTGCTGGACCTGTACAATGCTTAACGTAGCTTAATGGACTAGTGATGTAAAAGTCCAAACTCACAGGCAAGCAGAAGGACTCAGAATAACGCGCACAGCTGAGCGTTTCCCAGTGATAGACTGGCATAAAGATGGCTTGATGTTGGACATTCGCACATTTAGGGACCGTCGCTAAAGTTTATACGACTTTGGTATACACGTTTCTAACTTCAATAGCATATGAATAGAACGACTTACTACATGCAGGTCCGGATTATCCATATCTGAGACTGGGCGAGTGCCCAGGGGCACCAGCCAATGGGGGGCACCAAATCATTAAAACAAATACTATACCTTTAATATATTTGTCATATTTTATAAATGTATATGTATTCATTATATAGTTATATATTTGATACATATATATTTAATACATACATATTTATGCATTTAAAAATAAAGAAATATAATTGCGATTTGGTAAGTGCCCCCCTACCCCTCCCCCGATCTTGGTCCATTCCACAGTGACACACTGCCGCCCAATTAGTCAATCAGACTAATTCAAAACGGACAGGCGTCAGTTAAGCGGTTGCGCTAAGAGAAAACTTAAAAAAGAAAAACAATCACGGCACATTGCCACTATTCATAATGTACCCGCAATCGCAAGCTTTTTTATTCAGAAACCGGCGGCAGGAGCAGAAGTAATGTTAACTAGCACAGGCCCTGAAGCTAACATATGCAGCGAAGTGTTTCTCCTGGTTTCTACGTCAGCGCTGTTTGATCTGATATCTATGGTTTATAACAGAACTCTGCGCGGAATCGGAATGTTTCTCGCTGGATCTCGTAGTGATGAATGATGTTAAAATTCTGAGGCGAATTCAATTGATTTCTTAACTGGATCGTGAGCGAGATCGGCCCGCGACTGGCAAGTTCTGGGCTTTATTTTACTGTCAGTAGTTCGGGGCGCTGCTGCTGCTCCACGGCCCTAATCATAGGCCTATATGAGTTGCGTATTTTCGTTTCACTTTCATTTTGTTTGCATTCGCTGCTAGGTAACGACTAACGATAGTCGATAGATCGCTCATTGCTCAGACGCACATAGGTTGTGATTTTTCTCCATCCCACAGACGTCTACGCGCGCTATTCTTGTCACGGATTTATTGAATTCCCTGCAGTATTTGTGGTGAGTCTTTACTTAAGCTGTAAGTTCATGTACATCTATTATCTTCATAGAAATACTGAATTTCAATTGTTCACACATTAAGTGTGAGGAGGGGGGCACTTAAACTGTGGTCACCCTAGGGCACAAAACTATGCTAATCCGGGCATGACTACATGAACACTTTATAGTTGATTTTATGACTGTGTCAGGCATAATGTGCAGCCTTTGGATTTTTGATATTTATTCAAATAAATTTAAGTTTGCTATTGAAGTTAGAAACGTACATGCCAATGTTGTATACAACTTTAGAGACGGTCCCTAAATGTGCGAATGTCCAATGTCAAGCAAATTTTACATTTAGCAGACACTTTTATCCAAAGCGATTTACAGTTAAACTAACAATAGGAGGACAACAATATGCAAGTGCTATGATCCCAGTTTAAGCTAATGCAATACACGTAGGCATTTTAGGACTTTTTTATATATATGAATGAGAGAGAGAGAGAGAGAGAGAGAGAGAGAGAGAGAGAGAGAGAGAGAGAGAGAGAGAGAGAGAGAGAGACTAGGGTTCCCACGGGTCATGGAATTTCTGGAATGTCATGGAATTTCAAAGGTCTATTCCAGACATTGAAAGTCAGGGAATTTTATATATTTTTTGTCCAAGTCATGGAATATCAGGGAATTTAGTTTGTTGCTTTAAATTTTAGTTTCCATTTATCAAAATGTAATTTTTCTATACCAATTCTCACCAGCAGGGGGTGCAAGCGCGTGTTGTTGACGAAGAACATAGCAACAGTTAGAGCAAGACATTCATTCATAAATACTCATTTACAACAATTGAGCATGCATTAAGTTTTTTGTGATGATTATCTGGGTCAGTATATATGCGGAAAAGATGATAAAGGCACAAAAGCTGTTTTTTATGTTTCATTCATTAACTTCATTGTTACTTTCCCTGTGTAGCCTTATGCTGCGTTCACACCGGACGCGAATAGCGTGTCAGGCGCGAGTGATTTCAATGTTAAGTCAATTCAAAGACGCGTTACGCGCGTAAAAAATTCCTGCGGCGCGAATGAGGCGTGGAGCGCGGCGCGGTAGACGCGAATACGCCTCATTCGCGCGTCAAGTTCGTGCGAATGGCGCGAATTGAGCGTCTGGCGCGTTACGCGCGAATGGTGCATTTTGTGCATTCACGCGTTTGACGCGAATTCGCGTCTGCCGCCCAAGTTGAAAATCTGAACTTTGGCGTCAATTCGCGCCGCGTTTACTAATCAGAAGCCTAGCTGCTTGCTGCTGTCACGTGGTGAAGTATCTGGATGCTTCAATACATTATTTTGTAATGGTTCTAATGCACAACAAAGCAAGTATTTTATCACATAAAACTTGATTTCAATATATAGACATTCATTTTGTATTGAATGCATTTTATTCCATATCTAGATTATATTAAATATTATTATAATGTGAAGACAAACATACTGCATTATACGTTCATGTCTGGACAGTGTTGTGTGTGAGAGAGAAAAAAATCACAGGACAGATTAATCACTTTTGGAGGCTGGCTCCATCATCAAAACAAAAATAAATGACAGATTAGGTGGATGAGTGCGAGGGTGATCCTCGCTCCGTGGCGGGACAACAGGTCATCAAGGTGGGCGCGGGACCGGCGTAAGTACCGCTGAAAGCGGCTGTCATCCAGGCGCAGCTCCTTGAGCGAGCAAATGGTGAAACTCGCCACACTGGGTCAAAGGGTCAGGTGGACACAAATACGGCGAAGATGACCCCTACGCCGCCGTTCTGCTCTCCATGGCAAATACAGAGCTGTGACTCTCTCGGTGAATGCTCGATCAACATAAAAAAGATGGCCGCCAACGGGTTTCGATTGTGACGCGCGTAAATTTCGCTTAAAACTTTTGTTTTTTTACGCGCGTCAAGAGCGAAATTGACGCGCGTAAAAAAACAAAAGTTTGAAGCGAAATTTACGCGCGTCAATTTCGCTCTTGACGCGCGTAAAAAAACAAAAGTTTGAAGCGAAATTTACGCGCGTCACAATCGAAACCCGTTGGCGGCCATATTTTTTATGTTGATCGAGCATTCACCGAGAGAGTCACAATCGAAACCCGTGAATGGATTCAAAGTGGTCAAGCGTATAACTAGACGTGGTAGGCGCGAATTTGACACGCTATTCGCGTCCGGTGTGAACGCAGCATTAGGCTACATGTTATCAACTTTTTCTAACATGAACGGGATTATAATCGGTTTCCCTCAATACCTCATCATACCCAAGGATTCCCATTCCATCAGGACAAAACACTTAACGTAGCTTAATGGATTAATACAGTGATATAAAATACCAAACTCGCACCTTATTGGGATGTATGTATAAGTATTCCCACATACATGTTAATATTCCTACATACACGATTAATCTGGGAAGGGTCATACCACTTTCATATTGTTGTCCTATATTGTTAGTTTAACTGAAACTTACGTCGCTTTGGATAAAAGCGTCTGCTAAAAGACTAAATGCAAAATTGGCTTGACATTCGCACATGTAGGGACCGTCTCTAAAGTAACATTGGTAGTCCTATAGGCCTAAACGTTTCTAACTTCAATAGCAAACTTCAATTTATTTGAATAAATTGCGCATTATGCCTGACACCTACATGAACACTTAACAGTTGGTTTTATGACTGCAAGTTGTTCTCTTCAAATGCTATTGAAGTTAGAAACGTGTTTACCAATGTCGTATGTTACTTTAGAGACGGTCCTTAAATGTGCGAATGTCCAATGTCAAGCCAACTTATGCCAGTATCACTGAGAAACGCGCAGCTTTAAACTTTGGCCGTTAAGTTCATATTCTGAGTGCTTCTGCTTGCCTGCGAGTTTGGTCTTTTATATCACTGTATGAGTCCATTAAGCTAAGTTAAGCGCTTTATATATGTCCAGCAGGGGAATCCTGACGTATTGAGGGAAACCCTAGTAGCTACTGCATGAAGCACAATTGCCGCAATATAAGGTTGAGGCAACTAAACAACCAATAGATATGTCAAACTCAAATGTAACATTGGATCTGTATACATCCGTATCTGTGGAATAACATTATAATCTCGTTCACGGTAGAGATGCATGTAGGCTACACAGGAAAAGTAATCGTGAAGACACTGAATTTCACATAAAACACAATAGTCACAGATACACTTACATTGTTGTAAATGAGTATTTATGAATTAATGGCTTGCTCTAACTGTTGCTCGGTCTTCATCAACAACACGCTTGCACCCCCTGCTGGTGAGGTCGACTGACAGCAGAAGGAGTTTATGCTCGGTAATCTACTGCGTTTCCTGCAGTTCCTGGACGTCAACGTTGAATTTACTGTCGAATTTGAACCACTGAATTTGTTCAATCCGCCTGTTGAATATTATAGGTTGTATTTTTAATCAGTTTGAATATTTTGGAAGTGAAATATGAAAGGTGAATATGGATTATTGAAATTTGACTAATGAAAGTGTGTTTGAAATGTTTTGAATTTAAATATTCACAGCTTAAATATTCAACCATGCTAAATTTCAGCCCATAAAAATGCAAACCCTAAAAATACAAAGCATTAAAATACAAGCAGGGTTAATGCAATGCATATTTTTTCAAGTAGTACAATTTTTTTTTAATTTTTTTTTGAAAAAAACAAAAGGGACAATACATATTAATGAACATTTTCACAAATGTAAATATGTCAGATTATAGCCTTAGGCTAATTTCCATCTGCAATTCAACAGGCTTTTTGTTTAAAAAACAATTGGCATTATTTTACTTTCATATTATAGGTCATGGAAATTCATCTTTTTAGTCAGTGAAAAGTCAGGGAATTTGACATTTGGTTTAGAGTGGGAACCCAGAGAGAGAGAGAGAGAGAGAGAGAGAGAGAGAGAGAGAGAGAGAGAGAGAGAGAGAGAGAGAGAGAGAGAGAGAGAGAGAGAGAGAGAGAGAATAGAATAGAAAGTGTTAGTATTAATTGATCAAGTGTTGATTTTATGCCAGTATATCATGAAACGCTCAGCATGAAACTTTGCGCGTAAAGTTTACAATCTGAGTCCATCTTCTTGCCTGTAGCCTATATATAGTAGCCTACAGCCTACATCCCCAATAAGGTGCAAGATTGGTCTTTCATATCACTGTATGTGTTAAGCGTTTTGTCCCAACGGAAAGGGAATCCTTGAGTATGAGGTATTGAGGGAAACCGATTATTATCCTGTTCATGGTAGAGAAAGCTGATGACATGTAGAATACACAGGGAAAGTAACAATGAAGTTATTGAATGAAACAAACAGCTTTTGTGTGTTTATCATCTTTTCCGCATATACTGTCTGTCACAGATAATCATTTCCATTTTATGAATGAATGTCTTCGTCAACAACAAGCGCTTTTGCACCATCTGATGGTGAGGTCGACTAACAGCAGATGGAGAGTATAGTCGGCAATCTACTGCTTTTCCTGCAGTTCCTGGACGTCAATGTTGAATTTACTGTCGAATTTGAACCACTGAATTTGTAGAAGCGAATTAAAATGGACCGAAAATTGCCTGTTGAATATTATAGGTTGTATTTTTAAACAGTTTGAATATTTTGGAAATGAAATATGAAGGGTGAATATGGACTTTTGAATTTTTAATGATGAAAATGTGTTTGAAATGTTTTTAATTGAAATATTCACAGCTTAAATATTCAACCATGTTGAACTTCAGCCCATTAAAAATGCAAGCCCTAAAAATACAATGCATTAAAATGCAAGCATGGTTAATGCAATGCCTATTTTTTTTCCAAGTAGTGCAATTCAACAGGCTTTTTATTTCAAAAACATTTGACATTATTTTACTTCCATACATTTGACATTATTTTACTTCCATACATATGCCTTTAAATGATAATGAGCTTCGCTCACTCCGCCCCTCTGTTCTGCTGGCGTTCTTAACAGCGTTATGACCACACCGCACGTGGAGGTTTTTCCTTGACAACAGTTGAGGGTATAGGAAAAAAATGGCAGCGGGAGTCTCTGAGGAGGACACATCTGTGCAACCGTATCAGTATGAACCGGAGTCGGAACAAGATGACGGCCCGAAGAAGTTCGACAATTAAGGCTCGAACATGACGTTTCTGAATGGTTGGTTATTATATTGTCACTTTGATCTATCTTTGTGTACTGGCAGGGTAGAGTAACTTAGTGAGATGTACGAACGCTATGTGTTTACTGATGTAAGTTATAACTTACGTACTCAGTTTGTAATAACACAATAACCATAACTCGTTGTTCATTATAAACGTGGGATTATGAATTATATAGAGAACGTCGTACATAGAAAACATGCCGTATGTACCCTGAATGTAAACCTTAGCGGCATTCATCGTGAAGCGTTTGCAAAGATTAATATAAAGGTTAATAAAATTTTACACTTACTTTTTCTGGAGGTTCAGGAGGGAGACATGAATAGTTGGTAACGATTCTTTTTTCAGGAGCAGCTTCTTATCAAATCAGCTTTATAAGTTACTTCCTTCGTTAATAAAGCAGTCTGGTGAGAAAAGATTTGCGAATCGCGCAAACATGAAAGCACTGACGTTGCTCGTGGAGAATATTCCCTTCGAAAACAAAACTCAGCCACTGTGTCTTCAGCGGTTCGGATTTAGGAACATCAAAATGACTGCCGTGTTCGTTATTACACCCAAGAACAGAACACCACAATCGCTTGGACGCAATTCTGCTCCAGTGTATCAACAATGACGGACTATGATGACTGACAGCTCACTCAGGACAGGGATCTGTTGAAACGCTGCTGTCAATCAACAATCGTGGGAGGGGCGTCCCGATTGAGTGACGTCACAAAATCGAACGGCTCAATTTGAGGCAGGGGAAAACATATAAGGAGATTAAAACAAAAACACTGGATAGATTTTTATCATTATATGATGGTTGTGTACAGGCACTGCCAACACACATTTCAGTACAATCAACTTGAAAAAGTGCATTTACCATTATATGACCCCTTTAAAAGAGCAGTTCAGGCGAAAGAGAAAATCCATTATGCACCATCATGTCATGTTAATTCAGTAATTCCAAACAGTATTGGTTTGTATCTGGTTAATCTTGCTTCACTTCTTAACACGAAGGGCATCTAATTAGGCATATAAGATATTGCTATCGATTTTCCACTGTAATATGTCGAAGAAAAGCTGCTTAAACTTGAGTTTGGGGTGAGTGAGATTTTTAACGTCTTTGAAAGTCTCATGCTCACCAAGGCTGCATTTATTTGATCAGAAATTAGTAATTTGTGAAATGCTACGATTACTATTTTCTATTATAATGTATCCTACAATATAATTTTTTCCTGTGATGGCAAAGTTGACTTTTCAGCATCATTACTCAGTCTTTTACTCCATTACTCACTCAGACTTTTAGCCTGAATTCAGAAGCTATTTATTTTTTTAGATATAATAATCAACACCCAACTCATTGTATGAAAACATATAAACTGAACATAAGGCAGTTTTTGCATTAACTTATATTTCAATAACAAATTAGAGTAAAAACATAATTTACACAGTCGCTGTCATTTTCAAGAAAGATATTTTAAACATACATTAAATAATCTAGATACCATTAACAGGTTAAGTAAAATATAATATATAGGCTAATATAGTGCATTTATTTAGTGCAAGAGTTCATTTCTCTAGGAACTGGATGACTTGCCTGCTGAGGTAAATAATGGTATATGACAAACTAAGCTGTTCTCTTTCAAATATTCGCTCGGTATCTCACTATGGGAACGCCTCTGGGTGTGACAGATCCTGGAAGCACCAATCACACTGCGTCTGTCAGTTAACAGACCAATCACGACAGTGATGCGGGAGCCCCACCTCCCTAATATAAACCACTGCCGGGTGGTCCCTACTTCATTCTCGATCTCTTAACTGTGAAGATTAAATTGGAAGCTATACTTCACAGCATGACCTGTATTCAAAATAGTCGTTTAACTGTTCTGAGACGAGCCGTCAAGGTACGTCACCAAACGCAGCTGTTTTGTTAGTGGGTCTTTTTTCACTGTAACAGTGATATTTTATTTGATTCTGGTATACTAAGAGAATTAACGTGTTACGGCGTATTCTCTTATACAGTATATCCCCTTTTTCTGAGTTGCAAGTTGTGGTCAGCTTGGATAGGCTACTATTATTTGCTATGGCGACTACTAGTTCTGCAAGTGGCGGACCGAAAGCAGAAACTTCACGTCTGTGTGCGTGCGGTTCAATGATATCAGGCACGGATCCTCATCCGTTGTGCATCGCATGCCTGGGGGTGAGACACGCTCAGGCAGCCCTTGCGAACTCCGAGGGCTGTCCGCACTGTTCTCTCTTCCCGTCAAGGGTGCTAGAGAGAAGAGTGCACGTCGCGGCCACTAATAAGGGAGATCCCTGTTTTTCTCCACCGCCCGCGGAAGAGACTAAACAGCCCCCTGCATCATACAGCTGGGGCGAATTTATGGACGAAATCTCCCCCCAACTACCTCCCCTCTTTGGATCTTTTACGGATGTAAGAGAGGAGAACAATGATGATGACGAGGCCATCGCTCGTCTGTTGGAGGATGAAGGTGAGGAGGATGACGATGATGTGATCCTCCCGCGAATCCCTCCCGGCCTGGCAGCGCGTTGAGCGGTGGTTCACCCTCCCCAGCTCAGGGGGAGCTCGACCTACTGGAAATGTGCCGTAGGGCGGTGGCAGGGACGGAGAGGGATCTCTATGACGGCAAGAGACTGCCGTCACGTGCCCCACCAGTTAAACCGCTCATTCCAGCGGTCCCTGTGTGCGTTTCAGAGATGAAACGTTTCTGGGATAAGCCTTTTTCACACAGAGTTCCTGTAAAAGGTTTTTCCAGGCTGGATGTTGATAACATGGAGGAGTTAGGGATGTCAAATTCCCCTCCTGTTGAGCTGTCAGTTGCACATCATCTCCACCCTAACCGCAGGACAGCCTTTTCCTCAGCTTCAGCTTCACTGCCAGGACACACTGATTGCCTAGCAGCCTCAGTTTTTCAGAAGATTTATCGTTCTTCTGCACTGGCAGTGAGGGCTCTTAATGCCACCTCTCTCCTCACTGCTTATCAAGCGGAGCTTATGGAAGAGATGGGGAGGCAAATGGATGCTGGGACACCAAACCCAGCCCTCTGGGAGGAGATTTGCGTTATTGCTGATCTCAATCTGAGAACATCCAGAGGTGCGGTCTAGAGCTGTGGCCGAAGCATGGGCCTAGCAGTGGTCAGTGAGCGAGCTCTCTGGCTGGAGCTCTCAGACAGAGAAAACGCAGACTTCTTGGATGCTCCAATTGAGCCCAAAGCCCTTTTCGGGGGTTCGGTCACTGCTATGCGACAACGGTGTGATCTGAAGAAGCAAGAGGGTGAGGCTTTCCAAACTTGCCTCCCTCGCAGACCCGCCGCTAGGGTTTCTCAACCACCATGGTCCAGGTTTGAAGCACCCCAGAGGGGTGGTCGTCAGACTTCAGAGGCCCTAGACCTTCTCAGCCTTAGCAGGCTGAGCCACAGTCTAAGCCAGCTCAGCCGAGGGGAAAACCTTCCTTTGTAGCGGCTGCAGCCAGATACCGACCAGCAAACCCTCAGGGAGAGCAGAAACGGCGAGCAACCTAATATTCCGTTATATTCAGAACAAATGAGCATGAGCAACATGCACTCACAGAGTATCTGTTGTTAATCCTCCCTCAAAGAGAGCGGTCATTTTCTCCCCCTCCCGCCAAGAGAAGGCGTTGGACACGGAGTTGTTCACAGGAAAAAGTTATCCAGTGACCAGTTCAGTTGTGAAGTTTGCACCAGTTCCCCCAGTGTCTCACAGAGAAGTTATCCTCCCTCCACTCACGGGGTTACAAAAGAGGGCAGAGGGCTGTTTTCTAAAAGACATGTTTATTATTTTCATAGAACACAAGTTCCCTGTGCATCCAGGCAGTGGGCCGAGGGTACAGCAATGTTTGAAAAGAAAAACACACACAAAAACTCTCTCCGTCTCTCCGTCCCATTCTGGATTTACGGAACCCTCAACGAACACCTCAGAAAATACAATTTCAAAATGTTGACCTTAAAAGACGTTATCTCAAATTATTCGTCCCAAGGACTGGCTTACGTCAGTCGATCTGAAGGATGCATATTTTGACATAAGCATCTACCCGGCACAGAAAATTTCTCAGGTTTGCCTATCGGGACACAGCCTACGAGTTTTTGACAGTCCCGTTTGGTTTGTCTTTAGCTCCAAGGGTTTTCAGCAAATGTGTGGAAGCAGCGCTCACACCGCTGAGAGGAATGGGTCTGAGAGTGTCAGCATATTTGGACGATCTGCTGCTGTGCTGCGTCATGGCAACCGGCAGAGAGAGAGACAAAATGCTCTTGTCTCATTTGGAGAGCTTAGGCTTCAAGATAAATGAGACAAAAAGCTGTTTGGTGCCCACACAAGAGATAATTTACCTGGGTCTCAGACTGAACTCGGTCCTCTATCAAGCTTTTCTGTCCGAGGAGCGCATCAGGTCAATTCGCGGCTGTCATTCCCTTTTTCAGAAAGGAAACGGAGTTTAATTCAGACTGTGTTTACGTCTTCTGGGGCTGATGGCATCGACAGTTTCTGTCATTCCACTGGGACTCTTACGAATGAGGGAGTTTCAGCACTGGACAGCGGCGCAGGGCTTGTGTCCAAAACGCCACCTCAACCGCAAAGTGACAGTGACGTCACTCTGCATGCGCTCTCTCCGTCAGTGGAGAGATCGTTTTTTTCTCGAGTCAGGGACTCCGCTGGGAGCTTTCTCTCTGAGAAAGGTGGTTACAATGGATGCGTCGCTCACAGGTTGGGGTGCAGTGTGCGAGGGCAGGATAGCGAAGGGGAAATGGCCCGTCTCGCTACAAAACACACCCATAAACTTCCTGGAACTGTTAACAGTGTTTCTGGCACTGAAACATTTTGTGCGGTTCCTAAGGAACCACCACACTCTGATCAGATCAGACAACACAATGGCGGTGGCATACATAAAATCTCCAGGGAGGCACACGTTCCCATCTGCTTCACAGCCTGGCACGGAAACTAATCGTATGGGGCGTGAAGCATTTTCATTCACTGTGGGCAACCCATGTCCCGGGAATAATGATTGTGGGGGCGGATCTCCTGTCCAGAGGAAATCCTCTGTATGGAGAATGGACTCTCCACCCTCAGGTAGTGAGCCAGTTGTGGGAGAGGTTCGGCCGAGCTGCCGTAGATCTCTTCGCCTCGCAAGAAAACACTCAATGTCCTCTATTCTTCTCTCTGGCGAGAGACGGTGCTCCTATGGGTGTGGATGCTCTGGCGCACCCGTGGCCAAACGGACTACTCTAGGCGTTTCCTCCTCTGAGTCTGATATTTCTAACTCTAAAAAGGGTAAGAGAGTACGGTCACTCATTCATAATGATTGCCCCGAACTGGCCAGGGAAGTTGTGGTTGACGGACATAATTCAACTCCTTTGCGACCAGCCTTGGCCTCTTCCTTTGCGCAGGGACCTCTTCTCACAAGCGTGCGGGGAGATTTTTCACCCAGCCCCAGACAAAGTGGCTCTTTGGGCCTGGCCCGTGAGAGGTTAAACTTGAGTGTGAAGGGTTTACCTCCGAGGGTGATTGAAACAATTCAGAACCCACAAGCAGCTTCAACGCCCTCTGCATATGATCGGAAATGGACTGTGTTTGAGAGATGGTGCGCACACAGACACATCGTTCCTTTTCTCTGTTCTGTCACGGATGTGTTATGTTTTCTGCAGGAACTTTTAGATAAGGGCAGAGCCTTTTCAACTGTTAAGGTTTATCGTGCCGCAATTTCTGCGTGTCATGTGGGGAATAACGGAAACACTATAGGTCAACACCCGCTTGTATGCAGGTTTATGAGAGGTGCACGGCATTTGAACAGGGTTTCAAAGCCATTGATTCTGCCGTGAGATCTGTCTGTGGTCCTTAACACACTATCTCAGCCCCCTTTTGAGCCTATAGAGCAGTGGTCTCAAACTCAATTCTTGGAGGTCCACAGCTCTGCACAGGTTAGCTCCGACCAGCTCAAACTCACACCTGCAAGGAAGTTTCTAGCAATCCTGAAGACCTTGATTGGCTGGATCAGGTGTGTTTGATTAGGGTTGGAGCAAAACTGTGCAGAGCTCTGGCCCTCCGGGAATTGAGTTTGAGAGCACTGCAATAGAAAGTGTTGAATTAAAGCTCCTTTTGATAAAGGCTGCTTTATTATTGGCTCTTTCGACCGCAAAGCGGGTTAGTGAATTTCACGGGTTGTCGGTTCATAACTCTTGAATGCGGTTCGCTATGGATTACTCGAGAGTAACTCTCAAAATAAATCCAGCGTTTGTGCCTAAAGTTAGCGAGTCAGCTCTCATTTATTAACAGGTGGATTTACTGGCTTTCCATCCGCAGCCTTTTTCCTCGTCAGAGGATGCACGGCTTTATTGCTTGTGCCCTTTCCGTGCTTTGCGTCACTATGTGGAGAGAACGAAAGCACTAAGGAAGAGTAATCAGTTATTTGTTTCATGGGCTGATTCTCATAAAGGGAAACCTATTTCGCGTCAGTGCCTGTCTCACTGGGTAGTGGAAGCTATTATATTAGGTTATAATGCCATGGGTCTCTGTTCTACGGAAGGGCTGAGGGCTCATTCTACCAGAGGTTTGGCTACCTCATGGGCACTGTTTAAGGGCGTTTCAGTTCAGGACATATGTGCAGCAGCAAGTTGGGCTTCGCCTCACACATTTGTCCGATTTTATAGACTGGATGTCACTGAGCCACCACTGGCTCATTCCGTCCTAAGTCTGTAAAAAAAAAAAAAACCTTGGGGTGTGTTTATGTTACATACATCACTGAGTTGGTTGACATGCCTGATTCAGACAGCATATCTGCAATACGGGAGTTGTCTGTATCCCATAGTGAGATACCGAGCGAATGTTTGAAAGAGAACTTTAAGTTACTTACGTAACCACGGTTCTCTGATAACATGAGTGAGGTATCTCACCACACTTCCCTCCTTGCAGTGCACGGAAAAGAGATATGCAGAGAATGAAGTAGGGACCACCCGGCAGTGGTTTATATTAGGGAGGTGGGACTCCCGCATCACTGTCGTGATTGGTCTGTCAACTGACAGACGTGGTGTGATTGGTGCTTCCAGGATCTTTCACGCCCAGAGGCATTCCCATAGTGAGATACCTCACTCATGTTATCAAAGAACCGGGGTTACGCAAGTAACCTAAAGTTTTATTGACGTCTTTGCGCTGCTGAATCACTGGTTGAGCGATTACACGAGTTATGATGTCTTTCAGTAAGTATACTTTATCTTTCAACATACCTTCAGGTGTCCATTCATGTTTATTCTGTAACTGAGGAAGAGATGATCGCGTTTACTCGCGCTGCCGCTTGAAATGAGGAGTCTAGTACAGTGATCTGTCACGCCACATCAAAGAGCGCCAAAACAGCATTTATTGTTTGAATTTCATGATCAAATAGACAGAATTTGAAAGATTACACCTTATTATAGACCTTAACACAGAGCATGCTATTATTTGGTGCTAATGGTGGTTAGGCTATAAAAACTGAATTCGTTGTGTGTACACAAGACATGGGGTCCAATGAGCCAGGGCAGCAGGGGGCTGGGCAGGGCGTGTTCTGTACGCCATTCGAGTATCTCGATACATATCGTGGGTTCTGTATCACGCTTTTTCAGTTCGGTCAGAATATTGAATACCCCTAGTGAGTGTGTGTGTAATTATATATATATATATACACATACATACACACACACATTTATATTAATATTAATTAGATAATATTAGCAATAGCAGAATTCCTGTTTTTGGTTGAACTATTCCCATAAGAAGCCATAGTTTAATAATAATCATGCTTTATCATTAGATGCAAGTAATTTTGCCAAGAAGGATATTTAACCATTTATTACATAATAGCAATAAAAACAATTTTAAAAACAGAAAACTGTATAAATAAACTAAAGCGGCTTGATTTATACATGCGTAAACATCTCAGACCTCTTGAATCAAATCACTATATTTTATTCTGCGGTTTATTCCTTGTCAAAACTTTCCAGCCTTGTTTGTTAAATCACAAATTATATACTGGACAACGATAATAGCCCACGATTCCCTTAAAGATCTTTGTTAATAATAGCAGCTTTTCTGGGAACGTTGCTATGGTTTGATCGTGCGACTGTGGACTTAATCACCATGCATTGTTGACGATCATCAAAAAATGCTTCCATAACTCACTGAGAGTACATGCAATTTACTGGATTTAAATGAAGTGGGGGGGATATGAAATATATTTTTAGTATGCATGAATGAGGGGCCATTTTGCCAGAAGAACAACTATAAATCTTTTGCACGAGACATCATCATGACAGCAGTATAAATGACCGCCTGAGGCTTGTTCTGTGATCAGTGTGTGCTATTGATACACTGCCATCCACAGTAGTGAAAACATTAGCGGTGTCGTATGTTGGGTTTGGTGTGAGGTAATAACTGTCCATTCCTGAGGGATCTCAGCTGTTGTCCCACCTGATATCCAGTCTCTCTCAGCTCTCTCATCCAACAGAAGAATTGGTGTGGGGGACGAGCGACACGTTCTCAGTGATCTCTATGATGGTCTGGAAGATGTCGTAAGCCACAGCGAACAGGAAGTAGATGGGCAGCAGCCAGTGGAGCCTGAAGAGTCTCTCGCTGGCCTTCAGAGGAACCGCCAGATGCCTGTAAACATGAAGAAGCGGTGAAACAGGAGAACGGATGCACATGGAGATCCACAGACACTCAAATGTACTCACTTGAAGCGCTCAGATCTGGAGGACCTCAGCATGAGGAAGATGAACAAACCCACCTCTGTGTTTAAGGAGAACGAAACCACTTTGTCAAGTATCACAACAAATCCCTGTGAAACAGAAAATAATCAGGATTACATTAGAGTCCATGGCTTGAACAAGGTTGAAGTCAGGGTTGTCACTAGGGTTGTTTGAGATGCGCCTTGCCTCGCCTTAAATATAGGCGAGAGTAGGCGGCTGCAGTGAGGGGAGGAGTGAAAAAAGCGCAGGCAAGCCGGACAGTTCTCACTTCTTGCAGTGGATCTGACACCTGCGAGATCAATGATGGATATCGCGGGATTCACGCTCGTGCACAGTGTTGCTAATAAACTGGATGTAATTTAAGTTCTGTTGCTTTTATGTGAAAATAAATATAATGAACAAGACACCTAAAGTACTTGTTATTTAATTCCATTCCAAATAAGTGTTTATCAATCATTTTTTCTTTAATACAGACATAGGCTATGTGTTATATATATATATATATGAAGAGTTCAGATGCAAAAGCCTCTAAGTGCCATCTGAAATTTTCTTCTACAATGATCATTTTTATCAAGCTCGTATATTTAAGTTCAGTAATTTCACTTAAATGACAATTAACAGGTAATTTTCAATGACATTTAATTGAAATTAATGAACTAAAATATACGAGCTTGATAAAAATGGTCATTCTAGAAGAAATTTTCAGATGGCACTTAGATGCTTTTGCATCTGAACTCTTCATATATTTAATAAAATTACATTGCATAACCCATAGAGATCGCACTGTCCGATAGTTTGGGATAATTCACACATAACATATATGTATATGCATATACACATAAAACATGATATCAGAGTTTTAAAATCAAACATTTTAAAAGAGAACAATACATCACGGTTGTTTAAACCAATCAACATTAAGCTGTGTCGTCAGCAAATCGTTTCCCATCATGCTTTTGATCAGCGCAGTCGGAGGAGAGCAACTGCGCGCGACTGCAGAATCCGACATATGCGCCTTGCGCTCGCGAGAGCTTTTTGACACACGTCAGCATGACATCAGAGCAAGGCGGACCGCACTCGGACACATGTGATCGGTTCTGCGCAGATTTTGCTCATCTCAAACAAGCCTATTGTTAGCTAAAATTTAAAAGTAAACTTTTAGTTTTGGAAAACACTTTATTTTAAGGTGACAGTTACACATTACTACATGTACTTACTATAGTAATAACAGCAAATTATGCTTAATTATAAGTAACTAGCCCTAAACCAAACCCTAATTGTAACTCTTTAGAAAGTACATTGTAACTACGTCACCTGAAAAAGTGTAACCTTAGTTCCCTTTCGTTGTCACTCCGAGTTACGTCGGATGACGACGAATGGGGTTTCGCTTAGAAAGCCTATCAACTTCGAGTATTACAAAACGAGCCAATGGCAAAGAAATGCCATGGGTCTGCGGAATTTGCATGGCGTAACTCCGCCCCACCTCGTGGGTATAAAAGGAGGAAGCCGGCAGCAAGCAGATATGTTTTCGCTTCGGAGCCAAGTGTATTCTTCTCTCCACAAGCCATCTCTGAATTGTCAGCTTTACAAACGAGTACCTCGAGTGTTGGTGTGACGGCGATCTACGGCGAGAGCGTGCTTCCTGCTGATCTGTTGCAGTGGTCTGCCAGTCGGTGCGTTTCTCCCCGGGTGCTTCAACACTTGAGTTTTCTCTCACTAAAAGAGCTTACACGTGGCACGTCTTTTTAAAGACGGCTCGCCCGTGCATTTCTGGTTGCAGCGGACTGGTATCGGACTCTGATGGGCACGAGCGCTGTCTAGTGTGTTTGGGCTTTGATCATGCTTGAACAGCGCTCGTGGGTGACTCATGTTCTCGCTGGGAACGTGATCATCGCGTCATATATAGGTCGAGACTCGGTGAACTCGCAAGAGTGAGAGTCCCCTCATCCACCCCCCGATCTTCGGCTGGTGGCCAGGGTGACCTGAGGGTTACGGTCTGGATCTAGGCGCCGACTATGTGTCCGTGTCCCCAGCCCCCCTCTTCAATGACGGTGCCCGCTAGTGAACTGCTGATTCCCGCGAGTCTACCCTCTGGTGGCCCGCGTGTTTCAGTTGAAGCTACAGAGGAAGATGCCATGTCTGTTGCAGCATCACTAGGTGGGTTTGAGTCTTCTGGAAGTGAGGGCTCGTCACAGCTGCCACCTTCCGGTGTGCATACGGCTGTGCCTGAGTCTGATCCGGAGATGACGACCATGCTTTCCTGGGACGATGGGTTTTGGGTAAGGCCGCCGACCCTCGTCCACGGCAAACCCCAATACCTCTCTTCCCGGACGTGCATGATGAGATCTCGAAGTCCAAGAAGACCCCCTTGTCTTCTCGGGACCGCTCGCTGATCTCATCCGCCTTTCCTCCCCTCGATGGGGCCGCTGCCCATGGGTACACTGGGGTTCCCCCGGCTGAACGCTCTGTTGCGATGCTATGTGTCCTCAGAGTGCTTCTTCTCGGCGCAATCCTAAGCACCCGCCCGTGGCCTGTAGTTTTTCGTCTACGCTTGTGGCGAGATCCTATAGCGCCACGGGACTGGCAGCCGCCTGCTGCATGCCATGGTCATTCTGCTGGTCCACCTGACCCAGATGCTCATGGACCTGCACGAGGGCGGGACTGACCCAGGGCTCTTCACTGAGCTGCGCGCCGCCACTGACCTTGCTCTCTGAGCGACGAAAGTGGCCGTACGCTCCCTGGGTCAGGTGATGCTCACCAGTCTGTGGCTGAACCTGTCTGATGTGCTGGATGTCGCGCGGACCCGTCTGTCCGACATTCCCATATCCCAGGTCGGCCTCTTCGGCGGTGCGGTTGAGGGCTTGCCCAATAGCTCTCAGCCGCCTATGAGCAGAGTGAGGTTGATTCTGTCCCGACGGCCCCGCCGTCCGCTCAGATCCCTCGTCTGCCCACCGCCGAAGGCGCCCTCCCGCGGCTCCCACCCCGCCCGTTCACGGGCCGGCTCTGGGGGCCGCGGGCGGACGCCACAGCCCTCTCCAGCCCCGCCCCCCGCTACACGCCGGGTTAAGCGGCGCTCGTGAGACGGGCACCTCGGCGATGGAGCAGACTGAGGTTGATTCTGTCCCGACGGCCCCGCCGTCCGCTCAGATCCCTCGGTCTGCCCACTGCCGAGGGCGCCCCCCCGCGGCTCCCACCCCGCCCGTTCACCCGGGTCGGCTCTGGAGGCCGCGGTCGGACGCCACAGTCCTCTCCAGCCCCGCACCCCGCTACACGCCGGGTTAAGCGGCGCTCTTGAGTTGGGCTCCTCAGAGATGGGACTCATTTCTTTCCAGGAGTTGGTAGCAGGACCACTCCTTTCCCCGGGGAGGGCCGGGGAAGAATCCTTATTCTCCAAAGAGCTGATTCTCCCGTCTCTGAGCACAGAGTTCTCGGACGTCACAGAGCGCCGCCCACAAGCCGTGCTCTCCTCGTCCCCCTCTGTCCCAGAGGTGGTTGACATGGCGTGCCGTCCACGGACCGCTTCGCCGCTGTCCCCCTCTGTCGCCAGACCCCTGGCAGAGCAGGCCCCCGCGGGACGACCAGCCTGGTCCTCCCCTGGCCCCCTCTGCCAGGGCGCGGTTGCTAACTGTGCCCCCTCTCCGGGCCGCTATGCCGTCCACATCTGGGCCAGTTACTCCGCTTCGCTGCCCCTCCGGGGGGACGCCTGTGGCTCGCATGATCCCGTTGGTTCAGTTCCTGGGAGCCTGGCTAGAGCTTCCCCGTCTGTCCCACTGGATCGTGCGTACCGTCAGGCTCGGCTATGCGATTCAGTTCGCACGGTCTCCTCCCCGCTTCAGGGGAGTCCGCTCCACTTTGGTTGGTGGCAATGCCCCTATCATGAGAGCAGAGATTGCCACCCTGCTGGCGAAGGGTGCAATCGAGACTGTCCCTCCAGCCGAGATGAGGTCCGGCTTCTACAGCCCCTACTTCATTGTCCCCAAGAAAACCGGTGGGTTACGGCCAATCCTGGACTTGCGCGTGCTGAACCGCTCCCTTCACCGGATGCCGTTCAAGATGCTCACCGCCAAACGCGTTTTCGAATGCATACGGCCCCAGGATTGGTTTGCAGCGATCGACCTGAAGGACGCCTACTTTCATGTCTCCATTTTTCCTCGACACAGACCGTTCCTCCGGTTTGCTTTCGAGGGGCAGGCATACCAGTACGCGGTTCTCCCTTTCGGGCTAGCCCTGTCTCCTCGCATCTTCACGAAGGTCGTCGAGGCGGCCCTTGTTCCCCTTCGAGAGCAAGGGGTTCGCATCCTGAGTTATATCGACGACTGGCTGATCCTAGCTCACTCTCGAGATCAGGTTTGCGAACACAGGGACCTAGTGCTCCGGCACCTAGCCCGTCTGGGCCTTCGGGTCAACTGGGAGAAGAGCAAACTTTGCCCCGTGCAGAGGATCTCTTTTCTCGGTATGGACATCGACTCGGTCGCCATGTCCGCGCAGCTTACGAGCGAGCGCGCGCAGTCACTGCTGACTTGCCTAAGACAATTCGAGGGCAAGAGTGCGGTTCCACTGAAACTTTTTCAGAGGCTCCTGGGGCATATGGCATCTGCAGCCGCGGTCACGCCGCTCGGATTGCTTCATATGAGACCGCTTCAGCTTTGGCTTCGCGACCGAGTCCCGAGGTGGGCATGGCAACACGGCACGTTCCGAGTACCAGTTACTCCGACCTGCCGTCAGTTCTTCACCCCGTGGTCGAACCTCGATTTTCTCAGGGCCGGTGTCCCCCTGGCACGAGCTTCCCGGCATGTTGTTGTCTCAACAGATGCCTCCACCACGGGCTGGGGCGCCATGTGCAATGGACATGCTGCTGCGGGCTCCTGGACAGGACCCCAGCGGCTGTGGCATGTCAATTGCCTCGAGTTGTTGGCAGTACGCCTTGCCCTGCACCGCTTCCGGGCGTTGCTCAGGGGTCAACACGTACTAGTCCGCTCAGACAATACCGCCACTGTAGCGTACATCAACCATCAAGGTGGTCTACGCTCCCGCCGTATGTCACAACTCGCTCGCCACCTCCTCCTATGGAGTCAGAAGCATCTGAGGTCGCTTCGAGCCATCTTCATTCCCGGAGCGCTGAACTGTGCAGCCGACGAGCTCTCACGGCTTCAGCCCCTCCCTGGAGAATGGCGACTCCATCCCCAGTCGGTTCAGCTGATTTGGGACCAGTTCGGGGACGCGCAGATAGATCTGTTTGCCTCTCACGACTCGACCCATTGCGCCCAGTTCTATTCCCTGACCGAGGGCACGCTCGGCACGGATGCTCTGGCGCACAGCTGGCCGCAGGGCCGCAAGTATGCGTTTCCCCCAGTGAGCCTTCTTGCGCACACTTTGCGCAAGGTCAGGGAGGACGAGGAGCAGGTCATTCTGGTTGCCCCTTACTGGCCCAACCGGACCTGGTTCCCCGAACTAGTACTCCTCGCGACAGCACCTCCCTGGCCGATCCCTCTGAGGAAGAACCTTCTTTCTCAGGGACGGGGCACCCTATGGCACCCTCGTCCCGATCTTTGGAACCTCCACGTGTGGCTCCTGGATGGGACGAGGCAGGTTTGAGTACCCTACCACCAGCGGTGGTGGCTACCATCACTTCCGCTAGAGCGTCGTCCACGAGACACGTCTAGGCGTTGAAGTGGAACCTCTTCGTCAACTGGTGCTCTTCTCACCGAGAAGACCCCCGGAGATGCTCGATCAGTGTTTTGCTTTCCTTCCTTCAACAGGGGCTGGAGCGAAGGCTGTCTCCCTCCACCCTGAAGGTCTATGTTGCCGCCATTGCCGCACATCATGACCTCATCGAAGGTAAGTCGGTAGGGAAGCACGACCTGATCATCAGGTTCATGAGAGGAGCGAGGAGACTAAATCCTCCTCGTCCTCCTCTCGTTCCCTCTTGGGACCTCTCAGTGGTTCTAACTGCCCTGAAGAGTGCTCCCTTTGAGCCCCTGCAATCAGTCGAGCTTAAGTTCCTGTCTATGAAGACAGCGCTCCTGGTTGCACTGGCCTCCATCAAGAGGGTTGGGGACCTGCACGCATTCTCCGTTGACGAAGCGTGCCTGGAATTTGGGCCGGCTTCCTCTCACGTGATCCTGAGACCCCGGCCTGGATATGTGCCCAAGGTTCCTACCACTCCCTTTCGGGACCAGGTGGTGAACCTGCAAGCGCTGCCCTCGGAGGAGGCAGACCCAGCCTTGGCACTGCTCTGTCCAGTACGCGCTCTCCGCGCCTATGTAGACAGAACGCAGTGTTTCAGGACCTCATACCAGCTCTTTGTCTGTTATGGTGGGAAGCTGAAGGGAAAGGCTCTCTCCAAGCAAAGGTTGTCTCACTGGATAGTGGACACCATTGCTTTGGCTTACCAGCAGCAAGATCGACCGTGCCCCCTTGTTGTGACTGCCCACTCCACCCGGAGTGTGGCGTCCTCTTGGGCTCTAGCGCATGGCGCCTCGCTAACAGACATCTGCAGAGCTGCAGGCTGGGCGACACCTAACACATTCGCCAGATTCTATAATCTCCGAGTGGAGCCTGTGTCCTCTCGTGTACTCGCTTCAACCAGCTAGTACCGGACCCGCTCAGGTGTCTTCGCTTGCTCGCCATTCCACTCCACGGACTGGATACGTGCGATACTTTCCTCAGGTGAGCTTCTCCGAAAGCCCTGAGCTCCTCCAGCACTCCTGACGTCGGCGCCAGTGTCTATTGCCTGTGCGTCGGCTAGGTGCCTCCCGTGTGCATGGTCCCTCCTCTGAGCGACCCCCACATGTGTATTTCCACTGTAAGCCTCTCTGAGCGTGTGTCTTTCCCTTGGCAAGCCACCTTGCCACCCCTGGGGTTGAAATATTCCACCTGCGGCTGGACACCCCAATGTTTTCCATATGCTTCCTTCGGGTCATATGTGTATTCTCTAAGTCCCCCCCCTCCGGGCTGGCATTAATTGCATACTTCCCCTAAGCTTGGGATATGCTTCCCAGTGTACCTTGGTATTCCTGTGTTATATGGAGTCCTTTGTCCAGGCTGACAGGGATCTCGATTTACGCAGGGCACTGGAAGACAGCTGAGAAGGTGGCGTGATTAGACTGGTAACCCCATTCGTCGTCATCCGACGTAACTCGGAGTGACAACGAAAGGGAACGTCTACGGTTACGTATGTAACCCTCGTTCCCTGAGTAGGGAACGGAGACGTTACGTCTGCCTGCCACTTTCCGCTGTACCGCGGGGATCGCCTGAGCTCAGTCTTGGCTCCTCAGCGAAGAAACATATCTGCTTGCTGCCGGCTTCCTCCTTTTATACCCACGAGGTGGGGCGGAGTTACGCCATGCAAATTCCGCAGACCCATGGCATTTCTTTGCCATTGGCTCGTTTTGTAATACTCGAAGTTGATAGGCTTTCTAAGCGAAACCCCATTCGTCGTCATCCGACGTAACGTCTCCGTTCCCTACTCAGGGAACGAGGGTTACATACGTAACCGTAGACGTTTTTTGTAATGAAAATCAGTGTCATATCATTGATATACTATTAAAGTTGGTTACACTTTATTTTAAGGTGACATTGTACTTATTTGAGCTAGTACAATATAACTGAGTAATATGAATAAACCATGTACTTATTATAGAGTGACGGTTAGGGTTTGGTTAAAGGGTTAGTTACTGCTAATTATGCATAATTTACTCTTACTACCATAGAAAGTATGTGTATACACGAACAAATAAAGTGATATCTTAAAGTTGTGTTAATATTTTGAGTTAGATTAATTTTTCTATTTTCCTCACTTTAATCTTAGTTATTTTGTTTAAATGTTTAACAAGTTTTTTTTAAAATTAGTTTTAGTTCTTTTAATACTTCAGTTAACTAGCAACTAATAAAAATGACAAAAGCACACTAATTTCAATTACCACTAAATTTTAAATGAAGACACAAAATGTTAATAAATACTATAATAGTATATAAATTATACTAAAATAATACTGCTAACCGGTTGCATAAACACAGCTGCTGAGTTAAGACTGTGCCTTAAGAACTAGTCTGACCAACTAGAAATTAGTAAGGGCGAATCAGTTCTACTTTTCCGATTCAAATAAGACCAATTTATGTTTATATGTAATTGACTTTACAAAGTTATAACCAGCCTTGAAAAAAAAAAAAAAAGTTAGATGAACAACTAGCCTAAGCAGTTTATGCAACCAGCCACTGATTTATATTTTAACATATTACTACCATATTATTTTAATACTGTATTTTTGTTAGATCCATGTTTTCATTTTTCACAAAATAATAAGTGACAAAATGTCACCTGTTGAGGACCAATGACTTGATAAAGCTGCTTGATAAATTGTTACATTTATTCAGCACACATCCTTCCTCTGTCTAACAAGATGTATTGCAGTTTGAAATCAGTTGTATAGAAAATGAAATATTTGAACCTAATACACATGGATCATAATCACATATTATCAGTATAAACTCCAAGCATCAGCTTCACATGAGTACTGACCTTCGGATCACAAGCTGAAACGACAAAAATGAGGCCGAAAGCCAGAAAGGACAAGAAACTGCTGAAGAACCTGGAAGAGAGGAAAGCAGAGAGGTTGTTGAGTCTGGGAGTTATTGCGATTTATCAAAGCCAGTGTTTTTAATGCACCAAAAGCCTTTTTTATTAGCAGAGTAAAGGGATATGCTGGCTGTGTGAGCGGTGACGGGCTGTAAAAGCTTAAAGAAATGGTGTGTGAAATGATCTGCCAGGGCTGAGTCCAGAGTTTACCGTCTGCAGTGCTGTAAGCTCTGGGCTAATGTCCTCCGCTGTGAGCTATGGGGCAATAGCCTCGCCAATGTTCTCGCCATCCATTCTGCATTCTCCGCCCAGTGTGAGCCGACCAGACCATCGACTGAAACAGAAGGTGACGTTAGGTCATGAAATTAGCACACGTGTGTGTGTGTGTGCGTGTATGTATGTATATTAGAGGACATTTATAATTTTTTTCAATAAAAAAAAAAAAAGTTTTATATTGTTGTTATGTTTCACAATATTACTCTTTTTTTGGTGACAAAATGCAGCATTGGAGAGTATAAGTAAAAAATTTTTTTTTTATATATACGTATATATATATTTATAATGTATTATTTTTTATTAATACATATTCATATACAATCTCATTTTAACCACCAATGCTGCATTTTGTCAATATAAAATACATTATATTACTAATATATATATAAAATATTTAGAAAATATGAATAAAAATACATGCATATATACACACATATATATGTATGTATTTTTATTACACACACACACACACACACACACACACACACACACACACACACACACACACACACACACACACACACACACACACACACACACACACACACACACACACACACACACACACACACACACACACACACACACACGGCTCACTGTGACCTTAATCTCATTTTTCAAGTTAAGAATAATGAGTCTTTTGAATTAACCTGCTCTGCAGCGTCATAGTTACTTCATAACACAATACGGTTTCACACTAGCAACTAATCGCCAGATGTGAGATCACACTCACTCAACACTAACAGATGGAAATGTCACATGCAACTCACTGGAATGCGTTACAGAGGCTATTTGAATTCATACCGTGGTGAGCCATGGTTGGACATAATTCACACTGACACCCTCGGCTGAGAGCTTTGCTGGACCGGGCCCAGAAAGAGGCTGATAGATGCAGCAGACAGTGTAACAGAGCCAAGATCAGGACAGGACACACATAACCTCCAGTGGAGGCCGTGCTCATGTGTAGGACTCAATAAACTATAATAATGCTACTCGATGGTAACTGATCAATTCTTTCACAGATTTATTTATTTTTATTTAACCTTTTTAGGAGCAGACATTTCAATATATTTGATGCATATAAAATATAAATTTAAATAAGACTTTAAATTTATGAGGACAATATATACGTGACCCTTATTTGCTTTCGTAATATGTTCCTGATCCCCGTTTATATACGTTCCTTATTTTTAATACATAATCATCTTTGTAATCTTTCATCAAAATGTCTAGTTTGTCTTAGCAATTACTTGAGAATTAACTTACATGCATTTGTTTTATCAAACACCATTTTTTCCAAAGAATCCAAAATTGATTACATTTTTTAAAATTCACATTTTTCTGCAAGGAAGAAAGGCTGCGTGCAAAATCGAACTCTCTCTAGAATAGATACTTATATAGTATGAACTTAATCTGTACTACATTCTCCATGTTGTCATTATCATGTGACCTACCAGCGTCAGTTACGTCGCTTCACTGGTATTCATAATCCTCTCCCGTGGCTTCATGGGATACTAAAGTGTCCATCGTATGCACATTTCCGAATCTCGCTGGAAGTAGCAGGTCATCTAAACACATTTTGCTGACTCTTTTATGAGCACTGTGAATTTCAGACATACTTATTTTGCCACATACTGTTTTTCAACTACTATATAGTAGGGAAGAATGTGCTGTTGAATGCAGCCAGGATGTGATTTTAAAGATGCACTCATTATTTTTTCCTAACAGTTTTACCCCAGAAGAAATTGATTAGATCTTCCCACACACGCACGCACGCACACTTAAAATGACAAAGTGTCCTGATAAATAGATGGGCATATAATGATGAACTCACTCATGTGCTTCATGGCTGTGCCCATCACAAGGAAGCTCACAGTTACACTGATGGTGATGAAGATCTGGATCAGCTCTGCCACCCATGAGAACCGACTGTACCTCTGTCTTATGACCTGTGGAACAACACACCAGCACGCCACATTTCAATTACCAGAAACAACTCATCAGCAGATGGAATTCAGCTGTGGAATAATGCTCACGGTGAAGAATTAGTGTATGCTGAAGCTGTTATACCACCAGGTCACCACTAGATGACACCATTTGTCTTTTTGAGCACGACTGAACTGGTACATGGAGTTTAAGGGACTGCATTGAGCGTGTAGCAGTTCATCTGCACCATTAGGTCTGTACGTGTTTAACAGAAAACAGAAAAAATATTAAAATAATAAAACCCTTTACGCACAATTAAAATAATCCGAAATCATACAAATGCAATGTGATCCACAATCCCACAATAACAACCAAGATAAGGCGAGTCAATTATCTGATCAAGAGCAAACCTATTGACATTTAAAGACCCCCGTCTTCTTCTCACCTTTCCAGAAGAATCAGTTCTGAGGAGCTGCTCGTGTGCTTGAGGTCACATTTACTGTAGAGGTGAAGTTTTAAAGGTCAGCACTGTCTCAAACAGATCATTATGCCATATTTTTTGGGCTAACAGAACAAAACAAAACTGTTTTTAGCCAGAACTTTGTGCTCAAAAGGACTTTGAGCTCGGGGGCAAAGGCACTGCACATTGAAAAACGCAACTTGAGGAAAATATTTGCCCATCAATAAAACAGGATTTAACTCAAAACAGGCTGTGTGTGGGCTAGGAAATTTGGGTCTCTCCAAGTATAGTCTTTCTGTATTCTGTTCTTATTCGTGTGCGAGTGCCCTGATCTCTTTGTGGTTGGCGGTTCTGACTCATATCTGACATTTTAATCTTTCAGTCTCTGGAATCTCAAGGCTCTTTTCATGTGCTTCTCTCCATCGCCTCTGCATGTTAAGAAATATTTTGGTATTTCTGCTCTGATATGCCAAATCTGGTTCTTCTGGCTCGTATTACTTTGATAAATCTTTATAATAAAATTGACTAAGACTCAGTAGTAGGGCTAAACAATTAAACGAAAAAGTTGTAGCTTCATAATTTTCAACCTTTTGTTCTATAATCCAAACAAAAAAGATAAATAAATAAAAATATATATATTTTTTATATATAATTTGACAGCAAATGTAAGGTGGTCACCGTATCATATTTTGTTGATCCTGGGACAACATTCCTGTCAGAAAATTTAGTCTAACTGTATCCCTACCCCTAAACCTAACCCTTCCCATAACTTATCCCTAATATCAGAGGGAAATGATAGGTGAATAATACTGACGTAGCAGCACCTAACCCTTGTTGTAAGCCTAAACTTGACATAAACTGTAAACTTGTCCCTCCAATATGATTGGTTGATTGTTTATTTCCAGGATCAACAAATATGTTTTTCCAGGAACATGTTGTACTTAGTTATATACCTATATGGTTTTTATATATACCTATTTGCTTGAGATGGATGGATGGAATTCATATGTCACATTATACTCCAATTTACCTCAAAGAATACTATGGTAAAAAAAACTAAAAAACTAAAAACAGTTTACATCTTCGGTAAAAGAACAGAACATCTCAATTTTTTCCTCACAATTTAATTTATATCTTTATATCTCAGAATTCTGACTTTATAACTCTGAGAAAAATAGTCAAAATTGTGAGATAAAAAGCAAAGTTCCATAAAAACACATCTCCAATTCCAATTTCCAAACGCATTTCCAATTCCATTTTTAAATACTTTTGTTACTTTTGTTAGATAGTCCTCAACCATAAAGCAAGTTCAAAAAGTACTGAATCATTTCCTTTGAGTATAATAATCTCCTAGCCATCCCAGGTCAGAATATTCATGCACATTCACCATATGCACTATACCAAGAGATGCCACTGGCTAAGTCCAATCCTTTAGAAGAGCTCTGCAGCCCCTGGTCAACTGCTCTGGAAAAGTTGAGGGGCTAGTCTAAAAAAAAATAAAAAAAGAGCAAATGGAGTGGTATAGGGAGCCAAAGGTCCGCAGAGAGGAGTCTCAACGCCTCACTGCCCCTAAATTAGATTACAAATTCTCGCTCATGGCACAGTCTCAACGCTGGCCCTCAGGCAAAAGACTGCACATTATTGTTTAATACGTTGCCTCTGTTCTGCTGCCACCGAATACTCTCACACACGGGGATTTAAGCACATTCACGAGTCGACAGAATTAAAGGGCCATACACTAATCAAAACTGAAGGAAAAATCTGGAAAAACAGCAGACATTGATTGACATTTGTACAAAACAATATCACAGCCAAAATAAATGTACTCACCCTTTTTTTAAACATGTACAGTTTTATTTCTTTGTTGGAACACAAAAGAAGAAATCTATAGCCGGTTTTAATATGCGCAATGAGTTTGAGACCAAATAACAAAATATCACTCTGTTTGTTAAACAAAGACTTGGAATATAGAGTACAAACTGTGGACCACTTTTATTATGATTTTTGGAGCTTGACAGTCCCTGGTAACTCTCTGCTTCTAGAAGGAAATATAGATATACTATATTGTATAATATAATATATTGTAAGGAAATATACATTACTCTGCTAATATACATTACAGATTTGGGGTCAGTAAGATTTGTTTAAAATAAATTAATACTTTTATACAGCAACGATTCATTAAATTGCTCAAAATGTGGCATTTTTGTTGTTACAAATCATTATTTCAAATCAATGCTGTTTTTTTAAAACTTTCTAATCACCAAAGAATCCTGAAAAAAAAGTATCAGTTTCCACAAAAATAGTATGCAGGACAAATGCTTTAAACATTGATAATAACAAGAAAATATTTCTTGAGCATCAAATCATATTAGAATGATTTCTGAATGATCGTGTGACACTGGAGTAATGATGGTAATTTAAATATTGATCAAATAAATGCAGCTTGGATAAGCATTATAGGAGACTATGTTAATTTTTTTTTTTAATCTTACCAAAACCAAACTTTTATCATAAAGGTTTTGAAACTGCATGAGGGTGAGTTAATGACTAAATTCATTTTTAGACAAACTATTCACTAGAGATATCTAAATACAAAACATGGCTGCTCTCAGCTTTTTTTTCTTTCATTTATACAAGCACCTATTAACAGATTAACAGAACCAATGATGGATGATCTGATGAGCGTCGTAATCTAGTGTGCTGGAAATGAACATAAATAAAACATGATCTACATAAATACAAACCAATAAAAAAACATATAGATGCAGGCAATTTGGCAATTTTTTAACCACGTTAAGGGAATATAACATCACTGCATCATAAATTTGAGATGTTTCCATGCAAATTAGGATTCTAAAGTTTCTCCATCTCGCCCCTAGGAGGAGAGACTTTATTTATATCCTCGGTGAAATTGTCAGCTTGACACACTCAGGCAACCCATGAAAAGTGCTTGTCTACGTATAAATAGAAACAAGCAGATACGCTACAAGACCGCTGCCACGCTGCTCCTCAGAGCATGATCACAACTTCTCTGAAATTCTCTGTAAACTTTGCTGAAGTTTACAAACCACAGGCATGTCTTTGGTCGTGACTAACTATCAGGCATCAAAGAGCACAGTTCAAGCTGTATTTATACTGTATGTATTCCATATATTTTTTATTTAGTTTCACAAATAACCTCATACCTTGAACCTCCATTAAACATGCTACTATAAACCTTGGAAATAAACTTGCCAATTCCCTATAATCTCTTTAAAAAATAATTAAACCACATAATTATGTACTCACCCTAACGTCAATCCACAAAATGGTCCCTTATAAAAGCATCATAAAAGTGGTCTATATGAATCATATATTCAAAGTCTTCGAAAGTCATATAATAGTCATACTGAATATGTGAGGACCAGTCTAGTATGTTATTCATTTTAATGTTATTCATGATTGAACTCAATAACTGTCAAGATTTTAAGTGAACTTAAATTTCTATTAAATTGTCTGTTCATCAAACAAAACTACTAAATAGTTTCATAAGACTGGGAGTACAGTGCTCAAGTTTTATGGACTACCATTACTTTGCTTTTCTGTTCTGGTAAAGCTTAAATGCTTAAGTTCCCTTCCTTTCATTTCAAATGCATGAGGAAAAAATGACTAGTAAAATAGTAATAAATTCTCCTGTTGTGCTGATGGAAGAAAGTAAGTCACACAGGTTTGGAACAACATAAGTAAATAATGACCTTTTGCATAACATGACCTTTTTATGAATGCACAGACAGAGCATTTCTTATTTAAGAGTCTGTAAATTTCCAAAGCCTCACAGGATTGCAGAAGAATACAGCAAAAGCTCTGTGACAAATATACATAACAGTAAAGATAAAGTTTCAATAGCTGCAAAAGCACAACACATTGCCACTGTTCCAGCACAAATTTTAGTATTACAGAAAACTGTAGCATTACTGATATCTCCATGACTCAAAGGAAATGCCAACCTATTTTGCTTCGGTGTAGAAAAACTTCACCAGCAGCAGCAGCAGAAATCAACACAATTTAACAAGGATGAAATGACCTTTAGATTAAAAGCAGCATGTCCTGTTGACAGAAACCTTTATCATTAATCACTGTTTGAAATTTCCAATAAACAGTCATAATTTATATGCCATCCATTCTTATCGCTTCTGTTTAAACGCATTCAAATGACATCTTAAAGGCTCTAATTCAGAGCCAAACTCAAGGTCAGCTCAAAGCTTTGAACAGATAGAGGAGTTTTGATTGATGGCAGTTGTGAGGTCAGAGCCAGCTCATCATTATGCTAATCATCTCTAAGACAAAAGATCCTCAGCATTGATCCTCTGTTAAAACACAGCGGTGGATGCTGATTGGACAAATTTACACTGTAGATGTGAAAGTTCAGCTGAGGGATGTGCGATAGAATGATAGATAGAACAATAAAACGACAGACAGATAGATAGATAGATAGATAGATAGATAGATAGATAGATAGATAGATAGATAGATAGATAGATAGATAGATAGATAGATAGATAGACAGATAGATAGATAAAAAGATAGACAGACAGACATATAGACAGACAGACAGACAGATAGATAGATAAAAAGATGAGACAGACAGATATATAGACAGATTGATACATGATGACAAACAGACAGACAGACAGATAGATAGATAAAAATATAGATGAGACAGACAGACAGACAGATAGATGGATATATATATATATATATATATATATATATATATATATATATATATATATATATATATATATAAATATAGAGACATACAGGCAGACAGACAGACAGACAGACAGACAGACAGTTAGATAGATAAAAAGACAGACAGATATATAGACAAATAGATACATGATAACAAAGAGATATAGAAAGATATATAGACAGATAAATAACATATAGATGATAGACAGAGATAGACAGACAGACAGATAAAAGAGACAGACAGACAGATAGATAGAGAGACAGATATATAGATAGATAGATATATAGATATACAAATATAGATACAGACAGACAGATGACAGATAGATAGAGAGACAGATAGATAGATAGATAGATAGATAGATAGATAGATAGATAGATAGATAGATAGATAGATAGATAGATAGATAGATAGATATAAAATTATAGATACAGACAGACAGATGACAGATAGATAGATAAAAAGAGACAGAGAGACAGACAGACAGACAGATAGACAGATAGATAGATAGATAGATAGATAGATAGATAGATAGATAGATAGATAGATAGATAGATAGATAGATAGATAGATAGATAGATAGATAGATAGATAGATACAGTAAGTAGCCCTCAGTGGACACGAACCCCTGTCAGAGCCTGTCCAACAGGCACAGAGGAACAACGGAGCATGTGTCCCGGCAGAGAACCGGGAGCGCAGAGTTACAGCATAATGCTAAACAGCCCTGCGTGTCCCAAACGCCTGCAGCAGAGCCTGAATAATTGATGAAGTGCTGGGAATGTCAAGACCCAGCAAAATCTCTGTACTTGTTCAGTGATCAATGGGAGAGCCCATATTTCTTGACACCCAACTTATCATGTTTACATTAAGAGTCTCAACTACAGCTAATGCTGTTTGATGCTGCTCAGCAAAATCATCTGCTTCAATGGTTGCCTCTGAATTAAGGAGCTCCAGTTCCAGGCTGGGAATGTAAAGTGGTCGCAGCAAAGCTTTCAAATATATATTCCCCCCGGAACGTATGTCGCGGGACCCCATCGCAGGGTGCATTATCTGTCAAGGCTAGCAGAAACAGCAGGATTATACAGAATGGGTGGCATAGGTGATACGCCCCTGGGATTTGTTAGACTATTTCATTTTATTATATGTAGCTGGATAAGCCAGATATTAAATTGAGAAAAAATGATTCAGCACTGTAAAGAAAAAAACTATTTCATCATCATTCTCTCTAAAGCAGTCCATATGCATGCACTTCTGATTGGGCCCCATGCAGAGGGAGGAGTCCTTTTAATTAATTATTATTAATTATACAACTGGAGCTGAGATAAATGTTTGTAAATATGCAGTGTTGATTAATTTGCTAAAAAGGAGAGCATCCTTGAACACTATGGAGATTTCAATTACATCAGAGGACACAGAGGACATGCATATTATTTTCTCTTATGCTGTGCGATCTCAAACAAAAGTTACCGCAGCAAGTTTTTTTGGGGGAAAACAAGACAAAACTGTATATACAGTATGGCTCTAATTAATTGTAATTAAAACATTATTTAATTACATATTCAATTGCATTTATTGCAATTTTAAAACAGTAAAATAAATGTATTCATTTATTTTTTTAATCATCAAAAGATGTACGTATGAAGATAATGTATGTATATACTGAATATACATTTAATTGGTATGTTTAACTCTATGATACAATTCAGTATTTCGAGCAAATATAATAGTATAACTCCAGCAGGAACTTAAGCACTTGAAACGAGCCTTAAATCATGTTTAATTTTATTACATATTTGAAGATTCATGTTGCGAGTATAAGGAACCCCTCATTGTGTATTTACAGAATATCTTACAAAAAATTCCAGGGGGAAATTCAGTCTTGTCAGCTTTCAATGACCAGCTCTGACAACTTTCTTTTACGTACATGTTCATCTGGTTGCTCTGTCAGCTGTTTTCTGAAAAATGAGTTACAGCTTCCACTCCTTCCTCATGCCATCGTGTTTTGTTTTCTGTCAGTTTCTCCTCCACCTGTCTCGCCGTACTCGTGCTGCCATCATTTTCTCTTCCAATGCTTTCAGCTCTAGGGATTCATTGGCTTATCTGCATAATCCTTGCCCATACGGTGTCGCTCAAGAAAAGACCAGCTCCCAAAAATTACATCAATCTCAAAGCTGGCTGGCACTGACTCAAGCACATTACCGGCTATTAGCCTTCGAGAGCCTGTCTGTTAACCAGCATGCAAATGAGCACATCAAAGTTCGTGCAACATGTCTGGTCCACAAGACCGGGGTTACAGGGCAGCTGACCTGTTGTCTTGCTCATGCAGTTCCTCATAACATGCAATGAGAAGGATCTAATATATTCCTTAAGATGAAGGCTGTTGAAATAAATAGTGCTGAGTTACCACCGTCTTCAAAAGACTGGTGCTCTGCAGATTCCTATTTGAATAAGGAACAAAAGTTCACTTTCGTGAAACTACTTCAAAAGTTGTCTTTTCAGCTTCCTTAAGGTTGAAGAAGTTGATATATTTGAAAATTTGAAGACGTGGTGCTCATTTACTCTCGATAAAGGTAAGAATATAAACATGGACGAAGCTTGTAATAGCAAAAATTCTGAGGTATGGAAACGTACAAAAATGGGAGAGCAAAGATCCTCTTAATCTTCACTAAGCAGAAAATATTGCCTGCACCGTCAATCACACGCAGTGTCCAAGTGTTTTACTGCACTGTACCTGTACTGTAATCACTTTTATAACCCAAACCAATAGAAAACATCATAAATAATAGAACGATAATTGTGAAAATGGATTTCCCTAGTTTACCTCTACTTTAATCCTTTAATAATGCTGTAATAATGCAATGAGAGGAGTCTCATATTCAGTCTCAACTGTAATATGATTTATTTTCTTCTAATGCTGTTGGATTCAGACCATTTTTTCTTCTCTGATCGATATCAGCATCGATTCATTCTTCCTCTTATAATGAACATCCTCCCAAAACGTTCATCTTTTCTTTGCGCGTACTGTACGGTGAAGCCTGAGCTTCTTATCTGACACTGAATCGGTCTCGAGTGCAAAGGTGTTGCCGTATCGATATATGGCCCCTCGCACACATTTCATCTCTACCAATGTCTATTCATATTTCCTCTCCCTGTCACATTAAACCCAGTAATAAAGCAGGCAGGTCAGGTTTCGCACATCCATCCATTTCAACTGACATCTTGTCTTGCCCTGGACTCTGGCATTCAACGTTACCTCTGAATAATGAATGGATCTCAGCTGTTTTAAGCAGCGCTCAAATAATTTTGACAAATATTGACCAGAGTAATAACAGAGAGAATTCCTAATACATTCTGATAAGCAGACTCATGCCTTCCATCTTCAACGGCTGAATTATTCCATCAGACAGAATGTTTGAGGATGAAATGGCTAAACTCAGCAGGACAGCGTCACTCCAGGACCGACACTCAAGGCTTATTGGATTTGCCACTGTTGAGTTTTGACTTTTTGTTAGTCAGATTCAGGTAGCCATTAGAGCTTTAGATGAATAAACTGCTTGAGTCCTTCTCCTTCAGCACAACTTGAACATTAACTTGTTTTTGAACACCTGTTTTCAGAGTGAAAACAACCAAAAGACCTCAAGGAACTAGTGATTGTTATTGACTTCGGCACAGGCAACCAAACTCTCTTCAGCCGAAATGTAATGAACAGTTCAAGGGTTCTGGCAACTGCTGCATATTTGCAAAGGTAAAACAAGTTGACAAGGCAGTTAGAACTGTGATTGATTAAAATTTTTCCTAACAGATGTTCAACTGTGACAGCATATAGATGAGAAAAAAGGCAACAGTTGTATTCAATATTGCTCTCTATTCCATATATTATATTTAGTAAGAACTGTTTTCTGACTGAACAACTTAATCTCTATAGCTTTTATATGCACTCTTTTTAATATAATAATATTAATTTAAAAAAATACATCTACCATTCGAAAGTATTGGGTAAGATTTAAAAAAAAGAAAAGAGAAATTAATACTTTTATTCAGGAAAGACACTGTTAAAATTAATATCTGTTTCCACAGAAATATTAACCAGCACAACTGTTTTTAGTTTTAACAAGAACGAAATGTTATAAGAAATGTTTCTTGAACACCAAAACAGAATGTTTAGAATGATTTCTGAAGAATCGTGAAGACATGCAGAAAATTCAGCTTTACCATCACAGGAATAAATTACATTTTAAAATATACTAAAATAGAAAAGTTATTTTAAGTTTTAATCATATTTTTGCAATATTACTGTATTTTAGATTGTATAAGCTTTAGTGGGCATAAGATACTTCTTTCAAAACATTACAAAATCTTACCGACCTCAAACTTTTGACTGGTAGTGTACATTACAAAGTAAATTTGTTATTATTGTATTGCTATGATTAAGGATATTTGTCAGCATCGTAATTTTGTCAGTAATTGTGGTCAGTGCACTATGCACATTCACTGTATAGGGAACAGTGAATAAGTGAGCAATTTTGGACGCAGCAATTACAACTTCATTGTTGGTTAAACTAATCTCTCCTGCCCATTACTATACAATGGACTGATGAATTACCCTAATTCATGACCTGATGGAACAGTGTGTTCATTAAAACTGCTGCACAGGATAATTGTGTGTCGTTTGGTAGCAGCTTTTCTGCTCTTGAATGTTGTTCTGACCAGGGAGGCAATGTGTGACCGTCATTGATTCTGACTCATTTCATCATTCGAGCATACATAATATTTAACACAATTAAAAGTGAGAAAAATAATCTGAATATCTGTACCGCATTTTAAGTAACCACCTACACAACCACCTCCTCACTGAATGTGCTGCCATCGGCTGCTGCGAGTTGTTTTTGTCCAATTAAATAGCATCACACACAAATGTATTATATAAATAATGGATTTGGTTAAATACCATTTAATTCAAGTTATTTAGAGGGTGTGTGTGAATATATATGTGACCCGTCACAGAAACCAGGGACACAAGTCGGCAGCACAACTTTCGAGCAAAATGAGAAAGAAGAGTTTTTTTTCAAAATTGGTGATTTTCAATTTTTTGGAGAATCTGTTAATTGAAATCACGAAGAAGCCTCTCCATGTTTGAGATAGCAGTATTGGTATATTTAAAAGCTTACATTTTGAGGTTGAAATCGGCTTGTTTTCGGAGATTCTAGCATGCAGTAGGGGCGTGGCGTGTCATTGTCTGTGTGTATTTCCATACTGAATAACCCGGCGCTTTTGCCCCCGCCCTCCAAGTCAACCACATGGCTACTTATTATGCTGTGCTCTGGCCGGCTCTCTCTGATATCAAAATTCAATGAAGATGGATGCCGCAAAGATTGTCGCAGACGAGATGAACCGTCTGGCAGTTACACCGAAAATGTTTTCGCCGCACTTCGTGGGCTCGGGAAACTGAACCGGAGGTATGGGCGCAGCGCGCTCGCCCTCAGTGCTTCAATACGGCGGCTCGGCTCGCTGACAGCGGTGGCTGGCTGTTTCATATGTGACGGAGAATCGAAATAGAGGATGCAGTTAAGACCTTTGCTGCTGCGATGAAGGCCTGCCGTGCGTGTTTCTGAAATGTAAGTTAAGCTTCATTTGCTCTTTAGTCGTTATTTAAGATGCTGAACCTGCTGATGATATAATGTGCTTGCGGACATTTCATTTGTGTGTGTATACGCACATAAGAAAGTGGTGTAAAGAGATTTGCAACAGTAATTTGAGGAGGTGAAATGTGATTATTTGGAAAATTGCAGAAATGACTGCTTAAAGAAAAATGCCAGCAGGCATTTGCCTCCTACATAAACTTTAATATTGTTGACATTTTGGGCACACGAGCGTTGCGTACTATTTGCGCTATAGATATGTAGGCCTATGGCTTATTGGTCTTTGTTTGTTGTTGCTGGTTTTGCGTTATATGTATATGGCATATTGGTCTTTGTGTGTTGTTGCTGGTTTTGCGTTATACTGTATGTATATGGCATATTGGCCTTTGTGTGTTGTTGCTGGTTTTGCGTTATATGCAGGCTATATGGCATATTGGTCTTTGTGTGTTGTTGCTGGTTTTGCGTTATATGTATATGGCATATTGGTCTTTATGTGTTGTTGCTGGTTTCGTGTTATATGCAGGCTATATGGCATTATTGGTCTTTGTGTGTTGTTGCTGGTACGTTGCAAATAGAGGGGCAGCACAATTGTTTTTCGCCTAGTGCGGCAGAAGTGCACTCATTCGAAGTGTAAAAAAAGCTGTAAAGCACATGGAGGAGCTTTACAGGGGGTATGGCTTATCTAAATGAGATGTAAATGAGAACTGCACAGAGACAGGTGAGAACTGCACAATCTTTAGAGCTCGTTTTCTCCTCTTTGAGCTTTTTTAAGTGCCTACTTTAAAATGGCCACAACTTCTCCAAATATTATCAGATTTCCACATGTTACACATCGTTGGAAAGCTTGGATATTACACTCTCAGAATCTATGAATAACTCAAAATGCCCCAGAACCGACTTGTGTCCCTAGTTTCCGTGACTGGTCACATATATATATATACACACACACACACACACACACACACACACACACACACACACACACACACACACACACACACACACACACACACACACACACACACACACACACACACACACACACACACACACACACACACACACACACACACACACAGTGGTGGCCAAAATTATTAGAACGGTAAGATTTTTTAATGTTTTAAAAGAACTTTCTTCTGCTCAACAAGGCTTCATTTATTTGATCCAAAATATAACAAAAACAGTAATATTGTGAAATATTTTAAAATTCAAAATGTAATAGAAAGATTCTGCAATATATACTGTCTATACTCTCACGTTTGATCAGTTTAATGCATCCTTTCTGAATAAAATTATTTAATTTCTTTCCAAAAAAGAAACTCTTACCGACCCCAAACTTTTGAACGATAGTGATAATGTTAAAAAAGCTTTCTAAAAATCCTTTTTTGTATTGGTCTTAAGTAATATTCTAATTTTCGGACATACTGAATTTAGGATTTTCATTAGTTGTCAGTTTTAATCATCACAATTAAATTAAATAAACATTTTAAATACATCAGTCTGTGCGTAATGAATGAATATAATATCCAAATTTCACTTTTTAAATGGAATTACTGAAATAAATCAACTTTTGATGATATTCTAATCATATGAACAGCACCTGTATATATATATACAGTCATGTGAAAAAGAAACGTGAAAAATAAATGTGTGTTATCCCAGCCGTAATGATATAGAGCAATATCGCAGAACTGTAGAGTATACTGGAGTACTATGAGAGAGAAAAAGAAAGCGAGAGAAAGAGCTTGTGCGATTAACTGAAACCGCAGATTTAAGGTTTATGCAACTACTTTGTCTGAAAAACTACATCCTGTTACATAACAACAGAAGTATTTTGAAAATGATTGTGGGTTTTTCTCCTCCGCCATCGGCACTCGCTGGGAGGAATGCTGCCTGTTTAGAACGTATATAGAGACAAGTGGAGTGATTCAAACGGTGAACAGTTCTAGTGCTGCTGATACTGGTGCAATATCAGGACTCCTGGAAGGCCTCTAAGCCAATCAGTTTCAAGGACCAGACCTAACTGGTCCTGGGCTCCTGTAGGTGGTTTGCAGGTAAGCAGCTGTTGCTGGTTGAGAAAGTGGAGAAACACCAGTCGATCATGTCACTGGTGAGTAGTTACTGAATCCCTGCATTAGGGCAGTTTTTTTGCAGCGCACACACTCAAACACTCTGTGGTGTATACTAAACACGCCGCATGATAGGGATTAGAGGTAGGCTAATTCTAAACTGTATAGCACACTGACCCTACTCGGGAACAGAAGGGGTGGGGGGACCCACACTGGGTCTGTCAATCACTCGTCTGGAACACTCACTGCTTCAAAACCTCCTCTCTTTACCTGTCTCTCTGCTGGTAGGGTGTCAAGTAAACTGTTGTAGAAAGATCACATACAACTATGTTTATGTTCCTGGTTGTTGCTTTCTTGCAAAAAATGTTTGTAGTGTTGTTAAATGATTACTTCAGCAAATTTAGTATAAATGAAGTGTCATCTGACACTGTAGATGTTAAAATATCATGCAGTTTGGTCTCTGCAACATTTATAAGCATCACAAGATAAGTGTCAGTATTTCCAAGGGTGAATTAATTTACATTTTTTTTTTAATAAAAACATTACTTTTTTCACTTTTTTAAAGCAACTTACAATTAAGGAACATCACAAGTAAATAATACTGGTGTTAGCCAAGGCAGATGCATGAATAATATCGATATATCATATTGTTTGACTTATTGAGCAGAAGTGTTATATTATTTTCCAAGATACAATTTTCCCTCATGGAAAATAAAATAGGCTAAACAAAACTAAACCAAACAAACTTTCATGGAAAGTGAAACCTAAGCTATATCTAGTGGTCAGCATATACTTTAATTTGGGCTGTAAACAAATATCCATAGCCAGTAAGCAACAACCTAGAAACGCCCTCGCAGCCAATCAAAACAGCTTGCTAAAACAGAGAACTCATTAGCAACTAAATATAGCAGAGCCCAATATTTCATTCTAAAATAGTTGTTTTTTAAGCAGAAACTTTTGTTTGTTTTACTTGCATGTTTTCTTCAGCAAATTTCATTTGGTATGTTTATCCTTTATATTATTAGTGATTGTCAATTATACACAAAAATGATTAATCTCACATTTTTCTGTTATTAATCATGATTAATCGCACCTAACATTACAGTTCCCTTTCAAGGGAACTCGAGCTGCGTTGAGACGCGGTGGGAACGCTCTGCGTGATTGCGTCTTGTAGCACGTGTATAATCAGTCCAATGGAAGAGCGAGACGTCATAGGCGGATGACGTCATAGACCAGGAAGCTATAAAGCACACCAGAAAACAGACCGCGACAGCTTCTGTGCCTTCAGCAAGCGATCTGTGTATTCTGTCCTTGTCATATTTATTGTTGTCTGTCTAGTTGCAATATATATATATATATATTATGGCAAAAGAGAGCAAGCAACTTTGTGTTGTTCCCTGCCCACGTTATATCACGGGTGGGGACACACACATCAGCTTTTTGTTACTATTTTGGAGTGGAGCATGCCACAGTCAGTTCTCGAGTGGGCTGACTGTGAGCATTGCGAGAAGCTGTCCGTGAGGACGCTCCGCTCCCGCCGGGCGTTCTTCGAGGAGGACGGTTCGGTTCGCGCTCCCCGCATTGAGGTGTCGAAATCGTGGAATAAGCCGGTTTCTATTTTATGTGTTTAATGCCCAAACGTCTAACTATAGTAATGCTTTGGGTATTAAGTATCATGGTATGACAGTGCCTCGGGTTAAATAGACGCTTGCTAGCTTTCTCTCTCCCGAGTCGGCGTCATCGTTTTTAACCCCGATGTTACCCACCAGCCATCTTAAATAAATAAATTTTATTAGGCAGCGCTGGTGGGTAAAGTATAAGGACATGGATGAATGTGAGGATGTCAGCACTGACGCTATTCGAGAATTGCGTCGTGCAAAAACAGATAAACTATACTGGGGAGGGACGGTTTCGAGAAATCGTTTCTCCTCTGCGTCCTCTGGGTGGCGACTCTCTGAGGAGGGTCGCAGCACGGCCAGTTCGGTTGTTTTCCTGCTGGTGGCCACGGAGTGATATATATATATATATATATATATATATATATATATATATATATATATATACCTTTTTCTGATTTAAACATAAGGAAAAGTAAGCTAAATTATGTCTGTTCTTCTCGACGCTCCGCTTTCAAAAAAACTAAGAAATAAACCATCCAGCGGCGTTCCAGAGGTTTCTTCCTCACCAAACTAATGTTCCTGAGACTGCTGGGCGGGAGCAGTCTCGGTCTACTAAGCTTCTCGCAGCACAGAGTGCAAAACGAGCATCACCATTTGGGCTCCTCCACAATCGAGGGGGACCTGGGTGGCGGTAGCAGTCTAGCTAGTTAGAGATATGCAAGATCTGAGGACTGTTTTATCTCTAAAATAGCGTGGACAAAGAGGAAGCCCTGACACCGAGACTATCAGGCTTCTAAGGGTGGTCCCCTCCGGGGTAGGGATGGTTTTGAGAAATCGTTTCTCCTCGGCGCCCTCTGGGGTGCGACTCTCTAAGGAGGGTCGCAGCGCTGCCAGATCGGTTTTCCTGCCGGTTTGCCGTTCAGTGTGCCGAGGTGCCTGCTTTTTCCAATGATCCGAGGAGGAGGGTCGTTGGAACTAAGCTATTTAGAGGTAGGCAAGATCTGAGGATTATCGTCATCTCTAATAAAGCTTAGACAGGAAGTCCTGTCGCAAAAAACGAGGCTATCAGGCTTCTGAGGGCTCCTCCAGGGGAGGGACGGTTTTGAGAAATCATTTCTCCTCGGCGCCCTCTGGGGTGCGACTCTCTGAGGAGGGTCGCAGCGCTGCCAGTTCAGTTGTTGAGAGGGAACGAGACGCTGCGTTCTCCTGCCATACTTCCTGCATGCCCAGATCGACTTGCTTCAGGCTTTTTCAGAAGCTGTCGCGGTCTGTTTTCTGGTGTGCTTTATAGCTTCCTGGTCTATGACGTCACCCGCCTATGACGTCTTGCTCTTCCATTGGACTGATTATACACGTGCTTCACGACGCAATCACGCAGAGCGTTCCCACCGCGTCTCAACGCAGCGTCTCGTTCCCTCTCAGGGAACCAGGGTTACATACGTAATCTGAGACGTTTCTAATATATTTTTATTTTGTAATACTTTCACATTTTAAACTCTAAAATAATGTTTTTTGAAAGAAGGCCAGTATCATAGATTCCAATACTGATGTCTCTATTACATGGATTACTCGCCCTCCATTTCAACAACATTACAGTATAACTGAAAGCTATCGATTTTAACATTTAATAGGCTCTAAAAAATATAACATTTAATTTAAGTGAACTTAAAAAAATCTTCACATAAACCTATTGTAATAAATTGAATGTTTAGCTGTGCCTTTAATATATCAGGGTTCAACACTAAGTGTTTTTTTCCCCAGGCTGGACAGTTCAGATTTTTACCTGCCCAGCTGAAATGTACAAAAAACTTTTTTTTTTTTTGACCAATTTGGACCAAACTGTTTACCTTGAAAACAGTGCTTTTAGATATACAGTTAGTTCTAACAGGAAGGATATACTGTATACAGAAATTGAATAAAGTCATCAAACACTTCACAGTCTTCACTGCATAAGTTATGAAATATAGATTAATCCTTATTAAAGCTACAAACGTTATTCAGTCAAGATCAGTGAGGGATTTTCGTTGACACATACTATTTTCTCACAACTCTTTGAACACTTTTTAACTCATTAAGACTGTGCTTAAAAGGATACTTGACAACATTTTTGTGTGTTTTTGTGCATTAGAAGTGAACGAGAACTAAATTAAGCGCTGCAGTGTTTTCTGAAGCGATATTCTGTGCATTTCGGATTTGTTCACAGAGAGCGGCTTCATAGACAACCAAAATGCGCAGAATATCGCTTCAGACAACAGTAAAGATTTGAGTTCTTTTTAGTGTCTTATCGCGATTTAACGGTTTAATAGCATTTGAATGAATGATAGCGTGATCATATACCGGTCAGTGGTCAATGTGACCCCACCTGTATCGTGTCTCCTATCTAATTAATCCTCATTTAATGACTCACACTTTAGTGTACATCACCTTCTCTTAGAATGCAGTGTGTGTTTGTTATATCTATCTGAGTATAAATGGACACAAACGAAAAGACATATGTCTAACCACACTTGAGATAGACTTCCAAAAATAAACCCTCCCAACAGAGGAATCTCCCGCTTAGAAATTTCTTATTGGTTGAGCCAACCCTGAAAGGTAGGACCTTTCTCAGGCTTTAAATTGCATCTACACAAGCCCTTCCCTCTCTTGGCCTTCTCGGTACACTCAGGGTGCTGTGCTGTCCTGTGTGGCCTCAGCAGGCCCCAGGACAGCAGGCATTGACTGACAACCAGCCATGTGCTTATGGAGAGAGAGAACTTTCAACCAGAACAGAATCAAATTAACCATGCAAGTTCATCAAATCTTCTTCATCCAACGGAGAAGAAAACGATTGCAACTTCAACATTTGACACTCACAGAACCATCAAGACCCTTTTTCTGGAACTTGCTTTCACTGCAAAGGCCATACATTTAATGAGGTGCTCTTAAAATAATAACCTGATGATTCTTTTCATGTTCAATGAATCTTTTCCATAGCTTCATTTCATTTCTGGTTTCATTCTGTCATTTACCATCTACCCATGTATGTGTAATTGCTTGTATGTTAGTTATGTGTTTGTGATTTAGTAAATAAAACTTGTGCACAATACTTATTTGGTTCTGATTCTCTGCTTGGAACAAAGTTTTACGATTTAGTAGTGCTTTGCGTATTTTACAAATTAGATTTTGACGACAGGCTCTTAGTAGTACTGTACAGTAAGAAAGACATTTCCCTTCCCCGGGAATGAACATTTCCTAGAATTAATAAACAATTAACACTGAGTGTTCATGGGACGAACAGGTTGATTGATTGTAATATTAATTTCACTACATTAAGTTAATTCTATTAACTGATCCAAATATTCATAAATCAATTATAACAAGTTATGATTGACTATTAATTGTTCTTTAGAGCTAATTTGCTAAACTGCATTAATTGCGTTAAATACTTTTAACGAATTAAACTAAAAAAATGTATTGTATGCGTTAATTTTGCCAGCAGTAATTATTATCGTAACAATTTTTTTGTATTACTTTGCACTGCAGTTCACCATTACTAAACGGAATTCTTAATGCATGCATCTTGCTGTCACTTTTTGGGGCAGATGACTGCATATCACTCTTTGATAAGAGATATTTATGCTAATGTAAACAGAAGGTGCTTTGGAGGTGATATCCAGCACATGAACAGCCAGCAACTATTTCGTGTACATTTTCATAACAAGTAGAGCTGGAGTCTTTCCTCACAAAGGCTCCTTGTAAAACAGCACATCTCTGTGAGGCGAAGCATGAAGGTTGCACTCTGTGCAATGCAAATGTTAAAGGGAAAGCGGGGACGTCGAGCTTGAAAACGTCCTCAAAAGAGTGCGTGTTCTGCCAACCAAAATGTGACAGCATAAAAAGAGCAATGTTTACTAACCAGGGTGATGAACCCCCTGTCGAGCCCCTTCCTTCCTTAAGCAGGGCGGCCCTGCTTCGTCTACGGTAGGAGCTGAAGATAAAAAACATTCCTGTTCCCGTTTCATCTATTTCATTTTTAACCTACTGTTTTGAGGATGAATGATTTGGATTAGGAAATCATTACACCCATCATACTCCAAATGGGAAAGATTAATTAGGAAAGCAGCCAGTGAAGCCATTATATAGTAACTCTGTAAACAAACATCCAGCTGATGTACTTGTGGCAGCCGTGTAAATGCATTGGGCTAGAGACACGGAGCTGAACTCTACAGTTGTTATGATGGTGCACATTACCTACAACACCACATGGGAAGCTTTTGAGAACGTCTTGAGTTGAGGCTGGGATCTTTGTATGCTAACAGATTGGAATGGAAATATTTAGCCTCATTACAAGGTTGGTAAGACTCAAGCAAACGAAGAGGAGCGCCAAGATACAAGAGTGCGCTTGAAAATATTTAGTCATGCATTATTCATTATTGTGATTCCTCTCCTGCCTCTAAGCTCATTTCCAGAGTACCGGCCATAGGCACGAGACACAGCAGAATGATTTTTCACACTTGAGTTGCAACAGTATTGCCAAAGACTGTTCGAATGAGAAGGGTTTCTCCCTAAGGGGAAGGTTGTGTCTTTTAGTGTGTTGCATTATTTAAAGAAATAGTTCAACTTATTTAAAATTAAAATTCTGCCATTATTTACTTATTCTCATGTTGTTTAGACACTACATGCTGGATTTTGGATATTTCCTGAGGGGTTGGGAACGATTATTATTTGAATTTTTTTAAATCATTACGCAGCTTGTTGAAAAATAGTTTATAGTAATATAACCATGTTCAAGCATATGTCAATTTTTGGCTGAATAAATATTCAAACAAATTAAAAATGAACAAATAAAAAATATGTATTTTGTGTCACAGAAGAAATAAGCATTTAGATTTCAAATAATTTTTAATTAAGAAAATCAGTCACCTTATTAGGTATTGCATTGTGATATTTTCAGGAAAATTAAGCTTATTTTTTTAATTTAAAGTAAATCAACATGATATTTAATTAAAGTCCCCCTGGTAGTCAATAATTTTATCCCTAAAACCCAAAAAAACCAAAACAAAATGACTAAAATTTTTTTTCCAGTGAAAAAAATTCTTCATGCCTTAAAATAGCTTGAATGTAACTCTAGGGGATTTCGCACCGGAGTAACCTTTTCATAGTTCCTAGAACTATTGGCGGAAGTACCCGGATTTCGGCGCATTTGCACCGCAGGAACGATTTTAGTTCTAGGAACTTGTTTTGGAGGAACTAGGCTCCTACTTCAGAGTCGGATCTAAACCAGCACAATAGAAACTAGGGGTGTGAACCTACACTGGTCTCACAGTTCGGTTCGATTATGATTATCATGTCATCGATTCAGTTCAATTCGATATTGCGATGCATTACAATGCACTGCATCCTCAATTTTAAATTTTACTTCAAAAGTGATGTGTGTGTGTACGCGTGTGTGCGTGTTCGCCTGTTCGGGAAGTCGCAGTGACAGAAACAGTGAAATTCCAGTTTAAGTTTCAAGGGATAAAGCCTGTTTATGCCATTAAGAAAATGAAATTGTCAAATTTTGTTTTCATAGAAATGTTCATTTAAAAGCAGCGCTTATTCATTAGTGTATAATGTTACCCTAGAGATGTTACCATCAACCGTCGCCATGTCCGCTGTTGAAGGGTGATGATCATCCATTTATAATCACGCGTAACAACACAGAATAATTGTAATTTGACCATCGGGTGTGAATACTTAAATCAGAGTAAATTATTGTGGCGGGCGGATGATTTGTTTTTGGCTGCGAATTCGGTTGTTCATAAAAGCCGAAATGTGCCCAGATGTAGGCGTTTAAAGTAGTTGGAGCATTTTTAATTATTTGCACTCGCGTCTCGCCTCCCTCTGCCATTGAGAAAATGAAGACTGCTATGTTCATTCTTACATCCAACAACAAAACACCTCAATCACTTTAGAAGACTAGAGCTGCTCCGGCGTCGAAACAATGGCTGTCCAGCTCAGCTCACTCAGGGCGGGTCTATGCTAAAACTGCAGTGTTCGTCAACAGTCGTGGAAGGGGCTTGTGCAAAAGTATGTCACATTGCCCAAAATCTGAAAACAGCTTGTTCTGAGACAGTGCTTATGATTTATGGAGATTTTAAAAAGAAAGCACTGGGTGGAATTTTATCATTATAGGGTGGTTGTGTACACACACTGCCAACACACATGTATGTTCAAATGCCATGTAAAAGTGAATTTTGCATTATAGGTGCCCTTTAATTAACAAAAAGAAAATACCAGATGTATCACAGTATACTGTGCATATTTGATAATATCACAAACCAAAGACATTCCTGCATCCTAACAGTAGACATTTATGCAAAATGCAATACTTTTTAAAAATGTGAGCTGAACATTGCTTGACAGGTTTTATGAGATTCATTTGAATAATAACAGAATTGTAATGTTTAGGTGAATTTAGGTGATATAATATAAAACTGGGGTGGGTTTGTTTTTATGGTTCACATGCTCTACATACAGATGTTCAGCATCTAAATGCGACTCTCTGGTAAAGTGAAGAGAGAGAGAGAGAGAGTTAAAAAGAAACACAGCTTCAACAAATCAAGAGGTCAACAGCAGACATCAGAAATGATCTGTGATTCAGACATGAAGCCATCACATACGCATCTGATTAGAGCTTCTCAAGCCATGTAGTAGCCTCTCTAACAGTACTTGCAAAACACTTGAACTTTGAAAGTCAAAAAGCACTCTACAGCACATGATATCAGAAAGCCCCTACACTCAATGGCTAAAACACAGGAGAAGCATCTTAAAATGAACTTATTATTGGCCTGTCATGCATGCAAATCACTACAGACATTTCAATCCATTTCTCTCTCACTGGGTTATAAGGTCTGTAAATCTGGATTCGAGATTCTGAAAAAAACATGATTTCAATTACCTTGGTTAGTGGTATCGTCGCGATCTCCCCAGCCTTTTCTGACCTGCAAAGAAAAATAATATTTAAATTAACAGTGGCATAAAAATAATGAAATAATCTGATAAGATATGATCAGTAACAGTATTACAAGTGTGGTGTAAGTGTAGTAATGTGTATTACTGTCAAATGAGCGCTACTTAGACTACAACACTGAAATTCAGTTATTTTATTACTCCAGTCAAATTAAAGAACATTCTAGTCAAGCGGTCAAAAGCCTAAAGGCAAAAAGGCCAAAAGGTTGCTACATGTGGAGCATGGAGTGAATCCGTTACAAGCCTGCGTTAAAAACTTTTCTAGGTTTGGTCCACAGGGTAAAATGTACCTCCGATCTTTCAAACAGTTACCCCTCTGGGAACGTGTGGACTGATTCTCCATTCCATTTTCATTCACTGTTGTGTCTTATAAAGTCCTTGCTTTTGGCTCAGTCCCTGTGTCTTTGAAATTCAAATCATTTTTAGTCTTTTTTCTTTGTGGCTTTGTAACTAGAGGGCTATATTTCAGAGGTATTAATCTGCTATTGGGGAGAGGAAGCCTGCCTTAACACTTGATGTCTGGCCAGTTTCAAATCATCAGGGAGGTTACGTCTAAAAAAGAACTTAAAAAAACGGAACGGAACTGTAGAGATTTGAGCACATACATGGTAAAAATGGTAGACCTACCCTTAAATACATTGTTTTGTTCCTCGTTGGCCAGAAAATCGTTTGGCAAGTGCTTTGCTTTAGGCCAGGAATGAGGGACAGCACTGACTTACTGCTTTCACTTCATCTCAGACACGTTTCAACTTCAACCAAAGGGTAGATGCATGTCAAATAATACAATGGAAACTCACTGATCTATCCTTCCGTACGGCACACCTAAGGAAGTCTGTAATACAAACTGTTACAATTGTTTAATATATAACACTTGAAACCTTTATAACCTGCCTGCATTAAACAAGAAAAATGCCACTGAATAGCAACAACACTAGATTGTGCTGAAAATTTTAACATGATTAAACATAAAATATATATATATATATATATATATATATATATATATATATATATATTATTACATTAATATATGTTTATTAAGAAAATTAGAAGGAAAAGACCTAGAAAAATTGTTTGGAAAAAATTAAACTAACAATTGCGGAGTGAAAACTAACAAATTAAAATCGTTTAAAAGACAAATAAGAAATAATAAAAATGTCTCTTTCCAATATGATCTCCTGAGCATTCGTATGCATTTTTATATAAAGTGTGGTTCTACCACACACACGTTTACTTAGATTTCAGTAGACAATGCAACGTACTATACTGACAGCACTACAACGTGAATTTACGTATAAAAAACTTTACAGATGTACAAAGCCTGTGACTGACAATAGAACCATAAAATACACGAAAAACGCAAAAGTATTTACAAATTTACACAAGTAATCCGTGTTATTTGTGGGCTGTAATCCAAATATTTGGAATCCATCTGTTTGCGAGGAACAGACCCAAATTTAAGCGATCTTCATCTCCATTCTTAGCAGAAACTGTGAAACATTAATTTCCTGTACTCGTTATAAATGAAAAAAAAAATGCTGCCTCAACAAGCTTTACGACACGTTTTAGGGCAGTGGTATCAAACGTTCAATTGCTCTCGCCTGCTTTATGGATAACATTTTCAGAGATTAATAACTTAAATTCTGCTCTGTACCTCATACCAAACTATTATTTACCACCAGAGAGGACTGCGACTGTTACATCTGAACTATTTTTGGTACTGCTTTTGACATTTTCGCAATAAATAAATTATTGTGATTACACTTGTGTTGCCTTAGTTGGGGACACTTAATATTCAACAATATTATTGATCTGACTGTACTGACACTGCTGTATGAGAGCTGAATGATGACATCATGTTTTGCAGAACTGCTTTATAGATTAAATGAACTATTAAATAATTGATGATCTTTACAACAGAGCTGAATCAACACTGAACTGACTTCAGCTGAACAATAGTATCTTATAATTTTCCTGTTATGGCTGTAAAGCTGTTTTGAAACAATCTGTATTGTATAAAGCGCTATATAAATAAATGTGACGACTTAAGTTTATCTTTATAACTGTATATCTTTTAAAGAAATGGTTATGGGTAGGTTTAGAGGTAGAAGTGGGATTAGCAACTGGAAATATCTTTTTAATGCTATAAATTGAAATTTGCGTACACAATTTCGCCCATTACATTCATATATTATTTTTTATATTCTCTATAAAATGGCTTTGTTTGGGTTTGGGGGTAGGGTAAAGGGATCCAAAATGTATGTATAAAATGGTAAAAGGACAATTTTACAAATATCGTTATGACAAAAGTTTTGTAAATATTTTACGTTTTCTTTAGCTGTAAATATTCAATAATGTTTACATTTAAATGTTGTCAATACGTCCATCCAGTACATTGCAAACCAATTTGTTTCATCAAAATACAAAGCTAATTTTGAATAGGAAAATTATAGGTAGTGCTAACCAGCTAAACCTTGAAAAGGAGTATTTTATTAATACCCTTTTAATCACCCAATACATCCTTAAGTTCTTTGACTACATTAAACTGGCACACACGTATATAACAATCAAGGTAAGGACAGCAGATCAATACAAGCAATGGAATTATCAAATTCAGTTCAAAAATAATAAATAATTATAGAAAATACCTCTGCTCCGGTTGTAAAAAAGTCTTAACGACTGTAGACAAATCAATCGCACGACTGACAATATAATTGAAAGCGTGGAAGAAATATCGAGTAGCTCCCCTATAGTGCTTTAATTGAATTGAAAAAGCAAAGCTCTGAGTCAGTGCTTAGAATCCATCAGCAGTATATAATCAATGAATCCAGAGGTTATCAAACGCAAGGCCTTTTAAAGGCAACGTCTGAGGCAGGCTGACCCTCTAGCTGTGGGGATAATGCCTTTGCCTGCTTAAGTATATTTCGGTTTCAATAATGGAGGCTGCCAGATGAGAGCCAGTCAGGCCTTTAAAATATTTAACCCCGGCTTTTGTAAAAGAGACGCGCATAATGCAGTGGAAATGACATTCACTGTAACTGTGGCTTTAATTATTTCTTTCTTCCCACTCCCCCGGAGTCCTCCTCTCTGCAGCCAAAGGATCGTGTGAAACGTTTCCTTTCTGACCTCCATTTTTCAAAAAATTCAACGGTTCTGCCGGGAGACAGAATGTCCCACATTTTCCACCGAAATCCCTTGCGTCCTCACTCAGGTGTGGACCGCAATGTCCCCAGGTCTTTGAGAAATTTCTGTAGTGCAGGCAAAAAACTTAGAGAACTGTGTGCACATTTGAATAAGGCAAAGGAGTCAAACGCACAGACCGTTCTGCTGTTAGGGGACTATATGAAACGGCTAATTGAATCGAATGGGCAACTGAAAGCCTAAACTGAATGTGAAGCCTATCATGAGATGAAATCTACCACTAGAGCTTTTGGAGATCCTCTAGAGAATCTCACTACACATGGCAGCCCTGAGGGGAGGCTTTTACTCATTAGCGAGTTGTAAGTTTGGTGCTGAGAGTGAGAATGACAGCAAGAGAGAGAGCAAAAGAAAGGGGATATGGCCATAGTAAAGAAAGACAGATGATGAATAAGGTACTTATTCCAGGATAAACTCGTAAACAAATGCTTGAAACCTGAAAGCAAGCAGCTACACATTGATTTATGTGTAATTGCAAAAAAGATAACATGCATTCACAGATGCATCTTATACTACATGCTTAATGCAAGCAATAAGCAATAACAAGGTACTTAACATGTAAGCAATAATTTACAAGATTGATCACATTTGCTGTGAAGTTCAGCATATTTTATTTTCAAGGTATTTATGCCCCTTATAATGAAGCTTAAGCAGAACATGTTTCCATGTTCAGGCTCGTGCAGTACATGTTTTAACCTCCAGGGGCCACTGTCGTTCTGCGGATCTCTCGCTCAGAGTCCCATCATTCCCTCTCATAACTACCCCTGACACCTGTCGCCATTAAGAAAACATTCACATATTCAAAAAGCAGGGGTGTGCAGACAGCTAAATTAAATAACTGTCAAAATACAGACATGAAAATCTGTTTCACTGCGAACATAAAGGAAATATTTTGTGTGAAATAAAAATCAAGTGGTGGGCATGTTTAAGAGCAAGCCTTCAATTTTCCCCTTGATGTTGTGTTTTCTAAATTGCGGCTGATACACCACCTTTGGATAATCTTTGAATAGTTCAAATAGTGTTAGTCTTCACCAATTATTCCTTTAAGAGCGCCAACAACGGCTTTCAAAGTAAATTACAGAGTAGGAGGACCTTCAGTAAAATTGCAGTCTAGTAAAGCTTTACTAGACAAAAACCCCTACAGATGAGTGAACAGAGTTATGCGGCTCAATGAATTCCCTGTCAAGAGTTACGTCTGAGTAACACGTACACCCAAAACACACTTTCATTTTTTTCCAGAAATCCATTTCCCTAACTCCATCTTTACGCTAGTTTGGAGCCTGCCGGATAACCTCAACAAACCCGGCTGATATAAACACCGGATGGGAGGGGATGCAGAAAAGCAGAACTCTGCAATCTCCAGGTGGCAGAATCCATCTGCAGAGGGCTCGAGATGTAGGGAGGGGCCTAAAACGAGATCATTTCGGAGGGAAAAGCTTATTTACAGGGTCCTCACCTGCTTAAGTGCTGCTTAGTCAATCATACGATGCTCGGCGCATCACTCGAGGTGTGTGCCGGGGTGAAAATGGCTGCACGAGGAAGCATCTGGGAGCAAAGAAACCGCCTCTGCGCTGACTGACGTGTCTAATCATGCTACTCTATCCACCGTCACACAAACAACTCTGAATCATTAGGGCCAGAAATCTATCTGGTTGTATTACACATGACACCCATCCGAACGGAGCTCATTTAAATATTAATACAAGCCTCATACATAAACAAGTACTGTAATGTATGAATCTCTAAAAAAAGACTCCTGCCGAGGATGTTCTCCATTTCCCCCGTCACAGATGAAGCCAAGGAGACAACGATTAAAAGAGTGTGAGCGATGTTCACATTCAGACTAACTTGCGTTGTCATTTATTGTGCAACTTGTTTTATTGAGCTGTAATTCTTCGTGACTGGAACCGAACGCGCTCTAATTCGTTATCTGCCATCTTGCATTACAGGGAGAAGACGTGCTTTTAAACGCACATGTATAACAGTAGAATACAACATCTCACTGAGCTAAAGTGGCACAGTCAACCTCAGATGTTATTTTCTCACAAACAGAGAAACTAGAACTGGCATTTGTTAAAAACAGACTTTGGCCCATGAAAAACAGCACCTGGTACACTAGGGGAATCATGACAGCAACATGTGAAAATCACGTCTCCTGAGACATTGCACAATAACCTCAATGAATGTGCATCCGATGTTTGTATGTTCGTATGCATGTATGCACTCACTCCTCGAGGGAGATGTTGGAGTAGATAAATGTGTGTACTGGATGAGTCGCCTCTGTTTGTCTTGCACTCTTATTTAAGAGTTTCTCCTCCAGCAGTGTCTCCACAGCCATCTGGGGAACAATCTCTAAAACTGCCCAACACCTGCAAAAGAGAGAGAGAGAGAGAGGGGGGGGGAGAGAGAGAGAGAGAGAGAGAGAGAGAGAGATAGAGAGAGAGAGAGAGAGAGAGAGAGAGAGAGAGAGAGAGAGAGAGAGAGAGAGAGAGAGAGAGAACTTGTGAGTTATTGGAAAGAAATAAAAACTTATTCAGCAAGGATGCATTCAATTTATTATATCGTTACAAAATTATCCTGAAAAAATGCATCATGGTTTCCACAAAAGTTTTAAGCAGCAAAACTGTTTTCAACATTGATAATAATAATAATAATAATAATAATAATAATAATAAATGTTTTTGAGCATCAAATCAGCATATTAGAATGATTTCGGAAGGATCACATGACACTGAAGACTGGAGTAATGATGCTGAAAATTCAGCTTTGCTATCACAGGAATAAATTACATTTTAAAATATAATAAAATTACAGCCTTGATGAGTATAAGAGACTTCTTACACACATAAAAAAGGATAATAAAAAAAGCATATGTCCATAGATGTACCTATTTATTTCCCATGTTTTCATGCCACAAATGCATATAACATGCTAGTGGAAGAAAAACAATTCCATACATCATACAGGAAGACGTCTCTACAGCCATTCGTGCTCGTGCAGTTCCTCAAATGCTTTGATTATTAATGCTGAAGTACTCAACACACTCTTCAGAAAAAAAGCTCTGTGCTTAAACATGTGCATGAAAATAGATGACGAAATGAAATAGTTACTGCACACTCTCCTGATATAAACATGTGCATCCAACATGCTTTCGCAATTTAATGAAGTTTTGGAAGGGTGTTCATCTAATCCTGCCAATCACGAAGCAGGTGTACGCAAATATAATCGGTTGCTTGCACAGGATCGTTCCTGTGACAACTCCTGCAGCATCCCTCCACCCCTCTTGTATTACATTTTTTCAGCATTCTTGTGCCCTCCATCATGGTTGGACCATAATCCAAATCTATCCATCCTCTATCCACTTAAAGATTATATTAACATGTCAATACTAACATCTTGACACTTTAAATATGCACTAATATCCCACTGCACCCTCCCTTCTTTTATCTGTGAATCTCATGAATACTATTGCAGTTATGATCCATCAGGTGACTTCCTGCTATTAGTACATTTCATATGCTGGCCACGTATGTGACAAGGGGACCTGGTTTAAATGTGTAATGACTTCGGATTTCGTTGTCATCATTTTTGGAGGACGGACAGGCATTTCTGAACTCCTGTAGCTCCCATAATCAAAGAGTTTGCCGGACAAAGAGGAAGTCATTATCCCAGGATATGAGTGCTTGTGTTTTCAAGCAGACCCCCTGTACCTGGGTGTTCCACGCAAAGCAGATTATGTGCAGGTCTGCGTCTCTCTCACACCGTGAACCTTGCGGTTATATTTCAGTGAGAAAATGGGTCAATGCCAAGCATCAGCAGGCTGCTGTTGCATATTAATGATGAAGCTTGGCTGTGACAGATGAGATTGGCCCACAAGGGTCCTCTCTCTCTCTCTCTCTCTCTCTCTCTTTCTCGCACAAACAAGCACGCTCATTCTCTTGACTGCTCCGTTCCAAAACCTAGTGAGCTGCCTCAATATCTACTGTCTAGTCGGCAGCAGCTTTATAAGCCAGCATACTAACTGACATGGAAACACATATTGTACGTGACTGTTTTGGAACGCTCTACATGGGCGCCACACAATTAACGCTCCTCACGCAAAGCACACCGGAGACTCGACTCACAACTAACTTGTTTGATAAAAGTTTATTTAAGGCAAATCAGCTCAATCAACTCTTAGTGCCACATTAGCAATATCCATGCAAAAACATGGTATCTTGAATGAAAAAAGCTAAACTGTTGTTTCCAAGAACAAATTTCAAATCACAAATGAAATCTGAAAACATCATAAAGGTTGTCCAGCTAATGCATGTAACAATGCATTATTGCTTGTAAACAATAATATAGCTCTATTTTGATAGTAGCAGATGTCTGGTAAAGAGCACCTAATCTGGAAAACATCTGTTCAGTAAAAACATCTGATAAACGTCTTAGAAAAAGCAGGTTTACACAATCTCTAAATCATAAACATCTTAAAGGCATTTTCTAAATTTCAATTTTACATCTGACAGGTAACATGTTAGAGACATATAACAGATGAGCAAACACTAAAAAAATACATCTTGCAGATGTAAATGCAGACATCAAACGGGCATCTCCGCGATGTACGTGTGCTATACACTAATAACCATGAAAAATACACCAACCTTTTTTATTTTATTAAACTGAAAAGGATCTATTAGAATTTTTTTTCAATGCCATTCACTACCAGGGCTGCGTTTCCCAAAAGCATCGTAAGCCTAAGAAGATCGTAAAAACGATCGTACGAATGATCTTAATATTACGGTCTGTTTCCCAAAAGCATCGTAAATTAAGTAGCACTTGAAAATCATCGTAGATCACATCGTAGAGTGCTCTGGAGTAATCGTAAATCCCCAAGTGCATCGTACGAAGACAGAGTTATGAGGTCACCTGCAGGACAACCGGCACATTACATATTTAACTTTATTCAAGTGCAATGTGATTATAATATAAGGTTTTGATTTTATTACACTTTATTACTCGTTTTTTGTTTAAATGAATTTATAAATAAAAATGAAAAAGGGCAGAAAACAACAACAACAAAAAGAAATAGTTTAATCTAATAATTTTAATCTAAATTAAATGAATGGACAAAAAAAATTAAATAAAAGGTGTAATATGCTTCAAAGACTGGGGAAATAGTATGAACTAAAAAAATGTCAATGACTTGCTTACATGCACGAAAACCAGCCATGTAGCCTGTTTCTTTGTTGGCCATCATGTGGTCCCATGCCATCTTTGTCCTTCACCTCTTCATCTTCCTCCCTGTTAAGGACACTCTCATATATCCTGACTACAACAACAAACATTCTCAAATGATCATGTTCTCAACATTCTCAAACTGCTGAGATGTTGTGGCTGCAGTCTGGACAACAGAAGATGGGGGCTGAGTCCTGGCAGGGTTGTTTGGAGGACTGGGAGATGGTAGATGCTGGGAGATGGCAGGTGAAACTGATGGTTCCTCTGAGCATGAAGGACCTGACCAGGCTCAGGTTGAGTTACCCCTACTCCTCCATGGATGTCAATACCACCACAAATGCCATCTGAAGCACTTGTGCCAAGTACTGACAATGCCTTTTCTTCCACTGCTGTGAGAAGGGGGAATCATTGGTCCCTCCACCTGTTTTATTAAATGTTGTCCTCTGCAGTGGCCTTTTCCTTTTAGCAAGGCTGGCAAAGTCCTGCCACTTCTTCCTGACCTCCTTCCCTGAACTTTTAATGCCCCTAGTTGCAGTCGGTTTTGTAGCAATAATCTCCCAGATTTTTTGTTTTTGTTTTATTTGTATGACTGCCCTTAAACCTGTTGAATAAAATATGTTGTATAGCTCCACCTCCTCTAAAATGACATTAATCTCCTCTTTAAAAAAAAAAAAAATTTTCTTTGGTTTTTTTGGTTCAGCCAGTTTGCTGGTGTCTCCACCCATAGGTTTGTGCTTTTATAGATTATTGGCCTCGTATAAAATGCACATCAGATGAAAACAATTAGGCTATACATTTCAAAATACAAGCGTGTGCTACAATTACGAGCGTGACATTTCAGCACTTGACAAACGGACAGCGGCTCTAAGTAGCACTTAAAGCACAGCTGCGCACGATCGTGCTAAGTGTGTTTTTGTGAAACGCACGTGAAATGAACATGAACGTTCGTAAAGTCGCTTGTAGAAAATGCTCCTAAGTGCTAAGATCCATCGTTATCGGAAAACGCAACCCAGATCAGTAAGATTTTTGTTGGTTTGCTGTTGTTAAAGAAATCAATACTTTTATTCGGCAAGGATGCAATCAATTGATCAAAAGTGACACTAAATATATTTTACACTGACATTTATTTTTCAAATAACAAATTGTTGAAACAATTAAGTTATTTTTCAAATAAATGTTGTCCTTTTGAATTTTCTATTCATCAAAGAATCCTAGAAATGTTATCGCAGTTTCCAGTTTTAAAACAGTTTCCAGTATATCAGAATGATTTCTAAAGTATCATGTGACACTGAAGACTGGAGTACTGGCTGCTGAAAGTTCAGCTTTGCCATCACAGGAATATAATACATTTGGAAATATATTCAAATAGAACCGTTATTTAAAATTGTTAAAAAAAAGATTTTTGATCAAATAAATGTTGCCTGAGACCTCTTTGAAACTCATTTAGAAAAATAATTCTGATCCTAAACTTTTGAACAATGGTTTGTTAAAAAAAATCAACCCTTTTATCTGCCATTATGGATTTATTTTTTCACTTGATCACATACTTTTTCGTAGCAAAGCATTCTGGGATTACCGTCTTCTTAAAGAAAACATTTGATGCTGCCTTAGAATTTTGCCAAAAGAATATATCTTAGATGTTTGCCTATGATGCCTTAAAATGTGGTCTACATAGGCAGCTCAGAAGGATTTGGAAAAGTCGTTTTTCTCTTCTATATCCATTTTTCACTTTATATCTCTCTCACTGGCATTCACTTTCTATCATCTGGTTCTGTTTCTGTCTCATTTCTCTATTTTAGTTTCCTTCAACGCCACACCTGCTCTTTCTTTCTCTCTCTGTCCCGCTCTCCTAGGGTCTCAAGAGAATAAACATAAGATCGACTCTGCTGTCTGAATGCACAGAGAGGCTTTTGGAGTCAGTTCAGAGGAGACCTTGCTATGACTGAGGAGAATGATGGCACACAGTATAAAGCCGTGGTGGCTGCTACGCTTTCAATCGTGCCGGCTTTACAGGACTATCCGCCGCCATGCAGAGTTCAAGGATGGGGCCAGGCTATGAATCGATATCACCACACTGTCTGAAATAAACTACACCTTTTGTATTTCAGTCAAGACCTGTGATGAGTAAAAACAAGTTACTGGAGTTCAAAATGTTAAAATGTAGCATTAAACATCACACATTTATCCATTATGTTTTCAATTATTAAGTTAATTGTCTTTGTAAGCAGGTTGTAGATTGATTTAGCTTGTAGAAAACATCAAAAGAAATCCGTTTTAAAAGACTAAAAGACAAAAGGTCTATTTTAGGATGCAACACATTACTGCAATAGTGCTTTACGCATGTGTGCATGGAGTAGTGCAAAATGCTGCTTTACGATAGGTTACTAGTTCAAGTGTTCATGCAACATCACTTTAATTTATATCTTGTATTGATCTAGAAATTGCTTCTCTTGTAGTGTTCGTAAGAAACTAGTTGCTCAATTAATATTCCTGTTTGTTTTTTGATTACTTTGATGTGGTTTATCAGACGGCTTTAAAATCTGATCTTGTCTTACTTAATTCGGCATATAATAGAATTTGCAGATTTGTTTTATATCATACAACAGATTTGTTGTATGATACACTTCAGTGGCCATCTTTGAATGCAGAAGGCAGATTCACTGGCTCCAATTTATATTTAAATGTATTTATTTTGATTATCCTAGATAATTGATTGATTTATCCTATTTGATTTTTGTTTACAACGGTACTTTTGTATTCTTTTCCTCAAACCACCAAGTTAGGCATTCTGTCCACTTGCTTTCTCGTTCCTCGTGTTACAAAAAACAATTGGTAAGAGAGCATTCATGTTTAAAGCCCCATTAGACTGGAATAATTTGCCTGTAGATATTGGATCCATTACTTCACTTCGGTTGTTTAAACAATCTTTATTATTTTATTTGAAAGTAGAAGGCACATGCTGTTCTTTGGTGTTTTGTTGTTTGGCTGTTTTTTGATGAATTGTTAATTGTAATTTTGTTATGTTCTTTTAAGTTGTAATTGTATTTCATTGTAAGGACCCCCTCGAAAACGAGATGATACATCTCAAGGGGTTAATCCAAATAAATTCTAAACATATCAAATTACAAAATGGACTTCTCTGTGCTTGAGGAGGAAAAATCATATTTTGATTTTTTATCTAGTTTATTGATATACTGTACTAGTATCTATAATACTAGATCAACAGACAAACTTTTACTCCAGATCCCAATTTTCCATACATAAATGGGTAGATCAGCCTTTTCTAATTATGCTCATGCATGGAATGAGCTTCAAGGTATACTACACATGAAATATGTACCATCTATCGCTTTGTTTAAAAACATTCTGTTTTTATAGTAGGGTGTAAATTTTTTAATAGTTTATCCATATAGTTGCATATAGTATATATCCAATAGTTTATTTGATTTTGATCCACTTCAAATGTTGACTACTATATTTCAAAATGTGCATTCCGTGTGGGAATGCCTGTTGTTGTTTGGTCTGTGTGATCCCACCCACTTTACCCACCAATTTACCCAATAGTATTTGACACCCCTGGGTTGCCAGTCGGCAGAAAACAAAACTTATTGCAGCCATGGACGCAAAGCAGTCTAACTGGATCAGGGATCTCATTGTACCAAACCTAAAAAGCCTCATGATCTATCTGTCCAGAGACATATTAAACGCGGATAACTAATCAACTTACAGTGTAAGGCTAGTTGCCTTCATTGTCAATTGCGCCCCTTCCTGTTGAGTGTTCTCAATTTGGCAACCAGCATGAGCGTCGAGTCTGAAGAGGAGGGGGCGGGGAAAACAACACTCCAATAATTTAAATTTTGAATAAAATACCCATTTCCACCGCTAGCTGTCAATATTACATAATGCACCTTTAACACACCCATAAAAACATGAGTTGTTCTTAGTTTAGAACTGGCTCACATTTCAATAAGGTCTCAACTGGTTTAGATGGAAAATAAACTAAGTGGTTTAGAAAACATACTCTAATGGCAATGCGTAACTTTAATGGTAATTTTACGTTTTGACGAATTGGTGGCCAATTCATCTGCTTACACCCCGTCACTGACAGTTAGGTTTAGGGGTTGACCCATTCATGCTTTCATTTTTTTCTAAAAATAATTTATTTCCAAATGAATTACATCCTACAAAATGTAAAATAGTTAAATTTACTCATAAGATCAGGTTGGTTTATATCAACGTTCCTCCAAACCAGCTCTGGAGGGCCACTGTCCTGCAGCAGAGTTTAGCTTATACCATGATCGAGCTTACTACCTGCTATTTTCAAGTAACTCTGAAGACCTTTACTAACTAGGTGAGTCTGAATAGGGTTGGAACTAAACTCAGCAGGTCAATGACTCTCAAGGACCATTTTTGAGGAACCCTGGTTTAGATGGTAATTGTTGTGGGTATACCAAGTTTACCAGTGTGGCCTTGGTGGGTGACTGGCAAAAAACAGGATTAAACTGGTCATCACCTTCTAAACCAGGTCTAGGCTGGTTTCATTAGCATGATAGTGAGCTGACATGTTGGTGTATGGTGGTTAAAAACAAATAACTTCTAAAATAGAGAAATACAAATGTAAAGCATGGGCAATGCAGGCCTGTTACTTGCATTAAAATGTCCCAAAATAATAGTTTATGGTTTTAAATGGTTGTAAGTTGGTCAGCACCTTCTATACAAAGTCTAATCTGGTTTCTTTAGCAGGGTGGTGAGGAGAAAAAATGAAACGTTAGGGAAAACTGCACAAATATGCAACTTTTCAAAAAAAGAAAAGAGAGAGATGTAGAGAAAATGTAGAGAAAATGATAAAGTGTGTCAGCTCTCCTGAAGCAAAGCAAAACAATCTTGAGAACTTTGAGAAACTGTGAAGAGCAGGTTTGTAATAACTGATATCTGAAAACCTCAGAGTATCTCAACTGGCCCTCTGAGAAAGACAGAGCGAGTGAGTTACCTGATGGTGAAGTAGTCTGTCAATCATGGAGTCTAGATTGCTAACACAGCCACTCAGGGTTAATGACACTCCATGAGTTTTGGATGATTTACAAAGTCCTTACACTCCACACGACCAGAAATGATTACATGCCGTGGCTTACTCTAACGAGCGTTAATAATGACAGCGGCGCCATTCATCGCCCTCGCACTTCCATCAGGACTATGCTGACGTTTACGCGGCAATGCATTCATATCAATTGCGATGGCACTTTTCAAACGTAGTCCGATTTATGGTGCTCCTCAGACGTGATGCGTCACAGCTTGATGGTTTTGAGCTTGTTTTGAAGACTCAATCATTTGACAAACAGACTGTGTGACGTTCTTGATGCTCTGTCTTGCAGGAGCCCGTGTGGGGGGTGGGGCGGGTGGTTCTCATTTTGGTGACAAATCTAGCATGGCGGGATCCACAAGCAATCACTCATCAGTCATAGACATCACGGCCCAAGCTGCACTGGCTGCAGGGTTCATTAATGCTGTGCCCGCAGGCCAGCTCCACTCCGACCGCTCAGTCACTGATGACTCAATTACAATAGGACAGCAGCCACCCAAAGCAAACTAAATCAGAAGCAGGAGACATTAGCAGTGCCGTTCCTCAGAGATGACAAAAGAGTGACTTGTTAAATGTCAGAATGGTGATATGTAACGCATAGCCTAACAAGAGAGGTGCTGCGTTGGTGATGTATATGTTCGATAGGCCCTATGGCAGAGGATGACATCAGTGGCTGACTGAAAGAACTGTTTCAGAGAAGATACCCCCTTGAGGTTTAGTTGGGGATCGAAGCAGCCATGACCTAAGGTGAAAGTAAGTGATACTCTACTGTATATATTACAAATGAATATACAATTTATAAAATACGATGTAAAATACAATAACATATTGTATACATCATATTATATAAATTGTATATTACAAATTACAGTCCTCAAAGCAGATTAAAATAAATCTGTGGTCTTCAACAAAAGTATTTTTGAAATGTCCTTTATTTGTAAAACATTGGCTCTTTTTCAAAACTCCATTGCAAACGAAACAGTGGCATGAATGCATCAAAAAGGTCTTCATTTGTGTTTCAAAGATAAACAAAAGTCTTACGGGTTTGGAACGACATGAGGGTGAGTAATTGTGATGGATCTGCCATGTGCCTTGGCAAATCACATCTAAAAAATTAGTCCATCACCACAAAACAGGGAGCAAAGTAGTCTTCAGTTGTGATGTTTTATTAAATCTTGCTTACACAAGATAAAAAAGTGATCAAGCCTCATTAGAGAGGAAAAAGGCGAAAAAATTGTAACGGTTAAAAACAAGAAGGTCCAAAAATTGTATTCCATTCAGATTACATCACAGGAAAAATCCAGTATTCAAAAATGACATAATTGGGCTTGAGCCTCTCAAACTGACAGAGGACAAAATTCAACACCACCTTTCCCAGGGTACAATAAGTAACAACTCTCTCTAGAAAAAACATACACTGAATTTATAAGAGGTGGCCAGCACCATGAAAACAAAGAAGGGGAAACATTACCATACAAATTTTCACAACAATAACAACACAAACCTTGGAATAAAAAAAATACATTTAACTAAATTTAGAGCCATGGATACATTTTAGTTAATGCAAAAGAATCCTATTAAACAAACATCACATTGATCAAGACATCACATTTTCCTATGTCCCCTCTAATACATCAAAGTTCGTACAGTTACATTTCCTTTAGAATTCCTATAAAACAGATCAACTTCCTCTTTGAATGTCTTTGTCACTAGGCTGTAGAGAGGCTATTATTTCATCCGCAACCGCATCACAAAACTCATCATCCGTCCACCATCCATCCGCACCAACCGACCAACGTTTTCGACCAATTTCCAAAACCGCACCCGCCCGCCATCCGCTGATTGGGCGATACAAGAAACCGCCCACCACCCGCCCGAATTTAATTAAAATATTTTTTTTCGTCACGTCATCCGCCCGATCCACGGTTTATAAAGAGGAATTTTAGCTGGTTTTAATGTTTTAATCTTAAGCCAAATAACTAAGCCCGTGCACTGACTCAGTACAATGACAAATAAAGATCTTAAACCAAACCATAGTAATGTCCTTTTATTTATAAATCAAATGCAAATATGAATAGATAAAACTTGTGTCGCTTAAATACTGGCCATCACATTAATTAATGACAGAATTTTCATTTTTGGATGTACTATCCCTTTAATGTATCCTCTTTGAATAAAAGTAACTTAATATTTATATATTTTTTATCTTACTGACCCCACAGTTTTGCAGTAGTATATATTACATTACATAATAAATTAACATTATCATTAATGTTATTAAATTACCACTACTACTACACTACTATTACCACACTACTATATTTGTTATTAGTATTATTGTTCTTGATTTTAATTATTTTTATTAATAAAAAAAGAAAACTTTTAATGAGATTAATTACAATTAGTAATTACAAACAGTTTCATCAGTAGTTTTAACCTCTGACAGTATGTTTTTATGCTTGAATGTAAAAAAAACCCCATTGTTTTTCACATATTTTACATTATTACAGCACCTCTCTCCCCTGTCTGACTCGAACGCACCGATTTTGATGAAGGCCCTTCGTCCGAAATGTCATGTGATTTTTTAGCTGGCCCTGAGTGCTGTGATGAATATACGGGAAATGTCCCGCCCCTCCATAACTGCGAGTTCTTCTCTAGTGTAAACATCATAGACTGTAAAAAATATGGACGTAGTGTCTGTGACGTCACGCTTAGGTTTCTGAAGAGCATTTTTTAATCCAAAAGTGGGCGGAGCCAGCCGTCGCCATCTCAGCAGCACGTCACTGTGCGTCACTTCCGGATAACTGAAAATGGGCAAAGAGGCCGGACATGGGTGGAGCAGAGGTGCCTGGTTGCTGAAACTGTGCCTGTCTTGCTCGACGTGATCAAGTTTGCTCAGGCTAAGGAGCTAATGCTATGTGCTAATGGCAGTACCGTAGCAAGGGCTGTGCCAAGTGTGCGAACGCACAGAGCCTCGCATTAAAGTAACAGCTGACTTGATGATGTAAAGCCAATAGTTAAAGTTCATGTTTTAAGTTAAAAATGTATTATGCAGTAACTTACAATATTGCTCTGAGTGTGTGACAGTGATTCGTGCGCATACATGTCAGCCAGTGCGGTATCGCACGTCAAGTTCGTAGAGAACTTTATTCAGTCCATTTTAAATTCTGATTTTGGCCGCCTCTCGAATGGTTCAAACCAAAGATATTACATAAGAAGTTCAAGTAAATGCACTAGAAATCCACGCTCATTCAAAGATGTGCATTTATTGCATGGATGGAGAAAGCACTGACACATGCAGGATTTCATCTGACGGTAACGTTACGCGCACAAATGTTTTTTTTTTAATTTAACACTAAAAAGTTAAATAAGCATATAGTCTATCTATTCCGTGAGAGCAACAGTACTGCAGAACGAGTGTAGCCTCTATATCTATAAACGTTTTTAAATCTGAAACTCCAAAAAGCATATTAAATTGTATGAAATAATCCAGAAAAAAGCATAAAAGACGGCACAGATGCTAAATTCAGCAGCTGGAATTAGCTGAGGTAGTAACGTGGTGCTAACAGACAGCAGACAAACGGCTAGTAGTGACAGTAGCGGCAATCCAAAAGCAAAATACAAAACAAGCTGTTCTCCATAAAATGTGCAGCGCACAGATAAATGTTTTTCAGAAACAGTGTTTAAAATATTTAAGTCTGACGAACTTAGAGTGGTTAAAACTTGAGCTTTGGAAATGTTGTGGAAAAAACAGTCTCTTTGTCAGGGCTGGGCGATATGGCTGAAAACTGTATCACGATATAAGTGTTTCATATCGGTCGATATCGATAATTATTGATATTTTTTATGACCTATTTAAAGGACCAGGAGACAAATATATTAGACTACATTTAAACATTTTTTATTTTAAACTTATCCTTCCTCTCATTATAATATTAGCAGAAATGTCAACACAACCATGGAAAACATTAAATAATTAAAATGTAAACATAAGTCTAAAATCACAATGAACACTTAATTATCTCTTAAAATTAAGGTGCAAAATGAAAGAATACATACGAAATGCATAAAAAAAAGAGTAATAAAATAGTGCAAAGTGTTAAATAAACATAGAGAAACCGACGACGGTCTTGCATTATTTGCAGACGACATTGGTCTGACTACGGTCAGACTTATAAAATCCAAAAAACTGCCATACTGGCGAGCTGACTTTTCCTGTTTTATCAACAATCGCTGAGGCACTCATTTTCCACTTATCACTCCATGCCGGCTCTGTTACTGAAGAATCCAACACGAGACAACGATATGGTGCAACCATACTATTAAGGGGGTCGCACACCGGACGAGAAGCGCCGCGTTGCGTCAAGAACAACTAGAGGTATCGCACACCGGACACGCACTTTCTCAGTTTATGGCCAGCAATATTGTTAGGCTATGTTTAAGGACATTATGAAATTAAGATAAGGTCTGTACTATGTTATGATTGTACTGTACAATTAAATACAATCGTTGCTACACTTTACCTCAGGGCGTCTGTTAACTGCATGAGTTGAGAATCTCACCTATAAATCCGATAACATCAGCAATTTTCATTCAGTCAGCTCATTTTTGTGAATCAGTGTGTGTACACTCTTAAAGGATAATGTGTTCGAATTTTAAAGACATGGCGCTATAAACTGAGAAAGAGGGTGCGCGTCCGCCGTCCGGTGTGCGATACCTGTCCTAGACGCGATGTGGCGCGGTGTATAACGTGCAAGTGCAACCCCCTTTAATTGACCGGCTGTTAGCGTGTAACCCAGTACGTTGCTAGGTTACCAGAGAGTGAGTTCATTTGTTCATGCAACCAAACTTGCAACAAAACTTTCTTCCGACAAAAAATAAATAAAAATGATCGAACTTTTTATCGAACGCATTTTTTATTGATATTGATTACTTGTCTATCGCGATACATATCGTTATTGTTTTATCGCCCAGCCCTATCTTTGGCATTGCGACAACCCTAACAGCTCAACCAGGCCTCATCCCCTTTTTTGCGTATTCAGTGGGCGGGGATTATTTAAAGGAGTACCATTGTGACTTCATAAGATACGGAAAAATAACTTTGTAGTCCAAACGAGCAGTTTGTTGTAGAGTTTGTAAAATATCTCCCTTTGGAGTGGACTTTGAAAACCTTGCAGATCTTTTTTTATCCTGAAACAGCAACATTACACACTAACTAAAGTTGAAAAAGTGGAAAAGCATAATGGGACCCTTTTAAAGTAAATTATTTCTGCACTACTAATGTTACTAAGTGAAATTGTAAAAAAATGACCATGTACAAACAACTTTCCTGAAAACTGTCCAAACTGTCACTGGTCAGACAAACCGATGGTCACACCCCCAAAGTCATGTCATTGGCTAAGGAAATGTGGCTTTGTCAGGCTTTTTGGTTGGGTTGGTGGGGTCAGTTGGTTGGTTGGCTGGTATTTGAATCAAGTAAAAATACCTAAACCTTAATACAAGATTTACCAAATAAGCAATACAAAGTTAAGTTAGTATAAATAACACTTACTATATAAATGGAAATATATTCTATGAATTTTGTCATGCAATTTTGCTTGACAACCAATGTTGCTTGAACCAAGAATTACTTTTTGCATTTTTGCCTTTATTGAAATCACTTGATGCCAGAGCGCTGCCCGTGAGGCTATTTATTTTGTTGTAGGGATGTTGAAATATTTTATGCAAAAAAATAAATAAATCCTTAATACAACGTAGTCCTTATAAGACAAAACAATCTGCCACTAACGTTTAAAAAATAATAATAACATTCAAAACGTTATCTAAAAATAATTATGCAGTTTTGCTTGTCAATATTTTTACACAAACAAGATTTCTTTTTAAAATGCTGCATTGTACACATCTCACAGGAATTAGCCAACAAATTACAATGTCTCTGCATATTAAGCTGGGATAAGAGAAAGTATTTTAAGTAACATCAAAACTTACACACTTGAGCTTCAAGATACTGAACTGCATCTATTCTGGGCTTGATCTGATGATTATATCCACACCTGTTTAGAAAAAGAAACATCTAAAGGCTGACAGAAAGATGAGGTGTGCAGTAGCTGTCTAATATCTCTAAAAAAAGACCACATGATGCCAATTTGAGGCATAAAGGAGGAGGGCTGAATCTGTCAAGCTCCAGAAGAAAGTGGATGTAATGGATGGCAAGTAAAAAAATAAATAAAACCTTCACAGAGGTTGCACGGTGCTAGAACACGGCCTTAAGCGCATCTGGTCAGAAATTATGGCGTGAGAGTTCAGTCGGTTAAATTGGGTGACACCGAATGCAGTTAAATCAAACGAGCATGTTGGCTGAGGAAAGAGTAAATACATTTGGATTAGATGCAGCAAATCAAATAAAGCTGCAAAGAAGCAGGAGCTCATATAACCAAAGCATGGGAAGCTGAATCAAATAGCCTGTTACTGTGGTGGCTCAAACTCTGTACCAGAATTAGGCCTGAAGAAGCATGCCAGAGAAAATGCTGGCTAATAATCTTTTTTACAACATACAAAAAAAAAGACTTGCTTTCACATAAATAGCGGCGATTTTTTTGTGGTGGGTTCACCTTTGTAGTTCAGTTCTCTTGGTTCGAACCAAAAACCCAATTTACCGAACATCCAAAACACTATTGTGTGCTGGGCCAAATGTGATTGTTATATGTGCGTGGATATGATGGTATTTTTACCAGCTGAGAACTCAAAAAAAGCTTATTCGGAATCAAACAGTACCAGGAATTCCTCAATTGCACAGACACAAAAAAGATCTGCTGCATGGAAACGTTGTTTGCGACGCCTGTATAGAAACTGTAATGGGCAACATGGGGGGAAAAACATGTATGCTTGAGCATTCTGCCTTTTTATGGGCGCATCTTGTGACATTGGTCCGTGTCTTTGGTCTGTTGTGTTCATATATTTAATTCAAACCGCACCAGAGTTCATTTGGAAGTGGACTGAGACCCACTTTTTCAGTGCGCACCAGGGATTGAATGGCACCGTTCAAACTTATTCAAGTGAACCCTACTAACCGAGCAGTCATACCAGAGTCTGCTTTAATCAATCAAACAAAGTGTGAACATACCCTAAGTGAACCATCCTGTCTCTGTTGAGTAAACAATGTGTGATTATGTATCGAAACAAATCTTCACATAAGATGATGAAAAATTATGCTTTCCATTGCCAAACACAAGTTGAAACACTGTCTTCCATCAGTGGATGAGTGTAAATCTGAGTGATATGAGAGAAAGACAAAGTTCTGTCATAGTGGCAGGGCTGCAGCAGTGCATTCTGGGTCTCCGAAGAGGCCGACATGAGATCTCATCTCCTGTATCCATCTCCTTTCATCTCATCTGCTACAACATAATTGCTTTGGGTCTCCTGAGTAACATAGTGCTGATTGGTAACTCAATAACTTCTTTACAGATGATTAGATGAAACGTCAGTGTGTTGGGAGAGTTTTTCAGGGTGTGCTAAAATCAGAGAGACATCAGGAATGAAGGACAAGCGGCCAGCTCAATAGGGAGACGAGCCACGGACGTCTGCACGTACTTGAGATAGAAGTCATTTGGTTCAGCTCTTTCTGGGTCATTTTAAAAACGTTAAGTGCTTTTGTTGTGACAAATGAGCAGGGAGGGCTTTGTATTGTTAACTTTGAACTTGACAGTAGTCCTACATTTCAATTAAACTATAGGACACATAACCTTTGTAACAAAAGATAAATTGAAGCTGGCTTCATATTGACTCCGTCTAGTTGACTGTGCATAATATTTAAAAAAGCATTAAAGGATAGTTCACCGAAAAAATCTCTTCGGTCAGTTCCTCACACAAAAATTTAGTGCTATATAAAGGGCTTGGAATATAGTGCAAAGATGGGCTGCTTTTTTGTTAATTACATGGTGCTTTTTGTAATTTTTGGATATCCTTTCATTGAATGGAATGAAAGCTTTGTCAATATTCCTTTTTGTAGATAAAGTAGATAAAGTCATACGTGTGTAATGACATGAGGGTGAGCACATGGTGACAATTTTCATTTTCGATGAACCATTTCTTTAAATGGCCTACATTTAATAATGATGATAATAAAAAGCTCAAATATTTGTAATTAAAAAAATCAAAACTTACCATAATATATTTAAGAGTGTGCATGTGGCAAGTCCCCCTAGTACAGCTCTTCTGAACCATAAGACCTGTCCAAAATACTTCCATTACAATGTAGAATCCTCAAGACACCGCTTAATGCCTTAATATGATATTAATTATAACATTACCTGTTTTTTAACATGGGAGATTTCAGAAAATAAAAAAGGCATGACGTTGACAATCCCACCTGATTGGAAGAAACATATTAGTCAAGACAATGTTGACATTTCTCAACCAATGTTAACTGAAAATGAAAATTTTAGCTACCTAAAATTATCATTAAAAATTATTTTGATGGTTTAACAACCTATTCAAGCTGATTCAATCATATTGAAGAGTATTTTTTTAAATTTATTAAAACCAGATAATTTAGATGTCACAACATGAAACACATTTACAGTGATTTATCAAAATAATGAAATGGCTGAAAAGTGTTAAATAAACACAATTTAGGTTAATTCCTCTGGCTGGCTTAATAAATGGAAATTGAAAACAAAAATATTGAACACTATAATATTCCCTAGACCACATATAAGCTTTTCAGGAACAACTGGTAACTAAAGCAGTAAGCAATGAAATACTTTAAAAGAAATGGTTAAGGAATATTTTTACACATGTGAATACAATTTTTTTTTTTAAATCCACTCAAAAAAACACACAATAAAAGCTTGTTAAATAAATACATTTTACGCTTTATTTTATAAATCTAATTTAAAATGTTCCTGTCATGTAATATTCTTTATTAGACTAACTATAGGCTGTTTATAGTTTCCATATAGCAATTTGCGGCATTGATTTAAAAAGTGCGGTCACAGTTGTGAGTTTATATGCATTTTAAAATGGCTTCGAATGAGGCTCATCCAATCAGAACTAGTCTAAATGAAACGGTCCATTTTAAAAGTCTACCCTCAGTGTTAGTAACTCTTATAAAAAATCTAGGGAATTGAGAGCAGCTCTATAAATGTTCTCTTAAAAGTGCTGACAGTCACAACTGTGTTTTCTCTTGCACCAAATGAAAATCATCAGTAAGATAAATACGAACGAGGAGCAGGGGACTAAACCCAGTACATTACAACAGATGGCCGCACAGCGAAAGGTAAGAGCCCTTGTAATTGCAGATGCTCCCAAGAGCCCAAAACCAGATTTCAGACAAATAAACCAAACGGTGGGCCCCTGTGAGACTGCTCCACTTTTTGTACCTATTCTACAGCATCTGCATTAACCAAGCAGACACTAACAACCTACCTTGTGACCGCCGCACAGTATGCTGACATGCATTATAAGCGTTATTTCCCCCTTTTTAAAAAAAAAAAAATGCTCCTGTATGATACCGGGCCATCTTATTCCCTTCCTGTCAGCTGGATCAGAGACAGATAGACTCCCCTAGCTGTCACTATAAACAAAGCCTGGCCTTGTGACTCCTTAAAAGCAGACGCCCATTAGGTACCTGGATGTTCCACAGAGGTGTGTGCTGGGCCCTTTAAAAAAGGCGTTGAGCAAGCAGCTGTCTATTCAAAGGTGTCACAGTGGCTTTGGTTGTAAATGAGAGCAAGGCGATGTGTGAGACTCTCGCAGGCAAATTTTGTTTCTTCTGTTGACAGGAGCCTCCTGCGGGCCAGCAAGGTTTGGCTGCCTCAGGACCTTACAGCTCTGAGTGTGGCAGCCAATTAACAGGATTAGAGAGAGGGACAGCGAGAGAATTCCCTGGACTCCTGGCTAACATCTACATTGTCACAGTGATAAAGTTCGAGAGGTACTTTCATTAACTGATCAGCACACCAGCTGCAATGAACACACACTGGTGTCTCTACAGATTCCAAATCTCTTCACTTCACTTCACTAAACCCAAACACACTGACATTGCCACTGCCCACACACTACACGAACAGAGAAACAAAATATTCTTCTTCCTGGAATACACTGACACCAGAAAGCATTTAGAGACTTCCGTTCAACTCAAAAATGTCTGAATATCATTCCATTACATAAAATACAAATCCAAGGGCCATTCATTCAAGCTATATAGTCCCAAAACGTCTCGGTTACGTATGTAACCCTAGTTCCCTGATAGGGAACGAGACGCTGCGTCAAACGCTGCGGGAACGCCCCTGCGTTGTGCGTCATGAAGCACGTATGGAATCAGCCCAATGGAGAGATGAAACGTCATAGGCGGGTGACGTCATCGACCAGGAAACTATAAAGCACCCCAAAAACACAAGCGCATTAGCTTCTGATAGGCTTGAAGGAAGCGCTAATGGGAGTGCCGGGAGTATGGCGGAGCGACGCAGCGTCTCGTTCCCTATCAGGGAACTAGGGTTACATACGTAACCGAGACGTTCCCTTTCAAGGGAACTTCGAGCTGCGTCAAACGCTGCGGGAACGCGAATACCCACGTCGCCATAGGACCAAATGACCGTCATGTGAGACTAGCGCACAGAGGACGAGAGCACCTGTGCCCCAGGGGTAGAGCTTAAGTCTAGGTCATAGAACTTAATAAAAGTATGCGGTGAAGACCATCCAGCCGCATCACAAACATCACTCAGGGAAACCCCCGACAAAAGAGCTTTAGAAGCAGCCATACTCCTGGTAGAGTGAGCTCGGACAACCAAAGGTGAAGGCTGGCCAGCCGACTCATAAGCAAGTGAGATAGCCTCAACCACCCACTTGCTCATTCTCTGTTTAGACGCCGGACACCCTTTCCTGGGTGGCCCGAAACATACAAAAAGTTGTTCTGATTTCCTCCACAGGGCAGCTCTGTGGACATAAGCGTCTAATGCCCTAACAGGGCAGAGTGAATTAAGTTTCTCCTGGTCCGATGACATAAATGGAGGAGGACAGAAAGCCTGCAGAACCGTAGGTCTAACAATATTAGTAGGAACCTTAGGAACGTAACCTGGTCTAGGATGCAGAAAAGCTTTAACCATGCCAGGTGCAAATTCCAGGCACGAGGGTGAAACCGACAGAGCCTGCAAATCTCCGATTCTTTTTAGTGAAGAGATAGCAAGCAAAAAGATAGTCTTAAAAGTGAGAAACTTCTCGGGAACTTCTTCGATAGGTTCAAAAGGAGCTAGGGAAAGACCTTCTAATACAATGGCCAGATCCCAAGTCGGCACCCTCGTACGAACTGCTGGCCTCAGCCTCAAAGTGCCACGGAGGAAACGAGTTATAAGCGGGTGTCTCCCAAGAGAAACTCCACTGAAAGGGACGTGGTAAGCAGCTAGTGCCGCCACATACACCTTTAGTGTGGAGGGGGATAACCCTGTGGAGAAGCGCTCCTGCAGGAATTCCAGCACTGCACCCACTGGGCAGTTAACTGGGTCCTGCAGGTGTTCTCCACACCAAGAAGTGAAAAGTTTCCACTTCAAGGCATAAAGCTTCCTCGTGGATGGAGCTCTGGAGTTAAGAATGGTCTCAACAACCTCGGTTGAGAGACCGGAGTCTATGAGCTGGGCCCCCTCAGAGGCCAAGCCCACAGTTTCCACAATTCTGGGCGGGGGTGAAGTATCGTGCCCCCCGCCTGGGAGAGTAGATCCCTCCTGACCGGGAGCTCCAAAGGAGAACCGTCCAGGAGAGAAATCAGGTCCGCAAACCATACTCGGGCCGGCCAGAACGGGGCTACTAGTAGTAGACTGACCCCGTCCCGGCGGACCCTCTCCAGAACTCCTGGTAACAGAGCAATCGGGGGAAAGGCGTACAGACGTGACCTCGGCCACGGCTGCACCATAGCATCCAACCCCAGGGGGGCTGGAAGAGTGATGGAGAACCACCGATGACAATGAGTGGTCTCCTTGGAAGCGAATAGGTCCACCTCGGCGCGACCGAAACTCAACCAAAGGAGCTCCACCACCTCGGGGTGGAGTCTCCATTCCCCTGGCCTCGGCCCCTGCCTCGACAGGGAGTCTGCTACCACATTCAAATACCCAGGGAGATACATTGCTCTCAGAGATAGTAGCTTCCCTTGGGACCACAGGAGGATCTGACGGGCCAACTTGTAAAGCCGGCGAGACCGCAGGCCCCCCTGATGATTTATATAAGAGACCACCGACGTGTTGTCTGATTGAACTAACACATGATGGCCTCTCAGGTCTGTTAGGAAGTGTTTCAGAGCCTGAAACACAGCCAACATCTCTAGACAATTTATGTGCCACGAAAGATGATGATCCTGCCACAGACCTTGGGCTGGGCGACCACTCATGACCGCCCCCCACCCTGTGAGGGAAGCATCCGTCGTTAGCGTTATGCGACGACAAAGAGCCCCCAGCACAGGACCTTTGGATAGGAACCAAGTTTCTCTCCACATGACCAGAGCACGAAGGCAGCGCCGCGTGACTTTGAACGTGCGGAGCGGATTTCCCCTCGGGGAGAATCCCTTGGTCCTGAGCCACCACTGTAGCGGTCTCATGTACAACAGGCCGCAAGGTATAACGTTGGACGCTGCTGCCATCAGACCCAACAGTCTCTGAAACTGCTTGACAGTGAGTAGCTGGCCTAGCTTCACTTGTTTCACAGCTGAGAGAATCGAAGCGATGCGGGTCGGAGAGAGTCGCGCCCGCATCGATACCGAATCCCAAACGACACCCAGAAAAGTGGTCTTCTGGGAAGGAGATAATACACTTTTCTTTGCGTTCAGCCTCAACCCCAACTTTCTGATATGAGCGAGGACGACATCTCGATGCCGAACCGCCATCTGCTCGGTCTGAGCTAAAATCAACCAATCGTCGATGTAATTGAGAATACGAATGCCCTGAAGCCTCAGAGGCACTAGTGCTGCATCCATGCATTTCGTGAAAGTGCGGGGAGATAAAGCTAGGCCAAACGGAAGAACCCTGTACTGGTACGCCTCGCCCCCGAAGGCGAACCTCAGGAACTTCCTGTGTTGTGGAAGGATGGACACATGGAAGTATGCGTCCTTCAGATCTATCGTGACAAACCAGTCCTCGGACCTGATTTGAGACACGATCTGCTTGATAGTGAGCATCTTGAATTTTAGCTTCCCTACCGAGCGATTCAATATGCGCAGGTCTAAAATTGGACGCAACCCCCCATCCTTCTTTGGAACGATGAAATATCGGCTGTAATAACCTGACTCCAAACTGGGAGGAGGAACCCGTTCTATAGCCTCTTTTTGAAGGAGCGTTTTCACCTCTTGTTCCAATACCAGAGCCTGCTCGGGGCCCACCACTGTGTGCAGAACCCCTCTGAATTTTGGTGGACGACACCTGAACTGGATAGCATAACCCTTTTCTACTGTCTGCAGGACCCAATGAGATATTTTTGGAAGGCTTTTCCACTCTGCCAGAAATTCTACTAAGGGTACCAGCCTCTCGAGACTGGCCTCTGGTGTAACTTGAGCAGCAGACGCAGCGCCCTGTAACGGCGCACCGGCAGGGAACAACTGGTCTGACCGCTCTGAGACCCTCCTCAGAGGGAGCGAGCGTCCCTCGGGAAAGCGCTCGCTGGGATCGTCTGTGCCCCGGCATAAAGGCGGGGTTGGCAGAACGAGCCCCTGAGGGCACCGAGGAGGAATGGGCACCGTAAAAAGAGGTGAACACCTTTCCGCCTCGGTGGGGACCACCCTCAGCATCCTGAACGGCTTGGCGTCAGGACTTCTTCTTAGCCGAAGCCTTCTTAGCCAATATAACTGTCCTCAGATCAGTTCTACTGGGAGAAGGCTTCGGCTGAGAGTGTCGCGGCTGAGCCCACTGTCCAGCAGGGGGAGCACGAGACGCGACACTCTGCCTCTGCTGCGCTCTATGTGATGAGCTCGAAGACGGCCGGGGCTGCTCCCGCCCAGCAGCCCCAGGGACATGAACTTTAAGGGGAAGAAACTTTTTAAAAGCTGCAGTTTGTTTCTTTTCTTCTTGGAATTTATCGATAACTGAATTCACAGCATCACCAAACAACCCCATGGGAGAAAGAGGAGCATCTAAAAGAAAAGCTTTTTCTCTCTCTTTAATATTAGTCTGATTTAACCACAAATGTCTTTCTGCGGCCACCAGAGCTGCCATAGAACGACCCATTAATTTGGCCGATTCTCTGGTGGCACGCAGGGATAAATCAGCAGCCTGACGCAGTTCGCGAACTACGTCAGTACTGACCTCCTCACTCTCACTCATGTCCCTTAGCAGATCAGCCTGGTATGCCTGCAAGATTGACATAGTATGCAGACATGACGCAGCCTGACCTGCTGCCGAATATGCTTTACCCACCAAAGCCGAAGTGTTTCTTAAAGGCTTGGTGGGTAATGCCGGTGCCTTAAAAGATGATGCTGCTTCGGGGGAGAGATGGCTCGCAAGCGTCTCTTCCACACGAGGCAACGCACCATAACCATGAGCCTTGGCTCCCATAATATTAGCGTATGTTGAAGTCTGGGGACTAAACACTCTATATGACACCGGTTTTCTCCATGATTTCGACACCTCGGTGTGGAGATCATGGAAAAACGGCAGGCACCGGCGTGGAGGCTGCACACGTGACGGCAAAAATCTCTCATCCAACTTTGATTTAGAAACAGACTCCTGTCTAGTCACTGGCCATTCAATATTAAGTTTTTCAACAGCTCTTGTTAACACCTCCATAAGCTCATCACTCTCAGGAGTGTGGGGTGGCGAATCCTCCACATCTCCCTCAACACTAACAACATCAAGTTCCTCAGAACTGGATAGCATTGGTGCCTCAGCCCGAGCGGAAGAAACCGCAGCGCGTGCTTCCGAACCCGGGACTGAGGCACTGGATCTCACAGGTGAAGGGAGAGATAAGGCAGAGCCCGTCTCAAACCCCGCTGTGAGATCCATCTGCGATCCCCACGATAAGCGCCGCCGCTCTGCCTCGGCAGAAGCGGGACCCGAACCGCGGGGAGCGCGCACCGAACCGCTCTCCTCAAAGAGCGACCGGCGGGAGCGGAGCGTCCTTAACGGCAAACGCTCGCAATGCTCACAGTCTGCTCCCTCGAGAGCAAACTGGGCATGCTGAACTCCCAAACAAACAACACAAAGATCATGTGTATCCCCGCTCGTTAAATAACGCGAGCAGGGAGGAACACACTTTCTAAACTGCTGTTCGTCCGCCATAATCTCTCAATATATATATATATAGGGATAAATTGTTTGTGTGGTGCAGGGTATGTAAGACAGACAATATCACACAGGGACAGATTCACATGTAGCGCGACTGAAAGCACAGAAGCTAATGCGCTTGTGTTTTTGGGGTGCTTTATAGTTTCCTGGTCGATGACGTCACCCGCCTATGACGTTTCATCTCTCCATTGGGCTGATTCCATACGTGCTTCATGACGCACAACGCAGGGGCGTTCCCGCAGCGTTTGACGCAGCTCGAAGTTCCCTTGAAAGGGAAATGAAGTTTGTTTGGTTTAATCATGCCAAACAATGGACTTATTGTTCAAAATGAAATAAAAATGACTTAATGCAAATGGAATTGACTTCATGGGCAGTTGGACAAGTTGGCATGAAATGGAAATTGCAATCAGATTTCTTCTCTATTGTGACCAACTGTAGGGCGAGACTTTATTTTGTTTGTGATCCAAGGATATTATTGTGAACTAAAACTAATAATCCAACAAGGAAAAATCATGTTCGTTACTTCAAACTAAATAAACATTAACTGAAATGAAATAAAACAACATTTCTCCTTTGCTTTTAGTTTAACAAAGTGCTAAAATAACTAAAACTAAATAAACTAACACTAATAAGTACAAGTTAATAAAAGTTATAGACATTAAAAAACTAAAAAACATCAAAATAACTAAAACTTCAACTAAAATAAAGTGAAAACATAAAACATAAAAATAAAATCTAAATGAAATATTAACAAAAACTATAATAGTATTTAAGTGATACTAAAATAACAATGGTGTGATGTCATGAGATTGACAGGTTGCTGGAGGGGAGGGATTATTGCCTATTCATCACAGAAGAGATGTCGTTGCAAGAGGGAAGGAAGTAAAAAAAAAAAAAAAATTTAAAAATGATGTCCACAGATAAATAATTTATAATAAACACTGCAACATTCTTGTAGAATTTTATTTGATGGTGGTGACTTTAAAAGCCATTGCAAAAATTGCATTTTTGAGTGTGACGCAAGTGTCCAAATACTTTTTGGGGGGGAATACAACAAGAGAGGTTTGTCTTACCGAGAGCTACTGTTCCCATTAGAAAAGGTTTCCCGATTTGGGTGAAGTCATTCGTGGTCTCTTGGTGAACTTCTGAACCCACAACAAATGTCACGGCCACCTTGGGGCAAAGAAATTATGACAGGCTGTAAGACGCACGGCACAGAGCATCCGATGTAATCCAACCCACCAATAGATTCTCATTTCAAATGACATTTGCAGGGATATACAAAAGCAAAGAAAAAGTGCAAGTGACAAATGTCTTGGTAGTTTCTGTCAAGGGTTACTGTGGAAATGCCTTGGGGGAGCACAACCAAAAAGTGTTTTACCACAAATTGATAGTTTTTAATGTCATGACCACGGAAATTGAGAAAGAGATGAGATACAATATACAACGCGATACAAGGTGAGAGATGAGAGAGAGAGAGAGGGGAGAGAGAGAGAGAGGGAGAGAGAGAGAGAGAGAGAGAGAGAGAGAGAGAGAGAGAGAGAGAGAGAGAGAGAGAGAGAGAGAGGGAGAGGGAGAGAGGGGAGAGAGAGAGAGAGAGAGAGAGAGAGAGAGAGAGAGAGAGAGAGAGAGAGAGAGACAGAGAGAGGGAGGGAGAGAGAGAGAAAGAGAGAGAGAGGGAGACAGAGAGAGAGAGAGAGAGACAGAGAGAGAGAGAGAGAGAGAGAGAGAGATAGAGAGAATTTAAGAGATAGAGAGAGAGAGAGAGAGAGAGAGAGAGAGAGAGAGAGAGAGAGAGAGAGAGAGAGAGAGAGAGAGAGAGAGAGAGAGTTTATGTGTGTGAGAGAGAACAATAGTCCTTGACCTGGATATTTGTGGTGCATGTCTAGCTCACAGCTGAAATAATATTTACAGGCACTATGCGATAAACATGCTGCATCATTGGGATAATTTTTATTAGCTAAATTATTTGAGGTGACACAGACATGTCAGTGCAATTTTAATCCAGTACAATTAAATCTATTTGTTTAGTATGTGGGAACTCCCAAAATAAGCATTTATTTATGCGGCCAAGCAACTAGAAAGGCTGGATGACACAGCAAAAAAAAAAATCTTGATTAAAAATAATCGTGATATTTTTTTTCACCTTTGAAATTAGGTATTTATTTTTTTGCTACTGTTTTCAGAGGAACAATAATTTAAACCAATGCAGTTGTTGTTTGTTTTAAATAATGATTGCATGTTTTCCAGAGCCCAATGTAAATAAATATGTAATAAATTTAATTTATGTAATGCACCAATATTACAACAAATAACAATAACAATAACTGTTATGGATTTTTTTCAAATAGCCTACTAATACTAAAAACAACTGAATACTAGGGGTTGAACCGACTAGTCGATTAGTCAACCTTAATGCAATGCCGTGACGCTTCAAGCTTGACGTCGACTAGTCGTGTTGATGATGTGACGCTATGATTGAGCTAATTTTGATACTAACATGACCGCGTCTATATGATGTCTATGTTGCAGACGACAACAGATGAAGAGCCCAGAGGGTCATTGCTGCAAGAAAGCATCATTGGTAGCCTAAATCAAGTGTGGTACATACTATTTACTAACCTAACACTAGATATTGTTGAAAACAAAGCATGACGCACGCTCACTGTTTTACCGGGAAATGAGAGTCTCTTTATTAAAATCATTAAACATTATTTTTTTCATATATTTATTTAAACATATTAATGATGTATCTCTAATTCAACCACAATTAATTTGAATATTATTTTGTATTACGTGGATCTGCGCATCACTAACGAATTTATAGCTTTTTTTCTTTTCTTAATTCTTTTCATCCTAAATGATGATGTAAACAGCGGGCTGTTTACACCTGGCCACTTCGTGTGTTCACTTCAGGTGTAAATGCCCTCCGAAACGCATTCGAGACGGATTTAAATCCGATCGCCACTTCAGGAGGAGGTCTGGGCCGCCCGCATTACAGACGAAACTTGACAAGTGTAAATGCATCTAGTTGTTGAAACCACATATGTAAATTGGACTTCTCCCAACAATGCTAAAAACAAACGTGTGAGAGCGTGTTAGCCTATATGTCATGTTATATTCATTATATGACGAAGCTATGGTAACACGTATCACCGCAGCTGAGCATCTATTCATCAAGCCAACGTGCAAACTGTCGCAAATAAAAGTGAAAGTCGCAGACGCTTAACACACAATCATCTTCGATAAAAGTAAAGAAACAAAATGATCTTACCAGTGCGTTCTCTCTTATTGGGCTCTTTGATTTTGAAATGAGCTGATGATCAATAAAATGCAGCTCATTACTGTTGCTTTCGGTGACGTGAACTCCGTTAAATCTGCGCGTTGTTTGAAGATCAGATTTATATCCGTTTTGCGAAAACATATTTATGTGACCAGGTGTAAATGGAATCGTTTTGATAAATCAGATCTGTAAAAACGCATGAAGTTACCCGGTGTAAACGGCCCCATTATTAGCTGTCCGTCAGCATCTATAATTTTCTGTTAATTAATTGCAAATTGTGGCATGTTGCAAAGCAGTCCCATGTCTTGTGTTTTTATGAATGACGTCATCGACTAGTCGACGTCGAATCGACTTTGATGTCATAAAAGTCGACTTCAAAAAATCTGAAGTCGTTCAACCACTACTGAATACACAAAATTTGATATTTAAAACATTACAAAAGGAGGCTTAAGAATTTAGGTTAGTAAATCAAATAACCAAATGTCTGAAACGATTCATCAAAACGGACAGTTTGAACGGATTCACATTAATGAATCGAACTCTCCAAATCATTTGAGTTAACGATTCAATGATTCGCCCATAATACTATTGCTGCCCCCTACAGGAGTAACAAACAATCACAATTCACCACCGTTAAAGGTGACCTATAATTCAAAATTGAATTTACCTTGGTATAGTCAAATAACAAGAGTTCAGTGCATGGACATGACATAGAGTGAATCTCAAACTGGACTGTTTTCGCGTTCTCATTTAATTCACGTTTATGAAAAACACCCCTGAAAAACGGTCGGTTCTCCACACAATACCGACAGTGACGCAATAGTCGGGATCATTAATATGTACGCCTCCAAATATTTGCATAATGCCAGCCCTCAATGCCAGGCGGAACTGCGCAGCCGAAGCATGGCAGTTGCTCAGTGTGGATGTACACATGAACACAAAAGTATTTTTTAGTTCCTTCATCTGAGCCTCTGAAGAAACAATGGGTTAATTTTATTTTCTCTGGAAATTTCCAAACATTTCACCGACTGTTTCCTCAACTTGGGCCAATACAGAGCTGGCCTCGGATCGAGCTACCAAGCAACACTTTCTGATGTGTAATTGTTCAAGTTCAGACAGGTAATCTTTCTCTCAAAATCGTTCAATACTGTTTATGCATCAGTAAGTCAAGCCAGTGACTAAAATATCAGCTTCACATCGTTTCTTTTAGTAGGATGAAAATAATCGTATTTAAATTGTGAACAAATTATATACAGAAAGCGATCAAAGAACAATCTTTCCACACAGCGCGAGTTTATCTGGACACTTGCCAAACTCGTTATGAAATCAATGGCGCACGTTACTGCACAACGAAGCTCTTACTGTATTTACATCATCGTGTTTGCATTGGTGAAAGCATTAGAGAGTGCAGAAACTGCTTTGCAATGATAAGATCTTCATTCTCGCGATCAACACACTGTCATCTGCTCAATGCTCATCACGGCAACATTTTATGTGATGGGAATAGATCTAAATACTTTAAAAACATCTCACGATTCGTTAATCTCGATAGCTGTTATAGTAAAAACGTATAATAGCAGTAGTAAAAGTATTCGGGAGAGAGTTTCACATCTAATGCGTAGCTATTTCATATGCAAGCATGTCAGCCAATCACAGCAGTGGCCGCGGTTACACTGAATCCCACAGCAGACACGCCCCTTCAAACAGAGTGTTCAAATCAGAGGCTTAAAGCAGGCTAGGAAAAATGCCATTTATTTCTAAATTATGATTATTTTTTTATCTAAAAAACATACTAACATTATAAGGGTAACCCAGGAAACATTATAAAGTAATAAAAAAAAACATTCTAGGGCACCTTTAATGAAACACAAGTGGAGTGGAAATACAAAACGTGAGCCATTTTATAGTCCATTACTTGCCAGTTAAATAATAGAGAACATATAACTAACAATAACACTTCTGGTAATTTAAATAGACCACTCATAATGCGTCTCTTTCCGGTGATGGGCAGAATGGGAGATTCAAATCTTTTTCGGCGCTGTTATTATTGTGTTCCAGGAAATCACAGGCCCTTCCTGTTGTGTTAACCCCAATTCTCACTCTAGTCGGATCGCCAGAATATACTACACGACTGGCCACGGGAGGACGGTAGTACTGAGCAGAGAGGGGCTTGTCTTCTATCGGGAGATGACAGCCCACCTGTGCGGCCAGACTCAGTCTGCAGTCGCGTCTGAGCTGTGAGATTGTTAATGGAATTTTGCAGCACTATGTGCCCGTGAGAGATCAATGAGAAGCTCCTCAGAAACAGCCTGCCTACATCTCACTGCCCACACACGCAGGGCCGGGAAATTACTCCCAATGAAGGCAGACATCTCACTCCCTCTAAAGATCAGAAAGAGCGAGCGTTTTGGGATACACCCACCATTTTTTTTTTTTTTTTTTTTACATTTAAGACGTCTGTGTATCCAAAACATTCGCATTTAACTAAGTATATACATTTTATTTGGTTCATGTAATTTGATAAAATTCCTACTATACTTTTAAAAATATGCACTATTAATATTTTTTAAAACTACCTTTTTAATGTTTTTTTTTAAATGGCTGTACTGGGCTGTTGCATTTATTGGATCAAAATAAAGTAAAAAACATTATTAGTATTAACTCACAATTTTTAAAAAACTGTTTTCTATTAAATATATTTTAAAATGTAATTTATTCGGCAAAGCTGAATTTTCATTATCATTACTACAGTCTTCAGTGTCACATGATCTCTCAGAAATCATTCTAATATGCTGATTTGGTGCTCAATAAACATTTCTTAGTAGTATCAGTTGAAAACAGTTGTGCTGAATATTTTTATGGAAAACTTTTTAATATTTTTCACGATTCTTGGATTAAAAAAAACATTTATTTGAAATCGTTATCTTTAACATTATAAAGCTTTTAGGTTTGCAGATAAAAAAAATTGATTAAAAAATTGGAGAATACACATATGACCCGGAGGGATGCATATGGAGAACACTGGGGTGTCCAGCCGCATGTGGAATATTTCAACCCCAGGGGTGGCAAGGTGGCTTGCCAAGGGAAAGACACATGCTCAGAGAGGCTTACAGTGGAAATACACATGTGGTGGTCGCCCAGAGGATACACACGGAAGGCACCTAGCCAAAGCGCAGGCAATAGATACTGGCGTTGACGTCAGGAGTGCTGGAGGAACTCAGGGCTTGCTGGGAAGCTCACGTATCCAGTCCATGGAGTGGAATGGTGAGCAAGCGAAGAGCGGGTCCTAGTACTGGCTGGTTGAAGCGAGTACATGACACACTGGCTCCACTTGGACATTGTAGAATCTGGCGAATGTGTTTGGTGTTGCCCAGCCTGCAGCTCTACAGATTTGAAAACTTTATTGAACAAAAATCAACATGAAGTGTTCAAAAGGATAAAAACACAAAAAGCCCAAAGGCTTGTTTCCATTGTGGTCCTTAAGATGAGTAACAGTTCATGGACTAAAAACATTGAAAACAATGAAGAAAGGGGCATACAAAATACAAACAAATAAAACAGATAAAAACACAATAAAAAAAACGAAACAAGGGCTAAATTTCCAGATAAACAAGCAGACAATACAATATTCCTAGTACTTCAAGGCTTTCGATTTCTATTTCCTTTTTCTTTCTTTTTATTATTTTATAATAATGGTGATAATATTTTATGATAATAGGAAGAGCTCAACAGTTTAAGGTTCAAAGGTAAAACATTCCACAAGACAGCTGCAGAGTATAGGAAAGAGTACTTTCCCACACAGCTCTTAAAACGGCAGGGCCTGTAATCTGTGGAACTCCCCCTGGTGCAGTAGTTGTGCGTATCAAAAAATTTTGAAAAATAATCACACAAGTACTTAGGTGCCAGATTATTTCTTATCTTATAAACTAAACACAGTTTATAAGATGTCTGTTAGCGAGGCGCCATGCGCTAGAGCCCAAGAGGAAGCCACACTCCGGTGGAGTGGGCTGTCACACCAAGGGGGCATGATCGACCTTGCTGCTGGTAAGCCAAGCAATGGTGTCCACATCCCGTGAGACAACCTATGCTTGGAGAAGCCTTTCCCCTTCAGCTTCCCACCGAAACAGACAAAGAGCTGGTCTGAGGTCCAGAACACTATGTGTTCAGTCTACGTAGGCAGGAGTGCGTACTAAACAGACCAGTGCCAAGGCTGGGTCTGCCTCCTCCAAGGGCAGTGCATGCAGGTTCACCACCTGGCTGGGAACCTTGGGCACATATCCAGGCCGGGGTCTCTGGATCACTTGAGAGTAAGCCGGCCCGAATTCCACCCATGCTTCGTCAACGGACATGCGTGCAGATCCCCCACCCTCTTGAAGGAGGCCAATGCAACCAGGAGCGCTGTCTTAATTGACAGGAACTTAAGCTCGACTGATTGCAGAGGCTCAAAGGGAGCACTCTGCAGGGCAGTTAACACCACTGAGAGGTCCCAAGAGGGAACGAGAGGAGGGCGAGGAGGATTTAGTCCCCTCACTCCTCTCAGGAACCTGACGATCAGGTCGTGCTCTCCCAAGGACTTCAACTGCGTCATGATGTGCGACGATAGCGGCAAAATATACTTTTAGGGTGGAGGGAGACAGCCTTTGCTCCAACCCATCTTGCAGGAAGGAAAGTACGACACTGATCGAGCATCTCCGGGGGTCTTCTCAGTGAGAAAAACACCAGTTGACGAAGAGGTTCCACTTCAACGTGTAGACATGTGTCGTGGACGATGCTCTAGAGGAAGTGACAGTAGCCACCACTGCTGGTGGTAGGGTACTCAACCTGCCTCGTCCCATCCAGGAGCCACACATGGAGGTTCCAAGGATCGGGACAAGGGTGCCATAGGGTGCCCCGTCCCTGAGAAAGGTGGTCCTTCCTCAGAGGAATAGGCCAGGGAGGTGCTGTCGCGAGGAGAACAAGTTCAGAGAACCAGGTCCGGGTGGGCCAGTGAGGCGCGACAAATATGACCTGCTCCTCGTCCTCCCTGATCTCGCACAGGGTCTGTGCAAGAAGGCTCATTGGGGGAAATACATACTTGCGGGGCCCCGTGGCCAGCTGTGCGCCAGTGCGTCTGTGCCGAGAGTGGGAGTAAAACAGGCCGCGATGCACAGTTCAGGGCTCTGGGAAATAATGTCTCGAAGCGATCTCAGACGTTCTCCTGTGTCTTCCAGAGCCAGCCCGGGTGAACGGCTTCCAGAGCCGCGGGAGGGCGCCCTCGGCGGTGAGCAGACTGAGGGATCTGAGCCGATGGCGGGACTTTTTTAGAGCGGGCCGTCCCCATGGGCAACGGCCCCGTCGAGGGGAAGAAAGGTGGAGGAGATCAATGAGGGATCGTGGGAAGACATGGGGGTCTTCGAGGATTTCAAGATCTCCTGATGCACATCTGGGAAGAAAGGTATTGGGTTGGACGCCGACAGGTATCAGCGGCCGCACCCAAAAACCAATCGTCCAGCAGCGAGCGCTCAGGACAGGGTGGAGGGTTCCACTCTAGTCCGATGCTCGCGGCGGCCCGGGAAAGCATGGCAGTCATCTCAGGATCCGACTCGACAAATGCCATATGCACACCCGAAAGGGGGACGTGGGCCGAGGACGAAACACCTATGTTTTTGTACCACGCCATCACCCTCAGGTCACCCTGGCCACCAGCCGAAGTACCACCTCACGTGGAGAGTGTAGATCGGGGTGTGGATGAGGGGACTCTCTTTCTAACCAGATCATTGAGTCTCGACCGTAATGATGCGATGGTCATGTTCCCCTGGGGAGAACATGAGTCATCCACAAATGCTGCTCTAGCTTGATCAAGCACGCAGAGCAGAGAATGTCCCCATCAGAGACGGAAATGAGTCGACCGCAACCAGAAGTGCACGGGCGAGCCGTCTTTAAAAAGCTGTGCCGCGTGCAAGCTCTTTTCTGAGAGGAAAAAACTCTGCGGATGTTGAAGTGAGCAGGGAGAACACACTCACTGGCAGATACTGCACAAATCAGCAGGCAGTGTGAACTCGCTGGAGATCGCCATCACACCAACACCGGAGAGTCGCTCGTCTAATAGAGTGAAGTCAGAAAGGCTGTGGAGTGAAGAGATACTCTTGGCTCCGAAGCAAAAACATATCTGCATGTTGCCGGCGTCCTCCTTTTATACGAGGTGGGGCGGAGTTGCGCCATGCAAATTCCGCAGACCCATGGCATTTCTTTGCCATTGGCTCGTTTTGTACTACTCGAAGTCGATATGCTTTCTAAGCGAAACCCCATTCGTCGTCACGACGGAACTCGAAGTGACAACGAAAGGGAACTAACATTTTCAATACTTTTTATAATGTAACATTTTCATTAATCTTTTCTATAAAATACCTTGATAACGTCTGTCATGCAACTTTAATGTGTACATGGCCTTTGATTACCTATAAGTGGAATTTACGGGTGAAAAATATTTCTATAACCATTTATTTCAGAACAAGCATGAATGTGTAGTACTGTATAAGTCTCTGAATTAGCTTTTTTCTGTGAAATTGTAATTCAGAGAGTTTATCAATGAGTAGAAGAGGAAAAGCTGGTGTAGAGAGTATTTTTTGTTTGTCACTCCAGAGAAGAGTGATCTGAATTTCTGAGAAGACATTCCATTAGATGCACACATGTGGCTTTGAGCTCTGGTAGAAAAAAAACAAGATCATATAAAAGTGGCTCTCTGTTTCCTTTTAAAATGCCTGGATGGTGGAGGGAGACCAAGCAAAGACTGTGATTAGCCTCTTTCTAACTTGACATTGTCAAAAATCTCGAGTGAGATCACAGAAAATGAAGTGTAAAAGCATATATTACCCAACAGAGGGTGTTTGCTCAAATCTCATGGCTTTGTCTGAGAGTGCCCTACCCAGCCCTTCAACTTCTCTCCTTGTTCTCTCTGTTCATTCCTTTTGTTTTGAGCATTGCTAGAGCTGAGAATAGGGTGGGAAAGGGCAGAGGTGCTCTCCCAGAGTAGAAGTTCTGGTCTGCTTAGCATTCATATTAGCATGTTTAACACCGAACCTAAAGGCATAGGGATACGTTCACAACCTGATTGGTCAGCTTTTATGACACAGCCTACTGTATATTTCGAGATGGAACTTAATGAACATCCAAAACAATGCTGTGTGCTGGGCTAAATGCGCTCGTTGAATGTGCGTAGCCTACATATGATGGTATTTAGACCAGCTGAGAACTCATGAAGAGATTATAAAATGTTTAAAGGAGTCAAAACAACAACAGGGATCCCTCCGTCACACACACAAAGACACCCTTTGTGCAAGAAGACGCAGTTCTGATGCCTGTACCAAACTGTGATAGGCAACATCCCGACTATGAGTCTAATCTTCCCGTTTTTGGTTTGTTTACATGTCCTTGGTCCGTGTTGCGTTCTTATTCCATTCGAACCGCACCAGAGTTCGTTTGGAAGCAGCCAGAGACCCATGTTTTCAGCGGCCTCGGTCCGCATGTTTGGTGCGCACCAGGGTTCGGATGACAGTGTTCACCCTTATTCAAAATGAACCATACTAACAGACCAATTGTACCAGAGTTCGTATTAATTAGGGCTGCAACAATAAATCGATAATAATCGATAATGAAAATGGATTCAGCGCAAAAATATTCATTTTGCTAAAAGTATGTGTTGTTGGACGTTAAATTTAGGTTTAAAAGTCAACATGTAATTCAAGTATTTGTGTTTTTATTTTTATTTATTATCTTTATTATAATCTTCATTTTTAATGTAGGGATTTAAACTGTCCTTTTGCTTGATAGCTCTTTTGCACATAGCAAAGATTCACTATATGTTTTGTTGTCAATAAAATAAAAGTGGGCTTTTTTTAAAGAATAGGCCAAATAATCAATTATCAAAATAATCCTTATTTGCGGCCCTAGTATTAATCATACCAAACCTGCCAAAAATTCCTTAGGAGAAATAAAAGTAGACACAAATGAGGCGTGAGAAATATTTGAGAGAAAAAAAAGTCAAAACTTAGAATGTGGTAAAAGAAACATAGATCATCCCTTTATTGTCTTCCTGCAATCTCTTTTAAGACTCCATTATAGGAATATTTTATTGCTCAATGGTTGCTCTTTTTAAGCTCGGGAGATTTAGTTGTGATTGATCATTTTGATCATTATCACAAAAGTTTCATGGCCCCCAGAATATTTTGTTGTATGAATATCTGAATATGCAATGTATCAAAAGAAAGAACAGAACCTCTACTTCTGATTGTGGCGAACAGGACGAGGCCGAGGGATGTGAGAGAACGGAGCGAGGCCGGTGGCGTGAGTGTTAATGAGCGACACCTGTGAGACGCACCGGTCTCTCATCTCTCATGGAGGAGCGGAAGCATAAAGGAGGAGCGATGACGTTGATGATCGAGAGAGGAACAGGCCTGTGTTTGTTTTATTTTAATAAAGTTTGTTTAATGTTCGCCGCTTCCCTCCTCCTTCTTCCCTGAACTGTGTTACACTGATAAGATAAGATTCAATATGATGATCGAAACATAGATGGAGTAGATCGAGTCCGTCAACACCCCCAAAGCTTCACAGTCCTATAGCTCGTTCTGGGTCGACATTTCATTCAGTAACATTAGGCAGGTTTGATTTATATGTTGTTTAATATCGATGATCGCATTATTTTACATATGCATATGATTACATGATATCGCCCGTTCATGCTTCTTCACCTGTGTTTTGATCAGGAGATTCTGTACTCTTTCAGAAGATGCCTAATAGCGCTCCCTACCAGATAACAGTGAAAACACAGAAAGACCGAAATTTCAGTCAAATTACGGACATTTTCATCAATGGCGGGGAAAGAGTTAACTTCGTTAGGCACAAAGGACTTGTAATTGGCTGCTTTTTCGGCAGTCTCTTTACATCGCCAGTGATGTGTCTAATTTTTTTATCGATCATTTGTTGGTAAAGGGTGAGAGACCTGAAGAGCCACATGATTTTTGTCAAAGAGCCAGGTTTGGCTCACAAGCCATAGGTTCCCGACCACTGGATTAGTGGAAGACAAGAATGCAATTTCCTTCACTGTTTGAGATAGCATCCATAAATACACAAACATTCACTCTCACTATGATAATAGACACAAAGTACACAAACTGATATAGTCAGACAACAATACACACATCTGTCGACCAAACACCTTTAGCGCTTTCTAAGTAAAGCAAATCCTCTCTAAATGCATGAAGGCCACTCCAGCGGCTCCAATCTTCTAATGCACACAGGGGACCAGATGATGGACTGAGTGAATCCATTTCACGGAGCATCAGACTAGTGGGAGAGATGGTGGAGAAAGAGGACAGGTGGTTGGGGAAGCTGACATCTTAACCCCCTCGTCTGCTACATCACAATCTTCTCTACGTCTTTTGTCTGCACACTTTTGAGTGACAGAAAACATGACAGAAATTTGCTTTCGCTCTTCAGCCGAGCTGATATATACACCCTGACAGACCGGAGCAACAGAAGTTGTTCTTCATCTCGCAAGTCAAATTACAGTAGTTGCACTCGCTAAAAAGTTCAACATTGCTTTGCTGTACTGACGGCTGAACACAGCCTGCTGTGAAGTGATAATAACCCTCTCCAAAAGAGTTACATTTTATACCACAATAAATCTGTAGAATGTATCCTGGTTGTGTATTTCTTTTTTAATGCCAAGAAGGTGAAAGATTAGCTCCTATATAAAATGGATAGTTCTGACTCTGCAATCTGAGATTTATTCAAAACTGTTGTGAAATAGCACACCATGTATCACAAATGAACTCAATTCATAATTAAAGGAATTGTTTGCACAAATATTAACATTTTGCCATAATTTATTTGCTCATAAATCTCATTCAAAAACATGAATTTCTTACAAAAAAAACTTTTAAAACTATTTAAAATGAGGAACATTTTTTCAGACAATTTAGGTTTGTACAACAAGACTAGAATGAAAATGCAAATGGCCCCGCCTCCACTCATACAGGGTCGTCTACAAGTCGATGTATCAGAATGGCAATGCGTATCGCTCTCTACGTCGGACACATAACAGTTAATATGATTTGCCCTTGGCTTGACTACGTTATCAAACAGCTAAAAATGTGTTGCAAATGTTACACAAATCATGTTCCCGTTTGCCATCTTAGAGTCAGACAGATGCCTTCTAACAATCAGTATAGAAACGCTTTGAACAACTCAGAGCGTCAGTGGAGAAAGGCATTAAGTTCATCATTACATTGTAATATACATCATATACATAATTCACAAATTCATAATTCAAATGAACCCAATTTTTAATTTCAACAGAAGAATATACCAGAATAAAGAGACCCCTCTGCTTCACAGCAGTTGATGATATACTAAAGCCCGCCCACATGTCGACGTTATTGGTCACGTGATTTCAAACCGTGTTTTTGAGACTGTCTTTTTTTCACTGCAGTTTTAAGGAGAAAATATTCAGCAATGTGGTTGACATGAATTTGTCTTAAAGCATATTGAAAACACCACATAGACATTTAAACCATATTAAAAAGTTTTTTTTTTTTTTTTTACGAGAGGGGATCTTTAAAGTTGTGACAAAATGTTTAAGGATTATGTCTATTTAGCTCATTACTCAAGTAAACTGAACAAGCAGCAAAAATCTTTTTTTTTTTTAACAAAATTAAAGATTGAAAAAGTTTATTGTAACAGATTATCAGGTTATTTTATGAATAGAAGTGGTGGGACATTTTGTCTGATTTGCAATATCATGCTTGATTATATTCCAATAAATATAATTAGCTAATATTTTAGATATAGAGCAGAAAAATCTGTTTCTAAAAGTGCAAAACGAACGTGGCTTCCCGCTGAGGCAGTGATGCAGTGTAAGTGGCCTATTTTATCTCTGCCTCTCAAAGGGTGAGGTATAAATACTCTCTTGACCATCTTGCAAAATAGGACACAAACCACAGGTAAGGGGAAAAGAGTGGATGTTATTTTGAGTTTTTGAGAGAGGCAATACTAAAGAGTGTGCAGCTCTCAGACAAAGAGGTAATTTCCGATTCCTTCGCATGGTAAAAAAAACGCAACAAAAAGTGTAGTGAACTTTTTGCATGTCTGTTTTAAAGGACAGCAATTCAGCTATTGCACATTGGAGGCTTTGATGTTTTATTATTAGAGCTGCACAGAGAAACACTAGGGGTATACATCTACTCTACTAGGACACGTGGGCTGAGCAAGACAGCTGACAGCACAGCGGAGAGTCTGGTCTCCTGACACTGATCCGTTTGGCTTGTGAAGTCCTCTCTACAGAGGATATGCGCAGAGCTTCTGTCTACGCTCCAAAACCAGTACAAATCAATGAGAGAAAAATGCAAATAGACGTAAAATCAACTTTGTTCTTGGTCATAAATAATAGTTTAATGGTGGACTTCTTATCTGAGCTATAAAAAATGTATAGTATCAAAGTTTCCACTTCGAGTTTTACTATACTTACCATTACTCTCTGGAATACTTGATTCTGGTTTGGTCAACCGCAATACTGAGTGGTAAAACGGGACATTTCATAGATTTCCATACTAGCATAGTCAGACCTAATGAATCCATAAACCTCTTTATGTCAATACAAAGCACCTTTGATTCATTTTGATGAAGTTTTTATAAATTTTATGCATTTACTGAATCATTTGTAATGCACAGTTCTAAAATAGCATCATGTATATTTTTTCAGATACTATTTTGTATTGTCAGAGGGGAAATTTAAGGGACCTCTCTTGCTCTTATATTACCCAATATTTAATATAAAGATAGTTAATATTAAATACTATAATGCCATTTGTTTTTTTACAGTGTTAGTAATATGGTAAAGTTTTATGTGGTTTTGTCTGGATTGAAACGCTTGTGTACAGATTACCTCGACACTTCAGTTTACATGGAACTCTTCAATCTGGTTTCAGCTAGGTTCACTACAGAGCCTTGTTCACATATCATGTTGTGCTCGTATCAAATTCAAATGGGTCAAGCGTCTTGCTCTGATGATCACTTCAATAGAGTGACAAAAGAGTCAAGCTAGTTGTTTCAGCTAGTTTGTGGTGGGGTTTTGCCGATCTGCCCATCGGAAAAAGTTCAGGTGCTCCCGATTGTCAGTCAATCTGAGAACAATTTTAATTCCCTCCATAGCCAATCCTTGCTCTGGCCCTGGGGCTTCACCCCTTATGTTAATGTTTATGATATATTCATGGATTCCAGTTTGTCCATGTTTCCTAGGGCCTATACCATGCGAATGGCTGTTCGCTAGTGATGTGACACTTTCATGTGCACACACTACATGAACTCAGGATCAAAGCCAAAGAGTTGACAAAGAAAGTTGATGATCAGCGTCATGGTAGCAACAAAGCCTCATTGAATTGTTTGGTCTTGTCAACTTGAAACTAATCCTGTAACCCTGAGTTTGTTCAACTCTTTGGATTTACCCCTGGACAAACTTCCTTGTTTCCTGTGTTTGTATTCTATTTGCATTTGTTTCCCGCCACTCAGCTACCAATTATGTTCACCTGCCCTTCCTCATTATCCCCTTGTATTTAAGCCCTCAGTTTTGTTCAGATTTGTCCAATATTATCTTTGTCTATACCAAGCGTCCAGTCTCCGTTGGTCAAGTCCAGTCTCCTGTCTACTTCGTTGCCGCTGGTTTCACCCAGTCCCGTTTACTTTGTTGCCAATGGTCCCGTCTAGCCTTCCTCTCCCTCCTCCTCTGCCAAGTCCCTCCAGCTCCTCACCTTCTGGCTTCCTTCAGCTCCTTGGCTCTGCCTACGGTGGCTTCGCCGACCTCTTCAGTTTCTGCTTTTGCCGGCCCCATTTCAGCTCTTCAACTCCTCCATGCTCCCTCGTCTCCACAATGGACTGTCATCCCACTGGCCTTATCAGTCTCCCTGGCCCCTCAGGCTCCACCTTGGTCAAATTCACCCTGGTATCGCCACAGGTTTCCAGCCTTCCACCCCTTCAATCTCCTTGTATTTAAGCCCTCAGGTTTGTTCAGATCTTTGTCCAGTATTATATTTGCCTACACTACATTGCAAAGCTGTTACATTTTCTCCTGTTTCTAAGCATTGTTCTTTATTAGAGAACCTTCTTTGTTTTTGTGTTTTTGCTTAAAATGTAAATTGGCTGTGATCAGATCCACCACTCTTTCTCTTCTTCCTTGCCTGAACCACTGTAACACTGATGGCAAAGGTGAATTTTCAGCATCATTACTCCAGTGTCACATGACCTTTCAGAAATCATTCTAATATGCTGATTTGGTGTTCAATAAACATTTCATTTTATTATCAATGTTAAAACAGTTGTGCGGCTCAATATTTTTTTGATCACGATCATTTTTCACCATGATCATTTTTCAGGATTATTGGACTAGAAAGTTAAAAAAAACAGCATTTATTGAAAATAAAAATGTTTTGTAATATTTTAAATGTTTTTACTGTCACTTTTGACCAATTTACAGCATCCTTGTTTGTTAAAAGTATTAGTTTCTGTGAAAAACTTACTGACCTCAAATTTTTGCATATTGACTTTATATGTCTAGAAATGGCCTTGCTTGTTTGAAACGAGAATCAAACAGAAATGTGTACTTTGCCAGACTTCCACTGAATCTCTCTTCACTTTTAAATTGTGGTTAGATTATTTACTGATGCATCTCGCAGTGGTGTTAAAATTGCACTCCATACACTGTGTTCGCTGACAGTCATGTATCACCTCTAGCTCTTCAGTATTTCTAGGTGTTGAAGGGTGATGCTGACAAAATGCGAAAATCACACATAACCATGTGATTCACTGACGCAATAGATGAATGATACCGTAACTTTAATTTAAAAAATGATAATAGCAACATTTGCAGAAAATGTCTCCGAATTTTAAGATGTTATAATTATTGCTTAATTTTAGAAAATACCCCCTTAAATAATCGTTTAGAACAAGACAACATATTAAAACTTTAAGTTCAACATAACAGAAGGTATAAAAAAAATACTTTAATATTCATTTTCACTCAACTCAAAAGACTTGCTGGGAATACAATGTACAACTTGAAAATCCAATCTAATTTCCTTGAAAAGAAGTGTCTTTTTAAGTACAGATTTAAAAAAGCAACAATTTAAGTGGACTGTGTGGGTTAGTCAGGGATAAGTATCATAATAGAGCCTCACTCTTCCTCTGCGTCTCTCTGTCTGTGTCCTTCAAAATTACCTCAATAATGAAAATGATCGATTTCAGATTGTCTCGACAGCGGCTACCCTTGTGTAAAGCTAAGCAGCAGATAGATCTATTGCTTTTTCATATTACAGCTTTATTGTTTCTATTCTTATTTTTGTCTGCAGAATGTATGGCACAGATGGGGCAGACGGAAAGTCTACAAGGAATTAGCACATCGCCTACAGATCTTGTGTTTGGCAGTGAGACAGGCGGTAGTTGAGCTTAATTGCTGTGTCCTGAAACCCCGGGCCGTGAGCCGACAGGGTGACATTTACATGCTTTGAGAGGCACTTTTGATTGTGGTTTTATGAATTACATGATTAGAGGAGATTTTGCTAGCTATTCTAAGACACGCTCAAAGCAGATTGTGCTGATTAGCTAGATAGTGCCTCCCAAAAGTCAGGCCTCATGCTAGCTGCGACATTTAGGAGAAGTGATTTACCAGCTTGGCAGTGAATTGTTATGATGAGGTTACAACCTTATGGATTCCTGGAGTGTGTTTGTGATGGAGTAGTGGAGCTCTTCAGCAGAGACAATAAATAAATCATCATGGAGGGAGAAAATAGATTTTTTTTTCTCTCTGTCTTTCCCTGACATATTGTGAAATCAAAAAATCGTTGGGAACTTTGAGGAAGAAAGAACCATAAGTAACCAGCATCTCTGACATGAGACAAACTTGATTAACCCTGCTTCATAATGCATTTAACTACACAGAGTGGGCAATCAAAGACTATACAGACTCTGTTACAAATCAATTCATTTTCAGCATCTAAAGAAATTGTATTGGCCTAATGCAGGGCCCATGATAAAGTTACAAGGGTGGGCCTTATACCGCTCCCTTCTGGGAAGTGGTTGCAGTCACTGAACAATAGCATGTAGTTAGTTGTACTGAGAAATGCATCCCTTACAAAGAAGTACTGTGGTACACTAGTACATGATTGCTAATAGCATGAAACTGAATCCATATACCTATACCTTGGCAACTGCATGTATTAAAAACATGGTATTACAATGGGACATTATACAAATATTATATTGACAAGAAAGTAAACTAGTGTGTCATTCTTTCATTCAAACTGATTGCCTAATCTGAATCCCGAATCACTGGTTCAGCTCTTCCCTGGCTCATTTCCTACGATCAGCGACAGAAAGTATTATATCACTACACAAGGGTATAAAACTGCCACTGCTACGATTACACAGGGTGTTCCTCAAGGTTCAGTTTCTTGGCCCATTACTGTTCATTATTTATATATATCCACTTGGTGACATCATGCATGGACTTCAAAGCTGATGACATATAAAATTACCTTCCCAACAGCTCGGATAGGCCATCCCTGCCTTATTCACTCATTGCATGTATCAGGGATATCAAGCATTGGATGTCCCTGAATTTCCTTAAAACTGAAATATTGATGATTGGGTCTGCTACCTCAGTCAAAAAGATGGACCTGTCCTTTGATATTGATGGGGTTCATATTAAGCCTTCCTCATCTGTCTATAATCTGTCCCAAACATATTGCAAGATTACAGTATATTCAAAACTCAGCAGCAAGAGTTCTCACCTCCACCAGGACACATTACCGCTCACATTACTCCTCTTCTGTATGATCTTCACTGGCTACCCCTTTGGCTTCACGTAATCACTTTAAGATATTACTTCTAACATTTAAGGCATTAAATGGTCTTGCACCCCCATTTCAGTCTGATCTACTCTACCCTTACTGCCCTCACCGGTCCCTTAGATCATCTGAGATTGGTCTTTTGTCCATGCCTCGTTTTCGGTTGTCAACTAGGTGGAATGTCATTTAGTGTTAATGCTCCTAAATTATGGAATTTACTACCCCTTACACTTATTTGTCTACCTTCTAGACTCAGCTAAAACATCTAATTAATATTTTTTTTGATAATGTGGCTATACTGTATGTGGCATTATGTGTTTGCAATATGTGTGTGGGTGTGCAAATGTATTGTAATGAACAATTAGGGGTGTCACGATTCTCCAAATCCTCGAATTCTATTACATTTTCGATTCTAAGGTCACGGTTCGATTCTCGATTTTTACATTTACTTTTTTTAAAGCCGAAACCGGCCAATAGGATGCTCTCTGTCTTACATGCGCTTCAAGAGGCACACACGCAAAGTCTCTTGCTCTCTCCCTCTCTGCCATGCGCGCGCTATACGGTTTGGAGCACAGTTTTTCCTGTCTCGCATGCGCGCTCTTGTTCGCTCACTCTAGATTCCGGGAGATTTTAACTAATTTGGTTGCATCTGGGAGCCACTATCAATATATAGAGGAAGACTCCCGGAACTTCCGCGAGACTTGGGATGTCTGCAAACTGTGGCGTTTTTTTGCGCTTGGCACACCGACCGGACGTGACATGGGGGCGTGGCAGCATCGACGATTCCATTTTTTAATTCGAAGTTCTAGCGTGGGAATTAATTTCGATCGATTTCGATTCAAAATCGAAATCATGACACCCTTATGAACAATGTAAAGCAACCTTGAATTACAGAAAGGCGCTAAATAAATAAAACTTCTATATGAGCCACTGATTGGAATTAAGGACTGAATCAGATATACAACTGACTTCCTTACTGATTTGGTTCGGATGAGACACACTCATCCAACTGCAGGTTATTATGTCCAAATGAAGCAAGAATCATTACTTTGATATACGTATGTACATTTTTAAAGCAATAGCTACGTTTACACGGAAACCTTGTATTTGAATAATTTAATTCCGATTGATGAATCGAACATAGTGTTTACATGAATGCTAAAAAAAGTTATTTGATGTGCGCTAGGGGTGGAGCCGAACCCGAATACGGTATTCGGAAAGGCACAAATAACGTGTTTTTTACGAATACTTATTTCGAACAAATACTTTAGAAAATATTTGTATTCGGGAACAAGAAAAACTTTATATCAAAAAGCTGCGTTTCCTCACGAGACCGCAGTTCGCGAGTGAGTGAGTGACATTCAGGAAGAGGTGACTGACACAGGCTGCTCCACACAGCAACAGAAAGGGCTCGGCTGAGCGAAAAAACACTTAACTGCATTACTATTTTTGTTGAATAGATTTTTGTACCTTAACTGGGTTCCGGAGGCAGTTTATAACTTTCGGGAAGTGGAGTTTGATCGGGAGATTATTTCATTACGCTGCATTATTGACGTCTGCAGCCGGTTGCTCTCATGTTCGCTCTGTTTACGTAGCTCTGTTAGCTCCGTAATTATTTGTTTTTATTACATGGCTTGGTTGAATTCTAATGTAGAATGCGGTCTGTTATTTCCATGGTTATTTCTTAATAACAGACCGCTGCTAAGTATAACACACCGTTGCCACGAAAAACAGAGCTTTGCCATGGATTCTAAACGTAGAGACGGAACGGACTATTTTTTTTAGCGGAAGCAATACAATAGTTTTTAAATCAATAAACTCTTTTTTAAATCAATATTTTGAGTCAAATTATTGATTTATTTGGTAGGTAGCCATGTAGTAAGAGGGATAATGTATAGCGAGGTGGTTGTTATAGCGAATACAAACCCTTCAAGCTGATTCAAGACCCCTCCGCTTCGCGTCAGGCTCATAATCAACCGCCTCGCTATACATTATCCCTGTCTGTTCAGCGTCCTCCAACAAGGACGGGTGGTGGTGGGATTCATAATGTTCACAATGGTATTTTATTAGTTGTTGGTTTAACCATGGATGAGGTAATGGCTGTTATGTTATTTTCTTTTCAATGACGTTCCTTGGTACATGTTCATTGCTGGATTTATATAATTAAAGAATACGTTTACACTATAACGTAAATAAGAAGTGTAACGCAAAAAAGCTAGATTTTTACGCCTATTTTGGATTTTACTCGAATACAAATACAAATACGTTTTTCCCCCTCAACAAATACAAATACAGATACAAATACCGGCTGCTTTGCACACCCCTAATGTGCGCATTTATGTCACAAGCTTTAAATCAGATTTGATCTTTTGACATGTGCACACTGGACAAATATACAGAATTTTTACCAATTTAAGATGTACATACCAGTCTTCCATTGCTTCTTTTTTCATTTAAAAATCAGACTTTGCTTCTTTTTTCATTTAAAAATCAGACTTTATTTTTTACCTATTTCGGGTCCTTATTATGGAGACGATGAGCAGATGAAGTCTTGTGGCGTGCTGCTTACATTTATCGAGCAGTAAAAATGCCCCTTTCCATGTTAAAAACAAGGCCTCTGTGGAAGAGAGTTTGAAGCAAGGACTGGTGGGGCTGGTGGTTGTCCTGCACCACTTAAAGGGTCATTAAACCCCCCTCTTTCAGCTCAAGTCTAGCTCACAATCTGAGGGGAGCAGAACAGAGGCGGAGCGCAGGTTTAATACACGAGACGTGAAAAACAGGATGGACACGTTTGAGAGAGTGTGGTAACCTGAGCCGTACAGCCGCCGGACTGATGACCTTAGTGATGGCATAAGGTCCAATGGAACGGGGGGCCAGTTTCCGAGCGGTTGCCTGAAAGGGTAAATTACGTGTGGAAAGCCAAACTCTTTGCCCACAAACATACCTGGGAGCTTTGGAACGGTGACGATTGGCGATACGACAAGTGCGTTCCCTGGTCCGGCACAGAGCTGACCTCACCCTCCGCCAGGTGCGACGACAGCGCTGAATAAAGGCCTGGACCGAGGGGACGGCGACCTCTGGTTCCTGAGAGGGAAACAGAGGTGGCTGGTAGCCCAGACAACAAGAAAATGGGGAAAGGCCAGTGGACGACGAAGGCAGAGAATTATGAGCATACTCCGCCCATGTCAATTGTTCACACCAGGAGGTGGGGTAATGAGCCGCCAAACAGCGGAGCATACGACCGAGGTCCTGATTAGCGCGCTCAGCTTGCCCATTACTTTGTGGGTGAAACCCTGAAGACAGACTGGCAGTAGCACCAATCTGTTTGCAGAATTCCCTCCAAAAGTTAGAGACAAACTGGGGTCCCCTGTCCGAAACAATATCAGAAGGAAGCCCGTGAATTCTAAAGACATGGTCCACAACTGCCTGCGCAGTCTCTTTAGCCGACGGAAGCTTGGGGAGTGGAACAAAGTGAAATGCTTTCGAAAACCGATCAACGACAGTGAGAATCACCGTATTGCCGCTGGAGGGGGGAAGCCCCGTAACAAAGTCCAGGGCAATATGGGACCAAGGCCGGGAGGGAATAGAGAGAGGGCAAAGCAGACCATCGGGGAGCGAATTACTGGACTTCTGCTGGGCACAGACAGAACATGACGCCACAAATCGGCGTACCTCCCGTTCCATGGCAGGCCACCAGAATCGCTGGCGGACAGCTGGCAAAGTACGACCCACCCCCGGATGAGCGACCAGTTTAGATGAATGACCCCAACGAAGGACGGCCGGACAAGCGTACTTGGTGACAAATAGCTTCCCCTCAGGACACCCACGGGGAACGACAGTGTGAGAAAGAGCCTTTCGCACCAGCTGTTCCACCCCCCAGGTGACGGACCCAACCACACATCCCTCAGGTAGGATGGTCTCGGTGGTGGGACGACCCTCAGAGGAGGAGAACTGGTGAGAAAGAGCGTCAGGCTTAATGTTCTTTGACCCGGGACGGTAAGAGATAGTGAAATTGAAACGCCCGAAAAAAAGAGCCCAGCGAGCCTGTCTAGAGTTAAGCCTCTTGGCGGAGTGGATATACTCAAGATTACGGTGATCAGTCCAGACTAAAAACGGACAGGAGGATCCCTCCAACCAATGGCGCCACTCCTCCAGGGCCAGTCGAATAGCTAGAAGCTCCCGGTTACCCACATCATAATTACATTGGGCAGACGAGAGTCGATGCGAGTAAAATGTGCATGGGTGAACCTTCTGATCAAGAGCAGAGCGCTGCGAGAGAACCGCTCCCACCCCGACGTCAGACGCGTCCACCTCAACGATAAACTGATTCTTAGGATCAGGCGAAATCAGAATGGGAGCGGATGTGAACAAACATTTAAGACGCTCAAAAGCACATTGGGCAGCCTCGGACCAGACAAAACGACACTTTGCGGATGTGAGCGCAGTCAAAGGGGCGGCAACCTGACTGAAATTTCAAATAAAACGGCGATAAAAGTTTGCAAACCCCAATAACCGCTGAAGCGCCGATCGAGACTCAGGAACAGGCCAGTCAGTGACCGACTGAACCTTGGAGGCGTCCATGCTTATGCCCTCCGCAGACACGACCGAACCAAGGAAAGTAACTGACTGGAGGTGAAACGCGCATTTCTCGGCCTTAACATAGAGGCGATTCTCTAATAACCGCTGTAATACGCGACGCACACGCGACAGACAGAGAGCCGTCTTTCTTTTTCACAAAGAAAAATCCCGCACCGGCAGGGGAGGAGGAAGGAACGATGGTACCGGCCATAAGTGAAGTATCAAGGTACTTCTCGAGCGCCTCACGTTCAGGAGCGGATAAAGAATACAAACGCCCGCGGGGAGGAGTGGTGCCAGGGAGAAGGTCGATACTACAATCATAAGGACGATGGGGAGGGAGAGAAGCGGCCCGGGATCGACTGAACACCGCTCGCAGATCGAGATACTCCTCCGGAACCCCAGATACATCAATAGACTCCTCCTGAAAAACAGACAAAGAAGAAACAGAGGGAACAGCAGAGACAAGACAATTGGTGTGACAAGACAAGCTCCAAGAAACAATAGAACTATCAGACCAGTTAACATGTGGATTGTGCTTAGTTAACCAGGGATGTCCTAGGACAATGGGGGCCATAGGGGACTGAAAAACAAAAAAATAAATCTTTTCTTGGTGGTTGCCAGACGTGGTGAGACTCACCAGGGCAGTAGCCAGGTGAATATTGGAAAGAACGCGACCATCCAGGACGAGGGCTGTGGGTGTATCCTTTAATTCATGAAGGGGCAAACCATGTTCAATAGCCCACCTCTCATCAACAAAATTCCCCTCCGCCCCGGAGTAAATAAGAGCAGAGCAGACAACAGAACTGATACCCCAGCGAAGGATGGCTGAAATCATGGAGCGGGAACTGAAGGATGGGGATAGCGGGGTAGCGCTCGCCAATATTCCCCTAACTACTGGCGAGCTCTCTCTTTTACCGAACATGTGGCAGCAAAGTGACCCGTGCCACCACAGTAAAGGCACAACCTCTCTCGAATACGGCGCTGGCGTTCAGCAGAGGAGAGGTGTATTCTACCTAGCTGCATTGGCTCTGATTCAGGATGAGGTTCAGGTGACACAGTCTGAGTGAATGGGGCTCCCCGGAATCCCGTGACGTCTGAACGAGCACGTTGGCGTAAGTCGAAACGGTTGTCTAAACGAATGGCTAATTCAACCAGCTCATCCAGACTGGAGGGAAATTCTCGAGCAAAATATCGTCCTTAAGCTCATCATTCAAGCCCTCCAGAAAGCATGCCGTGAGCGCAGCTTCATTCCATTCGCAGGTAGCAGATAAAGTCTTAAATTCAATGGCATAATCAGCTGCGGAGCGTCTTCCTTGACGAAGCGCAGCCAACTGACGAGAAGCCTCGCGCCTGAAGACAGAACGGTCGAAAACTTTCAACATCTCCTCCTTGAATGAATTAAACTGGTCGCAGCAATCAGCTCCAGCCTCCCAGACAGCCGTTCCCCATTCCCGGGCTCGACTAGTGAGAAGGGAAACCACATACGCAACCTTGGCGCTGTCGTAGGCATACGTGACAGGTTGAAGAGAAAATATCACCTCACACTGGGTGAGAAATGCACGGCACTCAGTAGGCTCACCAGAGTAGCAGGGAGGATTGTTAATCCGAGGCTCGGAGGTGTGTCGCGACCCAGAAGAGAACTGGTCTTGACGCAGGTGATGAAGCTGACCAGTAAGATCCGCCACCTGAGGTACGAGTGAATCCACGGCGTGCTTGGCGGCGGCTAATTCATCGGAATGTCTGCCCAGCAATGCTCCCTGCAGTTCAACGGCTGAGCGGATGGTTGTATCGTTCGCTGGGTCCGTCATGGTCGGTTTATTCTGTAACAGTTCGAAATAGACCCAAATGCGAAAGCAGGTTAGTGATTTATTGAAAAGAAAGAAGATAAATGCAACAAAGGCTGTCTGCCGATCACAGGTCGTCTTGATGAACGCAGAACAGGAAAACGATCTCCAGACAGAAACCAGGGAGGATGATGGATGCAGGTAAGCGGTCAGGGAGAGTTCACAGGAATAGGCAAGCGCAGAGTCCACCAGGCAGTTACCGCGGCACAGAGAATCATACTTGACACAGGATAGCCGGGGCAGTAACTCATCTGACATATGCGTACACACAGGACAGGAAACAGTAGCAATACTAAACCGTCAGTAACAGACATGAACGAACAAACAATAAACCGACAAGAGGGAAAGAGAACATGAGGTCTAAATAGCCAGAAAATCAGGGCAAGGGGAAACAGGTGTGAGAAGAGCAGGAGTGAACGCTGATTGAGAATGGGTTCAGCTGTGCGAGAGCACAAGTAAGAGAGAGAGAGAGAAACAAGCAGAGAAATAAAACTAGACTCCTGACATTTTCACCCTACTATTAAATCTAACAGATGCTAACATTGTCTTCAATGGTGTTCAACACACTAGGGCTGTAGTCAACCAAAGAAATCCTTAGTCGACCAAAGTCCTGTCCTGTGCAACGACTAAAAAACAAAAAAATAAAAAGACGCGATGTTTTGCATTTTGATTGAACATTTATTAAACAATTATCATAGAGCATAAAACAACAACGAAAAAACATCAATAATACATAAAACTACAATAATAATACAATTCTTTGAAAATTAAGTGATTTTTTTAACTCCAAAGTGAGGAGCTCTGTCTAGGTCTATAGTGACAGTCACAATCGCGCACCGCGGACCTCGCTTCCCTTATGAGCCCGCATACCGCGCACCTACATTTGAAATAACGAACTTGAGCGCGCAAAAGACGTGATATGTGAACATAATATTATATGTTAAAACTGCAAAATAATGAAAAATCCTAACAAAAGCTCTCGTTTATACAGGCTGTATATTCTTCTTTACTTTCAAAGCTATGGGTTAACTTTTGTCCAGCCGATCTAGGCGTTTTAAAACAAACACACAAAAAACCCAAATAGCCTAAAAAACAATCCTAATAATAATAGGCTGTATAGTTAGAAGCGTTCTAACTGAATGAATACAGCAAAACTACCTATATTCCTTACTGAGCGCGAAGCAGCAGTCCAGCCAGCCAGAGGTGCGGTTCCCGAGTGTTCTACGTGGTGCGCTAAACTATGGCGCTGTAACAAAATAGCCTAAATTAAAGCATTTCACCCCCTGGGGTTGGCTATCGCGCGTCTCGCTTTTTTTCTTATCAGTGCAAAAGAAACTCAAATAACTCCGTCGATTTTTGTCATACAGGCAAGTGTTGTACATCATTAAAAACTGTTAAATGTCTTCTTTTTTTGTGTACACTAATGATAAAAACAAAAAGTTGTGTTTTTCGTAAAATAAAGAAAAAAAACATGATGCACGTTCTGTCTTCTCTCTCAATGTGAAGTTCATTCTGAAACGCGACAGAAAATTATCTGTAACTCAGCCAATACTTGCCACCCACACATGAAAGTAATGTCTTTACAAAGCTTGAAGTCTCCTTTTTTAAATGAAGTAAATCATATCAAAAACAAATATTCTCGGTTTAAGAAATCCCTATGAAAGCAACGACATGTACAGTTTCTCCAGCCCGAGCTCATTAACTTTAATTTGACCACACCCCCACAAGCGCGAGCTGTTCTCATTCAAATGAAGGATGTTAAAGCCCTCATCAGCTCGAAACAAAGAATCAGCGACTCCAGTATTTCTCTACTTTTCATCAGTTTGGAAGACTGTTTGTGCTGTGGATTTACCTTGGATTTACCTCAGAAGAAGACGTTTTGATTATGAGAACAATTTCTAAGGTAAGAGACATAATAGTAAGTGTTTTATTGTTGCATAAACTTTACATTTTAGCTACTAAACTGGTGCCAGCCTAAAATGTTATGAATTGAGATACAAGTATGCTAGTATGAGTGTTTATTCTAATATGGTGAATATTTTAATGTTTAGACCTGTGTTTACTGTTAAATACTGTGTTTGTGGATATCTGCTCAAACGTTGATGTATAATGTAACAATAATGTTTCATAGTTTGGAGCGGCTCGATCGCTGCACGCGCAGAGTTTGGGTCTGAGTCACGCTGTGTGTTTGAAAAGCAAAACACGCAGTATAATATGATGATGGGATGCTCAAGAAACATTTATGATTATTATCAATGTTGAAAACAGTTGTGTACCTTTTTTTTAGAATTCTTTGATGAACATTAAGTTAAAAACAACAGCATTTATTTGAAATAGAATCTTTTGTAACATTATAAATTGCTTTACTGTCACTTTTGATCAATTTAATTCCTCCTTGATGAAAAAAAGTATTGATCCATTTTATTTATTTCCCCCAAAAAATAAACTAAAAATTCTTACTGACCCCAAAGTTTTGAACAGTAGTGCTTAACCCTCTGAGGTCAGCACTTTTTTTCTTATCAGTGCAAAAGAAACTCAAAATACTCTGTTGATTTTGATCTTACATATTAAGTGTTGTACATCTTAGATCCTGATAAGTGTCTATTTTTTTTGAGGATACTCACAATACAAATAAAGTGTTGTACATGTCGCCAAATAAAGAAAAACAAACATGATGCGCGTTCTGCCTTCTCTCTGTCAGTTAAGTCCATTCTGAAACGCGTCCGAAAATTAACTGTAGTTCCGCGAATACTTGTCATACAGGCACGAGTGTTTTTCCATAATGAAGCTTGAACTCTCTTCTTTTAAATGAATTAATTTATATAAAAAAAAATATTCTCAGTTTATGTAATCTGTATGAAAAGAGAGAGATGTCAGTCTTTTTCTTTCCAGCTCATTATACCTGATTACGTGTTAATGAGCCACGCTCACGGAGAGCGCGCGGTATTCAAAGGCAAATGATCTAAGGCAAGCCATTCAAACATGCCAACGCCTACCAGCTGGATTATAAAACACATCGTGTTCAGTAAGTATGTAAGTATCCCTACGGTGTGAGGAATAATACTATCTAATAACCCTGGAAAATGTACCCTTCTGGTAAGATCCAACTGATGTAGTAAGTCGTTTATTCTTAAGTGCTTTGTTCTAATCGCGATATTGAATAGTGTCTGACTGTAAACCGCAAAAAGACTGTTTAAATATGAATTGCGTGTCTGTGTGTAGGCTAAATGATGAATGAACGGCACAGGCGCGCGCACGCTTTGTTTACTACAGTTATACAGCGCATGTCTGTGTCGTTCATTCACTCTTGCACCTACATTAGTAAACGTTATGTTTACATGAACACATCCTAACTATATTGCTATAGATTATTAAGATGAGTAAAAATAGACTGAAATATGTTGAAATAAAATGTCTGTATAAGCAACAAACTGCAAATTCACATGTATATGCTAATATATCATACACAATATGTTACAAATATTGTAACAAAGACTAAATATGAATGTTTAGACAAGATCTTGTGATTAGTTTTGGATAGATTATAAAGTTTTGACTGTAAAAAAAGACTACTGTCACATTAAATAGGTACGCTTTTGTTCACCAATTTCTGCTCATAGTTAAATATACTATAGTATGGTGTTTTGTCAAAAATAAAGTAGGTATATTGAATTATCAACTAAGATGTTATTATAGTGTTTGTTCCAATTTTCAAACTAATGAATCCTTACCTTTTTTAATACATATGATAAAATGTATACTTTTTACAAAGAAATACACTTGAAATATTGTTAAAATTGTAATTGTTGTTGTAATTGTAACCTATTTGTAATTGGTTACAATTTCTAATTGTAAAATATGTATATATAGATAATTTCTTTAGTCCTTGCTTTCTTTGGGACCCAGTGACACACCTGTGTGAAAGGGCTAATTAATATAAAGCTCATTATGTATGTGGCACATTATCCGGCCTTTGTCTTCTCAGGTGTGTACACGCCTCCACTCTGTTACATCCAGTCAGGAACGAGACAGAGAGCGAATCCAATCGCAAGCACGTTTAATTAAACAAAAACAAACAGGTAATCCAGGGAATTCAGAACAGGACAAAAGTAACATAAACAACAACCGACAGCCAACAACTGAAACACAGGGGTTTAAATACACAGACAAACAAGCTAAACAAGATAACAAGGGGGCGTGGTTAATGAGAAACACCTGGGGAGACTAATAAACATGGACGAGGAACACCTGTGGACACTGAGCAACAACAAACAAAAGACAAGACACATGGCAGGATCACATGACAAACAAGGGATCACGTGATATACAAGACACAACAAAAATCCACACGTAACACATGCATATTGCCTTTCCAAACAAAAGGTGTCTTATAAAATTTAAATCAATGTATTGTTTTGTGTGAATGATTAGGCAGGATGATTTTCAGATCATTTTGAAGCAAAAATTCTAGGCAACAACACCCATTAGTCAAAAGTCTTGTGGACACATATTTAGTATGTGTTTTGTGGCCTTATTTCAGACACTTTAACTTTTAGTTTTTTCAATAACCACGCATAAACATTATTCTCTAAAAAATACAAACATTTACATACATGTTGCTCACATATTACGGTAGCGCCGTTTGTGCTATATAGAGTGAATTTACACCTTTGCCATTAACATGTTTATAAATAACTGAAAAAACCACAAATGTCAGAGCATGTCAGAACACCTCAAGGACCCTAAAAACCCCTTAGACCTCAGAGGGTTAATGTTACAAAAGATTGTTTTTCAGATAAATGCTGTTCTTTTGAACTTTCTATTCATCAAAGAATCCTGAAATAAAAATGTAAATAACTGTTTTCAACATTGATGATAATGAAAAATGTTTCTTGAGCATCAAATCATCATATTATACTGATTTCTGAAGGATCATGTGACACTGAAGACTGGAGTAATGATGCTGAAAATTCAGCTTTGATCACATGAATAAATTACACTTTACTATATATTTACATAGAAAACAGCTGATTTACATTGAAATATTTCACAATATTACTGGGTTTGTTTTGTATTTTTAATCAAATAACTGCAGCCTTTGTGTGTCAGGATACAGGCTCGGAGACTGAGGTAAGTGAATCAACATAAAGCTTTATTTCAGTGCATCAAGTTCAAAAGGTGAGAATATTCAAAGTTCAGAGGTGAATTCGGTGAAGATTACTGCGCGGGAAGGATTCCAGGTGAGCAGATCCTCTTCAGTTTATCTAATGATAAACTAACACAGTTCGGTGATGATTTGTCTTTTCTCTTTCAGATACAGCCGTGAGCGAGTGGAACTCAGGAGGAATACAAAGACTCAGGAGACCCGGATACAGTTGAAGCTTCTAGAAACATCAGAACAAGGACACAGAGGTTAGTATAATTCAGGTGAGTATACGTTACGTGACGAGGACAGGTTGTATCTGAGACTTCGTGAAACAGTGGAAAAGCGTCTGTTCCTGTTGGAGACTTGACAAAGATTGAATGTGAACTGGGTGTTTTTATGGAGCTGGTTGCTGATTGCGAACAGGTGAAGGTGATTAGAACTCAGGAGAGAGTGATCGTTGCGTGGTGTGAGATGTGGACTCTGACTGGTTTCTGACACTACCCCTCCCTCCAGAATCTGCGCCAGCGGACCTTGGACCCCGATGCCGCGGGGGTCTACCTCTGGGTCGTGGTGCAGGTTTGCTTGGATGTTGAGTGTGGAATTCAAGGAGCATATCCGGATCAAGAATGTCCTTCCGGGGTATCCAACATCTCTCCTCTGGTCCATATCCTTCCCAATCTATCAAATACTCGAGCTGACCACCTCGACGTCGGGTGTCCAATATTTCTCTTATTGAATAGATGGGCTCTGGTTCAATAGGAAGTATCGTGGGAGTATCCTCCGGAGCTGGTTCTGTGGGTGCGCTAGACCCCGCTGGATGATGCGGTTTCAGGAGAGAGACATGGAACGTGGAATGGATTCGTTGCTGAGCCGGGAGACGAAGCTTATAGGCCACTGGATTGATCTGTCTTTCTATGGGGAATGGTCCGATGTACTTGGGACTAAGTTTACGACTAGGTTGACGTAGACGGATGCCTCTCGTAGAAAGCCAGACCAGTTGTCCAGGTTGGTATTCAGATATCTGACGGCGAGGGGCATCTGCGAAGTTTCGTTGCCGATTTATTGCTTGTCGAAGGTGATGATGAGTTTGATTCCAGACCCTTTCACTCTCTCTAAACCATTTATCTACCGCTGGTACCTCGGAGGGCTCACCGGACCAAGGAAACAAAGGAGGTTGGTAACCCAACACACATTGGAACGGAGTTAACTTTGTCTGTCTGAGGGAATTTTGTGCGTATTCTGCCCAAATCAAATACCGCCTCCAGATGTTCTGGTTGGAGTGGCAGAATGTACGCAGGAACTGTCCAACATCTTGGATTTTTCGTTCTGTTTGGCCGTTGGTTTGCGGATGGTACCCTGATGAGAGACTTACAGTCACATTCATCATAGAGAAGAATGCTCGCCAAACCCGGGAGATGAATTGAGGCCCTCTGTCGGACACAATGTCTTCTGGGATACCGAAATTTCAAATTAATAATTAATAATTTTGCCGTGACAAAGGCTGTGGGAAGACTCTTCAGGGGGATCAGCTTACACGCCTTGGAAAACCAATCAATGGCTACGAGGATACAAGTGTTACCCTCTGAGAAAGGAAGATCTGTAACGAAATCTACCCAAATGTGTGACCAAGGTCTATGTGGGACAGGAAGGGGCATCAGTTTACCCACTGGCAGCTGTCGTGGAACTTTGGACATGGCACAGGGAATACATCCTTGGATAAACGTGGTTATGTCTTGCTGCATGTTGGGCCACCAATACGTGCGTTGGAGAGTAGATGTAGTTTTGTTTATTCCGGGATGACCTGTGCCCACCGAGGAATGAGCCGATGAAATCAAGGAGTTACGAAAATCTTCAGGTACATAAATTTTGCCGGGGGGACATCCTGGGACTCTGGGTTGTTGTTGTGACCTTTCTAGCAGTTGTTCATTGATTTCCCAATGGATTGGATTGACAAATAACCTTTCAGGTAAGATGGTTTCGGGTTCTTCAACTGGACTTTCTGGGGCATGGATACGGGAAAGAGCATCTGCTCTAGTGTTCTTTGATCCTGGTCGATATGAGATTGTGAAATGAAAACGAGTGAAGAACAGTGCCCATCTAGCCTGACGTGGATTCAGTCTCTTAGCATCTCTTAAATACTGAAGGTTCTTGTGATCGGTGAGTACTAGAAACGGATGTTTGGCCCCCTCAAGCCAATGTCTCCATTCCTCCAAGGCAAGTTTCACAGCCAAGAGTTCCCGGTTTCCAATGTCGTAATTGCTTTCTGCAGTTGATAGCTTTCTAGAAAAGAACGCACAGGGTATGGTTTTGGAGGAATCAGAGTACTGGGATAGAATCGCTCCTACTCCTGTAGTGGAGGCGTCCATTTCTACCACAAATACCTTTTCCGGATCTGGGTGATGGAGTAATGGTGCAATGGTGAATGCGGCCTTGAGTGATTCAAAAGCTCTGTCTGCTTCTGGGGTCCAAAGAAGTGTCTTGGGTTTTCCTTTTAGCAGGGAGGTCAGGGGAGCTGTCAAAAGGCTGTATTGATGTATAAATCGTCGGTAGAAATTTGCAAAACCGAGATATCTCTGAAGTTCCTTAACTGACTCAGGAGTAGGCCAGGACAGGATGGTCTCCGTCTTCCGATTATAAATTTCCACTCCGTTCTCACTGAGGTGATATCCCAGGAACTCGACACTGGTTTGATGGAAAGAGCACTTCTCAGCTTTTAGGAACAGAGTGAAATCTCGGAGTCTTTGGAGCACCTGAGATACATGATGTCGATGTTCAACTAGGTCTTTGGAAAAAAATAAGAATATCGTCGATATATACCAACACGAACCTTCCCAAGAAATCCCGGAGTACCTCATCCATGAAGCTCTGGAAGACGGAAGGGGCGTTTACCAATCCATACGGCATCACCAGATATTCATAATGCCCTGCAGGAGTTATGAAATCCGTCTTCCACTCATCCCCTTTCCTAATTCGGAACAGATTGTATGCACTCCTTAAATCCAACTTGATGAAAATGTTAGCTTCCCTGAGCTGTTCCAGAGCTGATGGGATGAGGGGCAGTATATAACTGAATTTCACCGTGATCTGGTTTAGGGCTCTGTAGTCAATGCATGGTCTTAAACCCCCGTCTTACTTGGGAACAAAAAAAGAAACTAGACGCAGCAGGTGATGTGGAAGGACGGATATAACCTTGTTCCAAGGCTTCCTCGATGTACTTTTGCATGGAATCGTGTTCGGGAATAAATTCGACCCTTGGGAATGGATGCTCCAGGTTTCAGATCAATGGCACAGTCCCATGGCCGATGGGGAGGTAAGTTGGAGGCAGTAACTGGATTGAAAATGTCAGAGAATGAGGAGTAACAGGAGGGAATACTCGTGGATAGGTTTTCCTTCGGGGGGTTGAGCACAGGGAGAGCCAGGATGTGGAATTTCATTAATTGGGCACTGACAACCCCATCTAGTGATCACACCAGACTGCCAATTTATGGTGGGTTGATGACGAATTAACCATGGGCGACCTAGGATTATGTCTGTTTGACTATTCTGTAGAACAAAAGGTTCGAACATTTCATGGTGTACGTTTTCAATCCATAACTGGATGGGTGTTATCTGGGATGTGACATGTCCTTTGTTTATCAGCTCACCTGTTACGGCGTAGATGGAGTAGGGCTCGGGAGTGTCAACCTTCCGGAGGTTGAGTTCTTTACAGAGCTGTCCTGAAATGAAGTTCCCTGCTGACCCAGAGTCGATGATAGCTGTTACAGATACATAGATATTTCGAGATTTCAGGATTACAGGAATCGTAAGGGGTGTTGATATAATGGAGTTGTCTTGAACGGAGCTTATCGTCAGCCGACCTGGTCGAATGGGACAGGTGAGTCTAAAATGACCCTTGGCCCCACAGTACATGCATAATTTCAACTCTTTTCTTCGAGAGCGTTCTGCCTGGGAAAGTCGGAAAGTGTCGACTTGCATCTTCTCAGATTGATCTTCTGACGCAGAACCCATGACAACTTGTAGAGAAGAAGAGTGACATAGCATAGTATCTTGATAACAGTTCTGAGATCTTTGCTGCACACGAATAGCCTGCTGGATGAATTTCTCTATTCCCAGGCTGTCATCATAAATCGCCAATTGAAGACACAGGGCAGGATTCAACCCACAGCGATAAACTGAGATGAGCGCCCTTTCATTCCACCCACTGTTGGAGGCTAGAGTGCGGAATTCTAAAGAATACTCAGAAACTGTCTTCTTTCCTTGACGCAACTGCAGCAATTGATCACCGACAGAGGAATCTTTAGTTGGACGTCCGAAAACTTCTTTGAAGTGTTTTACAAATTCCTGAACAGATGTCATCACAGTGGATTCCTGGATCCACAATGCCTCAGCCCATCTCAAAGCTGCTCCGGATAATTGTTGGATAATGAAAGCGACTTTCGATCGCTCGGTGGGATATAGTTGGGCTTGTTGTTCCAACGCAAGTAAACATTGCAATAAGATTCCGTTGCAATCTTCCACCCGACCGGAGAATGGCACTGGGCACGACTGTGGACTAGCGAAGCAAGCAATAGAGGGAGCTGCGTTTACGGAAGCGCTGGCTGGGGGTAGCACTGGGTTCGCCCAGGCAGCGGGGACTTGTATGGAATTTGTTGCAGCAACGGTAGGTTGAATAGAGTTTGTATCCGTGCCTGAGGTTCGCATGGAATCCATTTTCTTCACCTCTTTAGGTTTTGGTCAAGTCTTCTGTCAGGATACAGGCTCGTAGACTGAGGTAAGTGAATCAACATAAAGCTTTATTTCAGTGCATCAAGTTCAAAAGGTGAGAATATTCAAAGTTGAGAGGTGAATTCGGTGAAGATTACTGCGCGGGAAGGATTCCAGGTGTGCATATCCTCTTCAGTTTATCTAATGATAAACTAACACAGTTCGGTGATGATTTGTCTTTTCTCTTTCAGATACAGCCGTGAGCGAGTGGAACTCAGGAGGAATACAAGGACTCAGGAGACCCGGATACAGTTGAAGCTTCTAGAAACATCAGAACAAGGACACAGAGGTTAGTATAATTCAGGTGAGTATACGTTACATGGCGAGGACAGGTTGTATCAGAGACTTCGTGAAACAGTTGTAAAGCGTCTGTTCCTGTTGGAGACTTGACAAAGATTGAATGTGAACTGGGTGTTTTTATGGAGCTGGTTGCTGATTGCGAACAGGTGAAGGTGATTAGAGCTCAGGAGAGAGTGATCGTTGCGTGGTGTGAGATGTGGACTCTGATTGGTTTCTGACATTGTGAACATAAGTGACTTCTTTCAAAAACATTAAAAATCATACCGACCCCAAACTTTTGAACGGCAGTGGGTGTGTTTGTATATATATATATATATATGTATATATATATATATATATATATATATATATAGGTGTGTGTGAATGAAAAATCTAAAATGTATTCCCAGAATCGTGCAGCCCTATAGTTTGTCTTGATATCAACATGTTTACAGGTGTTTATTTATTTATTTTTTAGAAAGGGACCAGATGCCACTGGATGAGTCCTGCTGACTTCAACATTCACATGAGTCTCTGTATATGAACATGGTAAAATGAAAAGTCAAACACCTTGGACATGACAGGTATGGAGGCTACTATGTTTCAGGAATGGCACAAAGGTGTGTGACTGTTTAAGTCTTTTTCTTTAGATCAGCGTGTTTACTAATGTGCTTTATGTCCTTTGTTGTCTATCTTTGTATTATGTTGTGTTTTAAATAATTCCAGACAATCTAAAAGCCATACTTTTTTTAATTTCTCCTCCTTCTTTGTGCAAGGCTCCTCATAATGATCGGGCCTGATAGCACCTGACAGGGCCATTAGGGGAGGGTCTTTGTCTTTCTCAGGTGTAAAATGCATTCATATTAATGAGAGATCACGCCTCCTCGCATAAAGCTTTCTCACACAAAACACGTCATACAAATTTTAAATCAATATATTGTCTTATCTAAATGAGTATGCAGGATGATTTTCACATAGTTTTGGAGAAAATATTCTTGGCTACGTGATACAATTTTCAAAAGTCTTGTGAAGAAATAATCACTATGGGTTTTATGACCTTATTTCCGTGACATTTGTTTTTTGTTTTTTTTCACAAACCACGCATAAACATTATTATCTCAAAACTCCAAACTTTTACATACATGCTGCTGACATATTACTGTAGCAGAGTTTGTGCTGAATACAATGTAATAAGACTTTAGCCATGAAAATGTCACAAGTAACAGAAATAAGCACAAATGTCAGAGCATGTCAGAACACCTCCAGGACCCAGAAAACACCTCAGACCTAAGAGGGTTAAAGTTGGGGATAAAACATAGCCTACTTATATTTAGAATACAGTAACATATAACTGCTTATAAAGGAATAAATATCAAGGAGTAAATCAATGAAAATTTCTTCCTATTGGTAAAAAAAAAAAAAAAAAAAATTGCAACTTGTCGACCAATGAGAATGTCAGTCGACCAAGATGGCATCGACCGATTAGTCGACCAAACGACCAAAGTTGACAGCCCTACAACACACAGACCTCTGTTAAAATCTTTAACAGTTTAGGGTTTCATGAGCCTTATCATTCCTTCATCAACAACAGCTCATTCTGTGAGTCATACATCATTAATCCATTTCTATGTCATTACACATGTCCAGTTTCAGTTTTCAATCTTATCAAGTGTTTACATGTGCTATTGAACTGGAAAATCTTCAAACCACTCCTTAAAAATCGAATGGAATTTAAGTTGGATTTGGCTTATTCATGCCAATTGACATGGTTACATGTGACTTTTTTATTTGGACCGGGCTACTATAGTCCGATTACAAACGGATTATTAGGGTCCATGTTAACGCAGCTACGGTTAAATATGCACATCTGTAAGATTGAACTTAAATTAATAAAATTACTGATTGGTTGTGTAACGACTGAGACAAATCAGACAATAATCTTTAAAACTCACTCTGGGATCTATGGTCCCATCCCCCCAACAAGGGCAAGAAGGGTCTTGGTTACCATGACTATGATCAGATAAGTTGGTTTTATTGCTGTTAAAAATGTGGTCACGTGGAAAAAGCAGAGGCCAGCTGACAGTCTTGCCTGGGCCCGGGACAAGATAATCTTAGATGGGATAGAACAAAAAAAATATTTGTTTAAGACATCTCGACTCGAAGGCCTCTATTTTCTTCTTCTCTTCTTCTCTTTTCTTTTCTGAGCACCGGACTTGTGCTGACCAGACATTTTGAGCGTAACGTTAGCCTACTGAACTTCAAATCAAGTGACAATTTTTATCAGTGGCCAAACCATTCTTGTTTTGGGGGAGGGGGGGGGGGGTTCTTGACCACTATTTAAAGGACAATTAGGAAGAAAACAAATAAAAAGCTTTTATGTAACTCAAATATTAGATCTTTTTTTCCACAAATATGCCTATTTTATTTATTTTTTAACAATTATTCCATAATATAATGAGGGCCCAGTTCTGGTACGTTCGGTACGTTCGGGGTGCTGTGCTGTCCTGCGTGGCCTCAGCAGGCCCCAGGACAGCAGGCATTGACTGACAATCAGCTATGTGCTCATGGAGAGAGAGAACTTTCAAGCAGAACATAGTCAAACTAACCATGCAAGTTCATCACATCTTCTTCATCCAACAGAGAGAAAAAAACGTTTGCAACTTCAACGTTTGACACTTTGACACACATCAAAGGCCATGCAAGTATACAGTAAATTTAATGAGGTGCTCTTAAAATAATAAGCTGATGGTTCTTTTCATGTTCATTGATTCTTTTCTGTAGCTTCATTTCATTTCCGGTTTCATTCGGTCATTTACCATCTACCCATGTATGTGTAATTGTTTGTATGTTAGTTATGTGTTTGTGATTTTGTTAAAGAGCCCCTATTATGCTATTTTAGAGTTTCCTAATGTTGTTTTGGAGTCTCCTACAACAGGTTTTAATGCATCAAAGGTCAAAAAAATGTTTCATGTTCTCATAATATACATTTGCACATCACCACATTTTCAATGATTCTCAAACGACTCGTCAGATGAATTGATCTTTCTAAATCCCTCCTTTCTGCAAGCTACTCTGCTCTGATTGGCCAGACAGCTCAGTCTGTTGTGATTGGTCTACCGTGTACAGCCGTACAGCGTGCGCGTCGAAAATAAAACTGCCATTGCCATACCAACTGTCCTGAGGCTTCCTACAACGTAAACTAAACACAGTAACGAACAATGACGTTAATTTTACCATATCAATCTGAGCGCGAGTCCGATGATGAAACATTGGAAGAACTAGTTAATCAACCCGAAACTGCATCGCAAGGACGACTCGAGCAGGACGTTTCTCAGTGATACACTACTCAGTTTGAGGTACATTATGAGATTTTGCAACTGTAATTCCTCCCCATCAGCATTAACAAGTGCATGTCTATCAACAAACAGATTATTTTACTTGTACTAATTTATTTACCGAGTATTTTTCTAATTTATTGGGGTGAACATGTGGAAACTGTATCAATAACAGTGCATACATTAGCCAAGCTCTAGCGTGAATGACTGACGTCATTAACATAAACGTTGGTAAAACAAATCTTGCTCCGTGCTTAATCTTTCCTCAAAGTAGTGAGAATGACAGACAATCTGCGTTAATAGACACAGTTTTAGGTAATAGTGGCCCACAACTGATTAGCAGAAGTATTTCAGTAAGACAGTAATAACGTGAGTCAACCAGTTAGCAGGAGACCTACACAATATAAAACTCAAAACGAAGTATTTTGAACACCATCTTTCAAGAGCAAACGGTTTGCAAATCATGCATTGAACTCCAAGATTTGAGAAGCAGTCGTCAGTAAAATAAAGGAAACACAGCAAAAGTGTAGGATTATACTGCTGTGATATTGTGGTAAAGATGAATTTTAACCACTGATTCTTAACATGTTCGTCCTTGGGCAGAGAAAAAAACTGGCTTTACCTTCACATTGTTGTAGAGCACAGCGTCTTCTCAACATGATGATATCCAGTATCCACAGGGATCAGCTGCAGTGTTTGAGGTTCAAGTTTCCCCTAGTGTCTGGGTGCGCAATCAGTGGGCGGGCAATATCCTAATGTTCAGTCTTGACATCACAATGAAACAGCTTATGACTTGTTTGAAAAACGATTCATTTCATTGACTCAGAGTTGACTCTTACTTTTGAAAGACAATAACTTTATATACGGTGCACTTTCAGATTTAAAACTTTGCAGGATGTTTTCATTCACTTAGAGCTATGTTACAAACTACATGAAAGGTAATTCTCAAAAATCCATAATGGGGCACTTTAATAAAACTTGTGCACAATATGTATTTGGTTCTGATCATCTGCTTACAACAAAGTTTATTTTACGATCTTGATCCTGTTACATGCTCTAAGTGCTGTACATGCTAAAAAATAATAATTTTTCTGTGGCCATGAAAGATACTCTTTTCTTAGAATAAATGAATAATCAAAAGAGTTCGTTGGACGAACTGATTAATAGTGTCACGATGTGGGTTTGTGTCCTGTCATATTCTTTGGTTCCCTGTCTTGTTCATTAGTTTTCCCAGGTGTTTCTGATTTTCCCACGCCCCCTTGTTATCCTGTTAGCTTGTTTGTCCCTGATTATTCAAGCCCTGTGTTTCTGCCCTGTCTTTGTGAGTTGTTATATGTTTCAGGATTAACGTGAGTGTTGGTTTCCCAGTGTTAAGATTCTTGTTCCGCGTTCTGAGTTTCTGTTTGAGTTTATTTAAATAAAGCGTGTAAACTGCGTTTGGATCCAGCCTCCTATCTGCCTTCACCGCACTGCGTTACAGAACAACTCACCGCAAAATGGAACCAGCAGTTGCTTCAGCAGTCTCTCCCATAGTCGTCAGCAACCGGGCCCTGAGAGAATATCTCTCGGTAATGTTTCAAGTGAACCAGTCCGTCCAAAGCTATGCTAAGGACTTCCTCTCCATTTGCCATCTCGGAACGCTCGATGAAATCCAGCTCATAGGCCTGTTTCGGAACGGGCTGGATTACCGGATTGCTCGATGGATGCCGAGCAACATTACCGATTGGACTCTGGACCGGTACATTGCTGAGGCTTGCTTCGTGGACTATTCCATAGCCACGTTCCCGTCCTATCCGGCCGAGCCAGCTCCTCACTGCAGTCTTACCAAACCCGCGACTCACGTATGCCCACTCGGGCCCGTATTCCGCACTGGTCCTGTTGGATTTGCCAATCCGGAGACCGCGGAGGTTCCGCCGGCCGAGCCAAGTGAGTCAAGTGCTGCCGAGTCAAGTGAGTCAAGTGCCGCCGAGTCAAGTGCCGCCGAGCCAGGTGCCGCCGAGCCAAGTGAGTCAAGTGCCGCCGAGCCAAGTGAGTCAAGTGCCGCCGAGCCAAGTGAGTCAAGTGCCACCGAGTCTACCGAGTCAAGTGAGTCAACTGCCGAGTCAAGTGCCACCGAGTCAAGTGAGTCAAGTCCCGAGTCAAGTGAGTCAAGTCCCGAGTCAAGTGAGTCAAGTCCCGAGTCAAGTGAGTCAAGTCCCGAGTCAAGTGAGTCAAGTCCCGAGTCAAGTGAGTCAAGTCCCGAGTCAAGTGAGTCAAGTGCCGTGTCAAGTGAGTCAACTGCCGAGTCAAGTACCGCCGAATCAAGTGAGTCAAGTGCCGCCGATTCAAGTGAGTCAAGTGCCGCCGAGTCAAGTGCCGCCGAGTCAAGTGAGTCAAGTGCCGCCAAGTCAAGTGAGTCGAGTTCCAAGTCAAGTGAGTCGAGTTCCAAGTCAAGTGAGTCGAGTTCCAAGTCAAGTGAGTCGAGTTCCAAGTCAAGTGAGTCAAGTTCCAAGTCAAGTGAGTCAAGTGAGTCAAGGTCCAAGTCAAGTGAGTCAAGTTCCAAGTCAAGTGAATCCAGCCAAGTGAAAGTTTCAAGCCAAGTGAAGCGCCGTCGCAGGAGGAGGAGGACTCGTTTTGCTCGCCAGGCTCCGGAGGGCGTTCCCAGATGCCTCGCCCTGCCGGCCCCGCCTCTGCGCCTCGCCCTGCCGGCCCCGCCTCTGCGCCTCGCCCTGCCGGCCCCGCCTCTGCGCCTCGCCCTGCCTGCGCCCTTCAAGCTCCGGGAGGGCTTTCCTGAACCCGTGGATTTCCCCAAGTATTTTTTGGGGGGGGGGGCCAAGGGTCCGGTGAGGAGACCATGAGGGCTGCGCCGCCATGGTCGTCTGCAGGGGCTTCACCTCCATGGCCGCCATCACGTCCTGCTCCGCCCTGGCCTTCACCTCGTCCTGCTCCGCCCTGGCCTTCGCCTCGTCCTGCTTCGCCCTGGCCTTCGGTCCAGTCTGGTCCGCCCACGCTCTGCGGCCCAGGCCCGCCTTGCCTAGGTCCAGGTCCCGATCCCCTGCATGGGCCTGGCCCCCCATCCCTCCCCCAAGACCGCCCTCCTGGACTTTTGTTTGTTTTATTGGGCTTCAGGAGCCGCCCTTAAGAGGGGGGTTATGTCACGATGTGGGTTTGTGTCCTGTCATGTTCTTTGGTTCCCTGTCTTGTTCATTAGTTTTCCCAGGTGTTTCTGATTTTCCCACGCCCCCTTGTTATCCTGTTAGCTCGTTTGTCCCTGATTATTTAAGCCCTGTGTTTCTGCCCTGTCTTTGTGAGTTGTTATATGTTTCAGGATTAACGTGAGTGTTGGTTTCCCAGTGTTAAGATTCTTGTTCCGCGTTCTGAGTTTCTGTTTGAGTTTATTTAAATAAAGCGTGTAAACTGCGTTTGGATCCAGCCTCCTATCTGCCTTCACCGCACCGCGTTACAAATAGATTGTAATATGAATTTAGCTACATCAAGTTAATCCAATTAACTGACCCAAATATTCATAATTAATCATAACAAGTTATGACTTATTATTAATATTTCCCCTTTGAGCTAAATTGTTACAGTTGTTAATATGGAAGTTTGTGATATATATATATATATATATATATATATATATATATATATATATATATATATATATATATGGAATTTCTGATTTTGTTGTTATAAATTATGTCATGTAAATGTTCAAAACTCATCTCCTAATTATTTTTTTACTACTCAGCTGTGCCACAACAAACTAGACTAGGTCAATATTTAACAGCCCTTCAGAAGCAAACACTGTTTCCATTTGCAGGAGATGGAAGCAGGAGTTACTGTAGTAAAACGTATCATGTCTGAGTGTGTGCGACAATCTTTAAGGCGTCTCAACCAAATGATCATTAGGGAGAGTGAAGGTCGAGTGTCAGTGGAGTGTGATAGCCCGACAGACTCACAAAGCCCTGCAATGCCACATGCTTTTAGCTTTATTTCCAAATGCCCATGACACGAACGTTGACGCAAAGAATCAGTGACCTGAAAAAGGCAGAGCCTGTGCAAAATCCGCCATCCCTTCCCAGCACTCTTTATGTCAGAAACCCCACCACAGAGGCAAACTGATTAGAGGTAATGGCTATATCCCATCAGCCAACACAAGCCGGCAAAATGCCATGTGCGAGAGTGCCACAGAGCCCTGGCCTACAAACCAGTGGACTTTTCTTCAGCTTTTTGTTGTGATGATGATGCTGATATATATTATAGGCTACATATAATGAAGATCTTCCACAAAGAGATGTAGCGAGACCAAACTGATGATGGTAAAAGCACCCTACAGCTAAAATATGTAATGCTGTCCCAATACTGATTCTAGTCTAGCACTATGAATCATTTTAACAACAATTGTTCGTTCGCCAGCCAGGAATTGTCTTCCAGATGAAATATTTCATGGGCCCATTTGAAAGGCGTGCCATATGCATCCTTAATGAATCTATATTTCAGGTTACGATTCTCTCTCAGGAGTTAAAGGAGGTTGGTCCAACATTAACAATAAATCCTCAGCTAGTGGCAATTAGGGAACAGCATCTGACATCCTCCAGCGTACTGCCCACAATCCCAACACACGCACGCTACACCTGTTCTTAATTACTGCCGGTCTGCTTTTTAACTTTTATTCATATTGCAATGGAAACTTGGCACACACTTTCTAAAACTATTTAACATCACTGCTGACCCCCACAGAAAGGAACCATGGGAAATCTTAATAGTCAAGGCCATAGGGTCAAAATTCGACTGATTAACTTCCATGGTTAGCCCTTGCTGGCAGAGGTTGTCATTACATATCGGCTCAGATAATTGGCTCCAGGACATAATGCCAAGGAAGCATATGGGTTAATGAGAAACAAAAGTATTCATGATAAAGAAAAAGACAAATATTTAAAAAATCTGCCAAGTTCTTAGAAATGTACTCTTTGTATTCATGTTGGTTTCATATGGTTTTGAAAAACAAACACCATTTTCATGAAAAGTTAAAAATTAAATGTCATGTGGTGTAACCTTTTACAAAAAAAACAAACAAACTTGCATTCAAATGTGAATGTGCACATTTTAACTGTTCATTTCTCGTGAAGTGATGTATCGATGTATATATGCAGTTAGCAGTGTGCTTTGAACAGAACATGTATGCTCCTTTCGGATTGAAATCTCACTTATGATAGCGAAAAACCCTGTGAAGTCCACTTCACTGGGCACTAAAGGTCAAATTGAACCTTTGAACTGATAAGAGATACATATAAAATGAGGAGAGCAGGGGTGTATGAGGAATGGGATGTAGAATAAGTTGACGTAGTTGTAAAGTTACTTATAGTCAGTAGAATATCTGTTGGGGTACCATCAAAATAAAGTTCTAGCAGATATCAACTAATTCTCTAATGAGAGTTAGTTGACATGTAGTTGCAAATTTACTAATAATTTGTAGAATTTCTGAAGTAGACCTTCAAAATAAAGTGTTACCTAATATATTGATAAGAAAGTCGACTGGTGTGGTCATTCTTTCATTCAAACTGAACTCTAGTCACTGCATGCAGAAATTACAAATATTTATTTTTGAATACATTAATAAATCCAGGAAAAAGAAAAATGAGTGTCAATGTATCAAAGATGGCAACATGCAGGTCACATACTGTGCTGTACATCCACCAGCTAGGCAATTACCATCGAGATTCCCAACAGTATGCCCAAACTGGTCACATAATGAAGCCAAAACAAATTCTGTCATTCCAACACTATGGAGCATTTGAACAGATAGGCCAATATTCGGCTATCAAACATCACTGGCCAATGGCATAATTCAGCCACACCCCACAATTAGCATGCAATCAACCCCTCCACATAAGAGACGTGATCGTTCCTGGCCTCATTTGAGCAGAAGGAGAGCAATAACCTGCTACTTTATAGTAAAGCGTTAATTTACACCCACTTTAACTGGAGATCTGGTGGAGGGCATTTCATGGATCACTGTAGCATTGGGAGTGTCATGAAAATATGTCGCCCGCTGTTAAACGTAAGAGCCAGTCACAGATGATATCTCATCAGGGGCTCTTCTGCTGCGTCTAGGTGTCATGATTCACAGCGTGATGCAGGAGGGGCCGTCCACGCACCATAAAACACTAACTCATAAATGATAACCGCCCAAATTATAGATAAGCATGGACATTTCAAACAGGGATAATACATCAGCAAGTGTGATTGATGGGCTGGAATTTGACCACTGATGAGACAGGCTTGAGAATTACTGTCAGCTAGCTTACTGCCCCAGAGCCTGGGGGCAGTCGTGGCACTTGATGAATGGCTTGCTGTGATTATACAAAGCATTGCAGTGTAGCACCAGCCTGGCAGCATAGCTTAAAGAGTAAAAGGAGGAGTTTAAGGTGAATTTGACCCAAATGAGATCCCCACGGACCAATTGCAGTAAAACTGTAAAAGGTTCTCTGAAAATCAGAAGTAGCAATCTGTTTGGCTGCATGGAAATGATAATCCAACAAATGATTTTGCACTCTTATATTATACAGTACATCTATACCATCAGATGAGCATCAGTACAAGAGTGCTTATGTGTGTGATTTAGAGTTGTCAAAAAGAACTGACTTCAGTACCAAGTCGGTACTGAAATTTCAAAAATGTGACGCTTTGAGCGCTGTTAAGTGGAATCGTAAACACCTCCGTTGTGCGTCAAGATCAAGTGTTACTCTTCTGGTGTAAATCGATGCGCACGGCCGTCTGCCGGAAGCTAGTTATTTTAGTCAATAAAGTTTTAAATATGGATATTTTCTTTTAAACGAACGCTTCGCTTCACTTCAGAAGACCTTTATTAACCCCCGCAGATCCGTGTTGAGCACTTTAATCATGAATAGATGCGCTTTAATGGACTTCCAAAGTCAAACTGCCATTCACTCTCATTATCAAGCTTGGAAGAACCAGGACATTTTTAATATAACTCCAATTGTACTCGTCTGAAAGAAGAATGACATATACACCTAGGATGGCTTCAGGGTGAGTAAATCATGGGCTAATGTTTATTTTTGGGTGAACTATCCCTTTAAGGACAACACATCCCTGGTGGAAAACTCTCAAGACATTGCACTGAAAAGGTAAAACCATCTCAGAATTAAAAATTATACATATAGTAATAAACATATACGAGATTGGCATGGTTTATTTCAGTTAGCATAATAGCTGGTTTGATTTGCATTGAGAGATGATTTTATTGAAAGTACCCCATGCCAATCTCTAGGTTTGGTGAAGGGTGTGTGATGATGTGAGGCTATTTTAATTCCAAAGGCCAAGGGAACTTTATCAGGATGCATAGTTCCCTGGATCCTTGAAATAACTGGCCTTTAAAAAAAAATCTGCCTGTCTCTATGGGAATTTAACATTGGGGTGTCCTGACTTATGCCCCCTGTATTTTAAGGAGGAACATTTATTTATATATGATACATTATTCATTCGCAAAGAAAATTGGTGGTAATTAAGGTATTAAGATCAATTTCCAAAAGATGATTTTTTGTATTCCTCTTTTTAGTCCACTTTAGCATGGGTGTATTCTCTTATGCTAAGCACTGTATATCATAAGTTGTTTAGTATTCGTAGCACAAGAAAGCTAAATAAAAGGCTAAAAAAATCAATTTATGAATATTCAACTTACTGTAATAACCAGCAGGATTCCTTTGAGGAGCGTCAGCAGTGACGTGATGGGCTGAATGATGACCTGGGCCAGGATGATACCCAATGAGAGAATCCATGTAAATGCAGGGATCACGTAGACATGACTGCAGAAGAAAAATCAGGCAAACAGTCATCTCGTCCCCCATTGTTTTAAATTACAGCTTCAGTAACTCCAAATAATACGAAACACCACCTCTCAAAAATTACAGACTGCAGTTAGAGGAAATGACAACAGCACAATACAATTGTAAGACAAGTATCCTATACAATTTCCCTACAAAACATAGACTTAGCCTTTCTAAATCACTTCCGGAGAAAACATTTCTCCTCTCTAAAGAAAACAACAGGGGGCAGGTAATTGTTTTGAAGTGTCTGTCTCTATCTGATGAGAGTGTTGTCTGATCCAGTATCCCACAATACAGTGAGCTTCACAAATGCGTCTATTATTCTTTCATTGCAAAAATATGCTTAGAAGACTAACACTGCCAAGAAACATATTCATGATCACAAAGGGAACTCAAGGACATGGGACAGGAACTCAAATGCAAGACTACAGTGTTTCTTAAAGGGATAGTTCACCCCAAAGAAGAATCAGAAAGGACTAGATAGAAAGATTGGCTTTGATAGGCTCAAAGATTGATAGAAAGGCAGGCAGATTGATAGATATTCCACTTTAGACACTCAACTAACCATAAGTATGTAAGTAGACTGTTCGGGTTAGTAAAATAAGCTGAAGTAGTTGCAAAGTTACTTATAATCAGTAGAATGTCTGTTGGGGGACCATCAAAATAAAGTGTTACCATATAGATACAGTTTTACATAACCATTCCATTTTTTTGCTGCCAAAAATGATTACATGTCCTTTTTATTTCCCCATTTCATCAAAATCTTCCCAGCATGCTTTCATATGATAAAATCTCAATTGTTTCATCAATATAATCTTAAATCTACAGTAGGGTTTTGGGACATATCCAGTTGCATAATACCTTCCCAGCTTCCATAATAGAATACATTTGTATAAGGTTAAACACATTCTTTGCTATGAGATGGGATAACTATGGCGCCAAGGGCCTCAGCTACTTTATTAAGAATTTTGAGAGTTTTGCAACAGTCATCTTATAATATTATTATCTATGTTTGTGGACAGAGGTCAAATTCTATTGTCCTAAAGCAAAGCAAACTTATTTATGAACTCAATTCAGTAAGACCACCATTTCCCACAGATAAATATGGGTTTTATAATGGATTAAGAGAACTGTGAATACTCTACGAGGGCTGAAATAACCTATTGATTTGTCCTTGCAGGATCACTTTACACACTCTCTCTCTCTCTCTCTCTCTCTCTCTCTCTCTCTCTCTCTCTCTCTCTCTCTCTCTCTCTCTCTCTCTCTCTCTCTCTCTCTCTCTCTTCTCTCTCTCTCTCTCTCTCTCTCTCTCTCCCCTTGGTCACATGCATCTGGCTATGATGTGTTCTTAATGAAGCATTCAGCCATCGATGTGGTGCTGGCCGCCTTGAGTGGATAATTTTCAGGTTAAGTATTTACTGGGGTGTGGCAAAATAAATTACTTTTGTGGGAATAAGTGCAACTACACAGAAATTCTGCAGTAGACACAAAAATCTGTTTTCTGCTGATCACCATAAATTCTAATACTCAATCTTATACGCTTACATATATTTTCAAATCTCTGAATTATTGTTAGACATTAAAAAATTAATTTAAACAGAACAGGTGATTACTGAAACAATATACTACAAAAAATATCCATATTCACAATTTAATCTTATTGTTAATATAATATAACCCAAAAAAATTTTTTTTTATATTTTTTCATATAAGATGTAAAAATCACCCAATATTAGAGCTGTTTATTTGCATGAAATAAAGACCTGAAAGAACTACAAATTGTATGAAATAGCACTGAAATAACCATGGATGCACAGATGTTCATTAAATGTACAGGCATTCATATATATATCTAATGTCTGAGGTATTTTAGGTATCTATGATCTGAGGTAAAACGCTCAGAGAACTAAACACAATCAGACATGCCAATCAGTCAGAACTTCAATTTACTCTATTGACAAGTCGTAGACTTGAGTTCGGTCCGCAAGACGAATTCACATCAGAAAAAAACAATAAATTGTATCCAACTGCACATACATTTCTAATGCTTCTGACATATTGATATTGCCCTCTGATATTTAAGATTCTAGGCTTTTACCTTTTCTGGCTGACCGAGTCCATTTTCATCAGTCAGTCACCTTTGCGGCCCATACTGTAGTTTTCTTAATACCACAAAAAGAGGATCGAATGAATAATCGATAAACTTCATTTCTGCATTCTCTGAAGTTTTGAGAACTTCATTAGCACGTTTGATAGGGTGGATTTGGCATTGAGCTGCCCCTTAAAGATTGTGGGAATGGCTTCTAATTATGGTATGAGTCTTAAAGCTGCTGAGGGAAGAAAAAGACAGACAAAAAGTGATGCAGAAAGAAAAAATGATGCAGAAAGAAAGCAAGAATGAAAAATACAGAATGACAGTATCCTGCCCCAGATGGGAGTACTAACAGCACACATTTGTCTGTGACATCCCACTCCCTGCAGTGGAGACGCCCACCATACCATCCCGACATCATGAGCCAAAACAAAACAGAATGAGTATATTATGATTCTCTGCACAATGAGACTCCTTTTGATGCTCTAAAATAAAGCTGCTCCATCACCCTAAACAAAAACTTGAGAGCTATCTGACATTCAAATTTTATTATAATGCAATTTTATGTAGTTGATGAGACCCTATATGATCTAAGCAAAATCCTTTACTCACTCTATGATATTCAAAACCTATGACTAAAGGAGATGTCCCTGCTGCTCTTTTCAATAAAAGTGACTGGTGACCAATGGCTTTCAAACTTTGAAAACAAAAAGCATAATTAAATTTGTGTTTGACTTTTTTTCAAGTCTTTGAAAGAAAGAAAGAAAGAAAGAAAGAAAGAAAGAAAGAAAGAAATGTAAATCATTATTCACTGATAATCTACAATTTGTTTGCACATTAAAATATGGCACGTCATTTATGCAATGTCAATGGTTACACGGCACATGAGAACCAATCAAAATGCACCACATTTGCATATGGCAGACTGAGGAAGGTACGTGAAAAAAAAAAGAGCTTTCATGAACCATCTAATGTACTCATCAAACTAAGATTTTTTTTCACTTTATTGCCAGTATAAATTATGGTCCCAAGAGTCCTTTCAAAAGTTCATCTAAAGCATGAAGACTGTAAAGGCATCATTTATATCCTGATGATCATCTTTCTCAAAGCACCAATATGTAATTAATTTAACTTTAAACACTGTAATTCATTATGTATGTGTGGGAGAATTGAATGTACAAGGTTTAGAAATATATAAGATAAATTGACTTCATTCCTCACATAAAGCACTGAATGATAAACAATTTTCCTACTGAATTTGTCTCAAGTGTTGTTGTTTTTTTTAAGACTGTGGTGTGATTTAATTAAAATGAAAAACTGTCCAGTTAAGAGGTTCAAATAGCTCAAGGGCAAAGAATACAGCAGCAGTGGCTTGAATCCAAGGATCATTTATGTATAGAAAAGTTATGACTAGGATGGATGGTCTGTATCTCATAAATACTTGTTTACAGCATAGTTTTTAATGATTAATTTTAATGATATTCTCATTATTTTCTTAAAGTTTACTAATCATACATTTTATCCATTAATTTATTGTTTTTCCTGTGGTCCACTTACAATGTAATAACATTTTTATTGTTCAAAATGCAATCATAATTTTTCAAGACCATTATCTGACCTTTAGAAATAATCCAGGGATTTGAAAATGAATTGTTTTTCTATCTTTGGTTCAGTGTAGGAAGTTTTGAATTTGATTAAGCCAATTTCATTTTTCTTTCTACACCTTTTTAAATTGAAAATCGAATTTATATTTCACAAAAGATAAAGGCATCAGAAGCAAAACTTACTGAAAAGAAAAACAGCCACATTTGAACAGGTTGTACTTATGAACATCTTTTAATTTAATTATGACACCGTATGCTGCGTTTGGAGAGGATCCTGTGTCTGCTTATGCAATTTTTCATGTTTATTTCCAGTTCTAAAACTGAATACTAATGTGCACAAAAGGTTTCTAAAATATTTTTCATCACTCAGTGAATGAGTCATTTGTATTAATGCAACAATAACAAAAGGACAGGGGCTTCATACATTGTTTAACTTTAGGAATATCTTACTGTACCACTCTCTGTAAAATAAATAAATAAAAATAATAAAAATAAATGCAGCTATAGCTCATATCCCCCTTTCTCATGCACCCAGTACATATTGTCCCTTCGTCACTATCATTTACTAAAAATGCAAAAGTATTTCAACACATTCAACAACAACTAATAAGCAGTGCAGCAACAAAACTGCAAAATGCCAATAAAACGGTTATCAGGGCTACGTGATAAGTAACTACTTTTATTTTAGAATCTTAATCATCATAACATGAGAAGTGTAACATTTTTGGTTTCGTTTTCATTATTTTCCCTGTTCCAATTTGCCTGAGTTCTGTTAGCTAATTAGTTTCCATGGTTCATTAGTTCCTCACCTGTTCTTAGTTCTGTTGATTACTCTTTGTGTATTTAAGTCTCGTTTGTATTTACGTAGTTGTGTTTGTCTGTGATATCTCCTGAGAGTTATATTTTTTAATAAAGTGTTTATTTGAATCTCCTGCGGGTTTTTAGATCTGGCGTGCCTCAGATGGCTCGCTTTATGTCTTTTACTACACCAGCCTTAGTGAGCAATCAAAGGCACTCCTGCCTGGTGATGGTCCTCAGGGGAATTTTGTGCATTTGTGGAGTGGGTGCTGGTGAACAATGGATTGGCATTCACCATTCTGCCCCACAGAGGAGGACATCACCAGCCCCAATCCGGATCCAGAGACCAGCCAGCCGCCTATGCCAGAGGTGACCACAAACACGGAGCCTGAGCATGAAGCGATGCCAACGCCAGAGACAGCGGCTGAGCCTATTATCGCCTGTCTGACCAGGTGCATTGAGCTGGAAACATTGTCCATTCCAGTGGGTGTGATAGTGGAGCATGAGGGAATGGAATGGAGTGCCACCACCACTGCACTGGCCTGGTCTCTGGGAAATATTATGATGATTTGGAAAATTATATTCCCTGTAATCTCCCGTCCCCTATGGTCCTGTCCAGCTCCAAGTCTCCTGCGTATCCAATGATCTTACCCAACCACCCTCTCCTACCTCCTCAAACAAAGACAATCAGTCCTTTGGCACAACTCTGTTGGCTCCCTTCAGTCCCCCTCGGCTCCTCTTCAGTTGGATTTAACCAGCAACATGGATCCGGCTCGGGTATACCAGTCTCCAGCTCAGCATTGGCACGAGGATCCCCTGTTTCCGTCTCGGGCCACTGAGTCTGTCACTCCACCACGGCCCTGTCAACCAGTCAACCGTGGCTCGTCCCGCTCAGGGCCACCTGGGGCCATCATCCTCACTGCTCCACCGAGCTCCCTCATAACTGGTCAGTCATGACTCTGTCTGTGCCACGGACTTCCTGGCCTTCAGCTGTGCTTCGTCCCTCCATTCCAATGGCTTCATCAGGCTCCACCTTCCATCCGGCTCCACCTTTGTCTTCAGTCATATTGGCTCCTGCCTTCTTCTCCTCCAACTATCATTGCCACCCTGGTTTCTCCCATGATAATCTACTCTTCTTTCCAACCCTTGGCCAGCCCCTCATCCTCTTTCAAACCCCCCTCCCTCCTCATTTTGACTTGTTGCAGTTTACATTTACATTTATTTTCAACTTTTATTAAAATTTGCCATCCACCACCAGCATTTTTGATAATTTTCACAAATTTGTCATGGCACCCAGAAAATTCAGTTGTATGAATATCTGGACATACAATATAATAAAAGAAAGAAGTTAGCCTCAGCTTAAAAAATACACAAATAAATAAATAAATAAAATGTTTTATTTTAGCTTATTTCTTTTTTTAATCATCACTTTAATGTGGGCAAGTTTGATAAAATAAAAAAAAAGCAAAATTTAGCAAAAAGCTGAAAAAAGGCTACGTCTGGAGTGCATTAACACACCCAAAGCTATACAGTCCTACAGCTCGTCCTGGTTCGACATTTCATTCTGTAACATTAGGCAGTTTTGATTTTTTATGCTGTTGAATGTTGATAATCACATTATTTTACATATGCATAAGCTTACATATGCTGTCGCTTGTTTCTGTTTTTTCTTCACGTTTTTTTTTTACAGGAGATTCAGTACTCTTTCAGAAAATGTGTCATAGAGGCCCTACAGTATAACAGTGAAAAGACGGAAAGCCGAAGATTTCTGTCTATGGCAGAGAAGCATTGTCTCAAGAAATGACAGACATTTCCCTCATTTCCCCAGCAGGGAAAAAGTTGTCATGATAAAAGTGATGGTAAAGACATTTATAATGTTGCAAAATATTTCTATTTAAGATAAATGCTCTTCCTTATCCATCAAATAACATTAATAAAAATAATATTAGAATGATATCTGAAGGATCATGTGACACTGAAAACTGGAGTAACGAGTAAGCTGAAAAATGCACCTTTACTGTTTTCACTGTAAATGTTAAAATGCAGCCTTGGTGAGCATTCGAGACTTTCTAAAACATAAAAAATATTACGGACCCCAAACCTTTGAACTGTAGTGTACATCCAATCTAATCTACATGGAATAAAACCTCTGTAGTACTTGTATAAACTGTAAAACCAGTCAATTTTACAGAACAGAAAATCCTGTCACTTTAGATGTGAAACTCAATATCAAAACAATGACAAACAAGTGTTGAGTTGTTCGCTCCATATTGCTTCATAAAAAAATTTAATTGGAATAATCTGTGGCGCTAGGTGTGGTATGTAGTTGGTAATGCTAGGTATGGTAAGGTAGGTATGTAGTTTCCTGCTGAGTCCAACACACACACACACACACACACACACACACACACACACACACACACACACACACACACACACACACACACACACACACACACACACACACACACACACACACACACACACACACACACGCTAGACAGAGCCATGCTGCTTACACGGGCCACCTGGTCATTTGGGTGCCAAAATAAATATGTAACGGGTTTTATCCAACAATTTTCAAGATGTGAGAAAAAGTTATTTTTTTTCTCACACAATACATCACAGAGAAGAAAATTTGTGCTTGTGTTTTTGCTGAGGAAAAGCATTAGGAGATCAAACACCTCACAGGCACAGTATAATGAGAACATTTCCAGCCCTTCATTTATAAACATTACTCAAACTGAGTCCATGATTTGACTGACAAGCAGAGAATATAAAATATGGGTTTGAAATTGAACATCTAGAGAATAAACAATATGATTGACTTGGTGTCTTTCTTTGAGATAACCTACGAATAAAGAAATAGGTTACACTTTATTTCGATAGTCCACTTTAGAGATTCCACTAACTATAAGTAACTTTTCAACTACATGTCAACTAACTCTCATTAGAGTATTAGTAGACTGTCAGTAGACTGTTAGGTTATGGTTAGGTGTTAGGGTTCAGGTTAGGAGAATAAGTTGACTTGTAGTTGCCAAGTTATTTATAGTCAGTAGAATGTCTGTTGGGGGACCAACAAGATAAAGTGTTAGCAAATATTAAGCAGACAGTCTACTAACACTCTAATGACAGTTAGCTGACATGTAGCTAGAAAGTAACTTATAGTTAGTAGAATCTCTGAAGTGGACTATCGAAATAAAGTTTTACCAAGAAATAAAGGCCCTATTGTTTAAAGAAAGTATAAATCAAAGAAAAGCATGTGCATTTATTTAATCTGACTGAACAAAAACAGTTCTTGTGTGCAAGCCTGCTCTTAACATTAATTAATGTTACATTAAAGATTGCACCCTAAGGCAGCTCACCTGGTATGAAAAAGTTCAGCGTAGGCCTCACTTCCCGCCAGGACGTAACTGATTCCGATGGACACACTGTTGAAGAGAAGACACAGTTCTTTATCTGCACTCATTAAAATAATTACAGTTCATATTAATGAGGAGCTGTCAAGGACGAATCAAACAGGATCTTCCATTGCTCCAAATCAAAGTTGGACAAAGACAGATATTTAATCTTCATAAGGGTCATTGTTCATTGTACTTTTGACTATTGAAACTTATGAAACAAAATTCAAACTTCTTCATCACATTCTGGAAAAAAGATCAACCTTAAAGTGAATTTTGGTATAATTTGTGATGGTTTGGATATTTGATACTGTGTGTGATGGTCATTAAGTTGTCCACTTTTTTGAAGAAAAGTTAGATTAGCCTTGCTAAAATAAAAGAAAAAATAAACTAAAAATTTGATTAGTGGAGAAATTTAAGTCTCAAGATACACAACCAAAATACCAAAAATAATACATTTGGGCAAAATGAGGAAAAGGTCATTAAAGAGACATTTTTTACTAGAATGACAGCAAGCTATGTATTTATTTGTTTATTTATTTAAAGCAAGCTCTCCTAATTTAATCACAAATTAAAAATGTGACTTTTCAGAATCTTTCAGTTTTGCATTTTGGCACCAATGTATAATATTGAATGTTAAATGTTGAGTCAGTCAGTCTAAAAATGTAGCTGTCTGTGTGAAATTACTACAGAAGGAAACAGATAGGGAAATATAAAACTTGACTAGCACCATAGTACTGGACAATCCTGTGTGGATCTGTGCTCCTTGACTGGTAAGAGAACGCAATTTGTCATGGAAGCACATTGATCAAGGGCTAAGCCTCTTGAACACAATGAGGAGAGAATCGATTAGATGTGTGTTAGCCAAACCTGTCTAAATGCAGATAACAAGGCTTTTTGCCATTCAGTTGCATGACTGAGCATGCAGAGCATTGCAACAAATGATGCCGTGTTAAGCGTCGAAGGCATTTCTCAGTAATGATCACTGATGCCCTTAGTGCTCTTTCCCAGTAAAAATCCCAACAAAACTCATGCATTTTGGATTCTTTATTTAGTTTGGCAATACCCCTAACAATTACATAGAGGACACAGTTAAAGTGGTCACAATGCCAATGGGGGCAGAACAAATCAATTTTGCTTGAAAATCTATCAAACAAATTGATTTATGCTTGTTAAAAATACTTAAGCGTCTTTCAAAAGTACCCCAAAACTTTAGATTTTTACTAAAGTAAAGAAAAAGATGAAAAACAAGTGGGGGGAGAGCTAATTTACATCTAACATCTGGTAATTAATAACGACCCATTTAAAGACAGACAGATGGGCGGCCATATTGGCGACTAGAACCAAAAGTTGTCAACCATTATTCGATTATTCTGCACCATTATTCCAAAGGTGAAATGTTAAAACTGTTGTTCGGGGCAGTGCTGCTGACATTTCACATATAAATAACACCGCATTTTATGGCGGCCCAGAGAGCATAACATGGATTTAAAACCTTCCTTAATGCTCATATCCAGTGAGGATGTTTGTGCATGTACCTCCTCAGCGGAGAGCAGCTTTTAACTACTTTCTCAGTCCCAACGACTTCATTAACCTTTTTTGTTGATCAAAAACTGAATGATGCTCTCCTCAGACTAATTGAAGGGGTTCAGTGACATTTTAGCGGAGCGCGTTTGTGATACATTTATGAGAGTGTTCTTCACAGCATTTTTTTATAGCGAACCCTGAAATGAACACAAATATCTGAGGATGACCGAGGTCATGTGGCACTGGCTGGTAGTTCTTTTTTTTCACCAAAAAGACTGTGAAAGACTGTAAAAGTGTAACATAATTGGGTAACATATAATAATCCCTTATTATACTTTCTGTTGTTGTTTGCAAGCCTTTTATGGGAACATCTATTATTGCCTCTGGTAAAAAATGATAATGATGGAAAAACAGGAAGGCAATGAGAAAGACAGAATGATGAAGATCAAGACCTTATTAAGAGTATATAGTGACTGAATTAATAAACAAGCCTTATTATTTTTATATTTATTCATATGATTATCCCTGAAAATCAATATATTTTGCTGCATCTTCTACATCTATTATAGTAAGAGGAATGTTTATTTATATGTAATATTTATATGTGATACTTTTTATACTGTACTCTTTTATTTTATTTGATGATTTTATGGATTTATTTGAATATATCCTACAAAATCTTATGCAAAAACATTTATTCAAAGCTTTTTTTTCCTTTTACTAATAAAGAGCACAGACAATAAATAGGGAAAATACATGCTGCTCCTTTACCTCAAGCAGCATCTCTATGAGTTAATGATCTTGTCTGTTTACCTCAGGGCACTCTTAAATAAAAAGAGCTTTTGACTCGGAGCCAGCTCACCATTTACGTGAGCTCACAAGGCCAACATCATGTTACAACAAAATTTAAGAGGCCAACAAAAGTATAATAAGTTTACAGTTCATGGCAAATTACAACCCATAGTATCAAAGCTCTACATTAAATGTATGAATGCTGTCCAGTGTTTCAAGGCTATAAGATGTCAAAACACTGGACCTCTATACCAGTGTTTCCCAAACTTTTTTCAGTCGAGGCACCCTTTGAAAATTTAAAAAAAATTGTGGCACCCTACACTAGTGTTGTCACGATACTACTTTGATACTATACCTTGAAATGTATTGATTTTCAATACCACAGGGAATAACTGCCGTATATAGGCCTACTGTCATATAGATATTTTTTAATATTATCAATTTTTTTGTCCATCCATTTAAAGTCTAGGAAATCATTAATTTCTTCTGCAGAGATGACTTTACATGATGACATATTTAATTAAGGCTTTTATTCATAATTCAGCAAAACATTGCTCAATTACCATTGCAAATCTTACCTAAATGTTTGCTCACTCAGTGTAGGCCTATTTGTGTTTTTATATTGGGATAATTTAGTTATAATTGCACAAGATAGCTTGTTTTTAATATATTTTATAATGTAATAATTTCACAGTTAATCTCCAAATTAATGTATAAACAACATAAAGACAGTATATTTTAAATAATTGTTTAATGGCATCTTTTTATGAATGAAGCCCAGTATCACTGATACCAATACTGCTACTGATGTCAGGAAATACACAGAAATTGAATAAAGTTATCAAACACTTTACAGTCTTCACTGCATAAATAATAAATTAAATATAGATGAATCCTTATTAAAGCTACAAGCGTTCTTTAGTCAAGAGCAGTGAGTAATTTTCTCTGTTACCTGTTCTTTGATTCTGTTGTCACTGCTGCACTTGTTTATCTCACACGCGTCCCATCTTCTCACAACTCTAATTTAAGATTTTAACTAATTTAAGACTGCTCTCATGACGATACTCAACAAAACGGACATTTTGTCATAACTTTGTGTTATTATTCGTTCAAGCACGAAAGAGCAGTCGATTCTGGCACGCGATGCGCGTCGTCCTGTGTCAGCAGGACATTCACAGACAGCGCGTTCTCTTTTGTCTTTTCGCGGTTGCATGGTTTAAAAGCATTTGCATGAATAAGAACGTGATTATATAATGTAAGGCTAGCCAAAGGATGACAGAAAAAAACGGATGCTGCGTTAATTGTGTTTAAATCTTTTTTAACGCGTAAAACTGAAAAACATTAATCGCACACGTTACCGTTGACAGCAGCACGGACATAACCGATGTGTTTGTGAATATGCGGCAAGACGGACGTTGTGACAATGTTTCGTGTGTATTTGACCGTAAGCGCAACAAGCCATGAAAAAGAGGCAGCTTTATGTGTGGACGCTGGGAATGAAGCACGAGAATGAAATCATGAGGAACCCCCGCAATTCAACGAACGCGGAAAACTTATGAGTTGCATTTTTTATTATAAATTTGTGTGCATTATTTGTTGTTATTAGACGCTTCCGACGATGCGAGATTGATGATACATTTATTATTATTTTTATTACACATTTTAGCAATTTAAAAATGTTTAATGGAGTTTTTACACGGCACCCCTGCTCTCGCCAGAAGGCACCCCAGGGTGCCGCGGCACCCCGTTTGGGAAACGCTGCTCTATACAGCCCGATGGCATCCAACCATGAATGACTCATCATTGCATCACTGAAAATAATGCTTAAAGGGGAACATTAAATGAGAGTGGCTAGAGTTTATACCCAATTTGGCAAAGCGCAGAAACTGTATAGCACACAGCTAAAAGGGTATTTTAGTTTAGTATTTAGGGTGCAAATTAAGCAGCTTTCCAGTATTAAACAGGACAAACAGAGTCAGCATCGCATTCAATTAAAATGACAACTTCAATTTCTACTATAAAGCAGTGTATAAATGTTTTTACTCGCATCTGACCTCGACAGACTGAACAGAAGAAAGATTTTCACATCAAGAAAGATTTCCGGAGAAGTTTTTCACATCAAAGGAGGCGGAGCTTCAGAGCCACACCTACCTATTACGTAAATGTCATGGACCAATGGTAGATGTTTGAAGTTCAAAAATGTTTACCAACTGGAGCAACCTTTCGGAAAGTTCGCTTTGACAAGCTGTTTTGAACTCCTGAAACAAATACCAAATTAACTTTTGCCATGATTTTGTTTAAAATGACCTCACACAAAGTTCGTTCTACGCTTGAAGTATATGGTTGCCTTAAGGTAACAAATGCAGGTTACCACTTTTTACAGTGTAGTAAAACTGTTCTTCGAACATTGTCTTTCTGGTGAAACTTGTTAAGCAGCTTTACCAAAAGCATTTTATGCAGAGATTAGCATCCAAAACGACAACATATGCTGAAGATTAGCTATGTTTTTCAGCCCTCAAAAAGATATGAATGAAAGAGACTCACAACTGAAAGAGCAGAACAAAGTTGAAGGCCCGGCTGGTGTGCTTGCCCAGGAACAGAACTCCTAGCATGTGCAGATTTGGTTGGAGGTCCTCATCTTGCCTCCGTGCTGTGATGTCCCTCTGCAGAAGACCTGCATCTACAAAGAAAACAAGCATCCATTTCAGAGACAACCATAGACAGAGGAAACAACAGCATAATTTCAGTTAGCATGAAACAGTTACTGTCCTGATATGTCAGCAGATACATAAAAGTCAAGACATAGCTATATATAGGAGACAGAGAAACATATTATATCATCTTATATGCTATGTACACTACCGGTAAAAAGATTGATATTGGAAATTTTTTTTTTTTTAAGTTTTATGCTCACCAAGTCAGCATTTATTATTTATAAATTAAAAAAAAAAACATGGTAAAAACAGTAATATGATAAAATATAATTTAAAATAATTGTTTTCTATTTTAATATATTTTAAAATATAATTTATTCCTGTGATGGCAAAGCTGAATTTTCAGCAGCCTTCAGTGTCACACGATCCTTCCGAAATAATTCTCATATGCTGATTTGGTGCTCAAGAAACATTTATTTTTATTATCAATGATAATAAACAATTATGCTACTTAATATGTTTGTGAAAATCAGTAATCTTTTTTTTCAGGAATCTTTGATGAATGATTTTTAAAAAAAAAATAGAAATTGTTACATTATAATTGTCTTTAATGCATCCTTAATGAATAAAAGTAAACATGTATTTTTTTATTTATTTTTTTACTAAACCCAAACTTCTTTTTGACAAATCAGTCATTTCAGATTACAGGATAGAGCATTTTATATAATTTTCTAGTGAAAGGGTAGGTGTTGTTCCCTTTTGTTGTCACTCCGAGTTACGTCGGATGACGACGAATGGGGTTTCGCTTAGAAAGCCTATCAACTTCGAGTATTACAAAACGAGCCAATGGCAAAGAAATGCCATGGGTCTGCGGAATTTGCATAGCAGATCTCCGCCCCACCTCGTGGGTATAAAAGGAGGACGCCGGCAACATGCAGATATGTTTTCGCTTCGGAGCCAAGTTAATTCTTCACTCCACAAGCCATCTCTGAACTGTCAGCTTCTTACAGACGAGCGAGATTCTCTGGTGTTGATGTGACGGCGATCTCCGGGCGAGTGTGCGCTTCCTGCTTATCTGTGCAGTGGTTTGCCAGTGAGTGTGTTTCTCCCCGGGCGCTTCAACACTTTCAGAGTTTCTTTTCTCTCACAAAAGAGCTCGCACGCGGCACGTCTTTTTAAAGACGGCTCGCCCGTGCATTTCTGGTGGCGGTTGACTCATTTCCAATTTTGATGAGCACATTCTCTGTACTGCGTGCCTGGGCTTGATTACGCTAGAGCAGCGTTTGTGGATGACTCACGTTCTCCCCGCGGGAACGTGACCATCATGTCTTTACGGTCGAGACTCAATGATATCGTTTGAGAGAGAGTCCCCTCATCCACACCCCAATCTAACACTCTCCACGTGAGGTGCTACTTCGGCTGGTGCCAGGGTGACCTGAGGGTGTTGGTGTGGAACAAGGCGCCGACTATCCGTCCGTGCCCCACACCCCCCCTCATTGACGCAACCCGTGAATGATCACGTGACGCCCTCGGGCCCGTCTTCGGACCCCCCGCGGGTTTCCTTTGACGTTCCAGAATCGGATCTGTTGTCCATCGCAGCATCACAGGGCGGGCAAGAATCTTCAGGAAGTGAAGATTTGACAGTGCTGCCACTTTCGGGTGTCCATATGGAATTTGTCGAGTCAGATCCTGAGATGACGGCCATGCTTTCCCGGGCCGCTGCGAGCATCGGACTAGGGTGGAACCCTCCACCCTGTCCTGAGCGCTCGCTGCTGTACGATTGGTTTTGTGGTGGCCGCTGACTCTCGCCGCCGTCTAAACTCAATACCTTTCTTCCCGGATGTGCATCAGGAGATCTCGAAATCCTCGAAGACCCCCATGTCTTCCAGCGATCCCTCGTTGATCTCCTCCGCCCTTCCTTCACATGGCCGCTGCTCATGGGTACACTGGGGCCCCCGCGGTTGAATGCTCTGTTGTGATACTAAAATAACTGTGTCCTGAGAGTGCTTCTTCTCGGCGCGATCCTAAGCACCCGTCCGAAGCCTGTAGTTTTTCGTCTACACTTATGGCGAAATCCTATAGCGCCCAGGACAGGCAGCCGCCTCACTGCATGCCATGGCCATTCTGCTGGTCTTCCTGGCCCAGGTGTTCATGGACATGCAGGAGGGCAGGACTGACCCAGGGCTTCTTCATTGAGCTGCGCGCTGCCACTGACCTTGCTCCCCGAGCGTCGAAAGTGGCCGCACGCTCCCTGGGTCAGGTGATGTACACCATTCAAGCCTGTGGCTTAACCTGTCCGATGTGCAGGATGTCTGGCAGTCCTGTCTGCCCGACACCCTCATATCCCAGGTCAACCCTTCGGCGGTGCGGTTCAGGGCTGTTCTCAACCGCCCATGAGCAGACTGAGGCATATTCTGCCCCGACGGCCCCGCCGTCCGCTCAGATCCCTCAGTCTGCCCACCGCCGAAGGTGCCCCCCCCGGCTTCCACCCCGCCCGTTCACCCGGGCTGGCTCTGGAGGCCGCAGGGGGACGCCACAGCCCTCTCCTGCCCCACCCCCCGCTAAACGCCGGGCCAAGCGGCGCCTTTGAGACGTGCTGCGCAGGGATGATGGTCACTTCTCAGGAGATGTTAGCAGGACCACTCCTTCCCCCGTTGGAGGGCTGCGGGAGAATCCTTTGTTTTCCACTCCCTGCTGCTCACCCCCAGGTGGGCAGCACCCTAATGTGGTTAAAGCAAGAAGTGACATGTTCATCCCCGAGCACACAGAGTTCTCGGACGACACGGTGCGCCGCCCCCTATCCCTGCACCCCTCGTCTGCCTCTGTCCCAGAACCGGTTGACAGTGCGCGCCGTCCCCGGACCGTGCCGCTCTCATCCGCCTCTGTCGCCAGCCCCTTGGCAGAGCAGATCCCCGTGGAACGTTCATCCTTCCCTGGTCTCCTCTGTCAGGGCGCGGTTAATGACTGTGCCCCCACACCGGGCCGCTATGCCGTCCACGTCTGGGCCAGTCATTCCGCCTTGCTGCACCACCGGTGGGAAGTCTGTGGTTCGTATGACCCCGCTGGTACATTTCTTGGGAGCCTGGCTAGAGCTTCCCCACCTGTTCCGCTGGGTCGCGCAGACGATCAGGCTTGGTACGCGATTCAGTTCGCGCGGTCTCCTCCCCGCTTCAGGGGAGTCCGCTCCACTCTGGTCGGTGGCAACGCCCCTATCATGAGAGCAGAGATCGCTACCCTGCTGGCGAAGGGTGCGATCGAGACCGTCCCTCCGGCGGAGATGAGGGCCGGCTTCTACAGCCGTACTTCATTGTCCCAAAGAAAACCAGTGGGTTACGGCCAATCCTGGACCTGCGCGTGCTGAACCGTTCCCTTCACAGGCTGCCGTTCAAGATGCTCACTGCCAAAAACATTTTCAAATGTGTGCGGCCCCAGGATTGGTTTGCAGCAATCAACCTGAAGGATGCCTACTTCCATGTCTCCATTCTCACTCGACACTGACCGTTCCTACGGTTTGCTTTCGAGGGGCAGGCATACCAGTACGCGGTTCTCCCTTTCGGGCTAGCCCTGTCTCCTCGCGTCTTCACGGAGGTCGTCGAGGCAGCCCTTGTTCCCCTTCGGGAACACGGGATTCGCATCCTGAACTATATCGACGACTGGCTGATCCTAGCTCACTCTCGAGACCAGGTTTGCGAACACAGGGACCTAGTGCTCCAGCACCTAGCTCGTTTGGGCCTTCGGGTCAACTGGGAAAAGAGCAAACTTTGCCCCGTGCAGAGGATCTCTTTTCTCGGTATGGATATCGACTCGGTCGCCATGTCAGCGCAGCTTACGAGCAAGCGCGGGCAGTCACTGCTGACTTGCCTGAGACAGTTCGAGGGCAAGAGTGCGGTTCCACTGAAACTTTTTCAGAGGCTCCTGGGGCATATGGCATCTGCAGCTGCGGCAACACCGCTCGTTTTGCTTCATATGAGACCGCTTCAGCTTTGGGTTCGCGACCGAGCCCCAAGGTGGGCATGGCAACACGGCACCTTCCGAGTACCAGTTACTCCGACCTGCCGTCAGACCTTCACCCCGTGGTCAAACCTAGTTTTCTACGGGCCGGAGTGCCTCTGGAACGAGCTTCGCGGTATGTTGTTGAAACGAGAGATGCCTCCTCCACGGGCTGGGGCGCCATGTGCAATGGACGTGCTGCAGCGGGCTCCTGGATAGGACCCCAGCGCCTATGGCACATCAATTGCTTCGAGTTGCTGGCTGTACGTTTTCCTCTGCGCCGCTTCCGGGCCGTGCTCAAGGGCCAACATGTACTAATCCGATCAGACAATACCGCGACTGTAGCGTACATCAACCGCCAAGGTGGTCTGCGCTCCCGCCGTATGTCGCAACTCGCCCTGAGGTCGCTTCATGCCATTTATATCCCCGGAGCTCTGAACTGTGTAGCCGACGAGCTCTCACGGTTTCAGCTCCTCCCGGGGGAATGGCGGCTCCATCCCCAGTCGGTTGAGCTGATTTGGCACCAGTTCGGGGACGCACAGATAGATCTGTTTGCCTCTCAGGACTCGACCCATTGTGCCCAGTTTTATTCCCTGACCGAGGGCACGCTCGGCACGGATGCTCTGGCACACAGCTGGCCGCAGGATGGCAAGTACGCGTTTCCCCCAGTGAGCTTACTTGCGCAGACCTTGCGCAAGAACAGGAAGGACGGGGAGCAGGTCATTCTGGTTGCGCCTTACTGGCCCAATCGGACCTGGTTCTCCGAACTAGTACTCCTCGCGACAGCACCTCCCTGGCCAATCCCTCTGAGGAAGGACCTCCTTTCTCAGAGACGGGGCACCCCTAGGCACCCTCGTCCCGATCTTTGGAACCTCCACGTGTGGCTCCTGGATGGGACGAGGCAGGTTTGAGTACCCTACCACCAGCGGTGGTGGCTACCTACCACATGCGTTGAAGTGGAACCTCTTCGTCAACTGGTGCTCTTCTCGCCAAGAAGACCCCCGGAGATGTTCGATCAGCGTCGTGCTTTCCTTCCTACAAGATGGGTTGGAGCGAAGGCTGTCTCCCTCCACCCTAAAAGTCTATGTCGCCGCCATTGCCGCACAGCATGACTTTGTTGAAGGTAAGTCTTTGAGAAGGCACGACCTGATCGTCAGGTTCCTGAGAGGGGCAAGGAGACTGAATCCTCCTCGCCCTCCTCTCGTTCCCTCTTGGGCCCTCTCAGTGGTGTTGACTGCCCTGCAGAGTGCTCCATTTGAGCGCTCCATTTGAGCCTCTACAATCAGTGGAGCTTAAGTTCCTGTCAATGAAGACAGCGCTCCTGGTTGCACTGGCCTCCATCAAGAGGGTAGGGGACCTGCACGCATTCTCCGTTGACGAAGCGTGCCTGGAATTTGGGCCGGCTTACTCTCACGTGATCCTGAGACCTCGGCCTGGATTTGTGCCCAAGGTTCCCACCACTCCCTTCCGGGACCAGGTGGTGAACCTGCAAGCGCTGCCCTTGGAGGAGGCAGACCCAGCCTTGGCACTGCTCTGTCCAGTACGCGCTCTCCGCGCCTATGTAGACAGAACGCAGTGTTTCAGGACCTCAGACCAGCTCTTTGTCTGTTATGGTGGGAAGCTGAAGGGAAAGGCTCTCTCAAAGCAGAGGTTGTCTCACTGGATAGTGGACGCCATTGCTTTTGCTTACCAGCAGCAATGTCGACCGTGCCCCCTTGGTGTGACTGCCCACTCCACCCGGGTCTATTGCCTGCGCGTTGGCTAGGTGCCTCCCGTGTGCATGGTCCCTCCCTGAGCGACCCCCAAATGTATATTTCCACTGTAAGCCTCTCTGAGCATGTGTCTTTCCCTTGGCAAGCCACCTTGCGACCACTGGAGTTGAAATATTCCACCTGCTGCTGGACACCCCAGTGTTCTCCATATGCATCCCTCCATGTCATATGTGTATTCTCTAAGTCCCCCCCCCCCCCTTCTGGGTTGGCAATAATTGCATATTTTCCTCTAAGCTATGGGATATGCTCCCCAGTTTACCTTGGTATTCCTGTGGTAAATAGGAGTCCTTCGTCCGTGCCTGTCTCACGACAAGGATCTCAGATTTACGCAGAGCACTGGAAGACAGCCGAGAAGGTGGCGTGATTAGACTGGTAACCCCATTCGTCGTCATCCGACGTAACTCGGAGTGACAACGAAAGGGATCGTCTCATTACGTATGTAACCCTCGTTACCTGAGTAGGGAACGGAGACGTTACGTCTGCCTGCCACTTTCCGCTGTACCGCGGGGATCGCCTGAGCTCAGTCTTGGCTCCTCAGCGCAGAAACATATCTGCATGTTGCCGGTGTCCTCCTTTTATACCCACGAGGTTGGGCGGAGATACGCTATGCAAATTCCGCAGACCTATGGCATTTCTTTGCCATTGGCTCGTTTTGTAATACTCGAAGTTGATAGGCTTTCTAAGCGAAACCCCATTCGTCGTCATCTGACGTAACGTCTCCGTTCCCTACTCAGGGAACGAGGGTTACATACGTAACCGAGACGATTTCCATTTGCATCTCAGGGGAAAATATTTGAGTAGATTCAGATAAACATAGTTTTGTGTTTTAATGTTTGACAAATACTAAGAATTGACTTTGACCTATAAGCGTCCACATAACCTGACTTCACCAAGTGCAACATGTTCCTGGATAAACATCTTTGTTAATCGTAGAACAACATTCCAATCACCCAATCAGATTTGATTTGAAGATTACAGTTAATGTCTGGTTTAGGCTTACAACCAGCATTAGGTGCTTCTACATCAGTGTAGATAGGAAACATTTATTAGTTGACAGCATTTGCTGCCCAGTGGCCAGAACGGATGGGCCTGACAAGCCCCCATGTCTGCAACAGATGAGCAGAACCATCCATCAACCCCTCTGAGGTGCCACACATCACTCCCAATGCAACACATAGTGTCCTGCTGTACGATTTTGACACACTAAATAATGAATCTTTTGAGAGATAAGTCTGAGAAACGGAGTGAAAACAGAAGTGAATGAATATGGAAAGAGATAAGAGAAGTGTGCAGCAGTGAAGAATCAAATCAGAACAGCAGGGATAATTCATACCACTGCACTCCCCTTCAGGCCTCAACACAGCAGCCTACAGGAGCAGACAGAGCCAAACCCTTCAGCAACACTCACACACCCATTATGCCGCACGCACCCCAAGTTATCAGTAAGGCAGCTCTGTTCTGTTCGCTGGTAATCAAGAGTGTCTAAATGCTAACAAGAGCAGATTACGTCAAGTACAAGCGGAAAACACAGAGAGGTGAAGAGAGACAGGGAGAGGAGACCGAGGCTAGTTGTCCACAATTTTTATTGAATTAATATTTCTCAAGGTGGGTTTATGTAAATTTTATGGAGAATTAAAAAAAGCACATTATTTAATCTCCACTATTTATAGAATACGAACACACACATTATATAAATGCATATATGCAGAGTGCAAATTACATGGTGTCCGGAGGGCTTCATATTACGGGTAGACTACTTTCTTGTTTTGATGTCCTTCAAGGGGGATCAAGCCTTCTTTATAGGGATGCACTGATATGCCGATAAAACATGATTATAATGTCCTCATGATCATTTTATGTAGCCTATTTGACAGACTTGCACTGCACATGTTGCACGTAACTGTATTTTCCTTTTTTGAAGTGATTCCAATCATATTTCAAGCAATTCAAGACTATCATGGCAAATAGTGCGCATCTGAAGTGTCTCAGCTTAAGGAAATAATCCATTATTTATCAGCTTTGATATATCAGACACATTTTCTTATTGGGCCGATAACATTAAAAAGGAACCAATATCAGCGGATACCGATAAGGTGGCCGATATAACGTGCATCCCTACTTCTTTAGGGGGGTTATTAATTTATATATTTAAACACAGCAACTCCAAAATTTCCAGTTAAGAGGAAAATGATGGAAAGATAACAAGAAGGACACAATTTTTTTTTTTAAGTAATAAATGGTGCTCCACTCAGTATTAGATTCACCTGTCTGAGCTGATCTCCCGAGGGAAAAAATAAACACAGACCCAAACAGATGTTACCTATAATTCTGTTGACACAAGCCAATGATATGATTATATTGAGTCAGAAATAGATGTGAATTAGACAAATATATGGTGCAGAAAACATTCATCTGGATGCATTTCTAACTCCATCTGAAACACAGAGCGCTCAAAAGTATCGCAGAGTTTCTACCTTTCATTAGGATGACGAATCACTTTCCAAATCGTTTATGTCAGTCAGCTACCAATCTCCCTAATGATGCTTTGGCACACAATCTGATTGGATTTTTTACGTTAAGACTAATGTACCTGTACGGCACAAATGACAAGGGAATGGGCTGTGGAGAGTAGCCGACTAGAACATTAATTTCTGAGAGGTACCCATCTGCTTGCAGAAAGGGATGGCCAAGTAATTAGAATCGAGAGCTGCTAGAGCTCAACACCTGTCATGGATACGTTGCAGCTCCGAATGTGTGTGTGTGTGTGTGTGTGTGTGTGTGTGTGTGTGTGTGTGTCTGTGTGTGCGTGTGTGTGTGTGTGGGTGAACCTGCATCATGACAACAGTCTCCAATACTGCCAGTGTGGTCAGACATCCACCTACTGTTTGAGAACGATTAGAGAAGCGCAAAGCTCGGTTAACCTGCACACAAACATCTTGATATGCCATTTCTCAAAGCACCTGTGTACCATAAAATCAAACATTGGAATTTAGTTGCTTTCAGTTGCAGTATTTATAATAAATGATTTATCTGTGCACATCATCATCATCATCATTTAAATTCACGAGCTCTCATAATCTTAAATTAAAATAACTTCCTCTCTCTCCTGCAGCAACATCTATTCTCTTCTCTGATGACGTGTTTACTTGCATGAGGGCAGGACAACCTGTCACTCACATAACATCACAGCAACAGCATACCACAACGATCCAATAAATTCCTGATGGGCAAAATCAAGTCCCCCCTACAGTTTTTTTCTTGTTTGAGAAGCCATTTCAATCAGATATACGTCACAATAGGGAATACAAGACTATCACAACGTCTCGGTTACGTATGTAACCCTAGTTCCCTGATAGGGAACGAGACGCTGCGTCAAACGCTGCGGGAACGCCCCTGCGTTGTGCGTCATGAAGCACGTATGGAATCAGCCCAATGGAGAGATGAAACGTCATAGGCGGGTGACGTCATCGACCAGGAAACTATAAAGCACCCCAAAAACACAAGCGCATTAGCTTCTGATAGGCTTGAAGGAAGCGCTAACGGGAGTGCCGGGAGTATGGCGGAGCGACGCAGCGTCTCGTTCCCTATCAGGGAACTAGGGTTACATACGTAACCGAGACGTTCCCTTTCAAGGGAACTTCGAGCTGCGTCAAACGCTGCGGGAACGCGAATACCCACGTCGCCATAGGACCAAATGACCGTCATGTGAGACTAGCGCACAGAGGACGAGAGCACCTGTGCCCCAGGGGTAGAGCTTAAGTCTAGGTCATAGAACTTAATAAAAGTATGCGGTGAAGACCATCCAGCCGCATCACAAACATCACTCAGGGAAACCCCCGACAAAAGAGCTTTAGAAGCAGCCATACTCCTGGTAGAGTGAGCTCGGACAACCAAAGGTGAAGGCTGGCCAGCCGACTCATAAGCAAGTGAGATAGCCTCAACCACCCACTTGCTCATTCTCTGTTTAGACGCCGGACACCCTTTCCTGGGTGGCCCGAAACATACAAAAAGTTGTTCTGATTTCCTCCACAGGGCAGCTCTGTGGACATAAGCGTCTAATGCCCTAACAGGGCAGAGTGAATTAAGTTTCTCCTGGTCCGATGACATAAATGGAGGAGGACAGAAAGCCTGCAGAACCGTAGGTCTAACAATATTAGTAGGAACCTTAGGAACGTAACCTGGTCTAGGATGCAGAAAAGCTTTAACCATGCCAGGTGCAAATTCCAGGCACGAGGGTGAAACCGACAGAGCCTGCAAATCTCCGATTCTTTTTAGTGAAGAGATAGCAAGCAAAAAGATAGTCTTAAAAGTGAGAAACTTCTCGGGAACTTCTTCGATAGGTTCAAAAGGAGCTAGGGAAAGACCTTCTAATACAATGGCCAGATCCCAAGTCGGCACCCTCGTACGAACTGCTGGCCTCAGCCTCAAAGTGCCACGGAGGAAACGAGTTATAAGCGGGTGTCTCCCAAGAGAAACTCCACTGAAAGGGACGTGGTAAGCAGCTAGTGCCGCCACATACACCTTTAGTGTGGAGGGGGATAACCCTGTGGAGAAGCGCTCCTGCAGGAATTCCAGCACTGCACCCACTGGGCAGTTAACTGGGTCCTGCAGGTGTTCTCCACACCAAGAAGTGAAAAGTTTCCACTTCAAGGCATAAAGCTTCCTCGTGGATGGAGCTCTGGAGTTAAGAATGGTCTCAACAACCTCGGTTGAGAGACCGGAGTCTATGAGCTGGGCCCCCTCAGAGGCCAAGCCCACAGTTTCTACAATTCTCGGCGGGGGTGAAGTATCGTGCCCCCCGCCTGGGAGAGTAGATCCCTCCTGACCGGGAGCTCCAAAGGAGAACCGTCCAGGAGAGAAATCAGGTCCGCAAACCATACTCGGGCCGGCCAGAACGGGGCTACTAGTAGTAGACTGACCCCGTCCCGGCGGACCCTCTCCAGAACTCCTGGTAACAGAGCAATCGGGGGAAAGGCGTACAGACGTGACCTCGGCCACGGCTGCACCATAGCATCCAACCCCAGGGGGGCTGGAAGAGTGATGGAGAACCACCGATGACAATGAGTGGTCTCCTTGGAAGCGAATAGGTCCACCTCGGCGCGACCGAAACTCAACCAAAGGAGCTCCACCACCTGGGGGTGGAGTCTCCATTCCCCTGGCCTCGGCCCCTGCCTCGACAGGGAGTCTGCTACCACATTCAAAAACCCAGGGAGATACATTGCTCTCAGAGATAGTAGCTTCCCTTGGGACCACAGGAGGATCTGACGGGCCAACTTGTAAAGCCGGCGAGACCGCAGGCCCCCCTGATGATTTATATAAGAGACCACCGACGTGTTGTCTGATTGAACTAACACATGATGGCCTCTCAGGTCTGTTAGGAAGTGTTTCAGAGCCTGAAACACAGCCAACATCTCTAGACAATTTATGTGCCACGAAAGATGATGATCCTGCCACAGACCTTGGGCTGGGCGACCACTCATGACCGCCCCCCACCCTGTGAGGGAAGCATCCGTCGTTAGCGTTATGCGACGACAAAGAGCCCCCAGCACAGGACCTTTGGATAGGAACCAAGTTTCTCTCCACATGACCAGAGCACGAAGGCAGCGCCGCGTGACTTTGAACGTGCGGAGCGGATTTCCCCTCGGGGAGAATCCCTTGGTCCTGAGCCACCACTGTAGCGGTCTCATGTACAACAGGCCGCAAGGTATAACGTTGGACGCTGCTGCCATCAGACCCAACAGTCTCTGAAACTGCTTGACAGTGAGTAGCTGGCCTAGCTTCACTTGTTTCACAGCTGAGAGAATCGAAGCGATGCGGGTCGGAGAGAGTCGCGCCCGCATCGATACCGAATCCCAAACGACACCCAGAAAAGTGGTCTTCTGGGAAGGAGATAATACACTTTTCTTTGCGTTCAGCCTCAACCCCAACTTTCTGATATGAGCGAGGACGACATCTCGATGCCGAACCGCCATCTGCTCGGTCTGAGCTAAAATCAACCAATCGTCGATGTAATTGAGAATACGAATGCCCTGAAGCCTCAGAGGCACTAGTGCTGCATCCATGCATTTCGTGAAAGTGCGGGGAGATAAAGCTAGGCCAAACGGAAGAACCCTGTACTGGTACGCCTCGCCCCCGAAGGCGAACCTCAGGAACTTCCTGTGTTGTGGAAGGATGGACACATGGAAGTATGCGTCCTTCAGATCTATCGTGACAAACCAGTCCTCGGACCTGATTTGAGACACGATCTGCTTGATAGTGAGCATCTTGAATTTTAGCTTCCCTACCGAGCGATTCAATATGCGCAGGTCTAAAATTGGACGCAACCCCCCATCCTTCTTTGGAACGATGAAATATCGGCTGTAATAACCTGACTCCAAACTGGGAGGAGGAACCCGTTCTATAGCCTCTTTTTGAAGGAGCGTTTTCACCTCTTGTTCCAATACCAGAGCCTGCTCGGGGCCCACCACTGTGTGCAGAACCCCTCTGAATTTTGGTGGACGACACCTGAACTGGATAGCATAACCCTTTTCTACTATCTGCAGGACCCAATGAGATATTTTTGGAAGGCTTTTCCACTCTGCCAGAAATTCTACTAAGGGTACCAGCCTCTCGAGACTGGCCTCTGGTGTAACTTGAGCAGCAGACGCAGCGCCCTGTAACGGCGCACCGGCAGGGAACAACTGGTCTGACCACTCTGAGACCCTCCTCAGAGGGAGCGAGCGTCCCTCGGGAAAGCGCTCGCTGGGATCGTCTGTGCCCCGGCATAAAGGCGGGGTTGGCAGAACGAGCCCCTGAGGGCACCGAGGAGGAATGGGCACCGTAAAAAGAGGTGAACACCTTTCCGCCTCGGTGGGGACCACCCTCAGCATCCTGAACGGCTTGGCGTCAGGACTTCTTCTTAGCCGAAGCCTTCTTAGCCAATATAACTGTCCTCAGATCAGTTCTACTGGGAGAAGGCTTCGGCTGAGAGTGTCGCGGCTGAGCCCACGGTCCAGCAGGGGGAGCACGAGACGCGACACTCTGCCTCTGCTGCGCTCTATGTGATGAGCTCGAAGACGGCCGGGGCTGCTCCCGCCCAGCAGCCCCAGGGACATGAACTTTAAGGGGAAGAAACTTTTTAAAAGCTGCAGTTTGTTTCTTTTCTTCTTGGAATTTATCGATAACTGAATTCACAGCATCACCAAACAACCCCATGGGAGAAAGAGGAGCATCTAAAAGAAAAGCTTTTTCTCTCTCTTTAATATTAGTCTGATTTAACCACAAATGTCTTTCTGCGGCCACCAGAGCTGCCATAGAACGACCCATTAATTTGGCCGATTCTCTGGTGGCACGCAGGGATAAATCAGCAGCCTGACGCAGTTCGCGAACCACGTCAGTACTGACCTCCTCACTCTCACTCATGTCCCTTAGCAGATCAGCCTGGTATGCCTGCAAGATTGACATAGTATGCAGACATGACGCAGCCTGACCTGCTGCCGAATATGCTTTACCCACCAAAGCCGAAGTGTTTCTTAAAGGCTTGGTGGGTAATGCCGGTGCCTTAAAAGATGATGCTGCTTCGGGGGAGAGATGGCTCGCAAGCGTCTCTTCCACACGAGGCAAAGCACCATAACCATGAGCCTTGGCTCCCATAATATTAGCGTATGTTGAAGTCTGGGGACTAAACACTCTATATGACACCGGTTTTCTCCATGATTTCGACACCTCGGTGTGGAGATCATGGAAAAACGGCAGGCACCGGCGTGGAGGCTGCACACGTGACGGCAAAAATCTCTCATCCAACTTTGATTTAGAAACAGACTCCTGACTAGTCACTGGCCATTCAATATTAAGTTTTTCAACAGCTCTTGTTAACACCTCCATAAGCTCATCACTCTCAGGAGTGTGGGGTGGCGAATCCTCCACATCTCCCTCAACACTAACAACATCAAGTTCCTCAGAACTGGATAGCTGCAGCATTGGTGCCTCAGCCCGAGCGGAAGGAACCGCAGCGCGTGCTTCCGAACCCGGGACTGAGGCACTGGATCTCACAGGTGAAGGGAGAGATAAGGCAGAGCCCGTCTCAAACCCCGCTGTGAGATCCATCTGCGATCCCCACGATAAGCGCCGCCGCTCTGCCTCGGCAGAAGCGGGACCCGAACCGCGGGGAGCGCGCACCGAACCGCTCTCCTCAAAGAGCGATCGGCGGGAGCGGAGCGTCCTTAACGGCAAACGCTCGCAATGCTCACAGTCTGCTCCCTCGAGAGCAAACTGGGCATGCTGAACTCCCAAACAAACAACACAAAGATCATGTGTATCCCCGCTCGTTAAATAACGCGAGCAGGGAGGAACACACTTTCTAAACTGCTGTTCGTCCGCCATAATCTCTCAATATATATATATATATAGGGATAAATTGTTTGTGTGGTGCAGGGTATGTAAGACAGACAATATCACACAGGGACAGATTCACATGTAGCGCGACTGAAAGCACAGAAGCTAATGCGCTTGTGTTTTTGGGGTGCTTTATAGTTTCCTGGTCGATGACGTCACCCGCCTATGACGTTTCATCTCTCCATTGGGCTGATTCCATACGTGCTTCATGACGCACAACGCAGGGGCGTTCCCGCAGCGTTTGACGCAGCTCGAAGTTCCCTTGAAAGGGAACTTGTGTTTAATGCCGACTTTAAGAGATGCAGATGCCCCAAAGAGTTTGAACAATTTAGACACACTTAAAGGGATAGTTCACACAAAAATCAGCATTCTGTTATCACCATCATGTCATTCCAAACTTGTGTTTTTTTTTTTTTTACTGTGAAAACCCTTTTGGTTCTTATGTTTCACATAATTTAATGGCATACACCAAATCACCAATGACATGTGATGTTATTAATTTGTTGCCATATTTGATTTGGGCTATTTATCAGTGATTTGATTTGTGAGGCATTTAAATTTCATTCTGTACATCTTGAAATATTATCCAAGTAATCAAATCACTTCTGAACACCACTGGATGCTACCTATTGATGTCTTTGGAGCTAGATACCCCACCACTACATTCACTGTATGAAAAAAATCAGCTGAGATATTCTCCAAACATCTTTTGTGTTCAATCAGCATGAGGGTGAGTAAATGAAGACAGCATTTTCATTTTGGGGAGAACTATACCTTTAAAAACGATTGAATACGATTTCATTTCATATCCAACCAAAAATTTTTTTAAGCTTCAAAATTTAAAACAATGGATAGTGTTTAAAAAAATAAGACAACAATTGCTGGTTGTGAAACGTAAATAACACCTTTGCGATTTGTCTGGCACTTCTCAATTAAAAAACTGCTCTACAAACCAGTCACAATGATGAAACTACAGAATATGTTGAAATTTTGGTCAGAGTTGCGCTCCAACCAAATGTAATAAACGCTGAATTGTTCACAAACAAGTGGAATATACAGTTTTGCGTGTTGAAGTAAACTTTCTGCATGTCTGAGACGGAGACAGTTGGCAGAACATTTGTAGTTCTATTTCCAGTAATATATTTTAAGAATTACTTTTTCAAATGATACATTGCACATTCAACAGATTTAACCAAATAATATCTAAAATACCTGACCGCTGCCACAGGTTATCAACATGGCTGTGATTCGACCTTCAGCACAAGTTGATACTGCTTTGATAAAAATGTTCAATAAACAAAAAGTAACTTACACTTCAGAGACATAAAGCCAGTTGTCTATTTTCGCAATTCTGCATCTCTAACAACACTTGGGCTACTATACAGTATAGCTAGCTACTGTATGGGTTTAAAACACTCCATCATAACACATTTTCACAGTCACTATCATAAATCTAGCATCTCTTTTTATATTTTCATAAAAAAAAATACATTTATAACACTAAATGTTGTTTTTTCACTACGTTGGCATTAAATTAAATTAAATATAACAATGAAATACAGAAAACAGGTTAGTGTTTCTAATACAATTGCTAAGAGTGACAGCAAATTTGACATCTTTCTCTTTTCTGACCAATGTAATTAAATCTCTTGCTATTGTTTTCTCTCTCTCTTGTAAAGTTATTTAAATGCAATAATGGGGTTTTATCAATTGTTATTTGGGGAAAATGGGAACACAAATATTGTATTAATAATAGTTTCTGTTCACCACATCAACTTTGACTTCAGCTTCTGAGAACCCCAGAAATGTGAAATTGGTCCAAATTTGCAGTTTTTAGCATTTGAGAATATAGACCAAAATCAGTCTCATATCCTTTACTAACGACTTTCCTGAGCTGTGACATGAAAAGCAACAGGAAAAAGTCTCGGTTACGTATGGTAACCCTCGTTCCCCGAGGAGGCAACGGTGACGTGAGTTAGAAGTGATTCTGACGAATGGGGATCGCTTGGGAGAGCCTTTCTACTTCGAGTGAAATAAAACGAGCCAATGCATATTGGCATGTGATAATTGCACCAGCTGCTGTGCATCGCGGCACGAGCATATAATAAGCAGCAGGTATGTTTGCATCCTTGTTTTTCCGCTGAGGACCCAGACCTGTGACTCCGCCATACAGCAGAAGCTCAGCAACTGTGGTGAGGGGACTCACGTGTCCGTTCCCTCCTCAGGGAACGAGGGTTACCATACATAACCGAGATATTCCCCTTCGTCAGATCACTACAACGTGAGTAAAAATTGATTCTGACGAATGGAGATATCTACCAAAACGCCACGGCTGCTGGCCCTTCCAGCACTCCGCCTGAGCCACCTGGCCTGACCGCAGTGTTTGGCAGAAGGAGGAGCTCTAAGCAGAGAAGGTAAGCCACTGCTGTTCCGCAAGAACCACTCAGTGTGACTTATTGGATAACGCTGGGAAAGTGTGCCCTTGGGGAAGGGAGCGCTGCGGAAGCCACATCCTACCCCGGAGGGAGGCACTGTGACGGATACACATATGGACTAGTCAAGCAGGGTAGTACAACATATGGCAGTCCCTGGGGTGGTTCCAGCCTAATTATAGGGGGGAGAGAACACCAGCAGAGACGACAGAGTGGGCTCTGTCGAGGGAAAGACACAAGCTCGTCCGCAGAGGAGCTGATTGTGGAGGAACACACATATGGGGTTGCTGCAGGGATCATTACATATGGAAAAAACAGCCTAACACAGGTTCTACAACACATACGAGTGTAGGCCTGGCGTCAGACGCTATGCAAAGTCTGACTGCCGCAGGGGTGATGGAGGAACTCGGAGGGTTAGCGATTTCTGGGGAACACTACTGGAGCAATAGACGCACATATCCGGCCCATAGGGGCGGGAGTGGCGTTGAAAGCCGACACTAAGAATGGGTCCTTCACGCTACTGGCCACTGGGGGCGAGTATAAGGAAGATACCATAGGCTATAGAATTTAAGGAACATGTTAGGTGTCGCCCAGCCCGCAGCTCTACATACACTCGTCTAAAGGATTATTAGGAACATCTGTTCAATTTCTCATTAATGCAATTATCTAATCAACCAATCACATGGCAGTTGCTTCAATGCATTTAGGGGTGTGGTCCTGGTCAAGACAATCTCCTGAACTCCAAACTGAATGTCAGAATGGGAAAGAAAGGTGATAAGCAATATTGAGCGTGGCATGGTTGTTGGTGCCAGACGGGCCAGTCTGAGTATTTCGCTATCTGCTCAGTTACTGGGATTTTCACACACAACAATTTCTAGTGTTTACAAAGAATGATGTGAAAAGGGAAAAACATCCAGTATGCGGCAGTCCTGTGGGCGAACATGCCTTGTTGATGCTAGAGGTCAGAGGAGAATGGTCCGACTGATTCAAGCTGATAGAAGAGCAACTTTGACTGAAATAACCACTCGTTACAACCGAGGTATGCAGCAAAGCATTTGTGAAGCCACAACACGCACAACCTTGAGGCGGATGGGCTACAACAGCAGAAGACCCCACCGGGTATCACTCATCTCCACTACAAATAGGAAAAAGAGGCTACAATTTGCAAGAGCTCACCAAAATTGGACAGTTGAAGACTGGAAAAATGTTACCTGGTCTGATGAGCCTCGATTTCTGTTGAGACATTCAGATGGTAGAGTCAGAATTTGGCGTAAACAGAAAGAGAACATGGATCCATCATGCCTTGTTACCACTGTGCAGGCTGGTGGTGGTGGTGTAATGGTGTGGGGGATGTTTTCTTGTCACACTTTAGGCCCCTTAGTGACAATTGGGCATCGTTTAAATGCCACAGCCTACCTCAGCATTGTTTCTGACCATGTCCATCCCTTTATGGCCACCTTGTACCCATCATCTGATGGCTACTTCCAGCAGGATAATGCACCATGTCACAAAGCTCGAATCATTTCAAATTGGTTTCTAGAACATGACAATGAGTTCACTGTACTAAAATGGCCCCAACAGTCACCAGATCTCAACCCAATAGAGCATCTTTGGAATGTGGTGGAACGGGAGCTTCGTGCCCTGGATGTGCATCCCACAAATCTCCATCAACTGCAAGATGCTATCCTATCAATATGGGCCAACATTTCTAAAGAATTCTTTCAGCACCTTGTTGAATCAATGCCACGTAGAATTAAGGCAGTTCTGAAAGTGAAAGGTGGTCAAACACAGTATTAGTTTGGTGTTCCTAATAATCCTTTAGGTGAGTGTATATCAGTCAGCGAGGTGCCTAGAGCCAGCGCCCAGGAGGACGCAACACTTCTAGTTGAGTGTGCTCGCAACCCGAACGGGCAAGGCACGCCTTGGGCTTTATAAGCCAAGGCGATGGCATCCACTATCCAGTGGGCCATCCTCTGCTTCGAGACAGCTGTAGCGAATTAGCTCTATGAAATATTAATAACCAATCATAACTTGTTATAATTGATTATGAATATTTGGTCAGTTAATCGGATTAACTTGATGTAGCTACATTAACATTACAACCAATTTCTTTAGTTAGTTAGTTACATTAGTTCATCCTGTGAACCCTCAATATTGGCTATTAATTAATTAATAGAAATGTACATTTTCCGGGAATGGGAAATGTCTTTCTTAATAAGTACTACTAAGAGCAAGTAGTCAAGATCGATATGATTATTGACTTCCAGATATGAGCTTGAAACACGGACAACTTTACGTGTGATGTGAACAAGACTTTATTAACTAGACTAAACATTTAAACTACTCTAACATACACATACATACATGCATACAGTTTACCAAGGGAAAGAGAGCGGAAAGCAAGAAGTTATAGCATTGTTTGAAATTCAGCAGATCAACAGCCTTGAGCAAACCATCAGTTTAGTTCTAACACGTCCTTAAAAAGGTGTAAGGATACTTAATGTATCAAATAATGAGACTGTTACGTGTGGGTTTTTGTTGTGTCTTGTATATCACGTGATCCCTTGTTTGTCATGTGATCCTGCCATGTGTCTTGTCTTTTGTTTGTTGTTGCTCAGTGTCCACAGGTGTTCCTCGTCTATGTTTATTAGTCTCCCCAGGTGTTTCTCATTAACCACGCCCCCTTGTTATCTTGTTTAGCTTGTTTGTCTGTGTATTTAAACCCTTGTGTTTCAGTTGTTGGCTGTCGGTTGTTGTTTAATGTTACTTTTGTCCTGTTCTGAATTCCCTGGATTATCTGTTTGTTTTTGATTAATTAAACGTGCTTGCTATTGGATTCGCTCTCTGTCTCGTTCCTGACTGGATGTAACAGAGACTAAGTGTGATACTTGCATGTCTCGCCCATTTGAATGAGACTGTCCTGATGCAATTTGTTGAGGCTCCAGTTGATCTTTGCTGATGTTGTTTTAATGAGAGGGAACCAGTTGAAGTCAGAGGATATTTGGTGAATGGAAAGACAAGGCCACAGCCTGGCACAAGCTTGGGGTCATTAGAAAACTTCTAGTTTAGCATCATCTTCACATCAGGCCTTCTCAGGAAGTACCAAGAGAAAGAGAGAGCTAAGAGAAGCTCAGAGCGGGAAGAGTAAAAAAACGTCAAGAGAGAGAGACTGATCTTGATCAGTGATGTTTAAAGGGTGAAGATGTCACACCCGCCGGGGGTGTGTGAGCCAATAAGAAGTTGTCCCTTTGCAGGGAGATTTTACGACTCTATGTGTTCGAGCAAGGCATTTAAATCTGTAATTTCATTGGGTGTTTAAGAAAAAGAATCTTAAAGATTCTTATAATATCCATGCGTCACAAAGTTAGCAAAATGTAATGTAAATTAACAAATGGGGAAAGAAGATTGGAGTTTATAGAGACCAATTATCCCACACATATGATTTTGGTTTCCATAAAGTCTGAAACATTAACCCATTAGAGTTCACAAGAAAAAAACAACATAAAAGGAAAATAATGAGATGGGAAAATTAGATACATTTTTATACATTTCTCAATTGGTTATATATATGGAATATATAGGATTAAAAGGGTTTATTTCTCCTTCTCAGTAAGAATTAAGTGAGAGTCACAGCTCTCAGGAATTTCCTTTTGGGGTCATAAAAAAAGGTTCTTATCTATGTAACAGGACACTGTGAGTGTCTGAGTTCTGCCGGTGGTGTTAGCTTCGGTGGAAGTTACACAAATATTTATTGGGTGAGTGGGTTTGCCAGACTATTCATTAAATATAATGAATAATTTGTGTGTGTGTGATTGGTCCAGGCGCTACACAGCCTTTCTTTTCTGATGGCCTCCATAACAGACGAAGAGCTGATCTGAGGTCCTAAAGCTTTGCATTCTGTCCACGTAAAACCACAATGAGTGAACGGGACAGAGAAAAGCCAGGGCTGGGTCTGCCTCCTCCAAAGGCAGCGCCTGCAGGTTCACTACCTGGTCCTTGAAGGGAGTGGTAGGAACCTTGGGCACATATCCAAGCCGTGGTCTCAGGACAACGTGAGAGTTGTCTGGCCCGAATTCTAGGCACGATATGACAACCGAAAATGCTTGCAGGTCCCCTACCCTCTTGATGGAAGCCAGAGCAGTCAGGAGCACTGTTTTTAGTGACAGGATCTTTAACTCAGCTGACTGAAATGGTTCAAAGGGAGGTCTCTGCAGTGCGCTGAGCACCAGAGACAGGTCCCAAGAGGGTATAGAGGGGGGGCGAGGCGGATTAAGTCTCCTCGCTCCGCTCAGGAACCTGACGATCAGGTCATGACTTTCCTAATGACTTACCTACAACTTCATCGTGATGTGCGGCAATAGCGGCAACATACACTTTGAGGGTGGAGGGAGACAGCCTTCGCTCCAACCCATCTTGCAGGAAAGAAAGCATGACTCTGATCAAATATCTTCGGGGGTCTTCCCGGTGGGAAGAACACCGTTCAACGAACAGGTTCCACTTCAGAGCATAGAGGCGCCTCATTGAGGGGGCTCTAGCAGAAGTGATGGTGTCTACCACCGCCTGGGGTAGTTCACCTGGAACCTCCGCGTCCCGTCCAGGGACCAGACATGGAGTTTCCAGATGTCTGGACGGGGGTGCCATAGAGGGCCCCATCTCTGAGAAGCAGGTCCTTCCTCAGAGGAATGGGCCAAGGAGGTGCTATCGCGAGGAGCATGAGTTCTGGGAACCAGGTCCGATTGGGCCAATACGGTGCAACTAACAAGACCTGCACTTCGTCCTCCTTTTCACAGTGTCTGTGCGAGAAGGCTCACTGGGGGAAACGCATACTTGCATAGGCCCCGGGGCTAGCTGTGCGCCAGTGCATCTGTGCCGAGGGTCCCCTCGGTCAAGGAATAAAACAACTGGCAATGGATCAAGTCCAGAGAGACAAACAGCTCAATCTGAGCGGCTCCAAAGAAGTCCCATATCAGTTGGACCACCTGGGGATGGAGACGCCACTCTCCCGGAGGCGTAGGCTGTCATGAGGGCTCGTCGGCTACCCGATTGAGCACGCCAGGGATGTGAATGACATGAAGTGATCTCAGAAGCTTCTGACTCCATTGGCATAGATGGCGGGCGAGTTGCGACATGCGGCGGGGGCGTAGATCACCTTGACGGTTGATGTACGCAATGGTTGCAGTGTTGTCTGTATGGAACAGTACGTGCTTGCCATATAGCGGCCCCGTGAGGCAGCCCAGCGCAAGGCGTACTGTGAGCAACTCGAGACAATTGATGTGCCAATGCAGTTGATGCCCCGTCCACAGACCTAAAACTGCATGCCCTTTGTACATGGCCCCCAGGCCGGTAGCAGAGGCATCTGTGAAGACCACAGCATGCCTAGACACTTGTTCTAGGGGAACACCTGCCAGTAGAAACGAAGGGTCCGACCACGGGCTGAAGGGTCCGACCGGGGGCTGAAGGTTTGGAGGCAGTGCGGAGTGACATGCACCCGGTACGTCCATTTTGGGATTCGGCAGTAGGATATTGATCTCTGCCCGCAAGACAGGGGCATCGCAACTCCGCACAGAGGTGAAGGGGATGCCGCTGAACTTGGGAGGGCGCAGAGCAAACTGAATCGCATAACCGGTACGGATGAGCCAGCGAGACGGGCTGGGAAGCACTAGCCACGCTCTCAGACACCGTGCAAGTGGAACCAACGGGACCACAGACGTAACCGGGGAGGGGCAGCGAGGTGGAACACAGGGACTCGGCTCGGAAAGCACTGAGGTGGTCCGAAGCGGAGTCTGAGTGTGCTGTGCCACACCAGGGTGGGGCAGAGGGTGCGTGGGAAGGCTTGGTGGAGTCCCCGAACTGCACACTGCTGCCCACTGGTGATGGAAGAGGGGGGAAAGGAGTGGCAAGGCATGGAAGCGTCGCTCACTGAAATCTGCGCCCTCTTGTGACCCAGAGATGGAAGAAATTGCTCTTTTATTGAAAATGTGGGTACCACTGGACTCCGGAGAGCTAGCTGCGGAACAGAAACTAAATGAAAAAATAAATTCTACATCCGTTCCTCCTCCGGGGGAGGGAGGGGTGCGGACACTATCTCCCGAAGAGCAGCTACCTCCAACGCTGGGTAGCCCGTCTCATGGCCGCTTGCCCTTACGCTTGCCACCTGATTTAGCGGGGGCTTGGACGGGCTGGGCGATGCAGGGGGCACCCTTGGCGACGAGCAGGCGGAGGTGCCGCCGCCAACTGGGTGGAGGCAGTAGCTGGTCGTCGGGACAGGATGTGCTTAATCGGTCTTGGGACACAGCTGCATCGCCACAGACCGCTCCACCGGGGGAATCTCAACGTAACCCTTAGCTGGTCCGCTGTCGAGGGTAGTGAGGGAGAAAGAGGCACGGTTTTGGGCAGAAAAAGGTGCCGTCCATGTTCTGGTAACCTCATCATGCACTTCCAGAAAGAAAGGCACTGGGGCAGGGCGCTGAGAACCAGCACGGGCCAGCCTGAGATACCAATCGTCCAGCCACGAAGGTTCGGGACACGGTGGAGGGTTCCACTCGAGCCCAACACTTGCGGCGGCCAGGGAAAGCATAGCCGTGAGCTCTGGGTCTGACTCGGACAACGCTGGCGCACCCGAAGGAGGCAGCACAGCCGAGTCTTCATCCCCAGAGGACATTAGCTCACCCTCTAATACAGCGACCGACATTTGGTCATCCGGTGGAGTTCCAGAAGAAACGACTGGGACCGCCAGGGACGGCCCAGCGCGCTCTCTTGGAGGCTCAGTGGGAAGCATTATAGAGGAGTGAGGGATCCGAGGAGACTGGGCCAATCATAACGGCGCAATGGTCATGTTCCGGCAATGAGAACATGAGTCACCCATGAGCGCCATTTCAGCGTGCCTATAGCCCAAGCACGTGCATCAGCCGGAGTCAAACATTGGCCGCATCCAGAAACACAAGATCTGAATGACATCATGAAAAAGACGCAGACAGATCGTGTTAGCTCTTTTAGAAGTGCCCTGAGGCACTGAAACGCACAGGGAGATAGCCACGGCTACACACCAGAAATGCAACCTAGTGTGAGCACTCACTCTCAATCGTCACGCCCACCGAACCGACAAAGTTGTGAAAACAGCTGTTTATGCTTTGAAGAGAAGACGCAGAGAGATTGCAACCCTTGCTGTCAGCGCCGTCACACCAACGAACCAGAGATTCTTCTTGGCAGATACTCGAAGACACTCAGTAGATCTTTGCAGGAGACAGGAACAGCATACAGCATCTGGCTCCAAAGCGAAAGACAAGGATGCGAACGCACCTGATGCTTATTATATGCTCGCGCCGCGATGCACAGCAGCTGGTGCAATTATCGCATACCAGAATGCATTGGCTCGTTTTATTTCACTTGAAGTAGATAGGCTCTCGCAAGCAATCCCCATTCATCAAAATCACTTCTGACTCACGTTGTAGTGATCTGACGAAGGGGAACATAAGTCCACTTTTTTTTCTATTTGTCAGAATACATCTATTTGTCAGAGGAAAATTACGTCTTTTGTGTCCAGATGGTGTAGACCAGCATAAGTGAACTGTGCAATGATGAAACTAGACGTTTGGCTATTTAAAGACAAGAACAAAACCTTTGATATGTTCTAATGTCCTGTTTCAATTAGAAATGTCAACACAGAAAAGAACATTATATTTGTCAAACTATTTCAAAGCTTGCTGAGGGAACCAGTACCTAAATGTTGCTTCTAATGTCTACTTACTCTTCATAAATCAAATCTGGAATGCAGTTTTCTGAAAAACGCAAGTTCTTCACACAAATTATTCCAAAATATCACCTACAAAACTGAATCAATGTCCAACTGTAAACTTGGAGCAAGACTTAACAATATTTCCCTTCTCAGATAGAAAAGGTAACATGCAAGTCACACCAAAAAAAGAAACATGAATATTTCAAAACAGTTGTCATCACCTCTATCCCTGAAAATGTAGGATGACAGCAAGTCTTGAGGGAGAGACTATGATAGGAAGAGCAAGAGATGGAGTGGGAGAGAGAAAGAAAAGTTTGTCTATCTAAAAAAAGAGCTTTGTAACTTGATATATACTCCATATCAGAGTTGTTGATGCTTCTCATGGAATATATCTTCCAGATCATCAACAAAGCTCCTCTTGTCTAGGTGGATTTCTTTCAAGGTTTCCGTGAAAAAAAAAAAATCTTAGAAGGTGCTTAGGAGTCCAATGGTCAAGATCATATGTCCATAAATAGTATTGTGTAATAAACTAAACTTCCTGTGGAATAATTGTCCTGTAAGTTGCATTTAAAGCAAAATTGGTTCAGGGTCAGTTACTTGTAATTAGGCATAATTTACTGTTATTACTATAGTACATGTAGTAATGTGTAACTAGGCCATCTTAAAATATTAGGGGGGGGGGGGGGGGGGATTTGTCATTATGCTTGTACTGTCACGGAATGGGTTGATGAAAGGTGCAAAGACTCAAGTGCATAAACAATGGGTATGTTTATTAAGTTAAATAAACTAAACAAAACTACAAACAAAAACTCCCCGTGGGGGAAAACAAGGCAGACATCTGGCAGGAACAAGAAACACTAGGAACATAGACAACAAACCAGCACAGGACTGCAAACACAGGGAGAATAAATAGGGAAGCAAACCAAAGAGGGTAACGAAGAAGGCAGGTGGGGCAAATAAATCAATAATCAGATAAGATGGGAGGGGCTAGACAATTGACATGAGAACACATGGCACAAGGAAATACATGACAAGCCATGTGCTCACAACAAACCAGACTATGCACAAACACATGACAAACCGGGAATGTCAGAGCTCTCTCACCAAATCAAGATATAAACTAGACAGAAGTGATAGAACTCTGACATTACCCCCCACCCCCCCTCCTCCCCTCAAAAGGGACGCCACACATCAAAACGAGACGGGAACATAACTGTACAAGTCCAAAACAGCAGACAAGTCAGGCAGATCAACAAACAGAGACAAGGAGGGGAGGGGAGCCAAAACAGAGCCAGCATGACACTCCATACAGTTCTTAGCAGAGACCAGGGGGGGGATGAGAGGGTTGCGCCAGGGAAAATCAGATGGGTCTGGAGTCCTGTCTGAGGGCCAGGGCTAAGAAGGCTGTGCAGGCGACCAGGGTGGATCAGGCTGTGCAGGCGGACAGGGCAGAGCAGGCTGGGCAGAGCAGGCTGTTCAGGCGACCAGGGCGGATCAGGCTGTGCAGGCAACCAGGGCGGATCAGGCTGTGCAGACGACAAGGGCAGAGCAGGCTGTTCAGGCGACCAGGGCGGAGCAGGCTGTGCAGGCGACCAGGGCGGAGCAGGGGACCAGGGCGAAGACGACCCTTCAGGCGGCCATGGCGGAGATGGTCCTTCAGGCATGACGTGAACAGTCTCTGGCTCGACAGGCTTGACATGAACAGTCTCTGGCTCGGCAGGCTTAACGCGAACAAGCTCAGGCTTGACGTGAACAAGCTCAGGCTTGATAGGCGGCACGGGCGGCGCCGGCAGGGCGAGATTCTTGGGAAACACCGGCAGGGCGATATGCTTGGGAACGTTCTCTGGGCTGACAGCAGGCTTTGGAACAACCTTCGGGCCCTGTGGTATGCAGGAAGCTTTCCTCCTCCACCGTTTCCGTGAGCGAGGCGGCGCTACAGGCTCCTTGGCCACCACGGGAGGGCTGCAGGGAGAGTGGACAGCTCTGGGACAACTGGGCCTGGGACCACCGAAGTCGGGTCCTCCTGGACCACCAGACTTGAGACCCCCGAATTCGGGTCCTCCCGGACCACCAGAAGTCGGGTCCTCAGGGACCTCCGGGCTTGGGACCGCCGAAGTCGGGCCCTTCTGGACTACTGGGCTTGGGACTGCCGAAGTCGGGTCCTCCTGGACCACCGGCCGAAGGGAAGCGACAGGAGCCCTCCTCTTCATGCGCTGGTGAGGCGGTGTGGGAATAACTGCCTCTGGGGGCTCTGCAACTTCTTCAGCCACCACTGGATCCTCCTCCCTCTCACCGAAGGGGTCATCGGAGGACCGGGGACTTGACAGTTTGTGAGGTAAATGCGAGGTGGGCCAAGAGGCGGAAGGCCACCCTCTCATCCGCGATGGTAAACATACTCCACAAACTGCCAGAAGGATAGTATCCCCAGCATTCCCTTCTCCCAGGGTTGGGGACTGCGTCGCTGATGTTGAGCCCCTCCACTAAATACAGGAACTGGTTAGCAACCTCCTTCACACTGTTCTCCCCTTGCCGAAGAGAAAGGAGCTTGATGTGTTTTCCCACCATCTGATGAGCGGAGGGGCAGGGAGATAGAAAAAGGAAGATACCCATTGCTTGCTGAGTCCTCAGTTGGCTGGTTCATTCTGTCATGGAAAGGGTTGATGAAAGGTGCGAGGACTCAAGTGCATAAACAATGTGTATGTTTATTAAGTAAAAAAAACAAAAACAAAGCTACAAACAAAAACTCACAGTGGGGGAAAACGAGGCAGACGTCTGGCAGGAACAGGAAACAATAGGAACATAGACAACGAACCAGCACAGGACTGCAAACACAAAAAGACTAAATAGGGAAGCAAACAAAAAAGAGGGTAAACAAGGAAGGCTGGTGGGGCAAATAAATCAATAATCAGATAACAAGATTGGAGGGGCTAGACAATTGACATGAGAGCACATGGCACAAGGAAATACTTGACAAGCCATGTGCTCACAAAAAATCAGACTATATATAAACACATGACAAACCGGAAATGTCAGAGCTCTGTCACCAAACCAAGATATAAACTACAGACAGAAGTGACATGTAATGCTTGCAAGTCACAAGACAATGAGGGATTGCAAAAAACTTAATAGAACTTTGAAAATACTGTAGTGTGATATTTTATTTCATCAGCAAAATCGCTGTAAATATGCTGTGAATATTAACTGTCTCATTAAGCTCTACCAAGCGTACTAGCTGATATGTAGATGAAAATGAATGGCGAGTCCAATAAAGAGTCCAGTGGGAGTGATCAAGTAAATGGCACTTTGCCACCGCATTTACTTTTGGACAGAGTCTGCTTTCAGAGTCTTTGCTGAGCACAATTGTCTCTTCTAAACCAGCAATAGTTTACTATTGCTTAGAATATATCACAGTTGTTGAGCCATTTAGTGATATGTGGCAAGTTCAATGCAATCATAAAACCTCTTTAGGACAAAAATTATAGCCAAAGTTTCATCAAAGGTAACCAAGCAACACTGTGATAAAGAAACAAGCATTTGTACACATTAGCCGCTTTTTCACTGTCGGGCCAGTGCGAGCCAGGGCTTTCAACGGGCCAGGCTGGACGAAAAGCCTCGGGCCTGTAGCACCAAGCCCAAAACCACGCTGCGTTTCGACCGTCGGGCCTGAAGCTCCGCAGCGCTGTTAAAAATTGCACAATATTTGCTCTTAAAGATTAATAAAGTTAGTATTAAAGTCATAGTAATTTACAGTAATTTTATGCTACACAATTAAATATATATTTTTAATTTGCTCAATGCAAATGTTTAAATTATGATTTGAGATCTGTAATTACATGTACAGCATATAAACACTAAATACAGACTAGCTATTCTTCATTCTCCCTTGCCTTGTAAATCTGAACTAATTTAAGCTACTGAAAGAACAATCAAATTGGCAAAAATGAAAATCAGTCGCACAGCTGATCATACTAAACTAACCTCGCATGTCTAGCAGGGAATGCAGAAAATTGTCTGAAATGTTACTGTTAAATTTCCTCCATGATGAATCCATATCGGCTCTCTATCATGTTTTCTGGAACACACATATTCTCATATTACATCTCATATTCAGCACTACGCAGATAGCGGTGTGGAATCATTTACAGTGCATTTCTATGCTCAGAGACATCTATCTTTTTAATGGGCTTCTTATCAAACGCCAGCGAGCCAACCGTGCAGCCCAGGTATGAAAGCCTAATTGAATCATAGAATGCTAGGGCATTGCAAAACCTATCTGATGACACTGTCAACCTGGCATATAAATTAAGCAGGGCTCTAAGAGAAAATAGTGCTCTACACACCCAGCCTGCAGTAATAAAGCAAATCTTTAGCATTAATGCTTTATTTAAAAGTGCATTAACACAGATAGGTTATTCATTTCAAGCATTTTATGAGTATAATAGCATAGATGGCCATGAAAGGCACCTTGATCGTGTGGTAAAATAATATACTGCTGGGCTCAGTGTGGGCCTACGGCAGATTTGCTGGGATATGAGTGACTCTCTCTCTCTAAAAACCTTTACCAGACCTTAGAATCTGACAATGTAACATCAAATGTGCTGTACTTTTGTTTCTCTTTTTGGAATTCACATTTGTTAAAGTGTATGCCTTATTAGAAAACGAACTAAACTAACTAATTTCGATGAGCCACCTCAGACATTCTACTAACTATGAATAACACTGCAACTGCATGTCAACTAACAATCATTAGAGATTTAGTAGACTGTTAGGTTAGGATTAGATGTTATTGTTAGTAGGATAAGTTGACATGAAGTTGCAAAGTTACTTATAATAAGTAGAATATCTGTTAGGGAACCGTCAAAATAAAATGATATTAAGTGATATTAACAGATATTAATACTGACAGTGTACTAATACTCTAATGACTTATTGTTGGCATGTAGTTGTAAAGTTACTTATAGCAGAATGTCTGTTGAGGAACCATCAAAAAGTGTTTGAATTTTTTTAAAATATATTTCTGTCAAAGTACTGCAATGTTTGATTGGATGTAGTGATAATTTTGTCAGCTATTTTATAATAGCAGATGTGGCAGATGGGCTTTTGCTTAGGGTGGCAGTTGGCCACCCCGGTAGATCCACCCCTGCATAGAAACTAACGAGACATCATACATACACAACAGGAGCTAACTAAACAGAACATACGCATTACACAGAGGTTGCGTAAGTGCATTTATTCCGCAACCACAAACGCAAACAATATAGTCAAGATTAATGTTATGATTCATTAAAGTTCATCACAGAGAAGGTTTGATCACAGATTTAGTCGCAGCAAACAGCTTGTGAAGAAACACAGACTGGCTAAATGAGACCTTCATTAAGCAGACTATCCAGCTTACTTGTTTGTCAGTGTGTTTGGTGTTTTCGTGGTTGCTAGATTGTAAAGATGGTAAGAACACCGGACAGAAAATGTATCCTTTTTTTAAATGGAAAAGCTCTGATTGGGGGATTTAAACTCTTGACATCTGGCAACCACTGGGGAGTTTGAAGTTTACTGGGATACCAGGCCATGCTCCTTTGTGAGGTTTATTTGTTTGCTTATTTATTTTTGCAAAATGGTATTTTGTTGTATCATACACACATGCAAATTTGGATAACACAACTTTTATAAAGTAATAATAGTCTAATAATTACTTGTTTACAATGTGCCATGGGAATTTAAACTTCACTTAAACATTTCTTATACTGAAAATGTTAATTTCCTGTCAACTCTTGGAATATCTGAAAGCCAGGTTTTTCCTAATATCTGTCATTAATAGCAGAACACAATTCAAGAAGGTCCATACTTTAAAGCTCTTTATTCTAACTTGTACATGGTCCTATGAAAAAGTAACATAGTTCTCATTATTGTTTAGCTATAGCATTTGTTACAATAAGGATATAATTACAGGTAAGGTCATTGATAGCTCCACCATGCTTAGGGCCAATGTCAACTTTTTCTTTCATTTTCATCTATTGAATTTTCTATAGAAAAACTTTCTAAATTCTACAAAAAAAAATCTAAATTCTGCAAAATATATTATAAATTCTACAAGAAAGTCGACATTTACCACAATAAATAAAATAGAATGTGATAAAATCTAGATGTTGTCATGTAATTTTAAAAAAAACATTCTAATTTATGTTGGTGCAGAATGATGTTTTCCCATCTTTTCATCAGTAATTTTAGTTTATGTGTCTGTTTTTAGATCATGTTTAACTTTCTCTATATCGTTGTATAGTAAATTCTCAATAAAGTTCAAATAGGCTGCACATTTTGTCAGCAGCTTCGTGAAAGGAACAGCTCAAGCTAATCTTATCACACTTTTGGGGTGACGTTAGGATTAGGTAACCAGGTAGCGGCCTCAACAAATGGGGGTAATAATTTGGCAGTTAAAATTTGTCACAACGCAAGAAAAAGTGAGGGTACGCTACAGATTAAAATACAGAAGTGCCGGTACTGTGTACCGGTCCGTACCAGCCCACTTTGAGCACTGGTCACATTATATGACCTTATTGTCATCTCATCATCATCTTGTCTTAGACATATGGAAAAAAAGCTTGTCGGCGAACATTTTTCATCATAGACTTCGTTAACGAAATTAACACTGATTGGATGCCTGAATTTTGACATCTGTTACATGAGGTTTCTGTTTTACCCGTTAGTTCTTGTATTCTTTGCTCCTGTTCATTAGTTTCCAAGGTTTCTAAAATGTTCTCATTTGTTGTCACAGCTACACATTGCTTAATTTATTAATTCCTAATTATTAATTACCTGCTCCTTGTTTTCTTCCTTTCCTTAACCTTTGTATAAATAGCCCTCATTTTCAGTTTATTTTTGTCTGTTCTCATCAGTGTTATGTTGGATTGCTATTCTGTGTTCTCCTGTGTATTAGTTATTTTGGTTAAAGTGTAAATAAAAGTAACTGCTGCGATCAGATTCCGTCTCACTACTCTCCTTTGCAGCAACCTTCTGTTACAGTAACGTCCTGGTTGCGTATGCAACCCACCGTTCCCTGAAGGAAGGAACGGAGGACGTAGTCGACGCGACTGAAATGGGATCACGCTAGGGAGCCTATCATCTTCGATTACTATTGAACGAGCCAATGGAATTTGGCGTGCGTGATTTGCATCACACACTCCGCCCCCGCGGCGCGGGTATAAATACGGAAGTGGATGCACGCACTAGTTGCTTTTCGCTGAGGAGCCGAGAGTAACCCGGGATCAGCGGTGGTCCAGCGGTAGTGGCAAGGGGACTACGTCCTCCGTTCCCTCCTTCAGGGAACGGTGGGTTGCATACGCAACCAGGACGTTCCCTTTCAGTCGATAACGTCGGACGTAGTCGACGCGACTGAAATGGGATCAACCATTGAACACGCCACTAACGCTGCCACCTTCCAGTGCCTAAACCAAAGCCTCCTGATGCCCCCGCAAACTTAAGGCGGGGAAAGACAGGGCTTAGGCCAGGGAAGTCACTGCTGTTCCTACAGGACCACTGGGAAAGCGTTCCCCGTACGTTGGAAGGAAGGGACGCTGCGGAAGCCACATCCAACCCAGAGGGAGGTAATGTGGAGAATACACATATGAACTGGGCGGAAACCGGGCAGTCTAACATATGGAATGTCACTGGGGTGGCTCCAGCCTAAGACGGGGGGAGACACACCGGACAGTGACGGTAGAGAGACTCTGCCGAGGGAAGACACGGGCTCACCGCAGGGAGCCGTATCGTGGAAGAATACACATATGGGGTCACCGAAGGGACCGCAACATATGGACCCAGCCTAACACAGGTTCCACACTGCTTACGAGTGGTAGGCCTAACACCAGACGTTCCGCACGTCCGACGTCGGAGGGGTGTGGAGGAACTCAACAGGGTTCAATTTTAAGGGAACTCAACTGGAGTAGAAAGGCGCACGTATCCAGTCCATAGGAGGGGAATGGCGCAGCAAGCCGACACTTGAACCGGGCTCACGGTGAAACTGGCTTCATGAGAAGGGAGCCCACGGGAAGCAGCGGTTCAACCAGGTGTCGTCCAGCCCCCAACTCTAGAATCTGTTTAGCAAATTATATCGTCAACGCCCAGGCGGAGCACTTTACACTCATCATAGAGGAGCTCAACATCTAAGTGGACATGTTGCATCTCGGATCTTTGCCGAAATGAAGGCAAGCACTAAGTGCAACTTTGCATGGAAACAGCCTTCCCTCTCTGCTGAATTCCAACAGATATTTGAAGAGCTGGTCTGAGGTCTATGACTTGCATTCTGTACACATCCAAGCGAACGGACAGAGAAGCCAGGGCTGGATCTGCCTCCTCCAGGGCAGCGCTTGCAGGCTCACCACCTGCTCCTATTACGGGAGAGGTAGGAACCTTGGGCACAATCCGAGCCGGGGTCTCAGCTTGTGAGAGTTAGCCGGCCCAGACTCCAGGCACAATACGTTGACCGAAAGCGAGCAAGTCCCTACCCTCTAGTAGAGACCACGCGAGCAGGAGAACTGATATAACAGAATTTTTAACTCACTACCTGCAGTGGCTCAGGGGCGGTCTCTGCAGTGCAGTCGCACCAGGGACAAGGCCCAAGAGGATAAAGAGGGACACAAGGATTTACAAGACCTTGCTCCTCAGGAACCTGACGACCAGAACGTGCTTCTGCATACTTCTGCAACACGATGAGCGTCGTTTAAACACCGAGGCAACATCATTTTGAGGGTGATTTAGGAAAACAGCCTACTGCAACCCATTTTGCAGGAAAGAGAGCACTGAAGTGATCGAAAGCTTTCAGGATCTCCTCAGGAGAGAAGACACACTCAACGACTAGGTTCCACTTCTAAAGGCGTAAGCACGCTACCCAATTCTAGGGGGTGCTCGCAGAAGTGATGGTAACTATCACATGTTCTTGTGATAGCCACCTGAACCTCCGCGTTCAGATGTAAGACCGCCCGGAATCTCCGGGGGAAGAACGCGTGTGCCATCGTGCCCCGTCCCCGAAAGAGTTTCCAGGGGATGTCAGGAAGGCTGTTGAAGGGAACCAGGTCTAGTTGGGCCAATAAGGGGCAACTATGAAGACCTGTTCCTCTCCTGACATGGCACGTAGGTGCAAGTGACGGGCGCAAAAGACAGGAGCATTGCTCAACACAACATGTGAAGATCACTGGGCTTCAGGAGCATTTTCTGCTCAGCACTTGGGTGTGACAAGTTCACTGAGCTTCAGGAGCATTCCTGCTCAACACCTGAGTGTGATAAACTCACCGAGCTTCAGGAGCATTTCTGCTCAACACTTGAGCACGAAGAACCTCACTGAGCGACAGGAGCATTTCTGCTCAACACTTGAGTGTGACAAGTTCACTGAACTTCAGGAGCATTCCCTCACTGAGCTTCAGGAGCATTTCTGCTCAACACTTGAGTGCGAAGAATTTCACTGAACGACAGGAGCATTTCTGCTCAGCACTTGAGTGTGACAAGTTCACTGAGCTTCAGGAGCATTACTGCTCAACACCTGAGTGTGATAAACTCACTGAGCTTCAGGAGCATTACTGCTCAACACTTGAGTGCGAGGAACTTCACTGAGCACCAGGAGCATTTCTGCTCAGCACTGCGTGTGATGAATTCACTGCGCTACCTGTGATGGACTCACTGAGCTACAGGAGCATTGCTGCTCAACACCTGAGTGCGATGAACTTCACTGAGTTTCAGGAGCAACTCTGCTCAACATGAAGTGTGATGATCTCACTGACTTGAGCAGCGCAAGGCGACCCTGAGTCGCCGTCACTTCTTAGAAGGCTCACTGGGGTTAAACGTATTCTGCGGGCCCCTGGGACAGCTGGAACCCAGTGTTTGTCCAAGGGTAGTCCGCTCGGTTTACTCAAACACTGGCGGAAAAATAAAACCGGGGGGGCAATTGAGCGGCCCCGGAATGGTCAAGACCCAGCGGACCCAGGGGATGGAGTCTCCACTTGCCCTGGCTATAACTGTCGTGAGGCTCGATGGCGGCACGATTGAGTAAGCGGGAGGGGTGGAACAAGGTGCCCTCAGAAGCGTCTGACTCCAAGGAGGAGGTGACGGGAGAGTTTGTGACACCCGCAATGTCTAACAACTCGAGGCACGAATGCCCGTGTAGTCGGGGGTTAAAACACGCCCTTTGTACATGGCCCCTCTGCTGAGGAGGGTTTGGCAGCAGACCGGGATGAACTATAGTCACACAGGGTGAGCTGCTCTGCCATGGTCACCTCGGGACTCGATCGTAAAGCTAGCGCTGAAGCGGTCACATACGGAGGAAGCCAACCTAGGCTGTCGCTATCGTATACCCCAGGAGCCTCTGAATCTTTTCAGTGGGACCCTTTCTCACTTCAACACCAGCTGAACACATTCTCACTGGAGAGACGTGTTGGACCGAGTACCTCTCCAAAACTGAAAAAGAGATACTCAGCCCGTGGGCGAGATTACTCTCTTCCAGTTGACCTGAAGACCCAACGGGCTCTGGAGCACTCGAGGGGAAGGACACCACGTGTCCTTCAGGCCAAAGCTGCAGACCAATCTTGGGCCAAGATGGTCACAACCCACCACCTAGTAGCACGAAGAACGAGTTTACAACTGGCCTTCGTACCGGCTGGAGGAGCGGCTATATCAAATCCTTCGCCAGCAGGATAAGATAAGCACGCACAAGTCAGGAGCACTGCTCAACACTTGGTGTGAAGAATATCACTGAATTTTCAGGAGCACGTCTGCTCAACACCTAATGTGATGTTACTATCACTGACCTGAGCGGGGTAGCCGAGCCTGAGGTGGGGCAGCAAAGTAGAGATAGTGGTGTTAGTGTGCAGTGCAAAACTTACCTGTCTCCACTAGCGGCAGGGGACGTGAGAAGGCGGATGACCGGGTCCTCGAACGCCCCAAGCTGCCTGTTGGCGACCAAGGGAAGCTGGGGGATGTAAGGCTATTATACAGGGTCACATCCGCCATACTGGCCCACTTGGGACTCAGGAATAGAAAAATTGCTCCTTTTCTGAATATGTGGGTACCGCTGACCCCGTTTTTATAGGGGCCAGCGGCGGAACAGACACACACATAACAAAAAACTCCAGCCGGCCCTCCAACCAGCCAGAGGGAGTGGATCGGCGACCACTCCACAAGCAACTCCTCCATCCCTGAGAGCCCGTCCAGGTTCAGCGTTTTCTCTTGCGCTGGAACTTACCACCTGGCTTGGCAGCGCCTGGAGCGGGCTGGGCGCCCCTTCCGCGGCCGGCTCCGCGCCGGAACCTGGGTGAAGGCTGCTGCGGTGGTTCGGCGGGAGCTGAGGCGGCTGCAGGCGGACGCCCTCGGCGACGAGCAGGCGGAGGATCTGACCTCGGGGGGCGGGTGAAGGCAGCAGCGTCCCTCCGAGGCAGGATGTGCCGGATGGCCTCCGTCTGCTTCTGAGCTGTAGAGAACTGTTGGGCAAAGTTCTCCACAGCGTCGCCGAATAACCCAACCTGGGAAATGGGAGAGTCCAGGAACCGAACCTTGTCCGCATCTCTCATATCGGCCAGGTTGAGCCAGAGATGGCGCTCCTGGACCACTAGTGTGGACATCGCCGAACCCACCGCGCGAGCTGCAACCTTCGCCGCCCGGAGGGCGAGGTCAGATTCAGTGCGGAGCTCACCCATGAGCTCAGGGTCCGAACTACCCTCGTGCATGTTCATGAGTGCCTGGGCCTGGTGGACCTGGAGCAACGCCATGGCATGCAAGGAGGTAGCGGCTTGCCCACAAGCTTTGTAAGCCTTGCCCTAAGAGCGGACGAGAACTTACAGGCTTTAGAGGGGTGACGAGGATCACCCCTCCAGGAAGCGGCCGCCGTTGGGCATAACTGCATCGCAACGGCTCGCTCCACCGGAGGGATAGCCTCGTAACCCCTCACCGCTCCCCCATCAAGGGTAGTGAGAGGGGAGGAGCTACTCAGGCGGTTTCTGGCAGAGAAAGGTGCCATCCATGCCCTCGTAAGCTCCTCATGCACTTCAGGAAAGAAAGGAACCGGGGCGGCGGACTGAGAACCAGTACGGCCCGCCCCGATATACCAATCATCCAACCGAGACGGCTCGGGACACGGTGGAGGGTTCCACACGAGCCCTACCGCCTCGGCGGCCTTTTTCAGCATAGCTGACATCTCTGGATCTGGCTCGGGCAACACTGGTCCCCCGGAGGGAGGCAGTGCAGCCGAGTCATCATCTCCAGAGTTCAGCTCCCCCTCCGATGCTGCGATTGACAACGTATCCCCTGGAGGGGCCCCAAATGACACGGCTGGCCCGTCCATTACAGAGGGACCAGCGGGATCAATGGGGAGCTCCACCAGTTGCGGTGTGAAAGAGGAGTGAGGGACCCACGGGGCGTGGCCGGGCGGATTACCCCTCACTGTGATCCTCAGATCACCCAGCTTGGACGGCACCCCAGTCCTCCTCCGGGAAGGTAACCCAGAGGAAGAACAGGGGCGGGGCCCAGAGGTGGGGACTGCGCCAACGCTTTTAACGAAGGCGAGTCTAGATCTCAACACCGAGATGGACATGTTCCCGCAGTGAGAACATGCCTCATCCACGAAAGCTGCCTCAGCATGCTGTAAGCCCAAACATGCGACACAACTTTCGTGACTGTCAGAAGGGGATAGTGCCAGACCGCACCCAGAAACGCACGGATGGAATGGCATCTTGAAAAAGACGCACTCACACCCGTGTTGCTCTTTTAGGAAATGGGACCGTCACCAGTCCCGGAGCACACAGGGAATGACCGCGGCAAACACTGAATAGTCTTTCAACTAACAGTGAAGCACTCACTTCTCGCCCTCTAACCAACCGTCAACACACAAACAAACAGTAGAAATTTGATGCTGTTAAAACAGCAGTTGAGAGCTGAGAAGCTCGCGATCACCGCTGCACCACGCTGTAGAACACCAACACTGGAGAGGTCTTCCCGCAAGAACACCGACACACTCGCTCGTTGAACACAACAGCACTCTTCAGAGACATCAAAGACGAACGGCTCCGAAGCGAAAGGCAACTAGTGCGTGCATCCACTTCCGTATTTATACCCGCGCCGCGGGGGCGGAGTGTGTGATGCAAATCACGCACGCCAAATTCCATTGGCTCGTTCAATAGTAATCGAAGATGATAGGCTCCCTAGCGTGATCCCATTTCAGTCGAGTCGACTACGTCCGACGTTATCGACTGAAAGGGAACTACTTTATTCAAGTTGTGTTTTATTATTTGCATTTAGCATATTTTTTTTCCTAATAAACAGACCTTTGTCCCACCAGTTCTCAACATAATTAACTTATATTCAGACTTATACTGGTAAATCAAGAAGCGAACAGCATTTCTGTTGTTTTAGCTGTCTGCATTTTGAATAAAGTGCACAACAATATTGTGTAATCTTGTGTAAAATCAATGCTTTGTTTTCCTAAAAGATTTTCTTGATGGAATGCTGACCGCCTTACATTTGAAGTCATTCCTTAAGCATAGAGGGAAAAAAAATATTCAGAGCAACCAATCCATTTTGAATGATATTCCTCAAGTTACTGTAATTTAATAAACTGTTTTAAACTTAACTGCTGATTTGAAAGCGGTTCAGCACAAACAAATGAAACACTATAATCGAGGTCTGCTTCTCTTCAAAGAAAACCACAACAAGTCTAATGGGAACTTTCATCATCTCTAAGCAAGCGGATGTTTGGGGGATATCACAGACAAAGCAATTAATTATGAGTTAACAGAGTGCAAAAAGATTGAAAGGAATCTGTGCAGTAGGAAAAATGTAACTTTTTCCACAGAGAATACAGTGATGTCTTGGGCAAATGTGAAAATGAACTAGGGGTATACAGAAAAGCCATTATCAAAAAAATGCATACTCCAGTGCAATTCCAATGCTTTTGTGTTTCAACTTTACAGACCATGGCCCACATTTATAAAAACACAAGTGAACAAATTTCTCTATAATGGAACAATTATGTAAGAACGGCTTAATTTATTCTGTGCTTGTCCGCACATAGTTATACTTAAAGGTGCAGTGTCTGATTTTTAGCGGTATCTAGTGGTGAGGTTGCGAATTGCAACCAACAGAAGTTACGGGGGCTGACAGGAAACGATGTCTTCGTCTGAGACAGCAGAGAGTAGCCAGTTACAATGAGGGTTCTTTACAAAGATAAATTAAGAAATAATTATGTTTACTTAATTTTTCAGTAAAACGATATTTTTTTGTGGATTTTATTGTTACTTGTTCATTATTGTGTCAGTGTTTTATTCGCTGACTTAAGCTAGCTTCTTTGCATGAAGAACAACACAGTGACGAAACACGTTTGTCCATTTAGGACTATTGTAGAAACATGTCAGCGCAAAATGGCTATTTCAATGTAAGGGGACCCATGGTGTATGTAGATAAAATGGCTCATTCTAAGGTTAATAAAAACATAACGTTTCATTATGTAAGGTCTTTATACACCATTACAAACATGGTTATATATATGATATTGCATTTCTGTCATCAGATCCTCCTAAATATTACACAATGTACCTTTAAATATGAACTGCCATTCAGAGAATGAGGCCATAGGCTATCAAACTGTCAGAGAAATTCATTGAGGTGGACATAAATACTTCATATTGATATATAAGCATGTTGATGCTGTGTTTTCCTGCATGATTTAAAGACTGAATGATGAAAGCTCATAGCTGACATAAGGTGTGGGGTATCACAGAAAACAAAATTAATGAAAATAAGCCTACATTATGGGTGGTTAAGAGGTAAAATAGGGACAATTGGTAAGGTTTACAAAACTGCAGTATACACTTATATTTAAGATTTTGTAAAAGTCTCTAGAGTCCTTATTTTTTTCTCAGCATGCCAAGCAAGCTGAGGGGGTAAAGTTCATCAATTAAAAGGAATTGCTTGGAGTACAATCATTTCATCTAATGCTTTATGTATGAGATGGAATGGTTTCTTAGCTTAGCGGGCTTATTAGTAACAATAGGGGTCAATAGCCCTTATAAGTCCACTTGAGAAAAAGTTATATTTATACATTACAATTATAAACAGAGCATTAAATGTGTTTTTGGCTCAAGAAGCTTCTAAAATGTGTTCATGTAATATGTTTTTCAAAAGTTTTTATACATTTTTGATTGTTCTACTAAATTTATCTTTATGAGCATTACTCAGGCAGTGATAAAATGTATATTTTCAAATACAAATTACTGCTCTAAAACGCAAAGAAAATAAATCATAACAGGTTGCATTTGATTAAATAATCTCTTAATTTCAAAATTAAGATCAACACCACAGCTAATTTTATCAGCAAACTGAAAAAAATGGCTTATAAAGTTTTGATGAAACTTCTACAGTGATATCCAAACAATTGCACCATATGGTATGGCATAATTCCAAAATAACTAAAATAAATAAACACTCAATTGACTTGAGCAAAATAAAATAAATAATTTTAAATAATTTCAATATTTGTGAGACAAGAATGTTCATGCTTTGTATATTTTAATTATATTTAAAAATAAAACCATATAGTATGAGGGCTTTTCAGAGTCACCCTAATTATGAATGCAGTGTTCATGTCTTCATATTAATAACACACATGGAATATGTTTACTTTAAGAAATTGACCTGCCACTGCAGAACTATATTTAAAATGTAGTAACTGAATACAAAAAAGGTGGTCTAGAGGTATTTTTATTCCTCTTTCTGATTGTCTTACATTACAATTATTTTTTTAACCAAGTTATGGTTAGATATTTACAGTAAGTTTGTCAGCTTTTTACATCAATAACATATGGGACAGGCATTTGGAGATGAGCCTTCAATTAGTGTGTCTGTGTCAGATGGCTGTGATTCCCACTGACGTTCACAGGAAGGCCTCTTTTCTCGCCCATCATCCCTTCTGACAGGATCCCCCCCACTCTTCTCATTCATCTTCATTAGCTGTCTATTTCCTCCATCTTATGTCAAAAATACTTAATGTCTCTGTTGCGTGGGCCAAGACGAGCCCTGATTAGTTAGCGCTAATACCGATGCATTTCAGTGTTTCTCTTCGATCTGGCTCCATTAACAGTCCCTGTAGCCCTTTTAGCAAAGAAACAATACAGCTGCCATCTGTTTCCTGCTATACTTCCTACTGTTTTACGTGGCCCACCACCTCCTGCCTAACCAGTTAAACAGCGGGGAAAACAGCAAGAGTGAAGGCAAATACAACACAAATAGAAATATGTTTACTTTAAATTAGTGTCAGCACCACATTTTCCACTAAGCCTTGTTCTCTAAAAAACAATGACAAAGTAATCAAGTGGAGATGGAAAGATTACAGGGATAAATTCAGAATGAAGTTTTTATTAAAAACTTTAAGGCTATCAAAATATTATTAGACCAAGTAAATAGTTGCAAAAATCGAATCATGCAGCCAATAAAACAAGATTAGATTTACTTACTATTGAACAAGCATGGTTCTGTGATTCTGTCTAATTTCCCACAATTATAGTTGCCTTGTTTGACTTTTTACAAGTTTAATTTACACTGTTGCTAATTTTTGTCCTCTACTCAAAACGATCAGTTAGCTGATTGTTACTGATTCAGTCAAGACATTGGCCACTATTTTAACGATCTAAGCACATGGTCTAAAGCACACAGCGCAAGTGCACTTAGGGCGTGTCTTAATCCATTTTTGCTAGTTTAAAGATGGGAAAAATGGTCATGGTCTAAAAGGGTTGTCTCTATTCTCTTAATGAGTAATGGGTTTGTTTTGAGCGTAACGTGCAATAAACCAATCAGAGTCATCTCCCATTCCTTTAAAAAGCCTGTTGTGCTTGCGCCATGGTGGATTCGCTATTTACATGGCGGGATTTGCAAGTGGAAAAACTGAACGCTTCTCTGGCGAGGAAATGGATCTGCTCGTGCGCGAGGTTAAAGAGTGTGAGCAAACCATCTACGGAACAAAGTGTACGCACGTTGTGGACTCGCCTATAGGCGCACATTAATAACGTGCTCTTTAATTAACAAAAAAATATTGCGCCATTGACTTTAGATCAGGTTTCAGTTGGTAAATGGCATAGTCTATTTCAGTTCCCTCAAAATAGCAACACACCAACAATGCACCTGAACACACCTCGTTTTCAGACCAGCGCACAAATGGGCGCACAAATGGGAGCAAATGCATCTGCTATTTAAACAAAGTGGCGCAGGAACTGAAAATTATAACTCCGTCGCGCCTGGTGCCGCATTGCGCCGGGTGTATGATGGGGCCCATTTACTTTAAAAAAAAAAAAACACAATGAAACAAAAAGAGTTCCTTTTCGAAGTGGTCATGGATTTGATGCTATAAGAGAACACTCCGTGTGAGCCGGTGTCTGAAGCATATGTGTTACACGCCAATCTCGATTGGCTACCGCAGTCAGGTGATGTCATGGGCACACAAGCAGGGTATAAAAAGGGAAGAGAAGACTATAGAAGACGTCATCAGCTTCTTTGTTTTCAGGAAACCATTTTTCTGTCTGTGCATGTGCTTTTTGGTTTGTGTGTGGTAATGAGAAAGAAACCATTTCTTGGCCATTTAGAAAGTGTATCACACCATGTCAGAGATTTATAATGCCTGATGACTCATGAGTTATTTGTCTAGGAGTGGAGCACGCTCGGTCAGCCCTCGAGAGCCAGCCGTCCCACCAGTGACAAGCCTTTTCTCAAGCATCACTCGTTAGCTCTCCAACTCTCAGGCCAGACCCACAAGCTGGGCTTCTGTGACTTTTTCCGATCTGGAAGAGAACATGTTATTAGCCTGATCTAGGCAGTTTCAGTATTCTTCCTATTTCATATGCACAGAAAAATGAATATGGGCAATATCTGCTTCCTCTTCTGTCGCCTTCTGTGGGATGGGGCTTGAAGAAGTATCAATATGCTTCTTGTTTAATCACAGTCATATGGGAAATGCCATTTTGGCAGTTCCCTAAGGAAAGGGAAGTGTCCCATCGTGCTTGGACAACTTCTGCCCCCTTTCATCCAGGCCAGCTTGCGCCACCCCCTCTGCCCCCTGGTTATCTGATGTTCTCCGTGAACATTGTTCTAAACTCAGGGTTGCAGAGAGGAAGAGGCGCAAATCGAAAGATCCTACTGACCTTGGTTTGTATCAATCCTTTCCTCTCTTCCTTCTCTGCTTTAGTCTCTCTGGCTAAAACTTACTGTCACAACAAAATTAACAATTCTTCTGAATCTCGCACGCTTTTCAAAACCTTCTCTCTTCTTAACCCTCACCCTCCTCCATCAAAGGTAACAGCTGATGATTTTGCCACATTCTTCATAAAATAACCACCATCAGCGGACAATCCACACCACCAACTGACACACATCTTAACAGTTAACACACACATTCTCCCCTCCTTCTCTCTGCTCTCGGAGGCAGAAGTCTCCAAACTCATCCTTTCCAATCACCCTACTACCTGTCCACTTGGTCTTATTCCCACTCATCTACTTCAAGCCATTTCTTCCTCAGTTGTACCCACACTTACTCACATCATCAACACCTCTCTTCACACTGGTACCTTTCCCACAGCATTTAAGCAGGCTTGGGTAACCCAACTGCTTAAGAAACCAACTCTAAATCCAGCACATCTGGAAAATTACAGACCGGTATGCCTCCTTCCATTCATTACAGAAACACTTGAACGAGTTGCTTTCAACCAAATATCTGCCTTTCTTACACAGAACAAGCTCCTGGACAACAACCAGTATGGTATCAAAAGCGGTCACTCAACTAAGAATGCCCTACTCTCGGTTATTGAAGCTTTGAGGCTGGCAATTGCTGCTTCCAAATCCTCAGTTCTCATCCTACTGGATCTGTCTGCTGCGTTTAACAGCTAACCACAAGATACTCCTGCCAATCCTAAAGATGAAGGGCATCTCAGGAACTGCACTGGTTCCAATGGTTCAAGTCTTACCTCTCAGCAGTATTGGGCAGTAGCGTCGCTACAAGTACGCTACTAGTTTAACTACATTTCTCAGTAGCGTGGTGGTAGTGTCGCTGTTTTCTGAATCAAATAGCTTTTCAGTAGCGAAGCTCTTTTTTTGATCAAGTAGAGCGGTAGCGTCCACACAAGCTAACGTTACATTTTCCCAAGCATTTCTAAAGCTCAAGCTCAAATCTGAAAAACAACTGCTAAGTATCACTGATGCTGGATCAGTTAGTGACGGTGACTTCTTCTTCTTCTTCTTCTTGTTTTACTGTGGTCGGCAACCATAGGGGCATTATGATTCATTACCGCAATACGGTAAACATGGACTGAATCACGATATCCATGCATAAAAACTAAATTTACTGTATAAGGCGGAATTTCACGGAGTTGTCAGATCTTGGATGAAAAGAAAGTAGGCTAAGTAAACTTAAATAAAATCGCCATATTGACTAGTGTCTGTGAATATTAAACCGCTTAAAGACTATTTACAAAAGGAATCATGCATGTTCTGCGTGTCTCTGTGAATGAATGGCTCAGATGTGCGGATTTATTTACCATACACTGAAGCACCCATGACGCTTGCAATGTTTTCAGTAATGGATAGATGAACTTCATCTACACAGCCGCTCTGAGAGTCACTTTAGCAGCATTTTAGCTTGATTTGAGAAAAATATCGTCATATCAAAAAATAAAAAAAATAAAAATAAAAAAACAGACACTCAAAGATTACAAAAGAGCTAGATGGCAACCTGTCAAAATAAAAGGTTGGTTTAACCTTTGAAGAAAGTTTTGCTTAAATCATTAGACCTACATTTTAAATAATTGGTCATTACAATTTAAACCATTAAAAGAAAAAAAAACTATTTCATAGTGCCCTTCAAATGTAATTTATTTAAAAATGTTAATAAATTATTGTTAAATTATATACGTTTCATGATTTCAATTAATTACACGTTTTTGAGTACTAAAAATGTATTTAACCATTTAAATGGGAGTCCAGAAAAATGAAAACAAAATTAAACTGAATTTAGAATGTGGGAAAAAATACAACGGATTTCATAGGGCCCTACAAACCAGCTTTTTGGTGCATTACCACCACCTTCTGCTTCGTATGGTGTGATATCATGTACCAATATCAATCCTTGGGCTGACACGTGAGAAATGGAAAAAGATGCACACACTCTTGACACCTGGTTTTGTTATAGATTTATATAGTAATATGGTTTTATATAGTTATGTTTTTTTTTGTTTTGTTTTTTTTTGGCCAAATTGGATTGGAACAGTTGTTGAATAAACAATTGAACTGACAAATTATGCCTGCCTATATGTTTGATTGACAATTTCATTGATCACTGAGATAGCATTGACTTGGAATTAAGTTGATTCAATATAAAAATTTAATTTGAAAAAGTAGCTTAGATGTAGTAAACTACTTTTGCCATATTGCTGTAGCTTAGCTTGCTAAATTTCCCAGGGTGGTAGCTTCAGTGTAGTGAAGCTACATTTAATGTAGAGAAACTGCTAGCTTAGCTCACTACATTTTCTAAGTAGCTTGTCCAACACTGCCTCTCAGGTAGGTCCTTTAGGGTGTCGTGGAGGGGTGAGGTGTCTAAGTCGCAACATCTAGCTACGGGGGTGGCTCAGGGCTCAGTGCTTGGACCACTTATCTTCTCTATCTACATGTCATCACTGGAATCTGTCATTCAGAAACATGCTGGAAACATGCTGGATGAAGGACTAAACCTTGAGAAGACAGAGCTGCTTGTGGTCCCGGCCAACCCAACACTACACCACAACTTCTCCATTCAGCTAGGTTTGTCATCCATAACTCCATCAGGGTCAGCCAGGAACCTTGGAGTTGTGATTCATGATCAATTAAACTTCACAGACCACATTGCTAGAACTGCCCGGTCCTGCAGATTTGCCTTATACAACATTAGGAGGATCAGGCCCTTCCTTTCGGAACATACTACACAACTCCTTGTCCATGCTCTTGTTCAATCCAGACTGGACTATTGTAATGCTCTCTTGGAGGGCCTTCCAGCATGCACTGTCAAACCTCTGCAACTGATCCAGAATGCTGCAGCTAGAGTGGTCTTTAACACGCCGAAGAGAGCACACGTCACACCTCTCACAAAATTGAACTGGTTGCCAATTGCCGCTCGCATCAAATTCAAGGCACTGATGCTTGCCTACAGAACAAACACTGGCTCTGTTCCCTTTTACCTAAACTCATTACTCCAGACTTACATGCCATCCAGAAGCTTGCGTTCTGCAATTGAACGCCGCCTTGTGGTGCCATCTGAAAGAGGCACAAAATCACTTTCACGGACATTCACCTGGATTATTCCCAGCTGATAATAATAATAATAATAAGTTTTATTTATATAGCGCCTTTCCAGAGCTCAAGGACGCTTTACAATAGACAAGCAACGATAAAGGCAGAGGACAAAGACAGCAGACAAAACAACAGTAGGTAGATAGTGTAGGTACAGAAAATGTGGAATTAGAAAGAAAAAAAGAAAAAAAAACATTCCAGTACAACTTAAGAGTTATGACATTCAGCAAATAAATGAGTTTTGACCATGGATTTGAATTCAGAGAGAGTGTTAACAGAACAGAGTGATCGGGGTAGAGAGTTCCATATTTTGGGTGCTACAACACTGAATGATCTGCCCCCCATCGAAACAAGGCGATGCCGAGGGACGACGAGAATGCTAGAGTCGGAGGATAGTAGAGAGCGAGTCGGTGCGTAGGGGTGAAGCAGATTACAGAGATGGGGGGAGCCAAGCCGTGCAGAGATTTAAAAGTGAGAAGGAGAATTTTGAATTTAATACGGTAAGCCACGGGAAGCCAGTGAAGATCATGCAAAATTGGAGTGATATGTGCAGAACGCTTGGTGTGGGTGAGTATTCTTGCAGCAGAGTTTTGAATGTATTGCAATTTGGAAATGGAGCTAGCAGGAAGGCCAAAAAAAAGTGCATTGCAGTAATCGAGACGTGATGTGATAAATGCATGGATGACAGTTTCAGCGTCTGAGATACTGATGGAGGGACGGAGCTGAGCGATGCGGCGTAGATGAAAGAATGCTGATTTAGTGATAGAATTAATGTGAGAATGGAAAGATAGAGAGGAGTCAAAGATTACACCAAGACTTTTAACAGTACTAGATGGTTTGATGTGAGAGCCAGCGAACTCACAGGTGAAGTTAGTAGGAATTTTGTTAGTGAGTGACGGAGGTCCGGTAAAAATAATCTCAGTTTTATCCATGTTAAGTTTTAAAAAATTTGAATGAAGCCAATCTTTTATTTCATGCACACAAGCAGAGATTTTGTCAGTTGTGATAGATAGAGTCGATGTACAGGTAGTATATAATTGAATGTCGTCAGCGTAAAAATGATAATTAAAACCATGACGGCGGAGGATCTGACCAAGAGGTATTATATAAATTATGAATAGTAATGGCCCTAAAACGGATCCCTGTGGGACACCTTGCTTCAGGGGGACAGTAGATGAACGAAAATCTTGAACTGAAATGTAGAACTGTCTATCAGAGAGATAGGAAGAAAACCAAGAAAGAGCAGCACAAGAAATACCCACATCCAAAAGGCGAGAAATGAGTAGTTGATGGGAGACAGTATCGAAGGCAGAGCTGAGGTCCAGCATCAGGAGCATAGACAGAGAACCAGAGTCACCAGAGAGAAGTAGATAATTGAGTACCTTAACTAGTGCAGTTTCAGTACTACGTAGAGGGCGAAAACCAGATTGAAGAGGATCAAAAAGATTATTTTCGACTAGAAAAGACTGAAGCTGGGAGGCAACAGTACTTTCTAGTAATTTAGCTATGAAGGGAAGATTTGAAATAGGACGATAGTTGGATAATACTGAGGGATCAAGGTTGGTTTTTTTGAGAACAGGGGTAACAGCAGCAGTTTTGAGTGGCAGAGGGAATGAAGCAGAGGTAAGAGATGCATTGATGAAGTGAGAAATAGGTGCAGAGATAACTGAATGGCAAAGTTTCAGAAGAGGACTAGGAGCAGGGTCAAGACGACAAGATGAAGGGTTGGATTTCAAGATTGACTCAGAGACAGAAAAAGGAGTAGTCAGAGAAAAGTGAGACAGGGACTGTCCAGATTGGTTCGGCAGATAACTAATATTTGCAGCATCATTAGAGAGGCACTGGTTTACGGCATCTGTTTTTTCTAGCAGGTGAGTCATGAATGAACTACAGAGTTCATCAGAAGCTAGAGTAACAGGAGTTGGAGGTTTGGTGAGTTTGTTTATTGTGTTAAATAATGCTTTTGGTCTGTTACTTGATTTATTAATTGTGGCAGATACAAAACTAGAACGAGCCAAGTTCAGGGCCGATTTGTAATGTTTAAGATGTTCAATAAAAGCTAAATAGTGAACAGTCAGGCCAGTTTTTTCTGTAGTGACGCTCAAGCCGTCTACCAGTGGTCTTTAAGATACGGAGTTCAGGAGTGTACCAAGGAGAATAATGTGTGGAAGGGACACTTCTGGTCTTAACAGGAGCGTGCTTATCTAAGATATCCGAGATTATGGAGTGATAGTTAGATAATATCAGGGAGGGAGAAGAGATATCAAATACATCAGATAGATTAGAAGAAGCAATGGAGGTACAAAATAATTCAGTATCAACAGCTTTGAGATTGCGGTAGGATATAACAGTTGTTGAACATTTCTTACTGTTACGGATTAGTTTTGTTTTGGGTTTTTTTCTGTTTGTCTTTTCTCTCTTTTGATAGGTTGTCAGATAAGGATCCACACCTGTCTTGAGTTTGTGGATGGATATAAGATGTCTGCCCTCTGTCTACCGGGGGCCTGCAGTTGTGCTGAGGAGCTGGACCTTCATATTGTTTTCCTCTTAAGTGTTTGTTTATTTACTGTTGAACAACTATTTTCTTTATTACTTACCCCTAGATTTAAATAAATATATTGTTAAATATATTTTTGGACTCTGAACCCTTTCTTTTGTTACTTCCTTGAGCCGGAACGTAACAATTGGGGGCTCGTCCTCAAAGTTTTTTTTTGGTTAGAATTCGGAAGGTCCAGCTTCTATTGAAAAAAAAGGTATTGTTTGTAAATTTTTCGCTAGCGCCTGTGTATGTGTAGGCGGAGCGTATTTGACTAGGCTACTATTTGATTCACCTGCGTGTGGCTTGGCGTTCTGGCGCTAGCAAACAGGTGTTTGTTGGGAAATGTGCGCGAGAGTTTTCGGTGTCTTTAAATCGGTGGATTTTCTTCATCATAGGGTTCAATTGAAGAGAAAGTAAGTGGAACCCAAAATAGACCATTAGATATGGTAAGTGTATTGATTTCTCTTAATATTTCCCATTGTAAAAACGTTTGTTTCTTTTGATAGGCTAGCTTTGGCAGGATTTTGATGGGTATGTTTACTCTGGTACTCTGCTCGGTTAGCTAGGATTGCTGAAAGAAAGGTAATTTGTCAGCGAACTCTGTATTTTGTTGCACAAATAGTGAGGTTCCCCGGTAGGTTTAGCAACGCATCGCGTTGATCTTTTTTTATTTTAGTTTGTTGTTTTTGTGCTGACGCTGAGTTGAGAGCACTGCCGCGATTGTATGTCTCACTGGTTTGTCCGTGAGTTTATACATCTGACGGTATTTGAGTGCTTAAAGATACTCGACTCTTGGTGGAGGCATGAAGACTAGGGTTGAGTTATTTTAGGGGAGAGGAGAGAGAGAGTAGGGGGAATAGTCACTTTTTGGTGCTTGTAAGTCAGAGTGAACGACTACGAGTTCTGCTGAATAGAATAGAGAATGGCTACTGAGTTAGACTTATTTTTTGAATCTCCTAGTGAGGAATTCTTTGACCAATTAACGAAAGAACAGTTATTGGAGGTGGCCGCTAAGTATGATATCTGCTTAACCACCAAAGAAAAAAAGTTAAAAGAGTCTGTTGCACTAATTGTTAAAGCCACTCTAGTTAAGTTAGAGGTTTTTGATCCTGATAAGCCTGTTGATTCTGATGAAGATGATGATAGCGCTGCACAAACTTCAGTTATTGCTTCCAAGTTCTCTTTTGAGCAACAAAAAGAACTAATGCTTTTAGAGTTAGAAAAGGCGAAAATGAATCGTGAAATTGAAATTCGTAAATTGGAGGTTGAGGCTTTGCGGTTTCAGTTAATTGAGGAGGGTAAACTGGGGGACAGTGCAAGTGCTCTAACCAGATCTGTCAGAAAAGGGTTGGATGTAGCCAATAATATTAAGCTGATACCCAAATTTAGTGAAACTGATGTAGACACATTCTTTAGTTTGTTTGAGCGCTTGGCAGATGTTATGAAATGGCCAGATTCTGAACAGACTTTGATGTTACAGTGTGTGTTAACCGGTAAGGCACAAAAAGCTTACTCCTCTTTGAGTGTTCGTGATAGTCAGAATTATCATAAGGTTAAGGAGGCTGTTCTGAAGGCTTATGAGCTGGTGCCAGAAGCCTATCGGCAGAAATTTAGAAACATGCGAAAACCTGCAGAACAGACGTATTGTGAGTTTGTGAGAGATTTAAAGATCCAGTTAGATCGCTGGTGTGCTGCTTCAGGAGTAACTAGTCGGGAAAATCTTCACGAGTTGTTCCTGTTAGAACAATTTAAAAGCACTTTGTCTGAGCATGTTTCCATCTTTCTGACTGATCGTAATGTTACATCTACGGAGGAGGCTGCCATTCTTACTGATGAGTATGTACTCACTCATAAATGTGAAGTCAAGAAAAGTAGGTTCAAGTTCAGTGAAAGTCCAACAGAGAATGTAACTGTCCGTCATGCCTGGGCTGATAATAGTAAGAGTGAGAGGAGTTTTAAAAGTTACGCTGATAAAAATGACCGGTGTGCTTATTGTCATTTAAAGGGACACTGGAAAAAGGATTGTTTAGCACTTAAAGGGAAACTGATGCGTGTTAAATCTGAACCCAAGCCTGCTCTTGCTGTTTCGTCAGTTCAGACAGATAATAATTCTGACTGCTGTCTTGATATTTTGCAGAATCTGGAGAAACCAGCGGTACGTTGCAATGTTGGAGATGTTGGATATTCTCCCTTTATTACAGAAGGCTATGTGTCACTGCTTGAAAGTACTGAGAAGGTTCCTATTAAGGTTCTCCGAGACACGGGAGCATCAGAATCATTCATTTTGCAATCTGTTCTTCCTTTTACTCAGGAGTCCAATACAGGGAACAGTGTGTTGATTCGCGGTATTGGGTTGCAAACATTGTCTGTACCCCTGCATAACATGTTTCTCCAATCTGATTTAGTAAATGGAGCAGTTGTGATGGGAGTCCGTCCTTCACTACCAATGGAAGGAGTTTCAGTGATCTTGGGGAATAATCTGGCGGGTGACCGTGTGTGGCGTGATGTTCCACCTCCACCTGTGGTTGCTACTTGTCCTGCCCCATTGGGTGACAATGATATATCCCAGCAGTATCCAGAGGTATTTGTGTCTTGTGCACTCACGCGTGCAATGCGTAAACAGTCAGCCGATGCAAAACTAAGGGATGTGAAGGATTTGTTAACCTCTAAGAGAGTGGTGCCAGGTCTCCTTGCTTTGCCTTCTATTCCCCATCAGGTTTGGGTGTCTGCTCAGAAAGAGGATTCATCTCTGAACTCGCTGTTTGATGCTGCTTTGTCTCCTGATGTAGCAGAGAGTTCCGTTAATGGGTACTTCATTGAAAATGGGACACTATTGCGGAAGTGGACTTCTAACACAGAGGGAGGTTTGACGGAACCAATTATACAGGTAGTAGTGCCTGTTTCTTTGCGAAATTCTGTATTGGTTTCTGCTCATGGCGGGGTGTCTGGACATTTGGGCGTAAATAAAACCTACCAACATTTGCTGCAGTACTTTTACTGGCCTCGTATTAAGAGTGACGTAAGGCAGTATATTAAGACTTGTTCGATCTGTCAGCTGACTGGAAAACCAAATCAAACCATAAAACCTGTGCCTTTGTATCCCATACCTGTTATGGAACAGCCTTTTCAGCATCTTCTAGTGGATTGTGTTGGGCCTTTACCACCTTCAAAGTCTGGTAGCGTTTACTTATTGACCGTGATGTGTCAGAGCACTCGGTATCCTGCGGCTTTTCCTTTGCGTTCAATCACCACACGATCAGTTGTAAAAGCCTTGTCCCAGTTCATTTCTATTTTTGGAATTCCAAAAGTTGTTCAGAGTGATCAGGGGACAAACTTTACATCTAATATGTTTCAAGAAGTTCTGCGGCAGCTTGGCATTAGGCATAACAAGTCCAGTGCATACCATGCGGAAAGTCAGGGTGCCCTAGACCGTTTCCATCAGACGTTAAAATCTTTGTTGAGGGCATATTGCACTGAGTTAAAAGGTGATAGGGAAGAAGGGTTGCCTTGGTTGTTATTGGCCACACGTGAGGTTATCCAGGAGAGTTTAGGATTTAGTCCCAATCAGTTAGTCTTTGGACATTGTGTACGAGGACCCATGGCAGTACTGAGTAAAGCTGCGCTACCGGAGGAGCCACCACAGAGTCTGATTCAGTATATACAGGGTTTTCGTCGACGTCTAGTCCTGGCTGGGGAATTGGCAAGAGAAAAGTTGAGAAAAACTCAGGGAAAGATGAAATGCTGGTTTGATCGTAAGTCCGAGGTTCGCATGTTTAGTCCAGGAGATCAGGTGTTAGCCTTATTTTCTTTACCAGATTCTCCTTTCTGTGCAAGGTTTTTAGGACCTTACACTGTGCTTAAAAAAGTGTCTGATCAAAATTATATTCTTTCTACCCCTGAGCGCAGGAAACCTACCCAGTTGTGCCATGTGAATTTATTAAAACCCTTTTACTCTCGTAATGTTGCTCCTGAAGTCGTTCCTTCCTCAGATGCGCTAGCTAGTTTAAGTCAAAAAGGTGACGTACAACAGGATGTGAAATCACCTGATGATGTCATCTTACAACCTCGTCTAAAAAACTCTGAGACTTTGGCTAACCTAGAAGAATGGGTAAAACATTTATCTTGCAAACAACGTTTCGAGTTAAAATCTATGCTGACTGAGTTTTCTGTTCTCTTTTCAGATACTCCTTCTCGTACCCACTTGATTGAACACGATATAGATGTTGGTGATGTTAAACCTGTCCGGCAACGATTTTATCGTGTATCGTTTGACAAACGTCAGAAATTGGAGGCTGAAGTCAGTTACATGCTTGAAAACAACATAGCAAAGCCTTCCTTTTCAGATTGGGCTTCGCCTAGTTTGTTAGTGGGAAAGCCAGACGGCACTCAGCGTTTTTGCACTGACTATAGACGAGTAAATATTCTAACTAGACCTGACTCATACCCGTTGCCTAGGATGGAAGATTGTGCGGACCAAGTTGGATCAGCTACTTTTGTCAGTAAATTTGATTTGCTCAAAGGGTACTGGCAAGTGCCTTTGACCACCCGAGCACAGGATATTTCCTCTTTCATTACTCCGTTTGGACTATATTCTTACACCGTAATGAGTTTTGGTCTTAGAAATGCTCCAGCTACATTTCAGCGGCTAATGAACAGAGTGACCGCTGGTTTAGAGGGCTGTGCCGTGTACCTAGATGACATTGTTATTTATAGTGACACATGGGATCAACACCTTATCCGAATTCGTGCACTGTTTGAACGATTGTCAGATGCCAAACTAACAGTTAACCTGGCAAAGTGTGAGTTTGCCAGGGCTACTGTGACTTACCTGGGCAAGGTTGTTGGAATGGGCAAAGTGCGACCTGTACGTGCTAAAGTCATAGCGATTGACCAATTTCCTAGCCCTCAGACTAAACGTGAATTGATGAGATTTTTAGGAATGGCTGGGTATTACAGGAGTTTTTGTCCCAACTTTTCTTCTGTTGTTGCCCCGCTCACGGATTTGTTACAAGCAAAGGCTAAATTTGTGTGGACTCCAAAATGTGAAAGTGCCTTTGAGAATGTTAAACGCTTGCTCACGTCATCTCCTGTTCTGACAGCTCCTCGACTTGATAAACCATTCAAACTTCAGGTGGATGCTAGTCAGGTTGGAGCGGGAGCTGTTCTGCTGCAGGTTGATGAGAATGGTATCGATCGCCCTGTCAGCTATTTTTCACGGAAATTCAATTCATATCAGACCAACTATTCGACTATCGAGAAAGAGGCGTTAGCGTTGATCTGGTCCCTGCAGCATTTTGAGGTTTATGTGTCTTGTGGGACTATGCCCACTGTGGTGTACACCGACCATAACCCTCTTACATTTCTTCACTCTCTGCAGAATCCAAATCAGCGTCTTATTAGGTGGTCTCTTTTCTTACAGCCTTATGCTTTGGAGATTCGTCATGTGAAAGGCGTAGATAATGTCTTAGCTGACGCCTTGTCCCGTGCCCCATGTGGTGGAGAATAAGTCTTTTGACAATCATTTTCCTCTTCTCTTTTCTTTCTTTGGTTTTCTATTCCTTAATTTTGCTTTCTCCAGGCGCCGGGAGATTGCTGGTTTCGAAACCAAGAGATGCGGGGAGTTGGGAAAGTTGTAATGGTTAATGACTTGGTGTTAACTCCGGTAGGGTTGTTTTTGTTCCTCAATAAACTTATGTATGCTTTGGGGTTGGAAATTGTATAAGGTAGAGTTTCTAACGAGAATCTCTCCCTTTTTAAGGGGGGAGGTGTTACGGATTAGTTTTGTTTTGGGTTTTTTTCTGTTTGTCTTTTCTCTCTTTTGATAGGTTGTCAGATAAGGATCCACACCTGTCTTGAGTTTGTGGATGGATATAAGATGTCTGCCCTCTGTCTACCGGGGGCCTGCAGTTGTGCTGAGGAGCTGGACCTTCATATTGTTTTCCTCTTAAGTGTTTGTTTATTTACTGTTGAACAACTATTTTCTTTATTACTTACCCCTAGATTTAAATAAATATATTGTTAAATATATTTTTGGACTCTGAACCCTTTCTTTTGTTACTTCCTTGAGCCGGAACGTAACATTACCCATAGGCAAGCTGAAACTAAAATCAAGAAATTTATTATCAGAAATACCAGTGTCAGTAGAAGAGATGGTAGAGATATTGGCTCTTGATGTACAGATCAAATCAAGGGTATGACCACGCGTATGAGTTGGAAAATTTACATGCTGAGTAAGATTAAAACATTCGAAGATAGAAAGTAACTGATTGGTGTTAGAGCAGACAACATCAACATGAATATTAAAGTCACCAAGCAGTAGAATGGGAAATGACAATGAGCAGGCGAGGGTCAACAGTTCACTGAGTTCAGAGAAGTTGTTGGACAGGACCTTAGGAGGTCGATAGAGCAGGATAATTATGAGAGAGTCAGCCTTCAAAACCATGTATTCAAATGTATTGGTTTCGTGAAAGTCAAGTTGCTTGATACGGAGGTTATCACGGTGGATGATAGCGAGACCACCCCCTTTACCATGGAGTCGAGGTCTAGACAGACACTTATATCCATCTGGCGTAAGTAGATTTAACTGTAGAAAATCTTCAGGAACTTGCCAAGTTTCAGTGAGAAGAAAAATGTCAAGCTTATTGTCAGTGATCATTTCATTGAGATAAGGGGCTTTGTCCGAAATTGATCGACAGTTCAAAAGTGCAAAGTGATGATGTAAAAGATTCGAATTAAATGTATGTTGCTGAGCACTATTAGTGAGATAGATCAGAGGGTGCTGAATGGTGGGACCGGCAGGCAATTGTCTAGGTATGGACAATTTTCTATTGTTGGTCCAGATGCATGGTGGAGCATCAGGCTTGGAACAAAAAGTTCCAATGGAATGGAATGACTTGCCTAACTCAACTGAAGCTGCTGAATCCGTAGCCATTTTCAACAAACTGCTGAAGACGTATCTTTTTCGGCAACACTTGATCCATTAATACTAACACTTTCTTTTTCTATTCTTTTCCATTTCTATTAAAAAAAATAATAATTCACTTGTACTGCAATAGACTAGCAGCACTTGCATTTTGTTGTCCTATTGTCAGTTTAATTGCTTCTATTGCTTAAATGTAATTATTAAAAGTAAATGTAAAATGTAAATGTAAAGGGTAGGAGCAGTTATTTGAAGCCCCCTCCTAATTAGGGCTGAATCAATCTGTTTCCTTATATGGACAATTTTTCATCCCTTCGATCTATACCTGGAGATGATAGTGTGGACATAGTGGGGGCTAAGTTAAAACTCTTCGTGAACCGGGACAGAGCATAATGGTGGACTTACGGCTGTTTCACACCGCAAGTGTGAGCGGCGCTTAAGCAGCGCGTCAGCGTAACTATATCGTCACTGCAGCTGCAGACACGTGAGAGTATTCACACTGGAAGCGTTTGTACAGTGTCACAGCATCGGCTCCAAAGCGAGCAATTCTTTACAAATACAACTATACATTTGTTTTTAGAAGTTGGTCATTTATAAAATTGATAGTCTTGAAAGTTTGTTATGGGGAGGTGTAGGCTACAACATTCGCATATTTAACCCTCTGGGGTCTAAGGGGTTTTTGGGGTCCTTGAGATGTTCTGACATGCCCTGACATTTGTGCTTTTTTCAGTTGCTTATAAACATATTAATGGCAAAGGTGTAATTAATCTCTATTCAGCACAAACAGGACAACCATAATATGTGAGCAACATGTATGTACATGTTTGTATTTTTGAGGGAATATTGTTTATGCATGGTTATTGAAAAAAATAAAAAATAAAGTTTCTGAAATAAGGTCACAAAACACATACTAAGTATGTGTCCACAAGACATTCTACCAAATTGGTTCACATCTCATTTTTTTTAAATATTTTTCCATGTCTAGTAATTGTGCAGTTAATTCTCATACTGTATTTTCAGTTTTGGAATATGTATCCTCTCCCCAAATTTGTCACTAATAAAACTCAATAAAAATTATTTAAAGAAAAGGCTTATATTTACCTTTAAATAGTTTGTTTACATCTACCTTGTAAATATATATTTTATTAAAAATGTTACAATTACAACAACAATTGTGTCAATAAACAAAATTGCAAATTGCAACAAAAGTGCAATCTTTCTTTGTAAAAACTAAAGTATACATTTTATCATACATATTTCAAAGTTAAGGATTCATTACTTTGGATATAGCCTAGGCTACATTGGAACAAACACATAATAACATATTATTTGATTACTTTTGATTACTACTTTTTGACAAAACATACTATAGGCTATCTAACATATGAACAAAAATTGGCAAACAAAAGCTTATTTGAGGTGGCAAATATTTTAGAGGAAAAATGTATAATCTATCCAAAACTAGTCAACGAAATGTTGTCTTTCATATGTCTGTAACATAAGTCTTTCGTTTATATAAGAAATATAAATGTTAATTTTCTATTTCTCCTAAAAACAAACCCGGGCTGGCCGGCCATCGATCCCTTTCTCTGTATCAGACTTAACTTTGTTTGCTGTCTTTTATGCTAACGCCTGTTTCACACATACTCCGTTTGCAGTGCGTATGTGGTGCGTATTTTTTTCCGTACTCATGTTAACAGGTTAGAGCTATCACAATGCACGCGGATGCGGTCCGTCAGTGCATTCCAGGTGCGGTGCGTATACAGCAGTGCAGCGATCGTTTCCGCACTGAGTCTATTTCTGCTGTGCTGCAAATTAAAGTGACCGGTTCGTGGTGAGAATGAACATGGATTGACATGAAAATATAGTAATCTCACCATAAATGCATTTAATTAAATTATACTACTATTGTTCAGTCATTTTCTTTTTAACTTTAAGCCCGGGGTAATTAATGCAAGGAAAACTACATAGTACCTCAACAACGCAACATAATGGATGTACTCGTCTCTTCGTGGAGGCCGAAAAACAAGTAATTTGTGACCCACAATATTTATTGTAAAAAAGATTTAAATGCAAAAGAAAAGGTATGAGAGAGCTGTTTTTGTCAATTATATGTTCTAATTTAAAATGTTTGCGATTTTAACATAAGTAGGCCTACATGTTTAAATGTTTTGCCACTTGCTTGAGCAACTTAATATATACATCTATCTAGAAGTAATGCATTGAATAATATGTTTTTTTTTTATGTGTATTGAGTTTAAACGTGAATATGTCTGTGAAAGAGTGTAGACCTATGTGTACAATTGGGGTGACCCCGAATAGTCGAAGATTCGATGCATCGATAGAAGGAGCCTAATTCGACTACCAATCTCACGGTCGAATCTTCGCAGAGGTTATATAAGGGTGCTTAATGTCTGATTTCACATAAAACTACCGATTTTCTGTCAATACGTTAATATAGGAGCCTATTATGATAATGCTGTAAATACAAATGTGCAAAGGAAGAAGATTTTAATAAATATTTTTAACGTGCGTGAATAAATCCAAACACCCCGTGACAGATTTAAGTTTCACTTTCGATCCGTGACCGAAAGAGGAGCGTTTTGGCGGCAGGGATTTAAATCTTTAAAAATGTCTGGGATAAGAAAATCTAAAGTGTGGATGCACACCATCAGAAAGGATATTCTCCAAGGCTAGATTTAGCACCAAGAAAACCATGATCACACTTCTGCAAGCCAACATTAACAAGTTGGTTCTCTTACGAGAGTATCTCGTTTACTGCGTAATATCTTACGCTACGGGGAAAACCTCTTTTCCATGAGATATTGAAGCCAAAAATTATCCTTAATTTTGAATCCATGTAAAACGCTGTGTGGCAGCATGCAGACATAGGCAAGACTGCTCGCGCGCCTATTGGCTGCCCTGCGGCAACAGCAGCAGCCTATCAAGAGAGGCCCTGCGTGATGTGATAACCAATGGGTACCCATTTCATCACATCCCGCCAGAATAGACGTGGCCATGGCCTATAAATACGCTCGACAGGCTGATACAAACAGATTTTCATCTCTTCAGTGAAGCTCACGCATCGCTGGATCCAGAGTGAGAAACCGCGCCGTCAGACTGTAAGCCTTCTGCGGGACGAGCCTTCGAGCCTGAAGCCGCTAGCCTTCACCTCGCCGCCTTCAGCCGCCGTACCTGCTACACTTTCTGGCGTCAATATCTTTTTACACTGCTGAGATTGTGTGTTCGCCGTCGCACTCACACTCTCTCTCTCTTCATCTAAAAGAGCAGCGTCTTTTTAAAGATGCTTCGTTCCTGTGGCTCGTGCCGAGCCGCACTCAGCGACGGGGACCGCCATTTCATCTGCGTTTCCCGCCTAGGTAAGGATCATGCAGCTCTCGCGCCCGCTGAGCGAGCTATTGCCATGGTGACTCTGAGGACTCGCCTGGCATTTTTTCACACCGCAAGTGTGAGCGGCGCTTAAGCAGCGCGTCAGCGTAACTATATCGTCACTGCAGCTGCAGACACGTGAGAGTATTCACACTGGAAGCGTTTGTACAGTGTCACAGCATCGGCTCCAAAGCGAGCAATTCTTTACAAATACAACTATACATTTGTTTTTAGAAGTTGGTCATTTATAAAATTGATAGTCTTGAAAGTTTGTTATGGGGAGGTGTAGGCTACAACATTCGCATATTTAACCCTCTGGGGTCTAAGGGGTTTTTGGGGTCCTTGAGATGTTCTGACATGCCCTGACATTTGTGCTTTTTTCAGTTGCTTATAAACATATTAATGGCAAAGGTGTAATTAATCTCTATTCAGCACAAACAGGACAACCATAATATGTGAGCAACATGTATGTACATGTTTGTATTTTTGAGGGAATATTGTTTATGCATGGTTATTGAAAAAAATAAAAAATAAAGTTTCTGAAATAAGGTCACAAAACACATACTAAGTATGTGTCCACAAGACATTCTACCAAATTGGTTCACATCTCATTTTTTTAAAATATTTTTCCATGTCTAGTAATTGTGCAGTTAATTCTCATACTGTATTTTCAGTTTTGGAATATGTATCCTCTCCCCAAATTTGTCACTAATAAAACTCAATAAAAATTATTTAAAGAAAAGGCTTATATTTACCTTTAAATAGTTTGTTTACATCTACCTTGTAAATATATATTTTATTAAAAATGTTACAATTACAACAACAATTGTGTCAATAAACAAAATTGCAAATTGCAACAAAAGTGCAATCTTTCTTTGTAAAAATTAAAGTATACATTTTATCATACATATTTCAAAGTTAAGGATTCATTACTTTGGATATAGCCTAGGCTACATTGGAACAAACACATAATAACATATTATTTGATTACTTTTGATTACTACTTTTTGACAAAACATACTATAGGCTATCTAACATATGAACAAAAATTGGCAAACAAAAGCTTATTTAAGGTGGCAAATATTTTAGAGGAAAAATGTATAATCTATCCAAAACTAGTCAACGAAATGTTGTCTTTCATATGTCTGTAACATAAGTCTTTCGTTTATATAAGAAATATAAATGTTAATTTTCTATTTCTCCTAAAAACAAACCCGGGCTGGCCGGCCATCGATCCCTTTCTCTGTATCAGACTTAACTTTGTTTGCTGTCTTTTATGCTAACGCCTGTTTCACACATACTCCGTTTGCAGTGCGTATGTGGTGCGTATTTTTTTCCGTACTCATTTTAACAGGTTAGAGCTATCACAATGCACGCGGATGCGGTCCGTCAGTGCATTCCAGGTGCGGTGCGTATACAGCAGTGCAGCGATCGTTTCCGCACTGAGTCTATTTCTGCTGTGCTGCAAATTAAAGTGACCGGTTTGTGGTGAGAATGAACATGGATTGACATGAAAATATAGTAATCTCACCATAAATGCATTTAATTAAATTATACTACTATTGTTTAGTCATTTTCTTTTTAACTTTAAGCCCGGGGTAATTAATGCAAGGAAAACTACATAGTACCTCAACAACGCAACATAATGGATGTACTCGTCTCTTCGTGGAGGCCGAAAAACAAGTAATTTGTGACCCACAATATTTATTGTAAAAAAGATTTAAATGCAAAAGAAAAGGTATGAGAGAGCTGTTTTTGTCAATTATATGTTCTAATTTAAAATGTTTGCGATTTTAACATAAGTAGGCCTACACGTTTAAATGTTTTGCCACTTGCTTGAGCAACTTAATATATACATCTATCTAGAAGTAATGCATTGAATAATATGTTTTTTTTTTATGTGTATTGAGTTTAAACGTGAATATGTCTGTGAAAGAGTGTAGACCTATGTGTACAATTGGGGTGACCCCGAATAGTCGAAGATTCGATGCATCGATAGAAGGAGCCTAATTCGACTACCAATCTCACGGTCGAATCTTCGCAGAGGTTATATAAGGGTGCTTAATGTCTGATTTCACATAAAACTACCGATTTTCTGTCAATACGTTAATATAGGAGCCTATTATGATAATGCTGTAAATACAAATGTGCAAAGGAAGAAGATTTTAATAAATATTTTTAACGTGCGTGAATAAATCCAAACACCCCGTGACAGATTTAAGTTTCACTTTCGATCCGTGACCGAAAGAGGAGCGTTTGGCGGCAGGGATTTAAATCTTTAAAAATGTCTGGGATAAGAAAATCTAAAGTGTGGATGCACACCATCAGAAAGGATATTCTCCAAGGCTAGATTTAGCACCAAGAAAACCATGATCACACTTCTGCAAGCCAACATTAACAAGTTGGTTCTCTTACAAGAGTATCTCGTTTACTGCGTAATATCTTACGCTACGGGGAAAACCTCTTTTCCATGAGATATTGAAGCCAAAAATTATCCTTAATTTTGAATCCATGTAAAACGCTGTGTGGCAGCATGCAGACATAGGCAAGACTGCTCGCGCGCCTATTGGCTGCCCTGCGGCAACAGCAGCAGCCTATCAAGAGAGGCCCTGCGTGACGTGATAACCAATGGGTACCCATTTCGTCACATCCCGCCAGAATAGACGTGGCCATGGCCTATAAATACGCTCGACAGGCTGATACAAACAGATTTTCATCTCTTCAGCGAAGCTCACGCATCGCTGGATCCAGAGTGAGAAACCGCGCCGTCAGACTGTAAGCCTTCTGCGGGACGAGCCTTCGAGCCTGAAGCCGCTAGCCTTCACCTCGCCGCCTTCAGCCGCCGTACCTGCTACACTTTCCGGCGTCAATATCTTTTTACGCTGCTGAGATTGTGTGTTCGCCGTCGCGACTCACACTCTCTCTCTCTTCATCTTCATTTTTCTGACTAACAAATAACTGACACAGTAAAGGGTAGATTTAAATAAAGAAAAACGAAATTTAAATAAAGAAAAAAATTAATTTAAATAAGGAAAAACGAAATTTAAATAAAGAAAAAAATAAATTTAAATAAAGAAAAACGAAACTTAAATAAAGAAAAACGAAACTTAAATAAAGAAAAACGAAATTTAAATAAAGAAAAATGAAACTTAAATAAAGAAAAAACAAAATTTAAATAAAGAAAAATGAAACTTAAATAAAGAAAAAACAAAATTTAAATAAAGAAAAACGAAATTAAGTTAAATTAAAAACGAGATTAATTTAGATTGATAATAACGGTTAAAAGGCTAATACATTTTGTTTCTATTATTCTATTTTCCACAATGTCAAAGCAACGCAGCTTAACCCAAAACACAAGCTCAGGCATGCACTTCGGTCCATACAAACTCCGCTGTTCTGCGCTCTAGCCAGAGAACACTCCCGTTGCAGTTAGGCGTCGGTTCTATTTCTAGCATGCACGCATTTTCCGCGTGGCTCGAGGCAGTGTGCAAACTCCAACCTGTTAACATGGGAGCTGAAATAAAAACGTACATGCCACATAGCTGAGACGCTCACGCCATGCAGCCAGTGTGTCGCCGGCCTTATTCAAGCGCGAGTGAGAACCGTTTCGCGGGGGATCCCAGGTGTGCAAAAAAAAAAAAAAAACGAATATTCGAATGTCAAATTTTCAAATCGAATACCAACCCACCGAACGAATATTCGAATATTCGAATATTCTGGTCCAGCCCTAGAAACCGAACTGAAACACACCCAAAACATTGACATTAAACAAGATGACCAATTATATATATATACATATACAGTATATCATTTAGGGAATATTTGTACTTTGAACAAATAATTTGACACCGCAGAACCACAGATTAATTCTGATGTCAAGAAGAGTTTGGTCATCTACTCAAAATCATCAGTTATCTGATTGTTACCCTTGTAGGTTCAGTCAAGACAAGACATTTACTTAAAAAAATGACATTAATTCATAAAAAAAAACAAGATGAAACAACAAAAACAGTTGTCTTCATTATGTTTAAGTTCAGCAAACACCTAATTTTTTACAGTGTATTTTATATCATAATATTATATTTGGGGATAATATTATTGTACAAGTAGTGTAAAGACGTAGGAGTCAAAGCCAAATTGCAGGATATTAAAACATAGAATATTCTTCTCATTCTAATTACATTAAAAATCGAACGACTCAAAAAAAACCTCTGAACTATCATAACTTGCAAATCTTCATTAGCAACTTTTCAGTCAAGACCTTCATCAAACATTTGAACAACCGGCATATTTCGCATGAAATTATAAAATAAAATCAATTAAATAAAGTAAAATAAAAATGTAATTAAATGAAAAAGAAAAAAATCCTTATTTTGTTTACTTCAACTTTGCCACTACATGTCAACTAACTCTAATGAGAGTATTAGTGGACTGAAGTAGACTGTTAGGTAAGGCTTAGATGTTAGGGTTAGGTTAGTTGCAAAGTTACTTATAGTCAGTAGAATGTCTGTTGGAGGACCATCAAAATTAAGTGTTAGCAGATATTAAGCAGACAGTCTACTACTCTAATGATGGGTATTTTAGATGTAGTTGTAAAGTTACTTATACAGTAGTTAGTACAATGTCTAAAGTGGACAATCGAAATAAAGTGTTACCTAAAAAATAAATAATTTAGGGAACAGTCATTATAAAAACCTTCTTAGGGTTGGATGCTTCATTCCCAGCCATCACTAAGCTATGATTCATGATAAACACATGGCCTTACCCATGTGTTTTATCAACTTGATTCAGTAGTTTTGGTGTATGCTGATGGGATTACGATCATTTCAATGTGAGGCTTTGTCGCAAAGCAGTGCACAGCTCACCCACAGCACCACTCTTAATATTTATATAGCATCAACAGTGCTTTGAACTACATCTATACTATTGTAATGTATCTTTTTATCTGACATACCTGCCTCTTCCACTTCCTCCCCATCCTCTTCCTCTTCTGCATTAAGTGTCGGAGGTTCTTCAGAACCGACTTCCTCCATTAAGATCCTTTCCGTCGCTGCAGTCTACCACAGAACACCAAAGTACCTTTTATTATTATAAAAGGTACTTCTATAATATTATTCTATTAGTAACCTAGCCATTATGCATTTGCCTGATTTGTGATTGCAATTAGATTTGTCATGTATTTACAAAGCTACTAATCCATATACACTACCATTTAAATGTTTGGGGTTGGTACATTTTAATTTTTTTATTTTTTTATTTTTTTAACAGTCTCTTTTGCTCACCAAGGCTGCATTTATTCGATTAGTAATACAGTAAACAATTAATATTTAAAAACATTGTTAAAATTTCAAATAACTGTTTAATACTGTCACATTTTTATCAATTTAATGCATCCCTGTTGATTAAAAATATTAACTTGTTTAAAGGTAAAAGAAAATTTTACCGTTTTTCAAACCTTTGAACAGTAGTGTACATTTACAAAGACTGACTATCATTTTTACCTTCAGTGCCTCAAGTTGGGCTAAACGGCATCGCTGCAGCAAATCTACAAACAGGTATATGAGCAGTGCCTAAAAAGGAAATAAAAAACATCATTGTGAATCACTCATTGCAGACACAATATTATCTAATTTTGAGAGAAAATTTAAGAAAAAATGTCTGTTAGATTTGAAGCCATTAATATATGCCAGTGTCCTCTTAAAGGCTGACTGGCTAATTTAAATGTGTGTAGGTCTTAATGAATAGTTGTCATTCCAAATCTGCTGAACATATTCTGTGGAGTTCAGTGGCCACTGATTTGGAGTCAGAGTCAACTGGTTTGGAGTCAATGCATCTTTTGTTTACAATTAACCTGCCAGCAAACTATTTGTGAAAGAGCAAAACAGTTCTAAAAGAGCAACTGTATTTTGAAAAGAATCAAAGACAGCACCATAAGGACATTTTTCAAAGCAGCAAGCGTTTTAATTCAGACATATTTTACAATAAGTCTCTCTTAAATGTCAAACAAGACAAATGTCAGTCGCAATGTCATGTTATTATCAAAACGAAATATCTGCTTTAGAACTATACTTTGAAGTCAAAATCAACTCTATCAAATGTCAGAAAATGGTTCAATAAAAGAGGAAGATGAAAATAGGAATAAAAAAGGAGCCACCTTATAATTTCCAGAAGAAACAAAACTGTTTTGAAAAACCATGTCTCTTTTGAAATGTTAAACTAGTGTGAAATTAAGCCAAGAATGCAAAACTGCCAAACAATGTCAGAATAAACAAATACAACAGGGAAAAAAGAACAAACTTCTTACCTGCACTAGAAAGCCTGTAAGAAAGGAGATCAGGAAAGGCTCCAGACCTGCCCGAGCAATTGTTACCGGCAGTCCTGCAAAAAGCACATTATCTGAATAGTTTGGCATGGCAGAATCTGCTGTATTCTGAATTTATCTGCAAGGCCTTATATTAAAGCAAACATATTCAGCCACTCATATCAGATATTATCTCTAGACTGAATCATTTGATGGTGGTAATTTTATTATGGCTAGAAGAACACTTTAAAATGATTTAACTCAGATAGGAGGAAATTTCGTTTTTAACAACTATTAAATCTCACTGAAAACAGAACAGTTAAATTCAATGCACCATGTAATTGCGTGTCTTATAAATATATATATATATATATCTGCTACAGTTCAGACCATAAAGTCTGGGTATATCATTAACGAAACAGAATATAGTCTTGCTGAAAACCCATTGAGAAATTATGTTTAACTTAATTTTGCCTGCTAATGGTCTCATGCATGGATTTTATTCCTTCCTTTCCCATTCCAATAGTTAATTAAAGAAAATAAAATCTTCAACAGTCCCTTTTTCTTTTCTTTTTTGAACTGCTGTGGATCCGATGATGTCAGTAAACATCTGTCTTATGTGCTGTGCAAAAAAATAACAATGACTCGATGATATTTCAGCTGCAGCATAATGCCATTTGTTCTATTTTGAATTGCACACTAAGCTTTTACATACCCAGGATCCCGGTCCCCAGTATTGTAGCTATTGTTAAAAAATCTGTGGAGAGATAACATGTATTATTTATGTTGAATATAAGAGAACAAAATGAGTATATGTAGTTATAATACTCATCATCTGTGGATAACAGGGAAGCTGAAGATATTAACAGAAATGATTTTAAACTTTATTATACACATTTTCCAATGATCTATCTGATATACATTTTTTTTTTTGGCCAACGGTCAATACAGTGTTGTGATGGTATATCGTACTCTGTCAGATAAAATTGTTTTAGTTGAAAGTTGAATTTTCAACATCATTACCAGTCTTCAGTGTCACATGAGACTCAAAGAAACATTTTTTATTATCAATATCAATGTTAAAAGCAGTTGTGCTGCTTAAAATTTTTGTGGAAATGTGATAAATGTTTTTTAACTCTATATAATGAACATTTCTGAAGACAGACTGAGCCAAGGAAGGGGCATTTGGTCACCCTATCTTGACCAGATCCTATCCTAGCGGACAGAATCCAGTCATAAACATTTAATGTCAAATTTTGGATAAATACCGTACATCAAGAGTAGGACTGTGAACTTACGTCTGTGAATATTAAAGCTCAAAAAGACTGCTATTTAAATATGAAGTCTGCATGTTCAGCGCGTCTCTGTGTAAATGAACGTGGCACGCAAACCTTTTCATCTATAAACAAGCATGAGCTTAATTTTTTTCTTCTGCCGTCTCACACTATATAAGGACATAAAGACATGGACTTAATCTCTGCTCTGAAAGTCACTTCACCATTTCATTTGATTAAACAATCATCATATCATACATGCACGATCAAAGCAGGTCAACTCAATCAAAGGTCTTCACAACAACCCGTCAAAATAAAAGTTCGGTTGAACTTATTGAAATTATCAAATAAATATATTACTATTGTATGGTAGAATGTTATTCTCACAGTAATAATAATATTAATGATATATATCGTTTCATCCGACCTCCGGTCGCATGTCTTGGACACATTTGGGTGAAGAGAGGGTGGGAGCTGTCAACTGATCACCACCTGGTGGTGAGTTGGAGCCGATGGCGAGGGAGGAAGCTGGACAGACTCTGCAGACCCAAACGTACTGTGAGGGTCTGTTGGGAACGTTTGGACCATGTTCTTTACCTCCATTGTCGACGCAGCCGCCCGGAGTTGTGACCGCAAGGTGTCAGATGCCTGTCAAGGATGCCGTCAAGCTGAAGAAGGAGTCCTATCAGGCCTGGCTGGCTTGTGGGACTTCAGAGGCAGCGGACTGCAGCCGCAGACAAGTCACAGAGGTAGTCAAGAAGCTCCTCGTGGCAAGGCACGGGGGGTGGATGAGATCCGTCCTGAGTACCTCAAGTCTCTGGATGTTGTGGGGCTGTCTTGGCTAACACAGCTCTGCAGCATCGCGTGGCGGTTGGGGACAGTACCTCTGGACTGGTAGACCGGGGTGATGGTCCCTCTTTCACACTTCTCAGCCTCCCCGGGAAAGTCTATGCCAGGGTACTAGAGAGGAAAATTCAGCCGTTAGTAGAAACTCGGATTCAGGAGGAACAGTGCGACTGTGTCCCTCGCGGCATCCTGTGGGGGGGTGATCTGGGAGTATGGGGTCCGGGGCTCTCTGTTAAGGGCTTTCCGGTCCCTGTACGACCGGAGTAGGAGCTTGGTTTGCATTGCCGGCAGTAAGTCAGACGTGTTCTCTGTGCATGTGGGACTCCATTAGGGCTGCCCTTTGTCACCATAAAAATTATGAACAGAATTTCTAGGCGCAGCCAGGGGCAGGAGGGTGACAGTTTTGGGGACCACACGATTTCATCTCTACTTTTTGCGGATGATGTTGTAGGAATTGAGGGCGAACAAGACACAAAGGAATCTTCCAGGTGATTCGTTCAAACATAATTCCACACAAAACTCAACATTCCAGACCCCCAAAACACCAGTCTAATCTCGGGCCATAAATGGAGTGGGCTCCAGCCAGTTCTAAACCTTCAAAGGGATGTGCCCAACTAAAGGAGAACGTCATCAACGTTAGATAGTTTGGAAAAGACTGATTGGTTCAGAGATGGCATGGCTCAGAACCCACCAAGATGACAGCAGAGTTTGTTTGAACTCAAGGAAGAGGATTGAAAGCAGACCTCCTCCTCTGAATGACCCCATGGTTGAAATCTCTTAAAACCACAGAGACTGAGACTTTAAAATTACATAAAATCATCCCAAAACAATTATTGACGGACTTCTAATCAAACATTGTTCAACTACATAATCCTATATTGTATCTACCACCTCTGTATGCGTCTATTATGCTTAGATCACATGTTCACGTTATAACTATTAGATGTTTGAATGAAAGTGTGTCTTGATTCCTATCGATACGATCATATGTTCTTAAAGGGGTGGTTGATTGCGATTTCACTTTTTTCATTTAAATAGTGTGTAATGTTGCTGTTGGTGCATGAACAGTATCTTCAAAGGTGCTGCGCTGAAAGTTCAACATAAGCAGAGATATCGTCTTTTAAAAATCAGGAAGTTTAATGCCTACAAAAACGACTCGAATGGGACTACAACGAGATACTCCCTGTCAGGTTGTGTGCAGGTAGCTGAAGACGAGGATGCAGGAACTTCAAAGTAGTTGATTTATTTACAAAATTAACTTCAGGAACATACAGGAACTAAATAAACTCCAGGAATTCAGTAACACAACCATACAAGGACGACGACCAACAAACACTGAGGGAAAACACAAGGCTTAAAAGAACTGGGACTAATGGGATAATTAACTGAACACAGGTGAAGAAACTGAACACAAACGAGGAACGTTCAGTTCATGTGCGTCTTATTGTGTTAGATATTAGTTTTATGTGTTAGAATAATCAAATAATAATAAACAGTATTCTTTGTATTTTAAAGATAATTGCTCTTGTGTTTTGTGCTTACGAATTTAATGTCATAAACTGCTGATCTAAGTTACCTTGCTTATATATAGTGTTTCACTATAGTTTGAGTATTTATATCCGTTTTAGAGATGATAGTTACGGCCCGTTCAAATGAACACAGGACGAGTAATTTTCTCGGCAGTTTAAGTGATTCTTTTAAAGGTGCAATGTGTAAAAAAATTGAGTATCTATTAACAGAAATGCAATATGACATCCATAACTATGTGTTCAGTGATGTATAAAGAACTTACTTAATAAACCGTAATGTTTTTATTACCTTAGAATGAGGCATTTATATCTACATAGGCGCGGGAATCCCCTTCTATGAAGGTCGACATATTGTGACGTCATGTTTCTACCGTAGCCGACAGCGAACAAACAGCGTTACAGAGCGCGTTTCGTCACTACCTTGAAAGAGTAGCCGCAGAAAGCTAGAAGCTAGCCATAAACACCGTGAGTAATGACTTTTCCCTTGTCAGTGGTGTAAAATATGTAGTTGGATTGTTTCATGTAACTTAATTCTTCTCCCTCGCTGTGTTATGGCTTTGCTATGTGGGGATAAATGTGCTGGTTACGTTCGTGAGACAGCTGAGTAGCACTCTTGTCATTGACTGTAAAACAGTTACAGGAACCACCAACCCGTCGATCTTGGAAGTATTTTAAGTCGATCGAGTTTCCAAAATCAGAGAAAAAAAGCCTATTGTGTGTAGTAAATGGTGTCTAGGGGATGCGGAGGCGCGCGCGCTGTTACATTCACGTTATTTTTGCCGCACGCACCTTTGGGCTCATGTGGACGCGTCCAGTATAAACAAGGCTTAACGCTTTAACCAGCTCAGCCACAGTAACAGCTCATATTAGACAGCTAAACTTTTACTACCCTGTTAGAAAAAATATATAGTTGCATAGTTTCATGTTCTTCTCCCTCGCTGTATTATGGGTTTTCTATGTGGGGAGAAATGAGCTGGTTACGTTCGTGAGACAATCAACTAATTACTATTATTATATTACGTATTAAGACCCTTGATCCTCACCTGACTATGGCTTTGTAAACTTTATCCATGATGTCGTTTATAATGGACTGTGGTACAGAAACTTGGTTTACTCTGGCTATTCTCTGCTGTCTCAGACGACGATGTTTGTCCCGTTTGAGACACGGTAGCTTCTTCGAAAGGGAGGGGTGAGCGGTGGGCTGAGCCCTTAGTGTAAACTCGCAACCGAACCGCTAGATGTCGCTAAAAGTCACACACTGCACCTTTAAGATTCCCTATAAATTAATTAATAATTATTTTTGAGCTAAATTGACCTGTCTGACCAGACAGGTACTTACAATGTTGTCATGTTGGCCTCATCAGACCAGGACCTTCAGCGTGCACTGAGACGGTTTGGAGCCGAGTGTGAAGCGGCTGGGATGAGAATCAGCACCTCCAAGTCCGAGGCCATGGTTCTCAGTCGGAAAAGGGTGGCTTGCCCGCTTCAGGTTGGTGGAGAGTTCCTGTCTCAAGTGGAGGAGTTCAAGTATCTGGGGGTCTTGTTCATGAGTGAGGGAAGGATAGAAAGGGAGATTGACAGAAGGATCGGTGCAGCTTCTGCAGTAACGCGGTCGATGTACGGTCTGTCATGGTGAATAAGGAGCTGAGCTGCAAGGCGAAGCTCTCAATTTACCGGATGATCTACGTTCCTACTCTCACCTATGGACATGAGCTGTGGGTCATGACCGAAAGGACAAGATCCCGGATACAGGTGGCCGAAATGAGCTTTCTCCACAGGGTGGCTGGGCGCTCCCTTAGAGATAGGGTGAGGAGCTCGTCACTCAGGAGGAGCTCAGAGTAGAGCCGCTGCTCCTCCACATCGAGAGGAGCCAGCTGAGGTGGCTTGGGAATCTGTTCCAGATGCCTCCTAGTCACCTTCCCGGGGAGGTGCGCGTCCCACCGGGAGGTCATGCTGGAGGGATTATGTCTCCCGACTGGCCTGGGAATGCCTCGGTATTCCCCCGGAAGAGCTGGAGGAAGTGTCTAGGGAGAGGGAAGTCTGGAGTCTCTGCTTAGACTGCTGTCCCCGCGACCCGGCCCCAGATAAGCGAAAGAAGATGGATTGACATATATATATATATATATATATATATATATATATATATATATATATATATATATATATATATATATATTACATACATATATATATTTATATACATAAAGATTTTTTTTTAAAAAAGTAGTTAAAGTTTTTTGTATTTAATTAATTAGACATGCTTCTTGATTATTAAAATTGAATTCAACTATTAAAATAGGAGGGAAAAAATTACAGAATAAAAAGGATTTCATTTGGCCCTAAATATTTAACTTTTGTTAAACTGTATATGTTGTATAATTTTAATTAATTAGACATGCTTTTTGATTACTAGAGTACAAACTGTAGCAACCATATGCTTAATCACTGTTATAATTATTAGTTGGTCCTTGGAAAAGTTTCTCCCCTCTAAGGGGTCCATGGACCCAAAAAGTTTGAGAACCCCTGCTTTTATGCAAATGAGTTCCACAGGGGGAAAGAAGGATGGGCCACACTTGTGTGCCCCCTCTGATGCCAGTAGCCGATCACAGCACAGGCATGCAAGAACTGCAATCTCCTCATCGGAAAGGGATAAATGTACCCTTTTAAAAGACACTCCTTGTTCTTTTGAGTCTCTGGCCTGTACTGTCATGGTTAAATTCCTGGCTGGTGCCCCACAATCAGAGAAGAATAGTGTCATCTGACACTTTCACGCACACCTTAGGTGAAGCGTGACAAAAACGCAAAACAACATATTTGGTGCCACATGTGAAAACCTCTACATACTGGTGCCTTGTGTGGTGTAAAGTCAAACTGATACAGACATAAAAAACTTTGATAAAGTAAAACATCCTTCCTATCAAACCATCACAATGTCTCCTTGTCTTATAACAGCTCAACTTTTTCATCTATAACCTGAGGTGGCAGTCAAGATTTACATGTGTGCACTTGTACGGTGTAATGAGAGAGAATATCACCACAGCAAATGCTGGAAGAACTGTGCAGCGTAGACGAGAAAAAAACCCTAAGCATAAACACTCGCCTAATTACAAAAATTACACCACGGCTCTTTGATGCATATTAATAAGATGCTTCTGATTAGCCTCTCACAGAGAAATAACAGCGGCAGTCACGAATGAGAAGCCAAACTGAAAAGTTCAAATTGACTTTGCTGACACTACAGATAGCATTTGATTTTCCAATTACAGTGTAAATGTTTGGGCAGGATTAGTTACAGATGCACGAATATCATCGGGGAATAAACACTTACTGTTAAAATGGAAAAATGATCCTTGAAGGCTTTTTATCTGCCTCAAAGTACAACAAACCAGGTATTCTCGTCAACGAGGAGTGATATTAGCATTTCGAGTCTAAAAATACCACAACATTTTTTTGTTATCAGTAAAGCAACATGGCCCATCATCAGGCCCCTGAATGAACTTTCAGCTCAGAGCTAGAAGTTTGTATAATAATATGACACACCAGGAAATGAAATTTGAGAGATGAAAGAGGTTCGTCAATGCCGTAAGCTAGTAAATAACAGAAAGAACAAGTCCTCCTCGTTTCGGTAAAGCTCGTAAATGGACAAATTTGATTAATTGACAAAATGCCTGAAATACTGTATACAATCTTTGCGGGCAGAATTATGGGGCAGCTATTTGCAGATTTAAATTACGCCCACAGTCACAGTCAAGATGATGGATGACAATAAGTAAGTACAGAAGTAGCAAAGTAACTATGATGGCATTTTAATGACACGGATATCAGCCGCTGTGGCAACTGGCCAAGTCAAGTAACATTCTTGCACAGACATTTAATCTAGATATCACTAGTTTTGCAGGAGAACGTGCTTTCCTTCAGGTCTCTCATATTAGGTCTGATTAATGGATGGTTGTTGAAGTTTTATGTACTTGCACTATAAACCTCATTTCTGGAAATCACAATGCAGACATTAATTGTGTTATTGGCTTGCTTAAATCCACTTAGGGGTATAAAATAGGAGAAAAATTGAAGACACAACGAAAATTATGCCTGATGTACAAACAACAGGAACTGTCAAGTATAAGTTTCTGGTTAATGGCCGGATCAAGCTACAAATTCAAGCAGTTTACACATAAAATAGACCTAAAAGGTTTATGCAGCTGTCACATAATGCTGCTACACTGCCAAAGACAACATCTGCTGGCTTTCTACTAAAACAACACAACAGCATGTGCAGCTGTAACCAGAAACAAAGCAGGGTTACTTTATATTGCCATTTAAAAGAATAGTTCAAAACTAAATTAACCCCAAAATAAACCTGTATGGTTTTCTTTTCTGTGATGAACCAAAGAGGAAATGTAACAAATATGAATGCTTATTTTTCCCACAATGAAAGTAAACAGATACCAGGTGCTGTCAAGCTCTGAAATTACAATCAAGCACCATATAAATGGCTACAAAAATGTTAAGTTCCCGACCATTCAGAACTTCTACTAGCCAAAAATAAATAAATAAACCAGATTAACTACATCACAGTTATATATATATATATATATATATATATATATATATATATATATATATATATATATATATATATATTATTATAAAATTTGGATTTTATACATGCAAACAAATAACTTATTAAATAACTTATTCAAACAAAATCCTGTCAAAACAAACCTTTGGTCTCATAAACCATGGTCAGCTAAAATTGTAGGATGTTGAAAATTAACAATGTATTTTCTGTTAACCAAATGAACAACCACGCGCCGTTATTTGTTGCATAGTGATGTGTATGTTCAAGTAAGTCATATATGCACAGATTCTATCATGATGACTCACGAGTTTAGTATGTGCTCTAATTCTGCGCAGATTTGGCTTACACAAACTTCCCCAGCAAAGTGAGTAAATATAAGTAACCCACCAAATTAGCTTATGATTTGACAGTGTTACCTGGCTGCCACAGTTGATTTTTACCCGCATTTGGGGGGTGTTAATTTCAAACCCTGTATATATATATATACATATGTGTCCCATTCTGTGTCATACATGGCCTCAGAAGTTACTTTTTTGGTGCAAGTCGACTGGCGTAGGCTGTCTACCGTTATTTTAGTTTATAAAGTTTTACATATGGATATTTTTCTTACAAAAACACATCGCTTCACTTCAAAAAGCCTTTATTAACCCTCTGGAGCTGTATGGATTAGGCTACTTTTATGATGGATGGATGTACTTTTTTGGTCTTCAAAATCAGGAGCGCCATTCACTCCCATTATAAAGTTTAGAAGAGCAAGGATATTTTTAGAAAAAGAAAGTCATATACACCTAGGATGGCATGAGGGTGAGTAAATTATGGGATAATTTTCATTTTTGGGTGTTGACTTTGTGGTGTTTTTTATTATTTGTAATCAAACATTTATTTGTGAACCCCCAGTTGAAGACCCTTGCTTTATTGTCCATGAAGATTGGAATGTCATGTATATTACAAAAAATGATAACATACCCCCTTTGTTCCCCTTGGTGTATTTATTAAAGTTGTCCAATGTCCAATTCATGAACACTGAAAAAAATTGATGTAGGAATTACTTTGAAACAGTTTCCTTTCAAAAATTGCTAGTGCATTTCTGGGGCTGTCACAATTCCTCGATTAAATTTGAATGCTTGTTTTTAAAATATCCTCGATTCAATTAAGTAAATATATGCGCTACGGGTTTCAGAGTGAAGCGCAGCGCTTTCATTATTTACATGCGCAGGTTACGTGGCTTTATTCACAATAAATGCTGCTCCACACAAACTCAGTCTCTGCATGTGCTGTTTGACTGGGTTTTCAAAGACGCATAAGGGAATGCATTTTTATGGCAAAGTGTTGCACTTTTACCATTTGGAGGCATCTCAGCAGCTCATTTAAAAAACCTCTGCGGTGAGTTTGGGTTGCAAAGCATTTACGCAACCTGTGAATGCAAATTGTGCTATTTCACTAGATTTGTAACGTAAATTATTTAAAAAACTATGGCAACACAGGAGAATACATAAACATGTTTCTAAATATGCAAATTGTTGTTGGCATCGCAATTTCTTTATATTCATGTTCAAGAAATTTAAATGGCTGTAGCATTTCTATTGTAAAAAGTGTCAAAATATTAAAGATTAAGTGGATATTTGAGTCAAATGTTGGCCAGATTTGATCATGCTATTAAGTGTAAAAACAACAATCACCAAGCCGTTGGCCTCTGCAGGCATTTGTTATAATATGTAATGTAAAGTTGATTATATGTACATGAAATTACATCATGTATTTTAACAGCATTCTTAAATAACACCATATGATTACTTACTTTTGATACTTTATTTGAACCAATTATTATTGTCTCATTGTTGTGTATTTTAAGTCATTTTAAAGGCTATTGTTCGCCTCACTTAGGTCTATTTTTTTCTATTTTTTTTAAGTACAAAGACTGAAATAGTATTTTCTTGTAAAACATGCTACAATAATATTTGTTTTATTTACAGCTTGTTTTTCTTTTCTATTTTTGTATTTATTTATTACAGTGAATGATTCATTCTTTTCAATTCTTTCAAATTAACTCGGACGAGATAGTTCACAAAACTGATCTGAATTTGTTAACGAAAAGGAATGATCCAGTTCAACACACTGACTCACTGATCCGTTATTAAATTCACACGGGTTTGGAACAAAGGTGAGTGAAGGATGACAGAAATGTCATTTTGAATGAAGTACTCAAATGTCTCAATGATTGGATTTAATAAATCCAATAAGATGCTTGACATATTCGTTTAACTTAAACTGTGACAAAAACAAAAAAAAAGTCACAAATGCATTGAGCCAACCCTGCAGAAGACCAACTAATAACTCCTCTGCAATTAAACAACAAAGAACACATGCTTCTCCCATGCAATATGTGTGTGATATGAATTGTGTGAACGGAGCATTCAGCAGAGGAGAATGGCGTCATGGTACTGTTACTGTATCTCTGAAATAGACCTGAAGGAGGAAAATCAGGAGTGCTATAAAGATATAACGTGCTCTGTACATGATGTAAAATGGTGTTACACGTTCAAACCAATGATGTAGTGCGGTGCGGGGTGGATACTTTAGACCTCTGCGTTTCTATCACGTATCGATCTCTCCTTATACTCACAGCACTGCAGATAAATTAGACTCAGTTTCCAGGGTCTAGCATGGTCTTTCCTTGCGCATTTGAAAGACACTGGTGTCTCAGTGTTGTTTACTGAGATCTCCTCTGCAGCTGTCGCCATCACTGCATTTATATATTCCATCTCTCGCGTGCATTCCTACTGAAAGCTCGTGATGCTGCGCGTGCGCGTCGAATTCAACCCTGTATTATAATACTGCAATGGTAAGGAAAAAGAAGAATAACAGAATAGTGAAACTAAAATAAAACGCAAACATTGGTGAAATCTTTTAAATTAAATTGTTCTGAAAAATTGATTTATGCAGATGCTGTGGAATAACTTTAATGAATAATTAGTTATAAAAATAAATAAATAATAATTATTAATTTAAAACTATACATAAAACAATATGCTTATGCACATTGAATATGGAAATGGTGTGATACTGTGTATCATGATTTACTGCAGATATAACAATTAATACATATATTTGGCATTTAAATAGTCCCAAAATAAATGTCTATTCACATTTATTAACAGAAATAAACAAAATCCTACTTTAGGAGAGTTTCATATAAGTGATTGAGAGTGACATTCCTGAAAGTCATCATAAAATGTTTAAAAACTTTTGTGTACATAAGCTACATCTATATTCCACGAGCATGCTTTCATCTTTATTTCATTGATTTCTCTTGATAATAAACTTTACCCTTTTATCAGAGCAATTAGATGTTAAATCAAAGAGCTTTACAAGTCAGCATTAGTTTTTTTAATACTCTCCCCAAAGAGATTTTAGGGATGGCGGTGACCTTTTCTGTTTATGACTGCAATGATTAAAGACATTTATAACAAAAGAGATTAGAATAATTCTCTTCAGGATTGGCAAATAACAACTAGTGATTATTATTATATGCGCATGAAACAAATATAATGGAATAACAGAGCAGCTGCATGGAAATAAGTAAAACTATCTAAAGAAGCATACTTAAATGGCTTGAAGCCAGCATGTCAAAACAGATATTACGAGACAGATTTTAACATTAGGAGGGTGTCAGGAGCTTATTAAGGCAATTTTTGTTCAGAGACTTGTTCCTAAGAGGAAACAAATGAAGTCTTGAGGAAAATGAAAGAGATTGCTTCATGCCCCGTTTACATGTACATGGTTATTTTGAAAAACGGAGACATTTCCCTTCGTTTGTGCCCTTCGTTTACATGCAAATGGAGAATTCGCCTCTGCAAACAATTCTTTCTAAAAACTCCGCCCAGAGTGCAGATTTTGGAAAACTCTGTTTGCATGTAAACTGAGAAAAACTGAGTTCCCTTTCGAACGGTCACTTCGTATTGCGTAGCTATACGCAGTGGGGAAACTCCTTTTCCTCGATTTACTGAAGCCTTTATGTAAAGCGCATTTGCAGCTGCACAGCTAGAACATGAGCGTCTGGCTCGCTCATAGGCTGCGCTGCGGCAACTGCACATCCAATGGCGCAGGCGCCTCTGACGTGCAACCAATGAGATCACTCTGCGTCATACACGTCAGAGCCCGCCAAGGGGGCGTGACCTCAGTCTATAATAGTCCCCGAATTCGCCATTATAGCAGATTTTACTCCTTCAGCGACAAACTTCACGTCTCTGACCATTTATTGAGCCTTCGCCGTCGAACAAGCCTTCAGCCTGAGCGAGCTACAGTTCAGCAGACTACACATCTCAACCGTGTTTCTCCTGACGCCGTCTCTCCTGTGGCTATCCGGCGATATCCTTTTCAATATCTGTTTATTATGTGTTTATATCTGTATCAGCGTTGTTCCATATGCCTCGTGTTATGCGAGGCCTACGAACACGCGAGCTGCATTTCATGCCTGGGACTCTACCACGCAGAGAATGCACTCTCTGTCAGCGGATGTGCGGCCTGCGCGTGCATGCCTATCTCCGTGCTGCGAACTCGGCTGACGTTAGCTCTCTCTCGAGACGGCGGCGCCGCATCACCCGCGCTCCCTTCTCCGGCCCTACTTCAGCCGAGGAAGAAGAAGCGCCGCAGCCAACGGCATCCAGAGAGCACGGACGTTTGTGAATGCACGCCGGCCACGTCCCCGCGTGCTTCACTCACTCCAGCTCAGTCATCTCCGGTCCCGTTCGAGGGAGATCAGCGCCCCCCCACCACCACGTGGCGGGCCTCGTCTCTTTCGGCGGACCCAGCGAGGCAGGACTAACTCCGACGCTGAAATGCTTCGGATCCTAACACAGGCCGTCGCGGACCTCGAGCTCGAGTGGAACTAACCGTGCTAGCTGGCGCCGACCAGCAAAGCCGGCGAAACAGGCCTCTCAGCCCCGCCCTGCGGCTGATGCCGAACGCTTCCCGCCAAAGCCGTCCTAGCACGCAAAGGAAAGAGAGGGCACGTGTCCCGCGCTTGCCGGACCACCCTCAAAGAAGCCAGCAAAACTTCCCACAGCCCCCTGTACAGTTCAGGCGGCTGGGGATTTTATTATTGTAAACAGGCCCGCAGCAGTGAGCGCGTCTTTGCAAACAAACGCCGTTTTCACGGCGACCCAAATAAAGCACACGAGCACAACACATGGGTTCACGGTCCCCCTTCACTAGGCGGCCCCTCCCTTGTTGTAACACTGACTTCCCCACACGCAAATGCTTGTGCAGTCAGTCCAACATTCAATGTGTGTACAAATCACAATATATGGGTTCACGGTCCCCCTTCACTAGGCGGCCCCTCCCCTGTTTTAACACTGACTTCCCCACACGCAAATGCTTGTGCAGTCAGTCCAACATTCAATGTGTGCACAAATCACAATATATGGGTTCACGGTCCTCCTTCACTAGGCGGCCCCTCCCCTGTTTTAACACTGACTTCCCCACACGCAAATGCTTGTGCAGTCAGTCCAACATTCAATGTGTGCACAAATCACAATATATGGGTTCACGGTCCCCCTTCACTAGGCGGCCCCTCCCCTGTTGTAACACTGACTTCCCCACGCGCAAATGCTTGTACAGTCAGTCCAACACTCAATGTGTGCAAAAATCACAATATAAGGGCATCAGGTCCCCCTATGTTAGGCGGCCCGTCCCAATCAGTGTGTCAAGCCCTAGCCACACGGGTTATAGCCTGGCAAGCTATCCCCGATGTGTCGAGTTGAGTTATAAACGCTATAAAGCGAGGCAACTCGCTCCAATTCGCTCGCAGACCCCCAAAGTTTCAGGCGGTTCTCGAGACTTCGGTGAGAAGCAACGTGGGTCACATGCTTCGCACCGATGTACAGAATTCATTAGCAAAAGGGGTGATAGAATTAGTCCCCCCTGTGCTAAAACATACGGGTTTTTACAGCCGCTATTTTCTAATTCCGAAAAATGACGGCGGCCTCAGACCCACTCTAGATCTGAGACATTTGAACAAAGCTCTCATGAGACGGCCGTTCAAAATGTTAGCTATCAGTTTCACAAGCACAACACATGGGTTCACGGTTCCCCTTCACTAGGCGGTCCCTCCCCTGTTGTAACACTGACTTCCCCACACGCAAATGCTTGTGCAGTCAGTCCAACATTCAATGTGTGCACAAATCACAATATATGGGTTCACGGTCCCCCTTCACTAGGTGGCCCCTCCCCCGTTGTAACACTGACTTCCCCACACGCAAATGCTTGTACAGTCAGTCCAATACTCAATGTGTGCACAAATCCCAATATAAGGGTATCAGGTCCCCCTATGTTAGGCGACCAGCCCCAATCAGTGTGTCAAGCCCTAGCCACACGGGTTCTAGCCTGGCAAGCTATCCCCGATGTGTCGAGTTGGGTCATAAACACTATAAAGCGAGGTTACTCGCTCCAATTCGCTCGCAGACCCCCGGAATTTCAGGCGGTTCTCGAGACTTCGGTGAGAAGCAACGTGGGTCACGTGCTTCGCACCGAAGTACAAAATCTATTAGCAAAAGGGGCGATAGTATTAGTCCCCCCCGCGCTAAAAAATATGGGTTTTTACAGCCGCTATTTTCTGATTCCGAAAAAAGACGGCGGTCTCAGACCCATTCTAGATTTGAGACATTTGAACAAAGCTCTCATGAGACGGCCGTTCAAATTGTTAACTATCAAACATATCCTCGCGCAAGTGCGCCCGGGGGATTGGTTTGTCACAATGGATCTGAAAGATGCTTACTTTCACATTCAAATAAATCCTCGTCACAGGCCATTCTTGAGATTCGCCTTCGAGGGCCGGGCTTATCAATACACCGTTCTGCCGATCGGTCTATCGTTGGCACCCCGTACATTCACGAAGTGTGTGGATGCAGCGCTTTCTCCTCTGAGATTTCAGGGAGTGCGCATGTTAAATTATCTCGACGACTGGCTGGTGCGGGCACAGTCGAGAATCGAGCTATTAGCTCACAGGGATTTGATTCTCGGCCATCTAAAATGCCTGGGTTTCACAATCAATGTTTCAAAAAGCAAACTAACCCCCAGCCAGAGCATGATCTTTCTGGGCACAGTTTTAGACTCGAGAGCTATGACAGCGTGACTCACACAGAGCGCGCGCTCTCGGTGCGAGCGCTTGCAGGCACTTTCAGATTGCGCGAGCGCGCGCCACTGAAGAAATTTCAGAAACTGCTTGGTCTCATGGCAGCAGCATCGCCAGTACTCCGCATGGGATTACTGCGCATGCGCCCGATGCAGCATTGGCTGAAACGCTGTGGGCCAACTCATGCATGGCAGTCAGGCAGCTTGCGCGTTATGGTGAATCACGGTTGTTTAAGAACCCTGATTCCCTGGCGGGCCCAGAACTGGCACCACGAGGGGGTGACAATGGGAACAATTTCCAGGAGGAAAGTGGTTCTTACAGATGCGTCCAACCTGGGTTGGGGAGCGCTGCACGAGGGCATGCCTGCATCCGGCCTCTGGTCGAGCACGGAGCAGAGCTTACATATCAACTGTCTGGAGATGAAAGCAGTTGGGTTGGCCCTGAAGGCATTTCTGTCGAACCTCAGAGGTCACTACGTCTTAGTCCGCACAGACAATACGTCAGTGGTGGCCTACATGAATCGCCAGGGGGGCATCAGGTCAGGGAACCTGCATGCGATGGCAAGAGACCTCCTCTATATGGGCACAAACCAACCTGAGCTCTCTGAGAGCAGCGCATATCCCGGGCGTCCAGAATGTGGGCGCGAATATGCTTTCATGGGACAACACTCCCCTCGGCGAGTGGTCCCTGAACCCACAGACGGTCAGTCTAATATGGAAGGTGTTTGGCGAGGCCGAAATCGACCTTTTCGCCTCGAGAATCAACACCCACTGCAAATTGTTCTTCTCGAAGAACAGGGACGCGCTGGCCCATGTCTGGCCCAACCGTCCCTTTTATGCCTTTCCCCCCCCGTCTCGATGATTCCACAAGTCATCAAACGGGTCAGAGAGAGCGGGTGCCCAGTCCTTCTGGTGGCCCCTCTCTGGAAAACCAGATCGTGGTTCCCGGAACTAGTTCAGTTATCGGACACAATCCCATGGCCTGTTCCACTGAGGAAAGACCTCCTCACACAGGTGAACGGGACATTGTGGCATCCGAGACCCGATTTATGGGCCCTTCATGTTTGGCCCCTCAACGGGTACCCAAGGACCTTCCTGAGAAGGTTTTAAGCACTATATCTGAAGCCAGGGCCCCGTCGACTCGGCGCCTGTATGCTTCAAAATGGTCAGGTTTTTCCAGCTGGTGCTCGAAAAATCAGGCTGACCCAGAGTCATGTGTGATATCAGTGGTTCGCTCATTCTTACAGGAGCTGCTGGACGCGGGTTGCTCCCCGTCCACGCTCAAAGTGTATGTGGCAGCCATAGCAGCACATCATGTTCTGACGGCTGGCCAGTCACTGGGAAGAAACGACCTGGTCGTAAGATTCCTGAAAGGTGCGAGGAGAATGAACCCCTCCAGGCCTCCGTCTGTGCCGCCTCTGGACCTCTCCACGGTCCTGGGGGCTCTGAAAGGTCCGCCTTTCGAACCGCTCCAATCGGTTGATCTAAAAACCCTCTCGCTGAAGACCGCTCTCCTTATGGCGTTGGCATCTATCAAACGAGTGGGAGATCTGCAGGCGCTCTCTGTGAGCCCTGCATGTTTGGAGTTGGGTCCAGATGACTCCAGAGTCATCCTCAAGCCCAGACATGGTTACGTTCCTAAAGTGCTCTCAACACTGTTCAGAGCACAGGTGGTGACATTATCAGCCCTCCCTCCTTCTGCAGAGGATGGAGAGGTTAATCTTCTCTGCCCTGTCTGAGCGCTGAGAATCTATCGGGAGCTTTCTGCGTCTTTTAGACAATCAGAACAGCTTTTTGTCTGCTTTGGTGGTAGATCCAAGGGGGATCCAGTCACTAAGCAAAGACTGTCTAGATGGATAGTGGATGCTATTTCTATGGCTTATACCGCAGCGGGTCAAGTTTGCCCTATAGGTATCAAGGCCCATACGACCAGAGGTATGTCTCGTCATGGGCTTGGTCATCTGGCATTCCCATTAGTGATATTTGTGATGCGGCCGGCTGGTCCTCGCCTTCCACATTTATGAGTTTCTATAATAGAGAAGTGCCTTCCCTGCAGGCGAAGGTGCTTTCGGTATGATTAAGACCCGTCGGTGGCTGGTCTTGTCATATATTACTGTGCACTATCACATTCACATATATATATAAAACCCGCTGCTGGCTGGTTGTATTCATGCATAAACCCGCTGTTGCCGGTTATATTTACATATATATAAAACCCGCTTTGGCCGGTTATATGACATATATAAAACCCGCTTTTGCCGGTTATATTCCATACATATATAAAACCTGCTTTGGCCGGTTATAATTTCATATATAAACCCACTTGACTGGTTATATGTTCATATACCAATAACCCCGACAGTGTCTGGGTTCATTGGTGTAGTATTTTGGGTTATTTCTAACTGATGTGTACTATTTTAGACCTGACGGTGTCTGGTCTATTTATACATAATTATGCGGTTATGGCTTGTTCTGTATGCTCAGGGGCCTGAGTTGCAGTGGCAGCCAGTTACTCAGTGCGGCGTTTTGCATGGCGTCCCCACTGCGTATAGCTACGCAATACGAAGTGACCGTTCGAAAGGGAACTACTCGGTTACTCACGTAACCTCAGTTCCCTGAGTTAGGGAACGAGTATTGCGTAGCCAGCCGCACTATAGTAACATGGCAAGTTGTCGCTTCAGTCGTTAAACCTGCTATAATGGCGAATTCGGGGACTATTATAGACTGAGGTCACGCCCCCTTGGCGGGCTCTGACGTGTATGACGCAGAGTGATCTCATTGGTTGCACGTCAGAGGCGCCTGCGCCATTGGATGTGCAGTTGCCGCAGCGCAGCCTATGAGCGAGCCAGACGCTCATGTTCTAGCTGTGCAGCTGCAAATGCGCTTTACATAAAGGCTTCAGTAAATCGAGGAAAAGGAGTTTCCCCACTGCGTATAGCTACGCAATACTCGTTCCCTAACTCAGGGAACTGAGGTTACGTGAGTAACCGAGTAGTTTTAGGCAGCCGACGTCACAGTATGCGACAGAACTTGCACCCGCGTCAAAAGTGCGAAATTTTTACATTTTCATTTGGCTATGGTGATCATGAATGCATTCAGAGTAGCAGTAGCATTTATGTTGGTGCAAACCCTTTTCGTCTGTTCCCTTGTCCATCTTTGTTCAAAAGAGAAAGAGGAAGTGATTCGTTGCCATTTTCGGGATTCTGATTGCCTAAAGTGGGCTTGAGCTTCTCGTTACACTGCCCCCTACAGGTTTGGCATGCTCTTGACGGCAAATATACACGGGTTCGTGTAAACGAACACTTTTATGAAAACTGACAGGTGTGCACAATGTTATTTATGAAAACTGTGAGGGTGAAATGTCCGTTTATGAAAATAGCAATAACTTATGAAGACAGGATATGTGCCAGTTGGTGGGGTCATTAGTTATGTTAAAGTGCCCCATGATACTATTTTAAAGTTTTCTTAATTTTGGCTCCAACAATGGACTCTATTTTAAAGATCTAAGCGCAAGGTCTAAAGTGCAGGGCTTAAGCGCACTTAGGGGCGTGTCTGAATCCACTTTGCTAGTTTAATGACGGGAAAAATGTTCGCCGCATGGTCTAAAAGGGTTGTCCCTATTCTCTTAACGAGTAATGGGTGTGTTGTGGGCGTAAGGTGCAATAAACCAAACAGTGTCTCATCTCCCGTTCCCTTTAAAAGCCAGTTGCGCTCGTGACATGGCGGATTTGCTATCTACATGGCGGAATGTGTAAGCTGTAAGATTCAGCGCTTCTGAAACGGATCTGCTCGTGCGTTAGGTTAAAGCGCGCAAACAGACCATCTACAGGACAAACCAGATTTTACCATATCTTTATGTACACAATAATAATCTTTTACATTTTAATATTCGGCATGCTTCTGTGATCCTGCACGCCACTGTGTGTATAATAAGCAGAGTGTTCGCGTGTTGTGGACCTGCCTAGAACACATTACTAACGCACTTTTTAAATAACAAAAATATAAATAAATACTGCGCTATTGACTTTAGACCAGGTTTTTGTTGGTCAATGGCACGGTCTATTTCAGTTACCTCAAAATATCAACGCGCCAACAATGCGCTTGAACACATCTCGTTTTCAGACCAGACACCCATGGGCGAACAAATGGGCGAAAATGCATTTGCTATTAAACAACTTGGTGCAGGATGTGAAAATTATAACTGCGTCGGGCTGAAACTAGCAAAAAACACTTGCCTGGCGCTGCATTGTGCTGGGTTTATAATAGGGCCCATTATGTTTACATGCACCAAGGTCAAAAACGCACTTTTCTCATATTGCAGCATCACCTTTTTTCTCGCAGTGTCTAAAACGGTTCAATCACGTTAGATTAATCTGCTCTGATTGGTCTAAATCAGTAAGACTGGAATTGCCAGCGACTCGTTTCAGGCAGTTCAGAATCGATTCTTTCTTTTAGGAGACAATAACTCAATTAATCGTGCACTTTGATCTTTGAAACTTTGCAAACCTTTTACATTCACAAAAAGCTTTATTACACAATACATGAAAGGTAATATCCAAAGGGGCATTTTAATACAAGGCAATTTCCAGCTGCCATCAGAATCACATTACACATTGCTAAATAAAGTACATATATGCTTGACAGAAAAATGCAGCTTATCATTCTCAAGGTAGTGAAATAGTCTGAGTGAGAAATGAAAAGAGATTGATGATCAAATAGATGTTATTTCAGCACTGGTATTTATTTCCGATCAGTGGAATACAAATTAAGCAGAAAAAAATAACATGCATTTGAAATCCTCTATACCCTTATTACAGTTTAGTGCATTTTGAATATCGCATTATATCGCTCCTCATTTAAAATATTCTTTTCTCCAACATACCATGAATTGAATAAAACCTTCCACCCATTTAAACAGCGAGAGCGTGTTCACATTGTCCATCCATTAGGTGCTTTCTGACCCATGTGGGTCCACAAGACATCAAACTAAAGACAACACAATTATATTTAATGCCCCACTGAGTATAAAAAGTCTGGATCCAACCTCTGTAGTCCATTGAGACAAAACATAAATGTCATTTAGTGTAGGACATTGAATGCACTAAAATGTCATTTAGTACGTGTCACCAAGCACACTCACATGAATTATGTTCAAAAGTGTCGTTCTCCAAAATGGGTGTTCTCAAGCTTTTAGACATCCCATATACAAAAATGATTTTACATGCACTGCATTTACAATAGTACTCATTTCAGTATAAAGTGATGCCAAACATGGAAAAATACTGGGAAAAACTGTTTACAGATCTATGCCACAGGGGTGTTTATTACACAGCTCTCTGGAATACTCAATTCTGATTGGTATTTCCTTTCACCTATAGCAACGCTGTATGTATATTAGTCCGCTAATCCGAGTAAAGATGTGGTAACATTTATCGTTGCTCTGCACATTTTAATGTGAAAAATTCTGTCATTTCAATAGGAATCCATGCGATCTGGAATTTTGTGTAAATGCGATTCCCATGCAAATTTCACACTGGGTTCAGTTGGTCACACAAATTTTTAAACATTTTTGTGTTAGTGGTGCTTCATTCATCTACTCTATTGAAATAATGATAGATTTGTTTTAAGATTGTGAAATTTCAATAATTTTGTGGAAAATCCGCATGACCAACATGAACCTCCTGTGAAATCTGGGTGGGGAAATCTTTTTGGGGAAACTCCCAAATCGCATGGATTCCAATTGAAATGAATGGATTTCAGAAATTGGCGAACAATGGTAAACGTGATTGCACCTTAACTTAAACGAGCAACACTTTCATGCAAACAAAACTTGCGCCATCTTGTGTCTTAGTTTTCAGTTGTAGTGAAAATTACATCAGATGACTTAAATATTGATAATAATGAACTACTAACTAACTAATAACAATCTATTTATATATATTTGCAGAGTAGCCGTGTAATATGGAAAACAATGTATAGTCGGCCAGTCGTTTTCACAAAACAAACCCCTTCCTCTCCACATAGGGGTCCTGATCGCCCTTTTGGGGATCTATTTAGTGACAACTGCTGGTTGATTTTACATTGCCCCTTATATATGTTCGCTTGTATAGAGTTAATGCTTCGGTTGTGAGATATTTCACTGAGAAACAACAGTATGTGCAATTTCAGTGTCTGACATTCGATAAGAACGAATCGCCTACTATTCTAAATCTAAATAAGTCTAACTTCTGTATTCTAATCTAAATAAAAACATGCAACTTGCAGCTGCAGTCTGAAAAGATGTCACATGATATAAAATTCATACAAATGCTCCACAATACAAACGGTTGCAATTCAAGACATACTGAACCTGAAAATTATCTTGGGTCAACAAAAATTATGAGCAAGATTAAAAGATCAGTATTTACATATACTTAGAAAATAAAATAAATAAATAAAAGAGCACACAGGCAGGTTAACAGCTTAAGAGTTCATTTTAGTGCAATGTAAATGAGCTGGACTCTTCTGGGTTGTTTAGTGTAGTAGTCCAGCAATAGAAGAGTTCACAGAATTTCTCCATGTGCAAATGCAGTATCTGTTTACATGGATTTTCATAATTACTTAGGAAATGCTAACTCTGTTAAATGCAGAAATGATGCACAGTTTTAAATGGCTGCTCTCTAAAAATATGTTCCAGGGGCTTACTAAACAGATTAGAAACAATAAAAAAAGCAGAAAGAAAATCATTTTAACTTTACAAACCTTTCAAATAATATCTCCACAACTTAAAAGTTATAAATAAGCACAACCACAGTACAAAATATTTTGGTAAATGTTTGGTTTTTAAATCTCTGAGTGCAAATTGCTGCTCTAAAAGCATGTATGACTCATTTGAAGGCACGTAAATAAATTAAAGCTGGGTCAAACTAGATTCCCTGAATTTTGTATTTCTAATTGAGCTGTTTTTCATACTTAAAAGGCAAGTGAAGTATCTAAAGTAAAAGGGAAGTCATTAGTTACTCACAAAACTCTTATTTCTCTCTAACATAGTTACTAGAGAAACAACATTATTGCAAATGCTGACAACAAATACACTGGCCACCAGAATCAAAAAGACGTTAACATGATATTACCATGACCCCACACACTCCATTATGACAACATACAGTACACCTGCACTGTTTGTCTAGCTTATATATTCACCAATCAGACTCAGACTCATTTCACACCTCTTGAAGACTTCTCTGTTTGCCTTGGATTTATGGACTCTAAACTTGCATTCTAACCCTATGACTATGACTTTTATTCACAAAATTATTAGTATGTTTCTAATTATACCCCTACTTTATTGCCAGATAGTTTCAGTAAATCATTACCCTGAATTCTTGTTTCGTCGACTTGACCTGTCTTAGTTCAATTTTAATTGGTTTACCTGTTAAAAAAAACATTTGTACTAACATTATTCAAACAAATGTTTTGTTCCATTACTATTTTTCTAGATTCTGAAACAAACGACCCTGAGAGACTGTCACAGTAGCACACGCCACTGCTGCTTCCTTCCTTTTTACTATCAGTAAGTTTTGCATTATGAAGTTCGACTCCATGTTGATTGCGGATCACACAAAGGTCATTGCTTCCCATCTGTAAAATGGTGGGCTAGACTAGCAAATAAAATATATTCTAAAATATTTTGAAACATGTTTCAAACATCAAGTTGTTTCAATAAAAAACCTGTTTTGAGTCCTGACTTCCAGTCGTCCTCTGGGGTTTATGTGACTGGAAACGTTGGTGATAAACCTGCTGGTGTTTTTTTCTCAGAACAAAAAGACTTGACCCCGCGAGTTATAGAGTTTAGCTCTCTGACTCTTTTCTCATTAATCTTCCTAGCCTGATGTTAGAAACCACAAAGGCTGTACCATTTTTTAATGTTATTAGAGGAACAAAAACAATAACTTAGTAATGGCCTGAAGAAATTCTTCTGGTGAACATTAGGTAACTAGTGCACTTCATAATGATATCCCCTAGTTCTCAAAGTGTCTTCAGATCCCTCTGAAACATGTGTGGGTTAGAAGATCCCAGGATTTGGGTCATATTCTGACACCATGAGATCTCTTTCCAGATGTCATTGTGGATTTTCATTCTCAAAAAGTTCGAGTCCACTTTGTATGAGTTTCTCAGCTGAACTGATGGCGCTGGAAACAAGAGTAATGGACTGGTTGACGCTGTTGTGCCAGGGGACCTCCAGGGCGTCCTTCAGGATAGAGAAGCGTGGAGTTTGTCTGCTCAAGCAATATAGAATGTTCCTGAGAGAGAGAGAGAGAGAGAGAGAGAGAGAGAGAGAGAGAGAGAGAGAGAGAGAGAGAGAGAGGGGGGGAGAGCAGGGTTAAGGTAGGGTTTTTTAAAGTGTTTAACCCTCTGGGGACGGATTGGGCGGTACCGCCCAAAATGGCATACTTTTACAAATGTCTACTTATCTCAAAAACTATTAATGATAGAGAGGTGCCGTCTTTTTAGCTGTCTTCCTCAGATTCCGCTGTAAACAGTGATAACAAACTTACCCGGCTTGTATACACACTTCCTTGTTGCGCAATACCACTTCGTCAAAGGCCAATGAAATCAATGTTGTTTGGCAGATTAACGAGCAACAACCAATGGAAAAATTGCCGATGGAGGAATACATTTCTTACCCAATCAGAGGAAGGTTACCATGACGTATTCTAACAAATCGGAGAACTCTGTAGCCTTGCAAGGGGTGTTACTATATACTATCACGCAAACAGCGTTGAGTTGCAGAGACGACAGAAAGCGAACGGACGCGTCGAGTATAAACAAGGCTTTACGGAGCGAGAGCGCACAGAGATATGAGAGAGAGACAGAACAATTATAATATATATATATACACATACAATTATAGCATTATTTATTGTTTTAGCACTTTTATGATGGCAAGCAGTAAACGATTTACGGTGGAACAAGCTCTGGAACAATTACTGGAGAGTGACGAGGAGAAGCATTGCTTAGAAAATTCTAAGCATTCCTAAGAAAAACTATTTGTAAATAAAGTTAAATTTTTCATTGTTCTTTACACATTTTATTTAACAAATACACATTTCTGTCAAGCAAAGGCTTTGACAAATATATTTTTTGTTCAAAAACTGTTCACTATTGTTGTGTGATGTGTGATTTACAGAAAAATAAATGCCAAAAATCAAATTTCCGTTTTAGAAATTCTCTAGTTTATGGTACATTTTCACTCATGCTTATGTTAGCTTAGGGTCTTCTGAATCCATAGATACCAAACACATAGTGTTCCATCTCCATTACATATAGTTTATAAGCCCAAATGTAAAAATAGAGAAAACGGACCAAAAAGAGCTTAGTCCCCAGAGGGTTAAAGAAACTTTTAACATCCAAAAAAGGTTCACATACCTATTTCTCCTAATGTGAGTGGATGGCTCTTGGTTAGAGGCATTTATACAGAAGACTTGTCTCTTAAGCCCTAAGTATACTTCGGTTCCCCTTCAGGGACTACCGCTGCGTGTAATCGCAGTGGGAACGCCCCCCAGCGTAACGCGTCTGAAGCATGAATGAAATCAGTCAAAGGAGAAAATGGAGCGTCACAGCAAGTGACGTCATTGACCAGGAAGCTATAAATATCCCCTGAATACACAAGCCGCCAGCTTCTGTTACTTCAGCAGCGCTCTGTGTGTGTGAACTGAAATCTCGATTGTGTTTGTCTGTTCTGTCAGGAGTTTATCACTATATATATATATATATATATATATATATATATATATATATATATATATATATATATATAAACCAAGAATATGAGCGAGCAGTATAAGAAGTGTGTTTCCCCCTGTACACGATACATCACAGGTGGGGATTCACACCAGCTATGTGTGGCTTGTTTGGGAGTTCAGCATGCCCAGTCGGCTCTCGAGGGAGTCGATTGTGAGCAAGCATTGTGAGCGTTTTCCTCTGAGAACTCTGCGCTCGCGGCAATCGCTCTTCGAGGAGAGCGGTATGCTGCGAGCACCCCGAGGCTCGGGTCCCGCTTCTGTTGAGGCAGAGCGGCGGCGTTTGTCTTGGGGCTCGCAGATGGATCTCACCGGCGACGTTGAGACGGGCCCCGCCCTATCTCAGCTTTCTCCGGCGGGATCCAGTGCCTCTCACCCGGCTCTGGAAGCACGCGCTGCGGCGGTTACTTCTGCCCGGGTGGAGGCACATGATGATGTTGATTTAAGATTGTCCAGTTCTGAGGAGCTGGATGTCGAAAGCTTTGCATCTGAGGAAACTAGCTTGCCACATTATACTGCAAATGATGAAGGTTTGATGGATGTGTTATCTCGGGCTGTTGAAAAACTTAGTATCGATTGGCCAGCTGATAGACAGCAGTCTAGAAATAAAAGTAAACTAGACGATAGATTTCTGTCTGCATCACCTCAACCTTCTCGCCGGTGCCTACCGTTCTTCCCAGACCTTCATGCTGAGGTTTCAAAGACCTGGGTTAGACCGGTTTCTAGCAGGATTTACACTAATCAGTCTAATGCTTATGGTAACATTTCTGGTGCTAAATCTGCTGGTTATGTGACGATGCCGAAGGCAGAGGAGACGCTCGCGAGCTATCTCTCGCCGGCTTCGTCGTCTTCACTTAAAGCACCGGCTCTTCCATCGAGACCACTAAAAAATACCTCTGTGCTGGTGGGCAAGGCTTACTCGGCGGCTGGGCAGGCGGCTGCTTGTCTACATACGATGGCTATTATGCAGGCTTATCAGGCCGACCTGCTTAAAGATGCGTGCGAGGGGGGGGAAATTTCCGCTGATATGATTAGCGAACTCAGGCAGACTGCCGATCTCACTCTTCGTGCTACCAGAGAGACCGCAAAATCTATCGGTCGGTCTATGGCAGCCATGGTGGCCACAGAAAGGCACTTATGGTTGAGTCAGACCTCCATGAAAGAGAAAGACAAATCTCTCCTTTTAAATGCTCCCGTTTCGCCTGCGGGCCTCTTCGGTGACGCTCTTTTTTCTGTCACGGAGAGGTTCCAGGAAGAGAAAAAACAGGCAGCTGCTTTTCATAAATACATCCCTCTTAAAGTGCGTGTCACTGGGGCTGCTGAACGTGGGCAGTCCCAGCCGTCGAGTTTGACCTCCAAGAGAGCACAGCAGAAACGGAGTGTCGCGTCTCGTGCCCCCCCGCAGAGAGACTGGAGGGACGAGGCGGGGCGCTCTCCGGCGCGGCCTTCTCGGGGCAGGACTGATCTGAGGACAGTCATTGTCGCTAGGAAGGCCGCGTCGAAAAAATCCTGACGTGCTGAACGTCAGGACTCTGAGGGTGGTCCCCATCGGGAAAGACTTGAGTTCACCGCACAAGATCACGGTGCCCTGTCTTTCTCGATGCCCTCAGGTGTCTGTTCTACTAACCCTGCCTATACAGGGCGTAGAGAGACTCGGCGAGCGGTTTCCCGAGGGACGCTCGCCCCCTCTGAGGAGGGTTGTGAAGTGCTCAGACCAGCTGTTTCCTGCCAGTATGTTACAGGGCGCTGCGTCTGTCACTCGGGATGTTCATCCAGAGGCCAGCCTCGAGAGGCTGGTTCCCTTAGTAGAGTTCCTGGCGGAATGGGAAATGCTTCCCAATATTTCTCAGTGGGTCCTGAATATCATAAAGAACGGGTACGCTATTCAGTTCAGAATGCGTCCACCTCGGTTCAGAGGGGTTCTGCCTACTGTGGTGGGCCCCGAGCAGGCTCTGGTATTAGAACAGGAGGTAAAAACTTTGCTGCAGAAAGAGGCTATAGAACGGATTCCTCCACCCAGCAGGGAGTTAGGATATTACAGCCGGTACTTCATAGTTCCGAAAAAAGATGGAGGGCTGCGTCCCATTCTAGATCTGCGTCTCTTAAATCGCACTGTTGGGAAGCTCAAATTCAAAATGCTCACTCTCAAGCAGATCGTGTCACAAATCAGATCCGAGGACTGGTTTGTCACGATAGATCTAAAGGACGCCTACTTCCATGTTTCAATCCTCCCTCAACACAGGAAGTTCCTGAGGTTCGCTTTTGGGGGCGAAGCGTACCAATATCGGGTTCTTCCGTTTGGCCTAGCACTGTCACCCCGCACGTTCACGAAGTGTATGGATGCTGCTATAGCTCCGCTCAGGCTGCAGGGCATCCGTATTCTGAACTATATAGACGATTGGTTAATTCTAGCTCAGTCGGAACAGCAGTCGGTTCGGCATCGAGACGCTGTTCTTGCTCGCATCAAAAGATGGGGGTTGAGGCTCAACGCCAAGAAGAGTGTTCTTTCTCCATTACAGAGAACCACCTTTCTCGGTGTAGTATGGGATTCGACGACGATGCAGGCACGATTGTCACCTGCCCGTGTTGCTTCGATTCTCGCCGCAGTATATCAGGTCAAGCTAGGCCACTCCTCCACCGTAAAACAGTTCCAGAGACTGTTAGGTCTCATGGCGGCTGCGTCCAACGTGATACCCTTTGGCCTCCTGCACATGAGACCATTACAGTGGTGGCTCAGAACCAAGGGTTTCTCCCCGAGGGGAGATCCTTTTCGCATGATCATGAGTTCGCGACGGTGTCATCGCGCCCTGGTTATGTGGAAAGATCCTTGCTTTCTGTCCCAAGGACCTGTGTCGGGAGCTCCTTGTCGTCGCGTTTTGCTAACGACAGATGCCTCTCTCACGGGTTGGGGAGCGATCATGAGTGGTCGCCCAGCTCGGGGTCTGTGGAAGGACCATCACCGTCTATGGCACATAAATTGTCTAGAGATGTTGGCAGTATTTCAGGCTCTGAAACACTTCCTCCCAGACCTAAGGGGCCACCACGTCCTTGTCCGAACAGACAACACGTCGGTGGTCTCTTATATCAACCATCAGGGGGGTCTGCGTTCTCGCCCGCTGTACAAACTGGCACGTCAGATCCTTCTATGGTCCCAGGGGAAAATTCTTTCTCTGAGAGCTATTTATCTCCCGGGGTATTTAAATCAGGGGGCAGACATCCTGTCGAGACAGGGGCCGAGGCCCGGGGAATTGAGTCTTCACCCCGAGGTGGTGGAGCTCCTATGGGAGCATTTCGGTCGTGCCGAGGTAGACCTATTTGCTTCCCGAGAGACATCTCACTGTCCACTATGGTTCTCTCTAAGCCAACCAGCCCCTCTGGGGTTGGACGCGATGGTACATCCGTGGCTGAGGTCACGCTTGTACGCTTTTCCCCCGATCGCTCTGCTCCCGGGAGTTCTGGAGAGGGTTCGCCGGGACGGGCTCAGTCTTCTGTTAATAGCCCCGTTCTGGCCGGCCCGAGTATGGTTTGCGGACCTAGTGTCTCTCCTCGACGGCTCTCCCCTAGAGATACCGATCAGGAGAGATCTACTCTCTCAGGCGAGTGGGTCGATCCTTCACCCCCGCCCAGAACTATGGAGGCTGTGGGCTTGGCCTCTGAGGGGGCCCAGCTCGTAGACTCTGGTCTCTCGACTGAGGTCGTTGAGACCATCCTCCAATCCAGGGCTCCCGCCACGAGGAAGTTATATGCCGCGAGGTGGAAACTTTTCACCTCCTGGTGCAGAGAGCGCCAGCAGGACCCAGTTAACTGCCCAGTTGGTACAGTGCTGGATTTCCTGCAGGACCGTCTCTCCACAGGGTTATCCCACTCCACACTGAAGGTGTACGTGGCGGCCTTAGCTGCTTACCACGCTCCTTCAAGCGGAGGATCTCTCGGGAGACACCCACTTGTATCTCGCTTCCTTCGTAGCGCCATGAGGCTGAGGCCTGCAGTTCGCACGAGGGTACCATCTTGGGATCTGGCCATTGTCTTAGAGGGTCTCTCCCTAGCTCCCTTCGAGCCCATAGAGGAAGTTTCGGAAAAGTTCCTTACACTTAAGACTATCCTTCTTCTGGCTATCTCGTCTCTAAAAAGAATTGGAGATATTCAAGCACTCTCGGTGGCTCCCTCGTGCCTGGAATTTGCTCCTGGTTCGGTTAAGGCTTTTCTCTGTCCTAGACCAGGGTACGTTCCTAAGGTGCCAACCACTTCCGTTAGACCTCTAGAACTGCAGGCCTTCTGTCCTCCACCTTTTTTGACGTCAGACCAGGAAAAATTGAATTTGCTGTGTCCCGTTAGGGCTTTAGATGCTTATGTCCACAGAGCTGCCCTGTGGAGGAAATCGGAACAGTTGTTCGTCTGTTTTGGGTCACCTAAGAAGGGGTGTCCTGCATCTAAGCAAAGGATGAGCAAGTGGGTGGTCGAGGCCATCTCACTCGCTTACGTTTCGGCCGGTCAAACTTCACCTTTGGCTGTCAGGGCCCATTCTACCAGGAGTATGGCTGCCTCTACAGCTCTTCTTTCAGGGGCTTCTCTTCAGGACGTTTGTGATGCGGCAGGCTGGTCCTCACCGCACACTTTCGTCAGGTTTTATTCTCTCGATTTTAGCTCCACTCCTGGGGCTCAGGTTCTCTCTTCGGCTTGTGTCTCCTAGTCACACACTACGGGGACCTGTTCGTATGGGGATGTGGGTATTGCGTTCCCACTGCGATTACACGCAGCGGTAGTCCCTGAAGGGGAACGTCCCGGGTTACGTATGTAACCCTAGTTCCCCGAAGGGACGGACGCTGCGTGTCCTGCCATACTCCCGACGTCCCCTTGGGTCGCTTGCTTCAGTAACATTAGAAGCTGGCGGCTTGTGTATTCAGGGGATATTTATAGCTTCCTGGTCAATGACGTCACTTGCTGTGACGCTCCATTTTCTCCTTTGACTGATTTAATTCATGCTTCAGACGCGTTACGCTGGGGGGCGTTCCCACTGCGATTACACGCAGCGTCCGTCCCTTCGGGGAACTAGGGTTACATACGTAACCCGGGACATTTTTACGCGTACGGAAGAGTGCGAACAATGCAAATTTCGTCACCAGAATAGTATGCACGTTCTGTACGAGCACTGCCCGATTTTCTGTAACCGTGCTTACTTTGTATGCACATGTTGCACGAGCATTGGATTTGTTTTGCACTTGTCGATTGTTCCACAAGGTTGTTTCACAGTAGAAACTAAAAATCAAGCTTAGCGTTAGTTCTGGCAGGTCACGTCATTTAAGCTCGCATCAGCTGACTGTCAGCTGATCCACGTCTACCTTAGGAATACAATGCCTATCACAGCATCCCATATATATAAGGTCCAGCTTTATCACATTGATTACCCTCCTCCCTCCCCAGCACCTCCTCTCATCCAGTCAGGTCTTGGACTTCTGATATTCCTCTTCAAATCAGACAAATCTTTCTTGAATTATGTTGTACATAAATCATTGAACATTAATATTATCTGCAACACATTTATGTTGATTCTGTTTTGTTTACCCTAAGGGGGGTTTTCTCTCTTCTCCCTGCTCTTATCCATGCTAGGCTGCATGGACAGGCAGGGAGTTTTTTCCTAGAACCGAACCATAACTCCAATCCAAACTGTATGCTAATTGTCAATCATCTGTGATGATAATGGTCTTGACAGAACTAAAGAGACGGAACAACAACAGCAAAGCACCGGAGACTGCAACAAAAACAACAAACGCCCGCATTAGCAAGCACTTGTGTGAGGGGGGTTATGAGATAGCCGTAGTATTTAGATAGCTTTGTATTCTTTTTAGTTTAAAAGAATACAAAGACATTTGTATCAGTCATAACTTCTGGAGAAAAATATCACAGAAAAACTGAACAAAGATGAAACTTTCCATAGCGGATGTGTCGAGCGCCTGCGTTGGTGCATGCTATCAACTGGAGTAGGCCTATACTTTTAAAAGGCTACACGTTCGACTGTACGCATACAGTGCTTAACATAAGTGAACACACCCATGCTAAAGTTGACTAAATAGAAAAATAAAAAATCATCTTTTGGAAATTGATCTTAATGCCTTAATTTAAAAAGGGAGGAAAAATCCAACCTTTGGGGACACCAGTTTTCTTTGTGAATGAATAATTTATCGTAAATAAATAAATGTTCTTCCTTAAAATACAGGTTGCATAAGTCAAGACACCCCTATGTTAAATTCCCATAGAGGCAGGCATATTTTTGTTTTAAAGGCCAGTTATTTCATGGATCCAGGTAAAGTTCCCTTGGCCTTAGGAATTAAAATAGCCCTACATCATCACATACCCTTCACCATACCTAGAGATTTTAATTCCAAAGGCCAAGGGAACTTTATCAGGATGCACAGTATCCTGGATCCATGAAATAACTGGCCTTTAAAAATAAAAATCTGTCTGCCTCTATGGGAATTTAACATAGGGGAGTCCTGACTTGTGCACCCTGTATTTTCAGGAAGAACATGTATTTATTCTTTATTTGTCCTTATTATTTAGTCTTTAAATTGAACACAAAGTTATAATACAAATGATTGAAATTCATATGACATTATTAATAAAATGAATACAAAATAATACATTAAAATAAAACAATAATAATAATAATAATAGTTATAATACAAAATTAAATAAATTTCAACAAAAAATTAATTCAAATAAAAACAATAACAATAAATACATTACATTAACAGTATAAATAAAAAAATAAATAAAATAAATAATAAATAATAGCAATAATACAAAATTCAAATAAAACAAATCAAATTCAAATAAAACAAAAATATCAGTAATACAAAAGTAAATTAAAAAAATAATAACAGTATTAATAATATTAACAATAAATACAATTATTAGTAAACTATTATGAATACTAATACAAAAATAAATAAATTAAAATAATATTGTTAATAAATTAATAAATATATTTAAATGTATTTTATTTATTATTAATTTTATATATTAATTATTTGAATTAATATAGAAAATTAGAAATAAATAAAATAAACCACAAACATAATAATAGCAATAATACAAAATTAATTGAATTGAAATAAAACAAAAATTATTTATGCTTCAAAAATCACGATGTGCATGTTAAAAATGCTCAAACATTATGAATTACGGAATCATGAGTTTTATATCGGCACAACAATTCTTAGCTATTTGTGCTCTTTATTCATTTGCAACAGATCTCTGAGGGTCGGTGAACCCCAGTTTAAAAAATGCTGCTTTAGGAAGCTCTTCTGATGATGAGGATAGTACCTAAGAGCACACGTTCAGATATAACAGAGAGCATATATACATCACAAAATCAATACCAATGTGTCTTAAAACAACTTTGGAGCAACTGCACATGTTTTCAACTGTAATCTGCAGAGAAATCACCTGAACTCCTGCATGACAATCAACAGACTTTGGGCCATTTTCTTCACGGTTCAGGGTCACACATTGATTTCTGTTTTTGGAGTGTTTTAACCGGCTTCACACATCCAACCTTAATAAATGAAGCAATTCTTCATCTGTAAACAGGTCAACTAAATTTGGGAATGAGTCTATGACCTTCAGAGACCAAAGCTTATATGAAATCGCAGGGCTCATCGCAGGACACACGCATTTCAACCCGTTCACACGCTCACACGCCACACCTTGTATTTCTCACGCTGAGGAGTAAGGGAACTTGTCCCGCTACACAATTAATGGACGAGGCGCGGGCAAACGGTGGGAAGTTCTCTGCCGAGTTCATAGCATCTGTCTCGAGTTATACAGAGTTAAATGCTAGCTACCAGCCAATCAGAAATTAGAATTAGTTGTTTCCGGGTAAATTATGTGTTCCCGCTGCACGCTCGTTCGTTACTAGACAACATGCACACACGGAGTGGAAGTTGAAAGAGCACGATCTGATGAATGCGGTTTGCTGACATCTTCATTTATTATTTTTTTTTTTTTTAGCATTTTGATTTTACGATTCCTGGACGATATCTCTTGCCTGTGATCAAAGACAGTGAGAGCTGATGTTTAGGAGTATAGCCAAATTCGTGCTAAATTATTTTTGATGCATTCAAAAACTCTCCAACTGCTTTTAAAGGGGTCATCGGATGCAAAATACACTTTTATATGGTATTTGCAAATAAATGTGTCTTTGCAGTGTGTGGACATAATCAACATGCAATGAAAAAAATCCATTCATTTTATCCTCAAAAATCCAAAAAGTTGTTGCTCATTATCATTTAAAGAGACATGCACCGAAACGGGTCATTGTGAACAGAGCTGTTTTTTAAGAGGTAAAAAGGGTGTTGTTTTACACAACCATTGAGAAATTTTAACCAAAGTATGTTACAAACTTTACATGAAGACCCAAAAGAATCATACCAACTTGTGGAAAATGGGCATCCGATGACCCAGGGCCGGATTCAGCCAGCCCCACTAGGGGGTGCAGGTAGAATATCAGGGGGGGCAAGTCATTTAACAGAACATTTAAATTTGACAAATATAGTGATTTGATTTATATTGTGATATATATCGATATGGCCAGAAATGAAAAAATATATTGTGAAATGAAAAAATCCTATATCGCCCAGCTCAAAGCTATCAGCTATCAGCATTTGATTTGTCTTATAGGTTTTATGTTGGATGCCCTTCCTGACACTACCCTCTGCATTTACCCGGGCTTAGGACCGGCACAAATAGGACACTGGCTTGTGCCCTGTTGAGGCTTCATTTATATATATTTTTTTTCTTTTCTTTTTTCTGTCTGTCTGTCTTGTCTGTCCTTTCGTTTTTTATTTCAATCTTTTTCATTTCTTTTTTGTTTTTTGTTTTTTGTTTTCATTTCTTTAGCTCTGTACACAGCATGGCTTATATAAGTCATTATAGCATCAGTCGTCTGCTTTTCTGTGCAAAAGTCCTAACAAATGCGTCCATATCTAGACCTGTTGTTATGGCCTTCTCGTGAGCCAGAATAACTAAATTTCGGAAGGGGGTAAGAACACGAGACAAAGTGGAGAAAGAGCTCTCGCATGATGCAGATGATATTCCAATCACAAGTGATGTCACATACATGCGATGGAGCTGAGGAAAGGCATTCTTATACCCGTGTAGATATGTGCAAATGGTGGAGAGGTCTACAAACTCTACGTTTTCATCATCACTAGTCTTTTTGAATTCTTTTTACAACATAATTTTTGCGACAAGAATCTCATTGGAAAGTTTGTCACTGTCACAGTGTGTGTCTGCGTGCTCCGCTCTGCAGTGACTGACTGAGACGTGAAGCTCAGCAGGTTCACCACAAGCCGGAGAAGCGGCCATGCCCTCCCTATGCATCTACAATCAGTAGCTACTTTGAATGAGGGATAGAGAGCAGAGAGCGCTCACTCTGACCATTTTTCTTGAAATATCTTTTAAATTTGGGATCTTTTCATGCCATCACGTTTGGGGGGGCAGTCACGGCATTTGGGGGGGCATTGCCCCTCCTTGCCCATGCCTATATCCGGCCCCGCGATGACCCCTGTAAAGGTGACCGGTTTGGGTCTTGACATACATGCTCAGGGCAAGTTGTTATGACACAATGTTATGTACATTGAGCACTGATGTTCAGCTGGCTTGTTTGGGGTCAAATTTATTTTTATTTTGCAATAAATTTGTATTTTTTAAATATAACTATTTATTTTATTCGAATGAATTTGTCTTTTTATCAGATTTACAATTGTTATAATTTCCATTTGTGCTGGTCAATTATGAACAATAGGCAAAATTGAACTGCTAGCAAAAATTGAAGCGAATTTGGTTGGGTCGAGGGATCGCTGCTGCAAATATTTGGGTGGCTCCTCCCCTAAATCTCACTCTAAACTTTTGATAAAACTTGAGAGCCCTGAAATCGTTTCTTGCTAACTGAAAGGTAGAAATCACATGAGAACAGAGCTCGTTCTCCTTTCACCAAGTGATACATTTAGAGCTGCAATAATAAATATGTTAGCTTATTGTTTGTTATCACTTTAGCATAATTATGAAGCTTTAAAAAGACAGAACAGTGAAAGGCCTTGGAGCCTTTCATCTGTGTGATATATTTAAAGTGAAAGACTGAAATGTCCAAATCTCAAGCACTTTCTCTTTCTTCCCAAAGGAAATGGTTATAATTTTTTTGTTTGGCCTGTGAGTCATATCACTCAGAAAGTGAATCTCCATCATTCTTATAGGAATGTTTTGGGTTCAGTACGAGTTAAGCTCAGCATTGAGACTGACTGACTGATTTTGACTCACTCACTCACTCACTCACTCACTCACTCACTCACTCACTCACTGTATAAAGATGTACATAAATCCTACTTAAAGGGATACTTGACTGCTGTCAAAATGGGCTTTCAATAAAACTTTGGCTGCCTATTCAGTAGAAAGTCGTTTTTTAATTTAATTATTCAGTGCTACCTGACTATAGAAAACTAAGAAAAACAGCTGTTGTCTTCCCTTTGGCCAAATAGGAAGGAACACTTTAACTCTGTTGGATACTTCATTTCACAAGGGTCTAATATTTTATGTAAACAGCTGCAAGTTACATTTCCTCCCTCCTTTGTTCCATCCATCCAAGTTGCCGGGTTTACGGGTTTTATGACTTTATGTTGTAATGGCTATGAAGTTAAACACTTTTACCAAAAGTGGCTGGAGGTATTTTTATAGATCTCTCCACGAAATATTTGATATTGATCTGGGGTCCCTGGTAACACCATCTACGTTGTTTTTAATGGAGAAAGAGTTCTCCAACAAATCGAGTTTAGCGCACACAGTAGAGTCCCTCGCATGGGTCCAGATATCATCTATTATCACCTTTATTTTGCCAGGAAAAGAATTACATTGAGATTAAGGGCCTTATTTTAACGATCTGAAACGCAAGTATCAAATTCGAAACGCAAGTAACTTTGTTGACGGATTTCAGACGCTGTTGCTATTATACTGGCAAATAATAGCATAAATGACGCAAATCTTGCGCCTGACGCAAATCTAAAATGGGTTGGTCTGAAGTAGGTACATTACTCATAGGTGTGGTTTGGGCGTAACGTGCAATAAGCCAATCAGAGCGTCATCTCACATTCCCTTTAAAAGCAGGCACGCTTGTTCCACGGCGGATTGACATTATAATGGCGGATTTGCCAGGCGCACGCGAGCGGTTCACAGCCGAGGAGACCGACGTTCTCGTCAGGGCCGTAAAAGACAGAAAGTGACATTGTATGGGGATGGGAGAAACCCACCCAAATTAGCTTTGGTTAAACAGGCGTATAATAATTTGGGTAAATGTGTAAGCAAGATTTATGCCTATTTTTCATGGACACCACAATGATTTCCCTCGTGTGGTAATATTTTTCCTTAATGTATGGTTTGCAAAAATGGGAACTGCTGCGTCTGTGTAAATGAGAGAAGCAAAGTGTATGCGCGTTGTGCACACGCTTCATTATGGCCAAGTATGCGCCCTTAAAATAGCATCTGAATAACGCGCCACTGACTTTAGACTAGGTATTTCTTGGTCTGTGGTGGAATTGGTTTCTGAAACTGCAAAATAGCACTAAGGAACGTTTGCGCCGGAACACGCCTCCTCTTCTCGCTGAACTGCCCCCGGGAGCACAAGTTCATTCCCTAATTTACCATTGTGCGTCTTTGGAGGGAAAAGTTAGCTGTGTGTCAGGTACAAAATAGGAATGATACATGGGTCGGTGTACAAAGTCAATTGCGCTGGGTGCAAGATAGGGCCCTGAGCATCAAGGGCATCATGGCCAAGACTGACAGACACAGCTCGTTTGAGTTTAACAGATAACATCCATCAATACATTTACATATACACACAGAAGCAAATCCAATCAAATTTCAATATCAATACATAAATAGTTAAAACATCTACAGCCCGATGTTTCATTCTCCAAATCGTTTAAAACTACTTTGAAAATGTCCAATGAAACCAGCTCCCTAAGTTTCAACGTACTTTGCAAATTATTCCAGGCAGAGGGAGCAACAAATTTAAATGCCCTTTTCCCCAATTCAGTACGAACCACTGGAACAGAAAGAATAATTCCTGGGACCATAGGCTATAGCTACAAACATACTTTTTACAGATGTAGATATAAAGATATGAAGGAAGTAGACCCAGGATAGATTTGCAAATAAAAACATGCCAGAGTTTTTGTCTTCGGATGGACAAAGCAGATCATCCAACCTGAGCATACAACATACAATGATAAGTGAGGGTTTTAAGATTTGTTATGAACCTCAGAGCACCATGATAAACAGTGTCTAAAGCATGTAAACACTGTGAAGATGCATGCATATATATATAACATCACCATAGTCCAGTACAGACATAAAAGTGGCTGCAACAAGCCTCTTTTTTGCCTCAAAGGAAAGACAGGATTTGATTCTAAAGTAAAAACACAATTTCCCTTTTAATCTTTTCCTCAGTTGCTGAACATGAGGGCCAAAGGAGAGAGCGTCATCAATTAAAATCCCAAGATACCTATACTGAGACACAAACTCAATCTCCGAACCTTGGGACGTAGTAATAGGCAGAAGATTATGAGGGATTGATTTTGATTTAGGAAACAACATGAATTTTGTTTTTATCAGCATTTAAAACTAGTTTTAATTCAAATAAGTTACGCTGAAAAATATTAAATGCAAGCTGTACCAGAGAGAGAGCCAGATTGGGTGTGGATGCTGAACTATAACTGTATCATCAGCGTAATAATGAAAATTTACATTATGAACATTTTGATCAATGTTATTTATATATAGAGTACATAGGAGTGGTCCTAGGACTGACCCCTGTGGCACACATTTAGTTACATTGAGTAAACCAGAGATAAAGTCTTCTGCCTGTACACATTGAGTTCTGTTTGAGAGATAGTTATTAAACCAACCAATAGTATGTTTGTTTAGATAATCCAATCCCTCTAGAGTGTTTGTGAGCACTATTCTTCCTCTTTCAGCCAAATGAGGTCAAACTCTTAACTGATGCCTGACTTTTGGAGGAACAGTTACATTTGACAAGCACGTTTAATAATGACACAATAAAAAATTGCCAAAATGATTTTTTTTAGATGTATTACTCTTATGACAATTTAAACCCATATGATTTTATTTGTAGCAATGGTGACATAAACTGAAGACACATCCGTGAAGTTCTAAAAAGTGCCAAAAATACAATAACTACACCCCATACAACCTGTGTGCTAGACTCCATGTATCCTGAGGAAACAACTAAAACGTAGACCATAGCTATGACATATAATTTGAATATGTGCATATTGCAATTCCATGTCATGATTGGTTATGAAACACACGAGAGTCAGTGGAATTTGACATTTATGATGTGAAAAGTATATGGCATAACACAAATTGAGGCAACATCTTTAAATGTACAGAAATGTGAAGGAGACTTGAGAGATACTGGGCCCTATTTTAACGATCTAAGCACATGGCCTAAAGTGCAGGGCGCAAGTGCAGTTAGGGCGTCAATACACTTTTGCACTTTTCTGAATGTTCCAGAATCTGAGCCTTAGATGGTTCCTGAGCCTGTTCCTGAGCCTTTTCCTGAACTCCCGCCCAGCTTCCCTCTCCCACTTCCTCCCATTATCCATTTCTCAACCACGCTGTCGCCACCTCCTGCTAGCCCCACAGCTCATCCACATGCAACCTTCTAGGAGGTGAGCTCTACGCGGGTCTACCAGTGTTCAGCTCCAGCATGGTCAGACATCTACATCATAGTTTTAACCACTGCAGGTTATTAAACATGGTATAGAATAATTCCAAGACATGGTGGTGGCTAAAGATAACTGTTTTTAAAGATTAAAGAGAAAAAATCAGCGAAAATCTGGATAACAAAGGTTAAGTGAATCCAGCATTTAAACTAAAGATAACCTTAGAAATGTTACTTGAATAACGTATTTTAGATTGTTCTAATTTGGAAGATAGACATTTACATTTTAACAATTGTGAATGATAAAAAGATCATAGTAATGAATTTAATATTACATTCGGTCTAAGTTAGAGTCTTAAGAGGCTGTTGAAAAAATCATTCGTGTGTATAGTGAGAGAGACTGTTTGAGTGGAGGCAGGGATGGGGCTATGTCTGACTATTATCTGCTAAAGATTGAACAAAACAAAGCAATGATTTTAGAACCAAAATAATCCTGATGACTTTTCTTAAAACAAATGAATAATGAACAGGCATCATTGGAACTGGTTAAGAGACCACGCACAATTAAGTAAAACCTAAAGGAAAATGTGAAGTAAATATATTTTTTAGCTAATTGCTAAAGAACCTTGACTATGAGCAGTTTATACTCATGTGTGTATGAGTGTGTGTGATGGTGACTGCACTTTGTCTTGTATGTGTTAGTTTGGGGCACTATTCTTTCCCGCTTTTATGGATATAGTGTCACTAACCTCTGGAATGAGTGTTTTATCATTAAAGATGTGTTGAGTGAAACGACATAACTTTAAAGAAGCTGATAATTCAGAGTAAATCTGATGAAAAGAAGATGCAGAACATGGGCTGTTTTTTAATTGGATTAGTTTTTCAGCTCTGTCTGCTAGTGGTAATTATGACTAATTTTGTCATTTTTGACCTTGATTTGAATTACTCTCTGGATAAATATGTTTAAGATGTAAATTGGAATTGTAAAGTTAAAGATTGAGTCCATCATGGGTTAAAAACCTTTATCTAGAAATATGAGGAAACATATAGGGGTGATGAGGAAACATATGGGGTGGTGATGGCACAGTGGATAAGACACATGCCTTTGGTGTGAGAGACCCGGGTTCACAAGACACTTAACCTCTAATTGCTCCAGAGGCGTGCAACCTCTGAAATATAGCAATTGTAAGTCGCTTTGGATAAAAGCGTCAGCTAAATGAATTGTAAATGTAAATATAGTCTACATTCAAATACGGGCAACTATTTGTGATTAGAATGATAAACGTAAAAATAAAAGACTTTACGGCAGAGAGAAAAAGTGACACATTGGCTAAGTCACTATCAAATTATCCAGAGAGCCCAGTCACATTTATGAAATGAGGAGGAAGCAATCCTTAAAAATCATCACTGTTGTTTGACTGTCCTTGACAATGTCTCTACACCGTGACCTGACCGGATAGACACAAGACTCGAAAACTGTGAGAATGTTTGGTTTGTAGTTGGTTGTGCCTTCAGAGACAAAACAAAAGGCCTGAATTGGGCAAGATAGGCAGTGACCACTGGATTTGAAGTGTTAGTCTTAGGGCCGTTGGCATTAATTATTCGGTTTAAGGAGCTGAGTTTGTGGCTTTACCTGAAGCATGGAAATTAATGAAAGGAAAATGTGTGACAATTTACACAGATTATCATAATTCGTTTGCAGTTGCTTATGATTTTCGGGCTGTGGTCAGATGGTTTGCCTTATCTTTTATGCTTGGTTAATATCAAATTTGTTAGATGCTATTTTGTTGCCTGATCAAATTTATATTTGTAATTGCGCAGCATTTTTGTAAATATACCAAAAATATTTTATTTCTATAGGAAATGGCATGGCAGACACAGCTGAAAAATATCGGGTTATGACTGTAACCCTTTTTCCCTGAGAAAGGGAATGAGAACTGCGTCGAATGACACTTTGGGGGAACGGCCCTCAGCGTAGCGCCTCTGAAGCATGAATGAAACTAAGCCAATCTTGATTGGTGTTGGGTCATGACGTAACGTGTGACGGCATATGCGGAAGCTACAAAGGTAAGCTGGCACACAACAGAGTTAGCTTCCGTGATGAAGCAAGCGCTCCCAGGCAGGGGAAGGTGTGGCGATGGGACGCAGTTCTCGTTCCCTTTCTCAGGGAACAAGGGTTACAGTCGTAACCTGAGACGTTCCCTTTCGAGGGAACTCGAACTGCGTCTAATGACACTTTGGGGGAACGAGTACCCACTATGCCACAACAAACCCTGCCTCTCCCAGTGTGAAGCTGCGCACAGGCACACTTAAGATGAGAGCACAAGGGTGCCAGGTGTAGATGGAATATCCAGGCTATAAAATCTAAGGGTATGTGCGAAAAGTGTGAGGGGTGGCCCATCCTGCTGCATTGCAGACTTCCTGTATCGGGCCCCCGAGAGGAGGGCTGTAGAGGACGCCATGCCCCTGGTCGAATGAGCCCTCACGGCCAAAGGTGAAGGCAAACTGCGCACCTGATAGGCCATAGATATAGCCTGAACAATCCAGCTGCTAATGGTCTGCTTGGATGCGGGAAGCCCCTTCTTGGGCGAACCAAAACACTCGGGCAACTGGTCTGACTTCCGCCATGAAGAGGACCTCTGAATATATAATTTAAGAGCTCTGACAGGGCATAGCAGATGAAGTCTCTCCTTATCCGCCATTACGTGAGGTGGAAGATGAAAACCCTGCAGAATCGTAGGCCGTGCCACATTAGATGGCACCTTAGGCAAATAGCCCGGCCTGGGATGTAAGATGGCTTTAATGTCGCCTGGAGCAAACTCCAGGCACCCATTGGATATAGAGACTGTCTGAAGATCCCCTAACCTCCTCAGAGAAGTAATGACCAACAAAAAAAAAACACCAAAAGTTTCTTGTTCTCAGCCGATTCCAGAGGTTCGAAGGGGGCCTCGGCCAGCCCTTCGAGAACCACTGCCAGGTCCCATTGGGGGAACCCAGGTACGAGCCGCAGGTATCATCCTGATATTATATCTGAGAACCATACTCGGGCTGGCCACAACGGGGCTACCAACTGTAGACTGAACCCGTTGCGACAGACCCTCTCTAGAACTACCGGGAGCAGAGCAATCAGGGGAAATGCATAAAGACGCAGCCTCGGCCACGTCTGCACCATGGCATCAAACCCCAGTGGGGCTGGATGTGTGAGGGAGAACCACAGTGGACAGTGTGTCGTCTCTCGACGACCTCGGGGTGGAGTCTCCATCCACTCCGTTCGCTGGAAACCGATGTCTCCCGAAGCGCACTTGACGGCGGGAAGTTGAAATCGATCTCCTGCTGGCTCCGCGGAGGAGGCGACCTCGATTGCTCCGCCACGGGTGGGGCCACCCACAGAGAACCTAGGCTGCTAGGATCTTTTTGACAAAGACCTTTTAGCCTGCAGGACGGTCCTCAGGTCGCCCTGCTTCTGCTGAGGCTTCGCATGAGAGTGCCATCTATGCCTCCAAGCTCCTTGAGGGTGGGCTCTAGACGAGACACTCTATTTCTGCGCCTGTCTATAGGCAGGGGAGCTGGTGGATGGCTGCGGCTGCCCACTGGGGGCAGGCTTCTTGGATTTGGAGCGGCGAGGGAGGTACTGTTTGAAGGCTGCAGACTGCTTATTTGCCTCCTGAAACCTGTCGACGAGGGTGTTTACGGTGTCGCCGAACAGGCCAGAAGGCGAAATGGGATCCACATTGAAAATGGCCAGGCGGGAATGCAGCACACGGAATGATAAAGATTCACAATCCTCGCAAGCAGCCCCCTTGAGAACTGCCTGCGCGTGCTGCATTCCCAAACAATGCACGCACATTTGGTGTGTGTCCCCACCCATGATATAACGAGGGCAGGGATGCACACACCGCCTGTAACTTGCACTCGACATAATATATTTATGTTTGTGCTTGTGAACTGACAGACAACACCAAATATGACATACAAGACAGAGAGCTAACTCTGTTGTGTGCCGGCTTCGCTTTGTAGCTTCCGCATATGCCGTCACATGTTACGTTATGATGCAACAGCAATCAAGATTGGCTACATTTTATTCATGCTTCAGTGGCGCTAAGCTGAGCTCGAAAGGGAACTGCTGCCACCCAATCGAAGGAGATTAACTCCTTACAGAGCATGCAGTCTAAGACACAGAGAAGTCTGTTTGGAGGAAATTTGGCTTCTGTATTAAAGAAGCGTTTGGTTTAGTGTTGATGGCAAACCTTGTTTACTGAAACATTTCTTAAACCACTATTATAAAATCAAAAGAGGGGATGATAACTTTTGTAAAAAAAAAAGAGAAGAAGTTTCCTTTGGGTATTGTTTGGAAAACCCATTTATGGGAGTGGAAGGGGTTAAACAACGAGTGCCATCAACCTAGTTGTGTGTGTGAACATGACATGTTGTAAAGAAATGACTTCTCTCCTATTTAAAATTTATGTTTAGGTGAAAGCAGCTCAAGGAAAAGCAGCTGATACACCACTGCACGACATCAAACCAGGAGATTTATGAAGTTATAAGAGGATTATGAAAATCTGACAGTTCTTGCTCAAATTATATTAATTTTGGTGTAGTAACAAGGCTAATGAGTATTTTACAAAGTTTAGGTTATGTTCATTTATGTTTTTTGTATGTTATATTATTTTATTTTTCATGTGGGCTATACTGTGTTGAAAATAGCAAACAGCACTGAGAATGATTTGACAATGGTTAATTATGAAATGAAACATATCAGAGATGCTGTTATACAGAATAGATTACTGTTGGACATGTTAACTGCTGAGAAAGTAGGAGTGTGTAAAATGTTGGGATACATCATGTTGTTTTTACATTCCAGACTATAGTGACAACATAAACAATATTATTGCGAACATTATAATGGCTGTAAAGGCACCACTCAGAAGTGATAACTTACTGGTTTGAATGGTTCACCAAACACTAGGGAGGGTGGAATTTTGGATATGACATACAGAGCTGATAGTGATAGAAGTTTTGGAGTTGATGTGCCTGCCATGTGTAATACTATGTTCCCTTTCAGTCACTCATGTTCGACGTAGTCTCTGAAGAGTTCTGTTGTTTACAATGAGCGAGTGTGTCGCTATTCTTCTGGAAGACTCTCCCAGAGCTGGTGGTTTCTACAGCGTGAGTGCAGCGGTGATCGCGAACTTTGAGCTCTCAACTGCTGTTTTAACAGCAACAAATTTCTAAATGTTTGTGTTTTTTGACGGCTGGTTAGAGGGCGGAAAAGTGAGTGCTTCACTGTTTCAGTTCACTGTTCAGTGTTGCTGCGGACATTCCCCTGTGTGCTACGGCACTGGTGATGGGTCCTATTTCCTGAAAGAGCAACACGGGTGTGTTTTCAAGATGTCATTCCACTTGTGTGTTTCTGGATGCGGTCATTCCCTGTTCCTCTCTGATGGTCACAATTGTTGCATCACATGTTTGGGCCTACAGCACACTGAAGCAGCTTTTGTGGATGGTTCATGCTTCCATTGCGGGAATGTGACTGTCGCTGTGTTGAGATCTAGACTCGCCTTCATCTGTGAAGCTGGAGTCCCCATTACCATGCCCCACCCCTGGGTGCCGTGTGGGATGGGTGATCGGAGGATAGTGAAAGGTGTCTCGCATGGTAACCATACCCTGTGGGCTCCTCACTTCTCCATCACACCGCAGCCGGTGGAAATTCCTGTGGAACGTGCTGGTCCCTCTTTAATGGACAGATCAGCCATTTCAATTGGGGTTCCCCCAGAGGATAGGATGTCGATAGCAGCATTGGAGGGTGAGCTGGCCTCTGAAGATGACGACTCGGCTGCGTTATCTCCCTCTGGGAGTGTAACGTTGCCTGAGCCGGATCTAAAATTGTCAGCTATGCTGAAACGGGCTGCTGAGGCTGCCGGGCTCGAGTGGAATCCTCCACTGTTTCCCGCTCAGTCTCGGTTGGAGGATTGGTATCTCAGGGCGGGCTGCGCTGGTTCTCAGCTCGCCGCCCCAGTGCCTTTCTTTCCCGAAGTGCATGGAGAGCACACTTCAAAGGAAGAGCAAATTCCTCTCTTCCTGGGTCCCAAGAGGGCAAGTCTGGCGGTGTGCGACCCTGTAAACTCAGCCCCCTCCTGTTCGCCAGCATGGCAGCTGGGTGCTGTTCGAGGATCCGGTCATCCGCCTTCTCACGCATCCCTGGCAGTCTCGTGGAGACAGGTAAGTGTTGTGCACCACACTCAGACCCTGCTTCGGACCGCCTTTGGCCTTCCGAGCTGGGTCCCTGTATTTCACCTTGCTGCCCCACCTCGGGTACATCTGTGGTCCTCTGGCCCCTGGCCCGGTACGTGGAAGCCAAAAATGCTTCCCAACTGGTCCAGATGGCCCCACACTATTCCATCAGACTCGGCTTGCGATTCCATCAGACTCGGCTTCCGTCCAAGCTCAGTGATATTCATCACACCAAGGTGTTGAGCAGATATGCTCCTAAAATTTGTGATATTTATCACGCCTAGGTGTTGAGCAAAGATGCTCCTAAAAGTTAGTGACTTTAATCACACTTTAGTGTTGAGCAAATATGCTCCTAAAATTAGTGACTTTATTCACACCTAAGTGTTGAGAAGTGCTCCAGTCTTGTGTCTCCTGTCAGTCTACTAGCGAAGGACGCGATGCAGCCGCTCCCTCCAGCCAATATGAAGGCCTGCTTCTATAAGCCCGCACTTCATTTACCCTAGAGAGGTGGGTCACGACCATCTTGGTCCTGTGTTAAATGAGACGGGCCCTTTTTTGAAAGCCTCTGTTCAATTTGTTACACAGAGATGCATTTCCAAATACTCCGTCCCCAAGATTGGTCTGCAGTGTTCGACCTGAGAGACATGTACTTCAGATCTCTATCCTTCTGCACCACAGGCCATCCTGTGTTCTTGTGTTCAATTTGTGTGAAGTATCAGTACAAAGTCCTACCCTTCAAGTGCTCATAGCCAGTTGGTTCCTCAGGTCAACTGGGAAAGAGTAAACTCGTCCACGGGCTGAGGATCTCTTTTCTAGTTTGGAGATGGATTCGGTCAACAGCATCTCTGAAAAAGAGTATGTGGATGGTTAGTGATATATAGAAGTGAGAATGGGTCCATCTGAAACTCTTCAGAGGCTCCTGGGGCATAACGTAGACACAGCCGCTCGGCTTCCTCCATATGAAGACCGCTTCAGCACTGACTTCACGGCCGAGTCCCGAGGTGGCCGTGGCAGAGTGGCACGCTCCGTGTGAAAGCACCCTGGCCTGCTGCCAAACCCTTAGTCTGTAACAGACCCTTTGTATCTCCGGGCCAATGGTCCCTAGAATGAGTGTCCATCAATACCGGCTGAGGGGCCACATACAAAGGGCATGCAGTAATGGAGGTCTGGGCGGCCCTCCAACTGCATTGGCATCCATTGCCTCGCGTTGCTTGCAGTTCATCTCGATTTGAGACACCGCTACTCAGCGAATTTGTATTGAACTGAAAAGACAAGAGACCTCCCTTGAGCCTTGCAGGCAGTGAGTTAAAAATCCTGTTTTTAGAGAAAGAGTTCTCCTGCTAGCTTGGTCTCTATCTAGAGGGTAGGGACTTGCGCGCATTTTCGGTCAGCGATTCGTGCCTGGAATCCGGGCCAGCTAACTCTCATAAAATCTGAGACCCCGGCCTGCATATGTCCCCATGGTTCCTAACTATCCAACGGGACCAGGTGGTGAGCCTGCAAGCGCTGCTCTGGAGGAGGCAGACCCAGCCCTGGGTTTTCTCTGTCCGTCTGCTCCATTGCAGTTATACATGCTCAGAATGCAAAGCCTGGACCTCAGACCAGCTCTTGTCTGTTATGGAGACCAGCAGAAGGGAAGGCTGTTTCCAAGCAGAGGTTGGCCCACTACATGTGGTTGCCTTCATCTTGGTGAGAAAGTTTTCCCAAGATGCACGTGCCCACCTGGGTGGTGAGCTCCTCCTGAGGCCCCCCTTCACATTAAGCTAGTTCCACTGTAAACCCGGTTCGAAATGTCAGCTTGCTGCATCATTCTCCTCCTATGGACTGGATACGTGCACAATTCGTTCTCCAGTGAGTTCCCCTTATTAGCCAAACCCTGTCAAGTTCCTCCATACCCTTCGGAAACGGACGTGGCGGAATGTCCGAAGACAGGCCCCTCACTCGTATGCACTGGTGGAACCTGTGTTAGGTTGGGTCCATATGTTGTGATTCCTACAGCGATCCCATATGTGTATTCTTCTGCGGTACGGCTCCCTGCGGCGAGCCCGTATCTTCCCTCTGCAGAGCCTGCTCTTCTGTCACTGTCCGGTTGAGTCTCCCCCCTGTCTTAGGCTGGAGCCACCCCAGTGACATTCCATGTGTTGTACTGCCCGGTAATGCGCCCAGTCCATATGTGTATCCTCCACATATTACCTCCCTACGGGCAGGATGTGGTTTCCGCAGCGTATTCCTTTCCAATGAAAGAGAACGCTTTCCCAGTGGTCTTGTGGAACAGCAGTGACTTCCCTAGCCTAAGCCCTGAGCCATCTCTGCCTCAAATAATGCGGGGAGATCAGAAGGCTTTTGTCTAGGCACTGGAAGGTGGGAGCACTATTGTCATTTTAATTGGGATCCCAATCAGTTGACACGTCGACTACGTAGAACATGAGCGACTGAAAGGGAACGTCTCGGTAACGTATGTAACCCTCGGTCCCTGAAGGAGGGAACGGAGATGTAGTGCTGCCGCCACTATTACTGTACCACCACTGACTCCGAGTTACGCTCAGCTCCTCAGTGAAAAAGCAACTAGTATGTGCATCCACTTCCTTATTTATATCCCCGCGCCGTGGGGACGGAGTGTGTGATGAAAAGTACTCGAAGATGACTGGCTCCCTGGCGTGATCCCAATCAGTTATGCCAATCAGTCACACAAATCTTATTCTAATATAAAATTGTATTGGAATGGTAAAGAGTGTTGGTACAGGACAGGAGGGCCTCCACTCAAGGATAAAATATGATGAACAAGTCTAAGAATGTTCCACGTATGGTTGAAAATACCATCATTGGCCTAGAAAGATAACATTCTGGGAGTCAAAACTATAAAAAAAGGAAGGATGCCCTCCCCTCACTGTCACACTCTGCAGCCACTCTGTGTGACTCTATGACTGCTGGCCTTTTCTTGCAAGAAAATAAACCTCATCAAAAACAATTGGAAATGTTTGTCTCTTATTCAGTGATAGAATTTTGTTTGCCACCACAGAGGCAAGTGTGCTGAAACAACGATGATCAGTAAGAGGGTGTTAATTCTCAGGCCAGAACCCAAAGAGATATAATGAGCAGGTACCCTGACGAGTCTCTCGCACTTTATCCGTTTGCTTCCTCTTCTGTTAATTTAATAAAAACCACTCCAGGACATGCTGATTGCCGCTGATTACAATTGCATGTCACTTTGATAATAACGGCCTCCTTCAGACCAGATTAGCAAAACCAACAGACATCAACAGCGGCGTCAAGAGAAAAGTCAAAGCAGAAATGCAGCCCCCAGGGTGTGTCGTAGACCTTGAGGATTGATTGAAAGATCAAACTAGCTTTCCCCTAAACACAAAAAGGAGAAGTAATCAGAGCGTCAATCCATTATGATTGCAAAGTGTTTTGCTGGCCACTCCATTATGGATCTAGCTGCAACCCAATTCCCATTAGATGCACATCTGTAAATCCCTGCGATTGAGGAGTGTGTGAGGAAAGTGGCTAAAGATCAGCACTTTATTCTGTTGAGCTGAGGACTGAATCACAGTCGACTGACGTATTTACTTCTATTTCCTGCAATAGTGTTTTAGCACATTATTCTGGCCAAAGTCCTGCAGTTTTGAGATCTAGATCTAGATCAAGAAACCATTAACGCCGCAATACAGCCCTGAACTTCTTAATATTGTGTTTGACCCTTTTTCGCTCTTCTTTGCATTTCCATGCCCCTAATCATGGCCGTTGTCAGGAGAAACTACCAGGAACACTTGATTTAAAGAAATAATCTGTTTGTTCATTTAATTTGCTGACCTTAGATGCTTTTGTACATATAACTATCCTTGATTTTGGCTGTGTGTATTGACCTGCATTGCTGAATCATGGAATCATGGCAAAAGCTGATGACATCAGCACAATCCCTAAATGATGGTTACTTCAGTCCATCGACCCACGAATCCCCCTTAGGGGAATCATGGGACTATATAGGCTAATAAATTCCTATAGATTCCTACTATAATCTAATTATGCTAATTATGGTTGTTCACTATGAGCAACCAATAATCTTTATGATCATTAATTTTTTATGAACCTGGAGGCAAATTCTTTATTAAATTATATATGTACAATATACACTATAAATAGCCAATGCAGCGTTTTCTAAATTCAATATAATTGTCATACTAAGAAATTAGCATTTCTATACTGTACAGCTGAATAATAATGCAACTCTGAGAGGAAGGAGATGATTTTCTTTTTCTTTCCTTGTTTATTATTATTATTTTGTTATGTTTCATTTTCAGGATGTGGCAGTCTTCTTGGCACTTATGTCTGGAATAACAAAATTTGACAGAGATGCAAATTAGCATGTCTCTCAGTATCATCTGTCCCAGTAGATGGGAAAGTGATGTCATCATTGACTCCCTAAGGAAAGCACAAGAATGTTGCTTTTGGAATAGCTCACCTAAAATAAAAAAAAACCTTCAGGGTTTGCATCATTAGGTGCATTTCAGATAAACAGTCTACCACACTGCCAGGTGCACGCTGATTAGAAATGCAGTCCAATGTCCCAAACTACATCAGTATGGCCACTGTTTTCAAAGAAAGGCGCTGTAGCTGCTGTACTCCAGCAGAGCCACTATTTGGATTTGTATATCTGGTTATGGATCTGTAACAATCTCAAAATGATTTGTATAGAGTAAAACCGTAAGTAGGCGGGACTTTAACTGGAAGTTTGTCGAATTACTTTAGAAGATCATTTTAAATGTATATCTGCTCCCTTTCGTATTTATAAGAAAAAAAATATTTAAAACTCTTCTAATTGTTGGAGCTGATAGCCTCGTAGGCAGTGCTTAGAGATGCAGTGCGGTTGTGCTTCAGGAGACCCGAGTTCGAGTCCAGGTGTAGTGCTGAATTCTGTGACCCGCCGAATTCTGTGACCTTACACATAACCTAGTGATGGTAGGGTTAGGATTAGGATTAGGGCAATACAGTATAGCACCTACTAGGGTCACAGAATTCGGTGGGTCACAGAATTCGACACAACACCAGTTTGGGGACCTTTCCCAATGCTGAGAAATAAATATTTAGATATCTTCTAATTAAAACAATAAAGCTAAATGTAAAAAAATAAAATAAAATAAAATAAACTAAACAAAAAATCCCTTTATTTTCAAGAGGAACTTTGTGTACAGAGTTATGTCAGGACAATCATCAACAACCTCAAATATGAGGAGTCAGACTCTATAAATAGTTGAGTAGAGAACATGGAAGTTGAAAGAAAATATTGAGTGGTTGCAAAATGCTAAAAGAACTTTAATTATGCATACAAATGCAAATCTGAACAAATTATAAAGATAGCCTTATGTATAAAGATATACATAGCCTAAAATATAAAGCCTAAAATATATACATAGCCTAACTGCTGTCTCTGAGAGAGAGAGAGAGAGAGAGAGAGAGAGAGAGAGAGAGGTAGCCTATCATATTGTACAAGGTTTAGAACATTTAAATAGACATATCAAGTAGTAGAAAATGTGTATGATCAAGTATCTTACTTGATATTACTCTTGCCAAGCTCTTTTTGAAGACTTTGTTTTACACTCATTCACTTAACACACTCATTATTGCATAGTGGTTTTAGATGTTTATGTATAATATCGTGCTATCCACTGGCTCACCTGTTATCCAGCAAACATGAGGAGTGATTGTCTGCCAAATATTTTTTTCTATTTGGACCCCTGTTACACTTTATATTATGTTTTGCATTCTAAAATATGATGACAAACTTTTTTTGGTACCCCCCCCCCCCCCCCCCCCCCCCCACTGTGTGTGGAAAAGTAGGATAGTCAGTCCTCTGAAAAAAAGGAGTGCGCAACATTTTATGCTTTTTCGTTTTCCTTAGAGTGATGTGACAATAAATTGGCATTTTTAGCACCGCTTTCTTTTCTCTTCTGACAATAAACTTTTTATTCAGCTTTCATTCACCCCAAACCCTCAATAATTGATATCTCTCTGTTTTCAGGTATATCAAAGTTTCATATGTTTCACCACTTTTCACTTCCTTAGAAACTTAAGGGCTCTTTGTATGAATATATTATTGCTTGCATGAAAGACTTCATGATGTAAAAATGTATGGATTCATAAAAATATTAGCATTCTTTTTTACGTTATTGATCTGTGAGCCACAGGTGTAAAACAATTACCTGTAAAAGCCTGGCAAAGTGTTCGGGATATAGAAGCTTTTTTCCAGATCTCGAAGGACATCATTGAGCATGCGTACATGGGCTGGATCCCTCTCTTTGGGGTCATTGGCAGGACGCATGACCTCAGATTGGAAGAAGGCTGAGCTGTCCCTCAAAGATGTAGCCAGGTTCAGCAGGTCCGGCAGACTCAGTAGGTCATCTAAAAAAAATAAGACATATGAAGGATATATTAATTACTGCAGTCACTCCTTAAAACGAATTAATCAAACATTTTTTTCTGAAATTAATCATGTTTTATTGGACCTAACATTAAAATGTGTAATATCGTTTTATATTGTAATAGATATTTTCACACTGAATCTCCAAATTAATGTAGCCTAATGTACTAAAGCCTAATCCTGTTTTAACTTAAGCCCTGTCTGTGAAACCAGGCCTATACGTTTTAATATAAGTGAACTTAAAGGCACATTATGTACGTTTAGCCAATAGAGGTCAAAATTTATGTTTCATGTTCGCCTCCTTTGTTACAATGACGTTTGATCACATGATCACTCTGCATCGATATTAGAATATCATAAAAGCTGAGTGACTTGTGTTGCTAAACGGAATGCAATTCATTTAAAAACTTTGAATAGTGGAGAAAATGCTGTGTTACTGTTACTACAAAAAATGCTCTTTCTGATTATGCTATATTAGCCACTTGACTAAATAATCAGATTTACTTTTTGGGTACAAAACACAATGTTCATATCTGGCATGATAATCTTATTAACATTTTGTAGTGTGTGATGCGCCACGATTTTCAAATCTTGTAGTGTGAGCATGTTTAAGATTTGAGGGAAGAAAATCTGCAAAGATTCTCCTTAAGTGTGTGGTGCAACCAGATTTCAAAATCGGTTAGGATTTTTAAACTCCTTTAGTGTGAGCCAGGCATAAATCAAGAAAACAAGACTTTCAAACTATAACTGTATGTTTTCTGTAGATAAATGTGTCCAAACAGCTGATCACGTCTAATAAAATACAAAATATATTAAAGTGTCTTTGGTGTTTCCATGGTATCTATGGAAATAAAATCGGAAATATAGGGTAACGTGGATGCGACGATTTATCTGGATTTAAACATTGTTGGAAAGTATACAAGTCAACAAAATATATAAAATTGTTCAAGTGGTTTTGTTATTTTTAATTTTATTCCAAAATTATTATATATTGTGCCTTTAAAAAAAATCTTATAATAAATGTAATTTAGCGGTGCCTTTAATATAGTGTATCACTTTTCTATTTTAGGATTTTTTGATGAATAGAAACGTTAAAAAGAGCAGGACTTTTTTAGCTTTTTGAGGAATTTTGGTACAATATAAAAGTATTTTTCATTTTGGAAGAATTTAATGCATTCTTAAAAGTTTGGCTCAATTGCTAGGCATTGGACATTATAATTTTAGTAATTTTTAGGTAGAATAACACAGACGGCCAAATTGTGCTTAATGCATTGCAGCTGCTATTAACCTCACCTTTCCATCACTCAAAGCAGCTTTTATCCAATTTCACTTTATCCTCATAAACCTAACCGTCTCAGACACACCCCTCAGCTCTGTACTTGACTTCACTTGTTGTTAGCTGCAACTGTTTTGACAGCTTAAATGCAATCCTCAAAACTCCAGCAGAGCTCTGGTCCTCAAAATGAAACAGTCTAGTATTTAACGGAAAATCTTTAGGCTAAATAAAGACGCACTACTGGCATACATCCATATGCCCGAATTCAGAATCGAACAAATGAGTCAAACCTTCTATCCACTCTATTGTGGGTTAAACTGATCCTCAGTTTAAGGAGGTTGAATTCAAAAGAACACAACCAAAAAAATCTGACATGCTTCTGCTCTCTCTTTCAACTTGCTTACTCAAGCATGCATTAATCATGTGTTGAGCTGGAGCTGTTAAGAACTGTACATCTTCTCAAAGATAATGCCAGAGCTGTGACAGGTGGGTGTGCATTTAAACAGACTAGTATGAGGCGCCGTCTAGAGCTTAAATTAAACTTAAATCAGACATACATACACGAAAACACTTGCATCCACTAAGTAGACACACATACATCTATAATACTGAATGCTCAAACACATACGAAATGCACACCGACACACCTAGTCACTCAAGCACACACACAAACACTCCGTGCACATACACTTATGAAATGCTAGTTCACCATGTCGCAAAGATTAAGATTGTATTTCACACAGAAGAGACTTTCACTAAAATTGTAATTTTGCTGGTAACAAAAATTATATATTCACTTATGGGCAGCCATTCTACTTATACATAGACAGCACACCACAAAAAAAAAATAGCTTGAGATTTTTGAGGCAACAGTTTCACATTTGTATATTGCTAAGCTAAGCATGTGGTACTCTAATAAGCATACCCTTTTAAAAAAGAAATGCGCGTAATTGTTTTGAATATGCGCATGTAGTGTACTTCAAATGTTAAAAGTTTATTTAAAAAATCTACTCGCAGATCATATAATGTCAATGAAATAAAAAGGCCACTAAGTGTACTATTATGACTGTTTCTTAACACAGTTCAGTACATTTAAAAAGTGCACTTTTTGAAAAATAAAGCCTAATTTTAAATCTAAATCATTGTGCTGGTGCTTGTCATTTGGGAGTCACACTTGTGTTCTTTGCGGTCAAAAGTGTCCAATCAACTGAAATTCAACTACTTTTTATTTTTTATTAAAATCAATGTAAAATATAATTTTTTTGAGGGAGAGAAAGAATTATATGGTACTAATTAATATTTTTGCAATAATTATGATCAGTATTTTCCGATTGAAAATAATACATTTTCTCCCCTAATTTCTTATTTCTTATTTTTTTCAATTGAAGAAATATTCCATGTTAAAATGCAAATCCAATTTCTGAAGGCAGATTATTCAAATTTTGAGCACTTTTTTATTGTTCATGAACCATTGAAGACATATACAGTAGGACAATGTACACCGCCGTATTGTGCCATCAGTCCATTTCGTGGCATGGTTTCTCGGCCTACACAAAATAGATATCTGTTAATTCATGCCCGTGCATGATGCATAAAGGAGTATACATAAACCGGAAATTGTAACACGTGAGCACACAAAAAATTCCTGTTCGCACAGAATATTTTCTCGTGAGAACGCAAAAGTTTCTCATGAGCACGCTAAAGTTTCTCATGAGCATGCAAAAGTTTCTCGTGAGAACGCAAATGTTTCTCGTGTGTACGTGAAAGTCTGTGTTTTTGTTGTTGTTGTGAAGGTGCAAATGCTATTTTGATTTAACACCTTTGTATTAGGTTTCTCTTTCAAACACGATTGCATTGTGTTAAACTGACTTGAAAACACAATGTTTCAAATAAGTAGTTCAAAAATGAATTTTGTTGCTTGTTCAATTGACTTAAAACAAGTTTTTCCAACACAGTTCTTTCAAGAGGTTGACACAACTTAATTTCATCAAGTTTAATCACTTAAAACATGGATGATTTTATTGACCCAAACCCTAATCTTAACCCTAACCCTATTTTAAGTGCATGTAGTTAATTAATATTAGTCAGTACTTAAATCGTCTAGGTTACTAATTTAACCCCCGTTGGGTCTTGGCTGAGAGCCCAATCACCTTAGAGTGTAAACTAAATGAGCAAAAGCACATTGGCGTGCAATATTTGCATCGCCTACCCCGCCCCGCGAAGCAGGTTTTTATGGAAGCACGCTTGCATCGCACATTCAAGTTTTCCGCTGATCAGCTGAAACTGTGTGTACCGGCTGTTCAGCAGTGGTACAGCAATTGTTGTGATGAGACATAATGTATCTGTTCCATCCTTAAGAGAACGGTGGATATATAAGTAACCTAGACATTCCCTATCAGTCAGTCAGGCAGTCATGTTCGACGTTACATCAAAACTGAACTGACAAATTGGGATCCCAACCAAATTTAAATACTAGCAGAGACGGCAGAGCGGGCAGAGTGATAGTGTCTACAACCGTTGGGGGTAGATCACCTAAGTCCTCCGCAGGTGCCAGAGGGTGCCCCGTCTCTGAGAAAGTAGGTCCTTCCTCAGAGGAATCCACCAGGGAGGGGCTGTCGAAAGGAGCATCAGGTCCCGCAATTAACAAGACCTGCTCCTCGTCCTCCCTGACCTTGCACAGTGTCTGTGCGAGAAGGCCCACTAGGGGAAAAGCACACTTGCGTAGGAAAACCTTAGATGCTTATGACTCCAAAGGAGGAGATGGCGGGCGAGTTGCGAAATGCGACGGGAGCATAGACCACCCAGATGGCTGATGTACGCAACAGCTGCAATGTTGTCTATCCGGACCAGTACGTGCTTGCCTTGAAATAGTGATTTGAAGCGGCACAGAGCAAGCCATACTGCTTGAAATTCGATGCCAGTGCAGTCAAGGTCCTGTCCAGGAGACCGATGCTGCCCGCCCATGGCACATGGCCCCCTAGCCGGTGGTGAAGGCATCTGTTGACACAACAACATGCCTGGACACATGTTCTAGGGGAACTCCTGCCCGTAGAAATGCAAGATCTGACCGCAGACTTGGCGACATGGCGGGATGATTGCCACCATGTGCGTACCACGTGACTTTGTACAGATATGCTCGACCCTCGAACACAAAGCGCAGGAACGGTCTGTGTCGAGGGAGAATCGAGTCATGAAAGTACGCATCCTTTAGGTCGATCGCTGCAAACCAATCTTGGGGTTGAATGCATCCGAAAATCGAAAATGCATCAAAATTTTGAATGCGATCTCTGCATGCAGGACAGGAGCATCACTGGGTCGCCGGTCTCAGGAGCGCCGCTTGGCCTGAAGCTTGGAGGGGCTGGCAGGGGCTCAGACGGGCTGCACCGCTTTCCTGGGAGATCAGGAAGTTGAGAAATAGATTTTTGTCGGTCTCCCTCATATCTGCCAGTTTCAGCCATAGGTGGCGTTTCTGGACCACAAATGTGGACATCGTCTGCCCAAGGAACTGCGCAGTAACTTTCATCGCACATGCTAGGTCCGTCGCTGTGCACAACCCTTGTGCAGCTCTTTGAGTGACTTGGCCTGGTAGACTTGAAGGAGGGCCATGGCATGCAGGGCGGAGGCAGTCTGTCCAGCGGCTCTGTAAGCCTTGGCCGTAAGCACGGACGAGAACTTACAGGCCTTGGAGGGGAGACGTGGATTACCCTGCCAGACGGCAGAGCTTTGTAGACACAATTGCATCACAACGGGGATCTCCACGTACCCCTTGGCCACCCCATCATTGAAGGTAGTGAGAGCGGAGGGGGGACCAGTTCGGTTTCAGGTAGAAAAAGGTGCCTTCCACAATCTGGTAACCTCTTCGTGCACTTCCGGAAAGAAATGCACTGGGACGGGATGCTGTTGGTCAGTGTGCGCTGCCCCGAGATATCAATCTTCCAGCCTTGAGCGTACAGGACACAGTGAAAGCCTCCACTCGAACCTGACGCTCTCAGCGGCCTGGGAAAACATGGCAGTCAGCTCTGGGTCAGACTCGAACAACGCCACTCTCCCCAAAGGGAGCCACGCAGCCGAGTCTACATCCCCGGAGGACTCTAACCCACCCTCTGATGCAGCGATCGACATCTGATCCTCTGCCGGAGCCCCGAATGAAATGCTAGGTACCCCATGAGAAGGACCAGCAATCTCACCTGGAAGCTCCACAACTTGCGATGCACTAGAGGAGTGGGAGGGCCCATGGAGATGTACTCGGCGGGAGAGTCCCCACTGTGATCCTCAGGTCACCCTGTGTATTCACCGAAGTAGCCATCTGCTGGGCTGAGGAACTAGATCAGGGCATAGCAGAGGGGACTCCATCTTGTTTGAGGTACTCGAGTCTCGAGCAAACCTGTCAACACTCCCGTTTTTCCCGGGAGTCACCCTTATTTCACACTCATCTCCCACCCCCCTCCCGTTTTCTTACTTCTCCTGGGAAACTTCCGTAATTTGTATGAACTCAAACCTCGTTATATGAATAATCACATACATTTTTTTTCAAGCTTTTCCAGTTGCCAGATCTTGTATGAAACACATCTTACTCACACATTCAACACATCATAAAAATTTCAACCCATATCAACGCTGTTGATATCTGCGCAGGTAGTAGACGCGGGAAGATGAATCAACCATTGAAATGGGAGGAGAAGACTCAGGTGGTGCTCCGGGCGAAAAAAACAATATATACATCTAAATTTAGCAACAGCTGGACAGAAGAATTTAATTTCATATATTGAAGCCATATCGACAATGCCCACACCTTTTGCAAAGTGTGTTGGACTGATTTAAATATCGACATGGTGGGAAAAATGACTCATTTAGATGGCTCATTTAGATGCCAATTTGTCAGTTCAGTTCTGACGTAACATCAAATGTGACTGACTGATAAGCAACTATAATTACACTGTAACAAGGACACTTTAAAAAAAAAAAAGTAACTTACTCTAAAGTATAGTAAAGTGAACTTCTTTTTCACAAGGGTAAAAATACAACATGCACACATATATTGGATAAAATAATGCATTTTTAATTACACTGATGTAGCGTCTGGACGGAATCACGATGTCTTATTCATTCTAAGCTTCAGAAAAGCTTATAACCTGCTGGACTCATTCATGTAAATCTCCTCCCACGGATGGCAAGAAGGCCAGGTGGCATGGATGGACATCTGAGAGACGATAGACAAACATTCCTTCCATTTAACTCATAATATAATATAATATAATATAATATAATATAATATAATATAATATAATATAATATAATATAATATAATATAATATAATATAAGTTAGTAATCTTATTGAACATAAAAGTTATTCTTCTTGATCAGAAGAATAACCTTTCTTCAGAGTTTACAAGTAGAATAATCCTTTTTGAGAATTGATATGAAGATCGTATGGTAGGGTCCGGTTGATGAACAGATTAGTCGATGTGAAATTAATTATTTTAAAGGTTATTCTGAAAATTGATCTATAGCCTATCTGTATATCTGTATTCATAATTGATTATAATTCGGTTATGTATTCCCTTTTAGGGCGATTTAACATATGTATGCAATACATGATCATAACCATGATTAATTATTAATTATATATTCCCTTCATTGAGATAATTCGCTACACTGAACTATTTTTAATCAATACCTATAAAATAAAATAAAATAAAATAAAATATTTTTCCCCCCAAAAAATGCTAAACACCCTCAGAGTGTTGGGCATCATTTGAGAATATGTGCTTATTTTTATTATTTGGAGGATATTCAAAACTTTAAGGAAACAGAAAAAAGAAAAACTTTTCTACAAACTTCAACACACACAATGTGTTTTCTTTCTGTCTCTCTTTGCAGAATGAAAAGCACTCCCTGCAAGAGGATTGCTGTAACTTATCACTCAGTGTAACACAGACAGATGAGGACCCAGTGAAAATGACATGAACCCAACAAAGGTTTACAATTTTCACAAATGATAAAAACCAAGCATATCAAATACATATCACTCCAGTGTTCCTGTGTATGTTTGTGCCAAGGGCTGCAGACAACCACTGCAAGAGAGATGTAGGAGAGTAACTATAAGACACACATGCAGGCATGAAATTACTGTAACATAATATATCACATTGGTTTTATAACACATTGGTGTGTGTGTGTGCAAACTACAGATATGTTTCTTAGGTGGCATTTACAAACAGCTTGACAGAGCTCAAAGGACTGGATCTGAATGCAGGGATCTCAAGATGCTTCTTTAAAAAGTTGGACTATTTACTGACACGCTGTTTAAAAATGCAATGTTTTCTGCAAAAGCTTTAAAAAAACAGTGTGAGACGTGATGCAACACCTCAAAAAACATCTGTCTGATTGTGTGTGGCTGCAAAAGCGGTGTTTTACAACAGATTATTTTTTTTTTTACAAAGAATTTTACTGTGCAAACTATCTTACGGCCAAAGGACAACAGGCTGTCAGCTAATTGAAGCAACACTTCTAAAATTATTCATCTTAACCTTAAAATATTAAAATATACTTAAATCTCACCGATGACACTAAGGTGTTCAATAATTCTCTTTCGAAATTAAACTCAACACTGCATCTTCGATCTACGCTATCGGGACCCCATCAGCATCAGCATAACCAGTGTCTGAAGCACATGTCAACACACTCCAATTTTATTGCTGGCAACATTCCTTGACGTCATTAGCGTAGTGCCCGGAAGTATAAGAGGGCACCTGCGATACACGGCATCAGCTTTTTTGTCTTCAGGAGCCATTTGTTTAGCTAGAGCGTAGTTAAGAATCTTAGCAAGCATATCTAGAAGTGTGTGCCTCCGTGTACCAGCTTTCTGACACCTGACACCACAATTATATTTAGACATTTAGAGTAACATCTGTGAATGTCATTCAAAAATGTTACTAGGCAACCAGTAGTGGGAACTCCCATAGCGACCTCACCGCCAGCCACTGGCGGCACGAAGTGACAAAGTCGCTGGTAGTTTGAATGCAGCATCAGGCCATAATCGCTCTTCCCTCATGAGCCTTCTGACTTTTTGTTAGTAGCTTGTTATGTAGTGAACTACCTTTTCAAAAGAGATTAGCTTAACTTTGTAATGATAACTACTTTTTAAAGTAGCCTCCCTTCACCAATAACAGCCTCATCAACTTATCTTACAGCAAGCAATTTGTATGATTTCAGATGATGTCTGGCAGTCTTCATTCTTCACATTGCTGAGTCACTCTAAAATAATCTGAACATCAATGAGCTGTCTAAATCTTAAGGGAACAAAAGATCGCAAAGGTTTCAATTAGCCATGACTCTTTAATCTCACTCAATACATTATTCCTCATGAATACTGTCATTTCATGTGCCTCTGAAACTCCTACCACAACACAGCATAAGGAGAGAATGTCCCAACCATCAAGCACCTCTCATATACTTGCCCCAGTCTCTATACACTATAGTGTACACTACAAGTCAAACTCTTTACTAAATTTGTTTCTTTTGATCTTTAAGACCAATATCTAAATGCTTAAATGCTTCCATTTATTAGGGAAACATCATCCTCCTCATCATTATTATTATTATTATTATTTTTATTATTTTTGTGGAAACTTGCAGTAGATTATAGAACCAGTCAACAACTGTCTAGACCAGGATAGATGGAAGAAACTTTTATTCTCGCTGTATTATTGTTGCCGCCGGCACCGCCATGTCATGGAGACCAGGGGCGGAGCGGGGAGGGTGGCTAATTGGGCTTAAGCCCCGAATGATTTGTCAAAAGCCACGAATCCTTTAGGTTTTTAAAAATAACTTCAACTTTGTTTCATTTCATGATGATTTCATGTCTTTCTGACTGGAGCAGCAAAAAATTAAACAAAAGCTCTATTACCGTGCGTGGTGACAGACGGTAATGCATCGCGCATAACTCAGATTGTTTGCCAACTGCCAATAATACATAACGAAGAAGAATATAATTCTTATGTATGTAAGCCCTGAATGTTTACATCGTCTGGCTCTGCCCCTGGTGGAGACACAGTGTTTTTGGATGCGAAAACCAAACTACTTTGTTTGGCCTTCCAAAACAGGACACAATTAGAAAACAGTGCTTAAGCTTTGTTTACAACACTGTTCCAGAACAGTACAAGGTGTACGAACCTTTTCCAAGGTGTCTTCGCATATACATATAAATATACATATACATTTATCTACCGGAATAGAGCAGTTTAAATATTGCATAAGGCCATCCTTAACCTTACAGTAGGCTACTTGTATGACACTCCATCTGACACGATTTCTGTTCAGCAATCAACGGCTGTTGTTATGCACTGGGCTAACGTTTGCAGGTTTTAATTTGCGGGTAGTTAATGTTACAGTTACTGTGCTGTAACTTTGGCTATGTTCACTGCATATTCCACAAATTAACGTGCCATAACGGACATGCGATACTAATATTACATTATCACACCAAGTACTTTCAGTCACTAATGGCCCTTTCAGACAGGACGCGGAATGTGCTGCGCTATGGAACCCATTTATTTCAATGGCTTGCTCCGCGCGAGGACGTTTTGTTGCCGAGTCGACCAAAGTGGAGCGCAGCATTGGCGAGCTCGAGCGCACACCATTGTCAAAGTTAAAAATAGTTCAACTTTTGCCGCTGCGCTCTGTGACGATTACCCGAGCGGCCATTAAAAATGGGGCATCCAAACAAGTGGGGAAATCAAAATGAAAACTCCGCCTACTTTTGCTCTGGCCAGCGTAGCTCAAATCTATCTGTATCTAAAGGGCTACATTTTATTTCTCCATTTAATAAACAAACTATTCAGTCAGATAGGTATTTGTTGCGAAAGAAATACAGTTACAATTTCAAGCATTTTCAAGCATTTTATCTAAAATGTAAGCACTTTTCAAACCTTGAAAACACAGCATCAAAATTCAAGCATTTTCAAGGATTTCAAGCACCCGTACAAACCCTATCAATGCACTGGCCAATCAGAGCACACCACGCTTTTCAGAACGATAAGCTTTGTAAAAATCAACGCATTTCAGAAAGGCGGGGCATAGAGTAGCAACAATAATGTACAGTATCTGTAAAATAATTACCTTTTTTAACCTAAAACCGCGTAAACACATTGCATTAAACCAAATACGCAAAATAATGTTCTTTTTAGAACTATCATATGACCGCTTTAACTGACAAAGAAAGCCAGTACAATGACATCACATGTTTACCATAAAAGTGACATTTGGAGTAGACTTCATTCCTTCAAACTCCAAATTATACTGAACAGACTGAACAGAACAGTTATATCTGTCAGGAAACAGCTGGGAGTGCCAATCATCAGTAAGCGAAATAATGAGATATAAAAATATGTTTTTCCTTTCCAAACAGTGACAGTGAAAATGACTTCACGAAGCATCTGTGGATGATGTGGGATTTTCTCAGGCATGCAATACAGTAAAACAAAAGATCGGACACGAGTGTTTGGTGCATGTCTGATGAAATATCAATACTGCACAGCATTAAGGGCTTTGCAGTCTGTCTTCATGTGGCAAGTACATTTCTCACCTGTCCTCTTCTGTGCGTTCATGAATATTTAAACACAGAGGCGCAACACTCTGACGACGTTAGAGAACATATTCAGAGGGGCAGCTTTGAATGTCTCTCTGCAGAGGTGAAAAACAGTCATACCTGCGAGCCACCGTATAATAATCTTATGTTATTTGAATCTCTAAAATCCAGTTCTGCAAGTCTTTGGCTTTAATATCCGAATGTTCTGTACATTTTCAGTCAAAAACTCATTACTACCCATGGGTTTCTTTTGCTCAGATGAAGTATAAAGTGTTTTCCCCTATTGGGAATATTCTCCATTTTTGTTTCCCCTAAAGATTGTGAGAAATGATTTGTGAAAAATGTCAGACTGATGGCCACTTGGCCAGTCAGGTCTGAAGCTTATAATCCCATTTGATCTGAGCACCGGGTGAGCCGAGAAATGATTTGCACCAATTTGTATTTTACAAATGCAGAAATCAAGGTCATTCTTCCAACGCCCGGGTAAGATCGATATGTCCACCCAAACAGATGATCTCTCCATAAATCATCTTTGGGAGGAGTGAGTGGTGACACAGAGCTGGCCCAGCCTGTAATGCTGAGTTACATCCTCAAACAAACTTCCAGAAAAGTCTTGCCAGTTATAAATTAAAGAGGAACACCATTTTATTTAATTTCATTTTTCTGTAAATTGTAAAATAACGTATGAAAGGTACATTCTTACCTTTGAGTTTGTTCTGAACATCCAGTGCGATATCCAAAGGGTAAAATGGAAGAACGGGATCCGTAGCAAGTCGCAGGATGGCCTCAGCGGTTATCTACATTGGCAAAAGACAAAATGGTCCATCAACAAGTCAGTTTGGATCCTCATTCATTGAATAACATAAAAAATAAAAATATAACATAAATAAGTACATTTATACATTTATTAGCATCAATGCTATCATCAATCCTGAAAAAAAAAATATGCAGCACATATACTGAACAAAATTATAAACGCAACACTTGTTTTTGCCCCCATTTTTCATGAGTTGAACTCAAAGATCTAAGACTTTTTCTATGTACACAAAAGGCCTATTTCCCTTAAATATTGTTAACAAATCTGTCTAAATCTGTGTTGGTGAGCACTTCTCCTTTGCCGAGATAACCCATCCACCTCAAATTTGTGGCATATCAAGATGCTGATTAGACGGTCTGATTATTGCTCAGGTGTGCCTTAGGCCACATCCACACGAAGCCAGAGCTTTCCCTATCCAATCTTTTTTTTTTCCTCGTTCAAAATTTTTTTCCGGAAACACTGCGTCATCTCAAGAAATACAGGTCCTTCTCCAAAAATTAGCATATTGTGATAAAGTTAATTATTTTCCATAATGTAATGATAAAAATTAAACTTTCATATATTTTAGATTCATTGCACACCAACTGAAATATTTCAGGTCTTTTATTGTTTTAATACTGATGATTTTGGCATACAGCTCATGAAAACCCAAAATTCCTATCTCAAAAAATTCGCATATCATGAAAAGGGTGTTCTAAACGAGCTATTAACCTAATCATCTGAATCAACTAATTAACTCTAAACACCTGCAAAAGATTCCTGAGGCTTTTAAAAACTCCCAGCCTGTTTCATTACTCAAAACCGCAATCATGGGTAAGACTGCCGACCTGACTGCTGTCCAGAAGGCCATCATTGACACCCTCAAGCAAGAGGGTAAGACACAGAAAGAAATTTCTGAACAAAATAGGCTGTTCCCAGAGTGTTGTATCAAGGCACCTCAGTGGGAAGTCTGTGGGAAGGAAAAAGTGTGGCAAAAAACGCTGCACAACGAGAAGAGGTGACCGAACCCTGAGGAAGATTGTGGAAAAGGACCGATTCCAGACCTTGGGGGACCTGCGGAAGCAGTGGACTGAGTCTGGAGTAAAAAACATCCAGAGCCACCGTGCACAGGCATGTGCAGGAAATGGGATACAGGTGCCGCATTCCCCAGGTCAAGCCACTTTTGAACCAGAAACAGCGGCAGAAGCGCCTGACCTAGGCTACAGAGAAGCAGCACTGGACTGTTGCTCAGTGGTCCAAAGTACCTTTTTCAGATGAAAGCAAATTTTGCATGTCATTCGGAAATCAAGGTGCCAGAGTCTGGAGGAAGACTGGGGAGAAGGAAATGCCAAAATGCCTGAAGTCCAGTGTCAAGTACCCACAGTCAGTGATGGTCTGGGGTGCCATGTCAGCTGCTGGTGTTGGTCCACTGTGTTTTATCAAGGGCAGGGTCAATGCAGCTAGCTATCAGGAGATTTTGGAGCACTTCATGCTTCCATCTGCTGAAAAGCTTTATGGAGATGAAGATTTCATTTTTCAGCACAACCTGGCACCTGCTCACAGTGCTAAAACCACTGGTAAATGGTTTCCTGACCATGGTATTACTGTGCTCAATTGGCCTGCCAGCTCTCCTGACCTGAACCCCATAGAGAATCTGTGGGATATTGTGAAGAGAAAGTTGAGTGACGCAAGACCCAACACTCTGGATGAGCTTAAGGCCGCTATCGAAGCATCCTGGGCCTCCATAACACCTCAGCAGTGCCACAGGCTGATTGCCTCCATGCCACGCCGCATTGAAGCAGTCATTTCTGCAAAAGGATTCCCGACCAAGTATTGAGTGCATAACTGAACATAATTATTTGAAGGTTGACTTTTTTTGTATTAAAAACACTTCTTTTATTGGTGGGATGAAATATGCAGATTTTTTGAGATAGGAATTTTGGGTTTTCATGAGCTGTATGCCAAAATCATCAGTATTAAAACAATAAAAGACCTGAAATATTTCAGTTGGTGTGCAATGAATCTAAACTATATGAAAGTTTAATTTTTATCATTACATTATGGAAAATAATGAACTTTATCACAATATGCTAATTTTATGAGAAGGACCTGTATATGCGTACACACAAAACCACTGAAACCGACATAAAACGATGTGGTGTACATGCCAGACCAGTATGTGGCGCTGTAATTCTGCCACATAGATACACTAAACAATGAGAAGACTTGGAGCATGTGCATAACCTTGCGCGCTCTATACGAACCCAACACGATAGCAAGGTGAAGAAGAAGATTGCTCACCGTAGTAGCATAGGAGCAGAAGATATTGCTTTAGTAAAGCTAATAGGCTCAGTAGTTTCTGCAGCACGATCACAAGCATATATTCCGCCATTGTTGTTCCTGTTACGTGTGACGTAGCGTTGTGTAACTAATGCTGACATGTGGTGTGATGACATCATCGTTTCACAAAATGTTCGGATTGGCCGAAAACCAGTCAGTATCTGGTGTGACCACCATTTGCCTCACGCAGTGCCACACATCTCCTTCGCATAGAGTTGATCAGGTTGTTGATTGTGGCCTGTGGAATGTTGGTCCACTCCTCTTTAATGGCTGTGCGAAGTTGCTGGATATTTGCAGGACCTGGAACATGCTGTCGTGTACGCTGATCCAGAGCATTCCAGACATGCTCAATGGATAACATGTTCGGTGAGTATGCTGGCCATGCAAGAACTGGGATGTTTTCAGCTTCCAGGAATTGTGTACAGATCCTTGCAACATGGGGCCGTGCATTATCATGCAGCAACATGAGGTGATGGTCGTGGATGAATGGCACAGCAATGGGTCTCAGGATCTCGTCACGGTATCTCTGTGCATTCAAAATGCCATCAATAAAATGCACCTGTGTTTGTTGTCCATAACATACGCCTGCCCATACCATAACCACTGGGCCACCATGGGCCACTCAATCCACAACGTTGGTATCATCAAACCGCTCACCCACATGCGCCATACACGCTGTCTGCCATCTGCCCTGTATAGTGAAAATGGAGAACACCTCTCCAAAGTGCCAGATGCCATCAAATGTGAGCATTTGCCCACTTAAGTCAGTTACGATGATCATTTGCAGTCAGGTCGAGACCCCGATGAGGACGACGAGCATGCAGATGAGCTTCCCTGAGGCGGTTTCTGACAGTTTGTGCAGCAATTCTTTGGTTATGCAAACCGATTGTTGCAGCAGCTGTCCGGGTGGCTGGTCTCAGACGATCTTGGAGGTGAAGATGCTGGATATGGAGGTCCTGGGCTGGTCTGGTTACACGTGGTCTGCGGTTGTGGGGCCAGTTGGATGAATCTGCCCAATTGCCCAATTCGCTGAAACGCCTTTGGAGACGGCTTATGGTAGAGAAATGAACATTCAATTCACGGTCAACAGCTCTGGTGGATATTCCTGCAGTCTGCATGACAATTGCATGCTCCCTCAAAACTTGCCACATCTGTGGCATTGTGCTGTGTGATAAAACTGCACATTTTAGAGTGGCAATGGCCAGCCTAAGGCACACCTGTGCAATAATCATGCTGTCTAATCAGCACCTTGATATGCCACACTTGTGAGGTGGATGGATTATCTCGGCAAAGGAGAAGTGCTCACTAACACAGATTTAGACAGATTTGTGAACAATATTTGAGAGAAATAGGCCTTTTGTGTACATAGAAAACTTCTCAGATCTTTGAGTTCAGCTCATGAAAAATGGGGGCAAAAACAAAAGTGTTGCTTTTATAATTGTGTTCAATGTATGTTTCTTGAGCAACAAAGCAGCCAATTATAATTATTTCTAAAGGATCATGCAACACTGACAACTTACCATCACAAGAATAAATTACATTTTAAAACAGATTAAACATAGACAACCGTTATTTTAAATAATGTTACACAATATGTTTCACAATATTACTGTTTTATTGATCAAATAAGTACAGCCTTGTTGAGCATTAGTGAGTTTTTTAAAAACATTAAAATTTCACAAAGTTGAAAAAAAGAGGCTAAAATTGCAACGGAACTTTATAGTCAGTGATCATATTTTTATTTTATGGAAAAGGACACCTATGACAGGGAGAAAGAATCTGGAAAAAAAGTGTGGATGAGGGTGAAGTTGATCTTGTTACCTACAATAAGTATGCAACTTAATTGAAGATGCTATTAAATAATTTATTTATTCATTCATTAATTCATCTAGCCATCCACTTGGCTCACAAATCTGGCTACTTAGGCAAACTTTCTTATTCTGTTGCATGACATTGTTTTAGCAATGGATTGTTCAACAGCAAACTTCATGTTTTAAGTGTTAAAATTGTCCGTGAGTGCTCGCAATGCTTCTTTCTAATAGGCTCAGATAACAAGAGCCTTTTTAAGCTGCCAGTCCTTCAATGCTGAACTATAATTATTGGTTGCATTCTGTCTTATCTTTCTGCCTTTCCATTGATTTTCACTCCCTTGTTGGAATCCATTGCTTTCCGCCCAGACACTCCGCATTGGCATCTGATGGGTGATTGTAACTGTGCAGACAGCAAGATCCGTACTGAACTTTTCCTGCATCCACAGTTGTTACGCATCAAACATTATAGACTCTCCTGATGTCCCTTAATGTTCTGCATGAGGTTAACACATGGGCTGGGAGACTGCCCAGCATTAACACCTATCAACTGTGGTTTTATCATATGGTGTCTCTTCTGCCTGACTTCTCCTTAACTTTGTAAAAACTACAGTTTGCTGGCTGGCAATATGGGGATGATCTTCCTCTCGGGACGGACCTGTGAAAAGTTCACCATAACGCACGTCTCAAAGGAGGATTCAGTGTCTGACCACTGACCCCGCCTAAACGAATTAGCCTCAGGGCAGGAGTTTGCTGGCCTCCCACGAGATCAGGTGATAAAATATACAGCAAACACAGGTCAGCTCTCGTATAATACTATATTGCCGTTGACGGGCAGAAACCTTGTATCTCCATATTTCGTTTCAAATTAATTTTTTTCATAAATCATTACTTTTGGTCACCCTTTACATCTGTCTGTGGGTTTTGCAAATATTTAACTAATTAAAAGTATTAATAAGAGCTTGTGACTAAACCTCATAACTCCACCCTGCCTCTATTGTGAATGAAATGCCACATGCAGATTGGATCGTATCTGCTTGTTTGCAATGCAAGGGTAAATAAAGAACTGGTGCTTTGAATAAGTACAACATTTTCTTTTTCAAGAATCACTAGAATCATATATATATATATATAAAGGCTAATGTTTTATGTATTTGAGGAGTGGAGAAGAGTGTCTTTATCTAGAATTTGTCATTGAGCCATAATCAATACTCTAAATAGCCTGTGCGTAACACTTCATCTTTAATAACATGAGATTTTGGCCAAATTACACAAAAAACTAAGCGGCCACATAGATACAATAAACTTTATAACCTGTGTAAAATATATATATATATATATATATATATATATATATATTTTTTTTTTTAATTTTTTTTTTTTATTAAAGCTACAAAATGTATTCAGAAAAGAGCAGTAAGTGACTCTTTTTTCTTTTATTCTTTGATAAACATTAATGACAGATTGCAGCTGGTATATTAAGCTGCTGTTACTTTAAGACCTGCTGAGAAGTGGCTTCCTGTCCATGCATTCCGGGTGTGTGCACACAGAAAGGCATTTAACAGACAGCATTTTTTAAAAACAAGGAATAGACGTCGAGAGTCAGGCTTGAACTCTCCTACATGAACACCATGGCTCAATGGGTAACCACTATGCTGAGGCATCAACATACATACCCTTTCAACAACATAAAAATCTAACTATGCATTGAATTTTTTGTTATGTAAAATAAACAAGAGCTGTACAAGAGCACCCTGTGACCCTACAGAGGATAAGCAGTTTGAAGAAAGGATGGATGGATGAATAAATGGACAAGAGCAAGGACTTGGATTTTATTAGAATTATTATTATTATTTTTTAAATAAATGTATCTTCAGTATATTGTTGAAATGTTTTTATTAAGTGCACAATGTGTAGTGTAACTTGAGGTGTGTAGTGTTTGATTTAAAAATGTTCCTACCCAATGTTAAATCCAGACTCTAAATGCTGAAACATTTTCCATAACTGCAATACATCAAAAGCGTATATTTTCTTGTTTTCCTATTTTCTTTTTTTTCTAAACATATTTTTTGGTTTCTTATTAAAGCCCTAAAGTGTAAGTTGGAGTGATGTGGAATCAATCAGAGACTGAGAGATTCCAGCATTGATTTCAGCAGAGAGAGCATTAATCAGCACTGCAGAATGTGCCTGAACACAAAAGCGGAAATTTTATTTATAGCCTCATTTCTGGAGTTGCTCTTTAGTTATTTTGCTCTCTCTTTCTATTGGGTGGCAGAAACTAATACCCAACACACAAAAAAGGCCAAAGAGGCGAAAGAACTATGCAGTTTTTTTTATCTTAACTGAACAGCTTTGGAGTTATTGGAATGGTTATATGACTTTTTTCGGGTTGAATGGTGGCCGAGAAGTAGAAAGCTAGAAAAGCATTGTCGGAGGAACAGAGAAAGAGGAAACGGCAGACTGACAGAGCGAGGAGTCAGACACGAGTAAACATCGGACCTGCGTTTTCAGAATGGCGAAAAAAACGAAGAAAGCGCGGTCGGAAGAGTCTAGAAAAAGGAAACGAGAATCTGACAGCGTGAGGAACCGGACAAGAGTCCCACTTGGTCAGGCTTTCAATGTTAAAGTTGATTCCTGCGATTATCATGAGAACAGTTGTCAATATCTACATAATTATCAGGACATAAATAAGCCTACACATTGTAAATAGTGTAAATGAGCGCAATTTGCAAACTATTATGATAAATTGCAATAATCATGACTAACGACATCATAACGGACATTGTTACAAAATAGTGCGACGTACATGTAACTTTATTGATGTCATCTGGCATTTTGTAATGTTTACATTAGGCCTACACTCAAAAAACACAAATTAAATTATACAGTAGGCCTAGGCTATAGGCTATTTACTTTACTGCAATCATGTAAAAACGTTATAAGCCATCAAACGCGGTAGGCTACTTTATTATTATAAAGTGCAGAGGCTGTGAGTGCAGAGACGTTCTGCGTGAGTGGTATTTACGACAGTAACGTTAAATACAAGTACTCTACAGTGACTCTAGGGGTCGCTGTTTGACAAAAACGGAATTACTGCATAGTGTGCCTTTAAGAAGGATGTTTGCTGCCAGTGGCTTTAAGTAGAGAGAGAGAGAGAGAGAGAGAGAGAGAGAGAGAGAGAGAGAGAGAGAGAGAGAGAGAGAGAGAGAAAGAGAGAGAGAGAGAGAGAGAGAGAGAGAGAGAGAGAGAGAGAGAGAGAGAGAGAGAGAGATTGAATCACCTTTATTTACAACATATAGGTAAAACCAGTCTGTTTTACCACTGAAAATCTATATTCTACAACAGTGGTTCTCAAACCTGTCCTAGGGACCCCTCGCCACTGCACATTTTGCATGTCTCCCTCACCTAACACACCTGATTTAACTTATCAGCTCATTAGTACAGTGAATTAGGTGTGTCTGATGAGGAAGACATACAAAATGTGCAGTGGTGAGGGGTCCCTAGGACAGGTTTGAGAACCACTGTTCTACAATATAGGGGGAAAAAATGATAATTATAACAACAAAAATTATTTACAACAATATAACTTAAAAAGTCAACAGTAGATCCTCATTTTCATTAACTGTACATACTGTAACACTCCATTTATGGCCAAATTATTCACAAATATTAGCAAGCAACCTACCAAATATGCATGTTCTATCCTGAGCCTTGAAGCTACCAAATCCTTGAACATCAACAAAGGATCTAATGTATCTTTACCAAGCATCTTATTTTTCCTTGTTTTCCAAATAGCACGTGTGGCAGTCCCAAACACAAAATTTTATACAGACCAAAATATTTTTATGACTAACAGAATACTTGGGCCCAAAAGTGAACAATTGATGAGATAAATATTTACATAAAGATGATACCCATTGAGATAAAAAAGAAAACAAATTACCGAAACGCACACATTGCAAAAGATGAAAAATTGTTTCATTTTCAGAACAAAATGGACAACCCCTTACATTTTGATTGAGGTTCACCACATATCTGTTCGTAGCTATTGCACCATGTACAATCCTCCATTGTAAGTGTGGGATTACAAATTTAAGAATCTGTTTAATATCTGCTAATCCTACATCCTTACATAACATCACATCACATAAAAATAGAAATAGAAATATAAAGAGCTTTATTGTGTGCTTGTACACACAAGGAATTTTTCTTGGTACTGAAGCTTCCAGTGCACATATACAAATACAACAAGAAACATAGTAATACAAATTCTAAGAATATATATATATATATATATATATATATATATATATATATATATATATATATATATATATATATATATATATATATATATGAAAATAGTGGAAAAGTATCACAGTTGGGTTTAGTCAAAAAACCATTAACAGATTATGAAAATATTTACAGTATTTTGAATAGTATGAATAAATACAAATATCACCTGAGTTTAGAAGATATTGCACTAAACAGTGGAAGTATTGCACTACAGGCATATGCCTTGGGAGGTATGTTAACTGTTCAGAAGGGAAATGGCCTGAGGGGGTAACTGTTCCTGTGCCTAGATGTTCTTGTGGCCAGTGATCTGAGTCACCGTCTTGATGGTAACAGTTCAAACTGGTGGTGCCCAGGGTGAGTGGACTCTGTGATGATTTTACCTGCTCTCTTCCTCACTCTGGAAGAGTACAGGTCCTAAAGGGTTGATGGGGGCAACCAATAATCCTCTCCGCAGTACGGACTGTCCATTGCAGTCTCCCGATGTCTGATTTAGTAGCTGAACCAAACCAGACATTGATGGAAGTGCATAAAACAGACTTATGAAAAACTTCATTCACATGAAAAACTAAGATGAACTACACTGTATTGGGCATTCAAGGTGAACATGATGGCATCAATTTACTGATTAGATTCAATAGAATTTCCAGTGAGGGGGGTTTGTCAGTCTTTGATCTTCCTACTGAGAGTCAAACTATGAGTGAATGTTTGCATAGTCTTAGTTATTGCAGCCATGTGATGTTTATACAATTTGGGGGTGTACCATTATCTTCACAGTCAGGAGTAATTACCTGTATTGTCTTAAGATGATTTGATTTAGTGGTCACCTCTTAGACTGTGTGTAAGGTCAACACCTTTAAGGACTGCCCACTGAATGCCTATAAGATAACATGTAAAGTTCCCTTAGTCAGAGTTAATGACTGCAGCTACCAACAGCTCGTTCTCAATAAAGAATCCTGCTGAAGATACAACTGAGTCTCCTGGTCTTCGCTTCTGAGTTCCCTACATAAGTCACCAGTTCTTTTATCAATTGGCCATTTGTACAGTGACCGCCACTCCAGATAGAAAATCACTTTCACACAAGTCACATACAGAGCTTTTTTTACCAGCAGACTCAAAACCATTCAGCTGAGGGGTTTTAAAAGACCGTATAAGATTTTCCTCCTCATGTCATTCCCTTACGTCAGCAGTTATCATCAAGGATGGAAAATCGTAGTCACACCCATGATCCCATCTTTCCATTCTTTAATATGGTTAGAGTTGTTGATAAAAAATTTAGCTCTCCAAGCACTATCAGTACACTGTTTCAAAAATCGAATATATTTTAGCCCAGTTTTCTCACCCAGGGTATCCAAACTGATACTTAAAATGTGTCCACGCTTTACACATCCAGCAGAAAAAAACTACCAGGCTTCCATTACAGATCTATAGAAGGAAGTCAAGTCTGTTAAAGTTGCCTTTATTCAAATTCAATAAAAAGAGGTGCTTATCAAGTCCAATGTTGCCTGCTTTTCTCAAGAGTGCAACTGTAGTGTTAGACCAAGCAATGCCATTGTTATACAGCAGTCTCTGAGCAGCTTGCAGACGGAAAGCTACACGTCTAGATCTGATATCTACAAGACCTTGCCCCCCTTCTTGCACTGGCAAAAAAAAAAAAGGACAGCAGATCGGACACAATGCTGTCCTGTCAAAAAAAAGTTCACCAGCATCCTTTGAATGTCTTTAACTTGTCCAGCTAAAGGTTATTTTTTAAAGGTAAAAAAATGTAACAATCAATTTATGCCACAGTGTAGAACTGACCAAGTTGTTGGCAACTAAAACTCTCCCCCTGTAGGATAACTGGGGTAGAAACCAGTTCCATCTAGACAATTGGGTGCACACTCTTTCAAAAACTTCTTCCCAATTTTTCACCCTTTTCTATTCCAGTTTGTGTTACCTGGTAGTTCTGGGATATTTTCCAAATTGCTTTGATCTGATCAGAAAGCCTCAGTCTTAACTCAGCTTACTATGGCTGATGATGCCCTTTCATATACGCTCACCTAAAGGATTATTAGGAACACCTGTTCAATTTCTCATTAATGCAATTATCTAATCAACCAATCACATGGCAGTTGCTTCAATGCATTTAGGGGTGTGGTCCTGGTCAAGACAATCTCCTGAACTCCAAACTGAATGTCAGAATGGGAAAGAAAGTTGATTTAAGCAATTTTGAGCGTGGCATGGTTGTTGGTGCCAGACGGGCCGGTCTGAGTATTTCACAATCTGCTCAGCTACTGGGATTTTCACGCACAACCATTTCTAGGGTTTACAAAGAATGGTGTGAAAAGGGAAAAACATCCAGTATGCGGCAGTCCTGTGGGCGAAAATGCCTTGTTGATGCTAGAGGTCAGAAGAGAATGGGCCGACTGATTCAAGCTGATAGAAGAGCAACTTTGACTGAAATAACCTCTTGTTACAACCGAGGTATGCAGCAAAGCATTTGTGAAGCCACAACACGCACAACCTTGAGGCGGATGGGCTACAACAGCAGAAGACCCCACCGGGTACCACTCATATCCACTACAAATAGGAAAAATAGGCTACAATTTGCAAGAGCTCACCAAAATTGGACCGGTGAAGACTGGAAAAATGTTGCCTGGTCTGTTAAGTCTCGATTTCTGTTGAGACATTCAGATGGTAGAGTCGGAAATTGGCGTAAACAGAATGAGAACATGGATCCATCATGCCTTGTTACCACTGTGCAGGCTGGTGGTGGTGGGGGTGTAATGGTGTGGGGGATGTTTTCTTGGCACACTTTAGGCCCCTTAGTGCCAATTGGGCATCGTTTAAATGCCACGGCCTACCTGAGAATTGTTTCTGACCATGTCCATCCCTTTATGGCCACCATGTACCCATCCTCTGATGGCTACTTCCAGCAGGATAATGCACCATGTCACAAAGCTCGAATCATTTCAAATTGGTTTCTTGAACATGACAATGAGTTCACTGTACTGAAATGGCCCCACAGTCACCAGATCTCAACCCAATAGAGCATCTTTGTGGTGGAACGGGAGCTTCGTGCCCTGGATGTGCATCCCACAAATCTCCATCAACTGCAAGATGCTATCCTATCAATATGGGCCAACATTTCTAAAGAATGCTTTCAGCAGCTTGTTGAATCAATGCCACGTAGAATTAAAGCACTTCTGAAGGTGAAAGGGGGTCAAACACAGTATTATTATGGTGTTCCTAATAATCCTTTAGGTGAGTGTATATCAAGTACTCTTTTATAGCATTATAGTCATTGACAAAGACTGTAACATCATCAGCGTAAGCAGCAATTGTAGTTCTTAAATGCTGAGATATTGTGGGTATTAATAAACCAGTAAGACTTTTCCTTATATTAAAAAATAATGGTTCAAGAGCAATACTGTACGATTGCCCTGATAAAAGGAATACTTGTCTAATGCCCCTTGAAACCAAAATAGGCCGACTTAGCTCCAGTGTATAACAAAAGTATCCATTTGATAAAACCCTGAACAAACACAAATGCAGCAAGCAGATTAAAAGGATATTATGATCAACCCGATCAAACGCCTTTTCTTGGTCTAAAGAAATCAATCCAACCTAAATTAATTTGACCAAGACCAACTAAACTGATTTATTTTGAATGATCTAAATTAAATTATGTGCAAACATTTTTTTCGATTAAATTAAGGGTAATTAATGAATATTTTAATTGCAGTCATCACAGATTTGTTTTTTAAAATGTTCATGATTTTAAACCAGTTATATTTTTTTATTTAATTTAATATTCATTTACTAATTATGTTTTATGGAATATACAGGAAAATACACAAACTTATTAATGTCTCTAAAGTATCACCGACATCACAAAAATATAATGTTTTATAATTAATTTTATTACAGTACCACCAATATCAATTAATTTTATTTTATGAAATGATTTAATAATTATTTAATTATTTAAGTTCATATTTATTTTATTTTATTTGAATGCCCCATAGTAATACAAAAATATATAATTACATTAATGTCACTTTGGTACCAATAATATCACAGAAATATTTATGGTATTTTATTTTTATGAATGTCTCTAAAAAACCTCAGATCTACCAAAATATATATTCATTGTATTAATAATGTCTCTAAAGTACCACAGACATCACAAAACTATTTTGTTTTATTATTAATGTCTCTCAGAAATCACAGAAATAAACCACTACACTACATATCTGTAGGTGTACTTATCATCAAGTGTATTTTTGTATCTTACACCAATTATGATTAATGACCTGAAAATGTGCAAGTTCATGTAAATGCCTTAAACTGTGTTCTTTTTTGTGTAAAGGCCATAAACAGTAAAGCAAAACTAGAACATCACCCACATACATTAGTCAGATTTTCCTCTGCATGAAAACAACTCGAATGGTATTCTGACAGGCAGCTGATTCAATCTGCAGATACAACATCTGTTCATGTTTTGAAATCAGAACCTAAAGAATAACCAAATCATTCCAAAATCTCACATAAACACTCCAATTTTCATAAACGAACAGGTTTATGAGACTTATCAGCATTTTCCTCTTTAAATTCAGATGTTATTTTTAGCATTAGAACCTCTTTTTGTCCTCTGTAATCTCTTTACAAAGACTATTAATGTGCATTTGCGTGTACGTGAGCACATATGTGCACAGCTGTGCACTCTTGTTTTTCTATCCCTGGCTTGCCTTTTGCTCCAGGATATGTTGGTACTGCAGGGCTTTGCAGGGGAATATATTTGTGTACATTAGAGCCAGGTGGGTGCATTGGAGGCGGGGGGTTGTTGACAGCAGAGGGCTCCCTCTGAGCGGTTCAGCCAGACTGATGAATCGCTGAACACGGATTCACAGCACAGAGACAGGCCTCTGTCTGATCTGAACACCAGACTGAAGGGTATTTGTTTCCCATGTCGTGTTGTTCTGTTAGAGGGACGAGTATTAACAATGGAGTCAAGCATGTTGTGATTTGGAAGTGCACATGTACTGTGGGATTTGCCTGTCAGATTTGACAGATTAGAATTTGAAAGCTGATTGAGGGGGACATGCACATGAATGTGCAACGGATGTACAGCAGCAATGACAAAGACACAGTGGGAGGGATGACAGTTTAGGACAAAAAAAAAAGTCCACTGCATTTTTGCACAATGTGTAAAAGTGTCCACAAATGTCCAAATGAAACTACTTCACTGATAATGAAATAAAATCATTCTGATTCAGGCTTAAATTACTGTTTTAGAGTACAAAGGGTCGATAAATCAAAACCAAAGAAGTCTGTGCTGATTTGTACATCTATTAGAGCTCTACAGTGCGACCATTTCAGTTGCATTTACTGACCCGATCATGCCCGGTTCTATTAGTGTGTATTTATATTTGCAATTTGGATATCGTCAAAGGTTCCTATTTACAACTTGTTTTGCAGCATTCAGCACTGTAGCCAATCACACACATATCTGTTGATGTCTTGAACGCAATGGCCAATCAGAGGTGTTTAAGTTAGTCAAAATCCACTCATCGCTCATAACGTAGGATTTTGTCCACTGCTAAATTCTGCATGCTCGCAAATCCTCTCATAACAAGACAAGATGTAAATAAGAGATTCATTGTGCAGCATAGAGAACTTCTTTGATTATAACAAAAGTTTGTGAGATCGGATGAATTGAGATGATTGCACGTTTTTTAATGACTATAAAGGGAGAGCTCTTTGCGCGGTTTCTAGATTATATATAATCTGTTCAGAATTTTTATAAAAGTTTTGTTTTTCGTGCTGCTAAGAGAACCAACAGCTACTAACATGCTGCAAAGTGACATTTAAATATAAATCCGAAAATCACGTTCAATATTGCAGTAACAACATAGTAATAACCATAGCAATGTATGGGAAAAAAATATGGTCCAAAAAGTTATGTGCAGATTAAGCAATATAAATGCAGATTATATTAATAGATACATATTAGAATTTTCGTATCAAAATATTTTTGAAATGCTGCTGCAGTTCCCTTTCGTTGTCACTCCGAGTTACGTCGGATGACGACGAATGGGGTTTCGCTTAGAAAGCCTATCAACTTCGAGTATTACAAAACGAGCCAATGGCAAAGAAATGCCATGGGTCTGCGGAATTTGCATGACGTAACTCCGCCCCACCTCGTGGGTATAAAAGGAGGACGCCAGCAACAGGCAGATATGTTTTCGCTTCGGAGCCAAGTGTAATTCTTCACTCCTTAAGCTATCTCTGATTGTCAGCTTCTTACGAGACGAGCAACTCTCCAGTGTTGGTGTGACGGCGATCTCCCGGCGAGTGCACACTTCCTGCTTATCTGAGCGTAGTTTGCCAGCGAGTGTGTTCTCCGCGGGCGCTTCAGCACTGAGTTTCTCTCACAAAAAGAGCTTGCACGCGGCACGTCTTTTTAAAGATGCCTCGCCCGTGCACTTCTGGTTGCGGTCGACTGGTGTCTGAGTCTGATGGGCACGAGCGGTGCTTGGTGTGTTTGGGCTTTGATCACGCTAAAGCAGCGCTCATGGATGAGTCATGTTCTTTCTGTGGGAACATGACCATCGCAACACTTAGATCGAGACTCAAGGATCTCGCAAGAGTGAGAGTCCCCTCATCCACACCCCGATCTAGGGCCTCCTCGAGAGGCTCTACTTCGGCTGGTGGCCAGGGTGATCTGAGGGTGACTGTGTGGAACAAAGCGCCGACTATGTGTCCGTGCCCCGCAGCACCTTCTCCAGTGTTGCAACCCGCGAGCGTTCAGGGGATCATCGCGGGACCGTCCTTTGAGGTCCCGCGGGTGTCCTTTGGCGCTCCAGAGGAAGATGCGATGTCGATCGCAGCATCACTAGGCGGGTCTGATTCGTCTGGAAGTGACGACTCGTCACAGCTGCCACCCTCGGGTGTGAATACGGCTGTGGCTCAGTCTGATCCAGAGATGACGGCCATGCTTTCCCGGGCGGCCGCGAGCATTGGTTTGGAGTGGAACCCTCCACCCTGTCCTGAGCGCTCGCGGCTGGACGATTGGTTTTTGGGTGCAGCTGCGGCTTCCCGTCCTCAGCCTGACCCAATACCTTTCTTCCCGGACGTGCATGATGAAATCTCGAAGTCCTGGAAGACTCCCATGTCTTCCCGCGACCGCTCGTTGATTTCATCCGCCTTTCCTCCCCTCGATGGGGCAGCCGCCCGTGGGTACACTGGGCTCCCCCCGGTTGAGCGCTCTGTTGCGATGCAGTTGTGTCCTCAGAGTGCCTCTTCTCGCGGCGAGCCTAAGCACCCATCCAAGGCCTGTAGGTTCTCGTCTACCCTAGTGGCGAAGTCCTAGAGAGCGGCGGGACAGGCGGCTGCCTCTTTGCATGCCATGGCCACTCTGCAGGTCTATCAGGCGCAGATGCTAAGGGACATGCACGAGGGTAGGACGGACCCAGGGCTCTTCGATGAGCTGCGCGCCGCCACCGACCTCGCCCTCCGGGCGACGAAGGTGACCGCACGCTCCCTGGGTCTGGTGATGTCCACAGCTGTGGTCCAGGAGAGACACTTGTGGCTGAACCTGGCTGACATGCGGGACGCTGAGCGCTCTCGCCTGCTCGACTCCCCCATGTCCCAGGCCGGCCTATTCGGCGGTGCGGTGGAGGATTTCGCCCAACAGTTCTCCACCGCCCAGAAACAGACTGAGGCCATTAGGCACATTCTGCCCCGACGGCCCGCTGCTGCCTCCACCCAGCCGACCGGGCAGATCCCTCAGTCTGTTCGCCGCCGAGGGCGCCCTCCTGCGGCTCCCGCCCCTCCCGCCCGGCCCAAGCAGCAGCCTCCACCCAGGCCCGGTCGCGGAGGAAGCCGTAAGAAGGCGCCCCAGCCCTCTCCAGCCCCGCCCCCCGCTAAACGCCGGGCCAAGCGGCGCTCCTGAGACGGGCTGCTCAGGGATGCTGAAAATTACTTCTCAGGAGATGGTAGCAGGACCACTCCTTCCCCCGGTGGAGGGCCGGGGGAGAATCTTTTGTTCTCCACTCCCCGCTGCTCACCCACGGGTGGGCAGCACCCTAATGTGGTTAAAGAAAGAAGTAACATTCCCATCCCTGAGCACACAGAGTTCTCGGACGACACGGTGCGCCGCCTCCGAGCCGTGCACCCCTCGTCCCCCTCTGTCCCAGAGCCGGCTGGCAGTGCGCGCCGTCCCCGGACCGTGCCGCTCCCTTCCGCCTCTGTCGCCAGCCCCCTGGCAGAGCAGACCCCCGTGGAACGTTCTTCCTTCCCTGGTCTCCTCTGTCAGGGCGCGGTTAATGACTGTGCCCCCACACCGGGCCGCTATGCCGTCCACGTCCGGGCCAGTCATTCCGCCCTGCTGCACCATCGGTGGGAAGTCTGTGGTCCGTATGACCCCGCTGGTACAGTTTTTGGGAGCCTGGCTAGAGCTCCCCCTCCTGTCCCGCTGGGTCGCACGGACGATCAGGCTCGGCTACGCGATTCAGTTCGCGCGGTCTCCTCCCCGCTTCAGGGGAGTCCGCTCCACTTTGGTCGGTGGCAACGCCCCTATCATGAGAGCAGAGATCGCCACCCTGCTGGCGAAGGGTGCGATCGAGACCGTCCCTCCGGCCGAGATGAGGACCGGCTTCTACAGCCCGTACTTCATTGTCCCCAAGAAAACCGGAAGGTTACGACCAATCCTGGACCTGCGTGTGCTGAACCGTTCCCTTCACAGGCTGCCGTTCAAGATGCTCACTGCCAAACACATTCTCGGATGTGTGCGGCCCCAGGATTGGTTTGCAGCAATCGACCTGAAGGACGCCTACTTTCATGTCTCCATTCTCCCTCGACACAGACCGTTCCTTCGGTTTGCCTTCGAGGGGCAGGCATACCAGTACGCGGTTCTCCCTTTCGGGCTAGCCCTGTCTCCTCGCGTCTTCACGAAGGTCGTTGAGGCAGCCCTTGTTCCCCTTCGGGAACACGGGGTTCGTATCCTGAACTACATCGACGACTGGCCTATCCTAGCTCACTCTCGAGACCAGGTATGCGAACACAGGGACCTAGTGCTCCGGCACCTAGCTCGTCTGGGCCTTCGGGTCAACTGGGAAAAGAGCAAACTTTAGCCCGTGCAGAGGATCTCTTTTCTCGGTATGGACATCGACTCGGTCGCCATGTCCGCGCAGCTTACGAGCGAGCGCGCGCAGTCACTGCTGACTTGCCTGAGACAGTTCGAGGGCAAGAGTGCGGTTCCACTGAAACTCTTTCAGAGGCTCCTGGGGCATATGGCATCTGCAGCCGTGGCAACACCGCTCGGATTGCTTCATATGAGACCGCTTCAGCTTTGGCTTCGCGACCGAGTCCCGAGGTGGGCATGGCAACACGGCACCTTCCGAGTAACTGTTACTCCGTCCTGCCGTCAGACCTTCACCCCGTGGTCGGACCTCAGTTTTCTACGGGCCGGAGTGCCCCTAGAACGAGCTTCGCGGCATGTTGTTGTAACGACAGATGCCTCCTCCACGGGCTGGGGTGCCATGTGCAATGGACGTGCTGCCGCGGGTTCCTGGACAGGACCCCGCCGCCTCTGGCACATCAATTGCCTCGAGTTGCTGGCCGTACGTCTTGCTCTGCGCCGCTTCCGGGCCGTGCTCAAGAACCAACACGTACTAGTCCGTTCAGACAATACCGCCACTGTAGCGTACATCAACCATCAAGGTGGTCTACGCTCCCGCCGTATGTCGCAACTCGCCCGCCACCTCCTCATATGGAGTCAGAAGCATCTGAGGTCGCTTCATGCCATTTACATCCCCGGAGCCCTGAACTGTGCAGCCGACGAGCTCTCACGGCTTCAGCCCCTCCCGGGAGATTGGCGACTCCATCCCCAGTCGGTTCAGCTGATTTGGGACCAGTTCGGGGACGCACAGATAGATCTGTTTGCCTCTCACGACTCGACCCATTGCGCCCTGTACTATTCCCTGACCGAGGGCACGCTCGGCACGGATGCACTGGCGCACAGCTGGCCGCGGGGCCGCAAATATGCGTTTCCCCCAGTGAGCCTTCTTGCGCAGACCCTGCGCAAGGTCAGGGAGGACGAGGAGCAGGTCATTCTGGTCGCGCCATACTGGCCCGCCCGGACCTGGTTCTCCGAACTAGTACTCCTCGAGACAGCACCTCCCTGGCCGATTCCCCTGAGGAAGGACCTCCTTTCTCAGGGACGGGGCACCCTATGGCACCCTCGTCCCGATCTTTGGAACCTCCACGTGTGGCTCCTGGACGGGACGAAGCAGGTTTGAGTACCCTTCCACCTACGGTGGCGGCTACCATCACTTCCGCTAGAGCGTCGTCCACGAGACACGTCTACGCGTTGAAGTGGAACCTCTTCGTCAACTGGTGCTCTTCTCTTCAAGAAGACCCCCGGAGATGTTCGATTAGTGTCGTGCTTTCCTTCCTTCAAGATAGGCTGGAGCGAAGGCTGTCTCCCTCCACCCTGAAAGTCTATGTTGCCGCTATTGCAGCACACCATGACCCAGTCGAAGGTAAGTCTGTTGGAAGGCACGACCTGATCATCAGGTTCCTGAGAGGAGCGAGGAGACTGAATCCTCCTCGTCCTCCTCTCGTTCCCTCTTGGGACCTCTCAGTGGTTCTAACTGCCCTGCGGAGTGCTCCCTTTGAGCCTTTGCAATCAGTGGAGCTTAAGTTCCTGTCTATGAAGACAGCGCTCCTGGTTACATTGGCCTCCATCAAGAGGGTGGGGGACTTGCATGCATTCTCCGTTGACGAAGCGTGCCTGGAATTTGGGCCGGCTTACTCTCACGTGATCCTGAGACCCCGGCCTGGATATGTGCCCAAGGTTCCTACCACTCCCTTCCGGGACCAGTTGGTGAACCTGCAAGCGCTGCCCCCGGAGGAGGCAGACCCAGCCTTGGCACTGCTCTGTCCAGTACGCGCCCTCCGCGCCTATGTAGACAGGACGCAGTGTTTCAGGACCTCAGACCAGCTCTTTGTCTGTTATGGTGGGAAGCTGAAGGGAAAGGCTCTCTCCAAGCAAAGGTTGTCTCACTGGATAGTGGACGCCATTGCCTTGGCATACCAGCAGCAAGGTCGACCGTGCCCCCTTGGTGTGACCGCCCACTCCACCCGGAGTGTGGCATCCTCTTGGGCTCTAGCGAATGGGGCCTCGCTAACAGACATCTGCAGAGCTGCAGGCTGGGCGACACCTAACACATTCGCCAGATTCTACAATCTCCGAGTGGAGCCAGTGTCCTCTCATGTACTCGCTTCAACCAGCTAGTACTGGACCCGCTCAGGTGTCTTCGTTTGCTCGCCATTCCACTCCACGGACTGGATACGTGCGATATTCTCCTCAGGTGAGCTTCCCCGAAAAGCCCTGAGTTCCTCCAGCACTCCTGACGTTGGCGCCAGTGTCTATTGCCTGTGCGTCGGCTAGGTGCCTCCCGTGTGCATGGTCCCTCCTCTGAGCGACCCCCACATGTGTATTTCCACTGTAAGTCTCTCTGAGCGTGTGTCTTTCCCTTGGCAAGCCACCTTGCCACCCCTGGGGTTGAAATATTCCACCTGCGGCTGGACACCCCAGTGTTCTCCATATGTCTCCTTCGGGTCATATGTGTATTCTCTAAGTCCCCCCCCCCCCCTCTGGGTTGGCAGTAATTGCATATTTCCCCTAAACTTTGGGATATGCTCCCCAGTGTACCTTGGTATTCCTGTGCTAAATAGGAGTCCTTCGTCCGCGCCAGTCTCACGACAGGGATCTCAGATTTACGCAGGGCACTGGAAGACAGCTGAGAAGGTGGCGTGATTAGACTGGTAACCCCATTCGTCGTCATCCGACGTAACTCGGAGTGACAACGAAAGGGAACGTCTCGGTTACGTATGTAACCCTCGTTCCCTGAGTAGGGAACGGAGACGTTACGTCTGCCTGCCACTTTCCGCTGTACCGCGGGGATCGCCTGAGCTCAGTCTTGGCTCCTCAGCGAAGAAACATATCTGCCTGTTGCTGGCGTCCTCCTTTTATACCCACGAGGTGGGGCGGAGTTACGTCATGCAAATTCCGCAGACCCATGGCATTTCTTTGCCATTGGCTCGTTTTGTAATACTCGAAGTTGATAGGCTTTCTAAGCGAAACCCCATTCGTCGTCATCCGACGTAACGTCTCCGTTCCCTACTCAGGGAACGAGGGTTACATACGTAACCGAGACGTTATATGTCTAAGTAATAACTTGTAAATCTTATAATCTAGTTAATTTTATTATTAGATACAGGATTATCAGAAACTGAATTGGAAATTAAGCTACTTTGAGCTAATTTCCACAAATTTCCACATATAAATTACACAAGATTAATATAAATGCCACCAAAATGTGCTATATGGGTGCAAAAATGCCCCTGTGTCATGGTGTGGTGCAGGCAGAAGAAGACGAGGGAGAATAAAAACTTCCAATGCAAACTTTTACTAACAATATAATACAAACAGGTACAGACAGACAGAAGGTTCACACACACTTAGTAGGACGGATATTGGACAAAGACTGACTGAATAGAATGAAACTAAATACAAACACTGATGAACACTGATTAACAGAACACAGGTTACATAGATGTTGAGGTAACAGGTGAGACAGATTAACTAATGAGGGTTACCATGGAAACAGATGAGTGGCGGGAAAACAGAACAAAGGAAGACATGTGACTAATGAAAATACAAACAACACTGACACGTGACACCCTGTTTGAGTTCTTGTTTTTAATATTTATTATATGATAACTGTAAGGAAATAAGTAAGTAACGTGTCTGGGTTAGACATGTCAATTTAGCTCACAGTTTATAGGGAATCACTTAAATGAATCACTTAAAAGGCTCGAAACTGACTCGTCCAGCGTTCATTTAAACGGGCCGTAACTATAACCTCTGCAGCGGATATAAATATCCAAACTATAGTGAAACACTATTTATTAGCAAGGTAACTTAGATCAGCAGTTTAAGACATTAAATCTATAAGCACATAACACAAGACAATTATCTTTAAAATATAAACAAGACTTTATTGATTATTCTAACACATAAAACTAATATCTAACACAAACAGATGCACACACACACATTCATACAAGTTGCAGAAAGAAAGAGAGTGAGGAAAGAATGAGTTTTAAGAGTGAGATGATGAATTCCCAAGTTTCTATGCACTTATAAGACATGACCTGAAAGAACCACCAATCATTAATTTAACTCTTCTATCGTTTCTTAGGCGGGTTATTCACGTTTATCTCAATGCACCAGTTCAGCTAAGAGTCTGGAGGTATACTTGCGTTAGTCTGTGCGTTTCTTTGGGAATTCCTTTTGTCGGTGTAAAAAGGTGTTTCCCGGGTTCGTTGACTGGCTGGTGGTCGATCTCCTCGTGGATAGATGTTTTGGCTGCCAATCACGTGGTGTGTTGGCGAATGGATGGAAAGTCTTTGAAGCTGAAAAGCGGGCTTTGCAGTCGAATCATTTAAACAAAACTTTGCAGCAAAACCTAGCTTACCCCTAAAATCTACTTGATCCGTCTACGGCGCGGAACGTCAGCGTCGCGGATGCCGGAGCTAATCGCGGCCATTATAGTCAATGCTCTTAAGTCCACCAGCTGCGGACGCAGCGCGTCTCAGAAGCGCCCCAGAAGCGTCTCTCCGCTCCGCTCCGCAGAGAATAGGTAGCAGGTCTATTTTCGCCGCTTGCCGCGTCAAGCAGCACAGAGTACATCGTACGGGCAGGAAGTCAGACACAGAACGGCATAGAGGATCCGGTCGATTTTCAAAATAAAACACCCTGTGGAGACCAACACTCCGCTGCTGAAACACGTCTGAGACGCTTCCAGTGGACTTTGACGCTGAGCTAGGGACTCATCAAAAACGTGGCACTGACGTTCCGTGCCGTAGACGGATCCAGTGGATTTTAGAGGTTAGAATCGAGACTCTCAACGGAAAATAAAAATAAAGCTAAGAAACAGAAAGAAAAGTGAGACGAGAGTAGTTATAGATGGCTTAAATTAAGCTGTTTAACCCATGGATGTTCTTCTGATCTTGTTTGGGTTCTTTTGTCTGCTGGTCTACATCGTTACTCGTCTGTCCGGTTACCAGTCATGGCTTCTCCATGACTTCTGTAAATTTGCTCTAGCGAAAACAAATTCACAAACTAAACCTCAACCCAACTCTCTACTGGCTTTTTCGGGTCCTAAGATTTTAAACTCAATGGTTTGTCCAACCTCTTGGATGATTCTGACCATTAAGACACTGTGTTATTTGAGAGGCGGGATTTTCGTCACCTCGCATCTTAAATCATGTGTTATCTGTGATCCCTTTACTTCTCCAGCTCTAGCAGAGAGTAACAATGGTACAGTTTAGACATGATTCCTATTATAAGAACACAACATATTTTACACAGATTTCACTCAAGCCATATTCTGAATTAAGAACATATGATCGTACTGATAGGAAACAAGACACACTTTCATTCAAACATCTAATAGTTATAACAATTACATGACTTGTATGTGATCTACGCATAATAGACAAATACAGAGGTGGTAGATACAATATAGGATTATGTAATTGAACAATGTTTGATTAGAAGTCCGTCAATAATTGTTTTGGGATGATTTTATATATTTTTATATGTAAAATCTCAGTCTCTGTGGTTTTAAGAGATTCCCACCCTGGGGTCGTCAAAAGGTCCTTAAAAAGGAGGTGGTCTGTTTTAAATCCTTTGTCTTGGGATCAAACAACTTCTGCCGTTATCTTGGTGGGCTCTGAGCCGTGCCATCACTGAACCAATCAGCCTTTTCCAAACTATCTAACTTTGACCAGTTCTTCCTCTATTTAGGCTTGTCTCTTTGAAGCTTGCAGGGCCATAAAGTTGTTCTGGAGCCGGGATCTTTACGGTTCTGGAATGTTGAGTTTTGTGTGGGATTATGTTTGAACGAATCACCTGGAAGAATCATTTGAGTTTGGTTCACCCAAAATTTCTACAATAACGTTAAACAATATCGCACGTGCAAGACTGCTGTTTTCCCCAAATATCAGCGCAATTGCAAATGTTTGTTTAGAAAATAGTTCCAAACAAAGTCAGAGCTGAGCCACTGTGCATCTCTAAGTAAAATCAGTGTTTCGTTGATGAATAAATCTGCCTTTTTGAATGAATTGGGTCAATGATTCAATGACCCATTCACAAAAACAGTTCCTTGCTTGTTTAATCAAATGAATGAATGATTCAGTGAAATGCCGCCACCTACTGGCAGTTTTAGTTTCCATTTAAAAGTATAATTTCAGTTATTTTAATAATTTAATATTTCTATATTCAAAACATTATATTTGAAACATTAACCTCATAACATTGTTATTATAAATTTAAATGAATTCAAGCCACCTCATTAAACAGTCTGTAAATATACCTAAATGGCAATTTTGTGTGCTTCTATGCCACCTCTGCAGTGCAAAGATGAATTAAGTTGATTCTGATTTCATTTGATGTAACTTTTGACAACTTATTCTGCCTGATTTTGTCTTATTGTTCTAATAAAATTTATTGTTTTAATTAAAAAAATGAACACGTTTATAAATATAAATCTAAGAATTTGACATAAAAGATTCATTTAACTACTGTAGGTTAGAAAAAAAAGCCTTTGGAAACAATTTAAGGAGTAAAATATCACACTCTAATGTGAAGGTTAATTTCTGTCATTGATAAGAAGGTGATCCTAAATATTTGACTAAAAAGAAATGAAAGCATAGAATATAAGATGAATATAATAGAATAAGCTGTCTATAATTTGCTGGAGGACCTACATTATTTAATAGCATCAGACTCTAATGAAAGCCAGGAAATGATATTAATTAAGACTCACAAAGTATTACAAATAAGATCCCCCAAGGTTAGTAAGTCACTAAGTCTAAAAATTAAAAAAAAATGTGAGTCCCAAGTTCCTTTAAGGTGAAACAACATTTCCATTTAATTTACACCGATGACGTTAAATATCAATGTCATGTAAATAATCTTAATTGATGCATGACTAAGATTGGTTTTAATCTAATTAATGAAATTACTGATGAAAATATTTTCTTTTGTCAATGATAACAAAGACCAGACGATAAACATGTAGTGGTTAAAACATCCTGTTGACAAAAATACAAAAAGGAAAAAAAAAGAACACTGCAAGATATTGACAATGCTCTAACAATGATATTGAAGAAAACATATATTGTTTTATACTGTAAAATCCAGTCAATATTGTCAGCAACTGACCCGCTTGAGCTGTGAGAGTTGAACCTAAACAGATGATCATCCAAAAATTCACATTCAATCATGAAAACACTTGGAGTAGCTTTGGCAAGTTATCTAATATGGCAATGTTAATGTATTTGGTCTTGGCGGACTTGATCTGGTGCTGTCGATTATTGCTGCTGCTGCTGCAGAGCAAGCATGAACTGCAAATATATTCACAATTAACCTGCTGTGAACATGTAAGATATCCTGCTGCTTCATAAATAAACATACTTAAATCCTGTTGCATATCTAGGCAGGTGGAGCTGGGGAGGTGGATGATTTCAGTGGAACTCTGATAAGCCTACGGTAAACACAGAACGATTTAAATCTTGAGCAAGCAATCTCTTTGGCTGCAGAATTAGCATAGGCCTATCAGCTTGTCCCATGTATTAATGGTCTAATTGCTTGCAGAATGCAAGTAAAGAACCTATCAGCTTGCGCCATCAAGAGTTTCACGACGGAACTACGTACAAATGTATTATACTGCAATAGTGAAATCATCATGTTATTTCAGAAGCACATGTTTTTTTGTTAAATGTGGATACATGTTATATAAAATGGTTGAATATTTGAATTATTTTGCACATTCGTGTCAACTAAAATGTTTTAATCAACCACAATGACATACCATTTTAGCCAGATTAAAACTAAAACATTGGTTGAGAATAACAAATTAAAAAGAACACTTTGCTTCTCTGTACAAAGAGCCAACATGACATAATGTTAGAGCTTCTCCTCCCACTGTTTCCTATGAAAGAACAGCCTCACTGACCCTCACAATTCAAGCAGCTCTTAAAGATTTGCACAGCAATGAAGCACTAAAACTCAAATCTGACCACATGGCATTTAATGAATCAATGCCTTAATGACCACTGTCAGTCAAATTTATTCTTGCAGTGTCTGGGAAGACAAATCTCTCATCAAGCAGCCTTCTGCTTCTGTCATTAAGCTTCCAGATGGTATCGTGTGTCAAGAGTTAACAGTGAACGAAAAACATCTCAATATGCAGGTAGAAAAGGTCTCATGTGAACATAAAATATGCTTACTTTGGGTTTCAGAGTATGATCTTGAATAATCATTAACATATAAACTTTTGAAAGCCACTACACATATACCAATTATTCAACAGGGACTTATTAACATGCATTAATGTGTATTATTAGTCTTAAAAGTGTATGTGACAATTGTTTTACATGATCTTAAATTACAAATGACTAGAATGATCATCAAGCTGAAAACAGCAGAAGCGTGTTTGTTTTAAGCCTGTTGTACTGACAGGTCATTCATCCATGTTGTTGTGCATGAATTCAGCCATTAAGCCTTCGGTTTGGCTAGGAACTGGCAGATTATGAAAATTGTCACCTATGAATTGAGGCTCTATTATTTCATATGCAAATGGGTAATTATAGGGGACTGAAAATGCGCTTAAGTAATGTTTTATTCCGCCAGTCAAAATTTCTACAAACACACAATGAAGGTCTTGACTGAATGAGTGTAGCAGTGACCAGCAGAAAAATGGGAAAACCACTGAGCAAAAGGAGGAATGTGCAAATGTGTGTGTGTGTGTGTGTGTGTTTGTGTGTGTGTGTGTGTGTGTGTGTGTGTGTGTGTATTGAACAGTAAACTGTGGTGAGATTAATTCATGACAAACATCTGCCAGATGCTGGAACCGATTAAGCTTCCTGCTATCAAAGTTTCGTTTCAACTTACAAGCTCACAATTTTCCCATTCCGCAAGCATCTCTTTGATTATTAAAAGCTAATTAGAGCATTGCATATGTTTAGTGGAGTGCTGTGTTTGGATTTAAAGAATAAGAATGGACTTGATCGGACTGGTTCATGAATAAACTTGTGCTGTATGTATTATTGCCCTTGTTTATTAACAATATAAAAGTGTCACAGTTTTAATACACATCTCTGATATATTTCTTAGAAATTATGTCTTAATATTAGATTATGCATAATTAAATGCAACTAACCTAAACCAAACCTTAATACTTATTCTGACCCTATTGTAAGTACATCTTAATTAATATAACTTTTACTCAGAATATGTATAATTGCACTGTACAAGGACACCTTAAAATAAAGTGTAACCAAATATTTATAAACATTTGTATGCCAAGCACACTTTGTGTGTGTGTGTGTGTGTGTGTGTGTGTGTGTGTGTGTGTGTGTGTGTGTGTGTGTGTGCGTGTGTGTGTGTGTGTGTGTGTGTGTGTGTGTGTTTGTGTGTGAGGATGGACATTTGATTGAAATTTTAAACTAGTTATTTTATTTCAAGTAATATGTGACCCTGGATCACAAAACGTACTCGGTTACATACGTAACCTCGGTTCTCTCTAGAAGAGGGAACGAGTATTGCGTAAGTTGTTAATGCTACGGTTAAAGTCATCTTTTCTCGAGATATTGAAGCCAAAGATTATCCTTAAAGGGGGGGTGAAATGCTATTTCATGCATAGTGAGTTTTTTACACTGTTAAAGAGTTGGATTCCCATGCTAAACATGGACAAAGTTTCAAAAATTAAGTTGTACGTTTGATTGAGTATTTCTGTTCTCAAAATACTCCTTCCTGGTTGTCACAAGTTTCGGAAAGTTTTTTTGAGTATGGGCGCGTATGACGTCAGATGCGCCAGAATTTCCTTATACGGTCCTAAGGGCACTTCTCTTGGAAGGGCGCGCGTGCAGCTGTAGAGCGATAGCCGTAACCTATGCCCATCAAAGCGCTGTGCATCGGCTGCGCTGCAATATGTCACCAAAGAAGTGTGTTTTCGGTTGCCAAGGCAAGACAACACTGCACAGATTCCCAAAGAATCAAGCGTTAAGGGACCAGTGGATGGAGTTTGTTTTTCCAAAACATCAACACAGTTGTGCAAGTGTTCTTGTTTGTTCCATGCATTTCGAGGATGATTTTTTTATAAAAAAGGCCCAGTTCGAAGCCGGATTTGCTAATCGTTTAGTTCTCAAGGATGGAGCAATCCCAACACTAAAGGTTAACGGTCTTGCGTAGGAACCGCAGGCGGTGAGTAGAACTGCTTCAAATATCTGTGTGTGTCTATCGGCGTGTAACTTAAGCACAGCAAGTAGGCTAAACAACATGATCACGTATAGTTAATGTATCTATGGAGCATGTGATGTATGGTGTGTGTTTGTTTAAATACATTGTTTAGGTGGCTACTGTAGGTGTCTGTTTGTTTATTATAAAACCAAATCATGTCTTCAGAAACCACAAGTAGACACACCAATGTTCTAAAACTCGCGCATGACATGGTGTTCTAAAAACACAGCGCTCAAGTTCAAATCATTGAAATTTTAACAATAAAGTGAAAATTAGTCATTTACAATTACCGCTACGCAAATATAAGTTATACAGTTCCAGTACACACCACATAGAGGCGTCCTGCTGTAGTCGTTGCTGCTGCTGCTTGTCATCAGTTTCAGCCTCGGGATCTGATTCTGGATCAAAAATGTATGGCTGAATTTGATTGTTAGCCATTGTTTGTTTTAGCGTGCATATGGGTGCATCTATCAAATGACTTAATGACATCGCATATATGTTGCGCTGGTTAAACAACGGTAAAACAGATTGCTTGGCTCTTTATATTTGCTAAATAATAGCTACCGTCTGTGTCTGTCTCAATGGGGCTGTTTACACCTGGCCACTTCATGTGTTTTCTCAGATCGGATAGCTATCTGATTTATCAAAACGATTCCATTTACATCTGGACACACAAATGTGTTTTTCACAAAACGGAAATAAATCCGATCTTCAATTCCCGCGCTATATGCAGATTTAATCTAGTTCACGTCACAGAAAGCAACAGATATGAGGTACATTTTATTGATCATCAGCTAAAATCAAAATCAAAGACCGCAATAAGAGAGTGGCAACAGCACTGGTGAGATCATTCCGTTTCTTTACTTTTAATGAAGATGATTATGTCTTAAGCGTCTGCAACTTTGATTTGTGGTATTTTGCACGCTGGCTTGATGAATAGATCGCTCATCTGCGGTGATGCTGAAGTAGCGCCGTCATATCTGGCTATAACATGACAAATAACCTATCACACGTTTATTTTTTAAGCATGGTTGAGAGGAGTTAAATCTACATGTGCTTTCAAAAGCCAGATGCATTTACACTTGTCCAGTTTTGTCTGGAATGAGTCTCAGATCTCCTCCTGAAGTGGTTTGAGTGATCGGATTTAAATCCGTCTCGAATGCGTTTCGGAGGGCATTTACACCTGGTCTTTTCACGATCGGAGAGCTATCCGATCACAGAAAACGTATGAAGTGGCCAGGTGTAAACAGCCCCATAGAGCTTGCTTTGAAAAGCTTGCGTGCCAACGTCATTCATGTCATTGGATCACTTGTGGTGATGATGCAGTGTGGGCAGGCTTAAGAGTCCACACATGGGGTAGAAGCCGCTGATTGGCTGAGAAGCTTTCACTCAAAGCTTTCCTCGGGCTGCTTATTGGATGAACTGCTAAAATGAAAATCACTCACTAGTCAGCATTGGCCTGGGTCAAAATGGACGAGCCCAGTATTTATTTGTTATCGTTTAATCCAACCAACTCAAAACGTTTTGAGCTGTATGTATTATCTCTTAATTTTTGTATATGTAAAAAAAAAAAAAAAAAAAAAAAAGATTTGTTCTGCATGAATACAAAAAAGCATTTAACTCCTGATATTTTTTATTAAATCTGTTTTTTACCTGAATGGAGCTAAATAAATATAATATATATCATAAAGATGGTGTTTTTTAATGGTGTTTTTATTATGTGACTAACAACTATAGATGATAATAACAAAGTACAGAAACAACATTTTGATTTTGGGACAGTTGACATTCACTTTAGGACGGTTCAAATTATTTTTCAGGACGGTTCCAGGACGGAGGTGAAAAAAGTTAGTCTGGAGCCCTGTTGGCTGCTAAATGTACGTCTGCAGTAGCCTTCTCTGAGGGGACTGACAGGACGAGATATATTGACGGTGGTCCGGCCGCGGCGAGACCCAGCCGTCTTTTCCTCTCTGGTGTTGCTAGGAGGACTTTGCCTGCTCGGGCTTCAGCGCAATCCTGGGCCGGGGTCCCCGGGGGGGAGGCGGCCTGCGTCCAGACGAGCGTGATCTAGGGCGGCCGCCCTGTCGACGCTGCGGAGGCTGGGGCTGAGCTGGGCGCTGACTAGCGTGTCGTGCAGGCGGCTCACGTGGGCGGCTTGAAGAGGAGCAAGAGCGTCGAGGCAGGAAAATGTTCATGGCCTGCGAGGTCTTCTGTACTTCGGAGAAGCGGTCGACAATCCCGTTCACCGCTGGGCCGCGTCAACCAGAGGTGCCTCTCTGTGACGGTGAGCGAGGCCATGCATCTGCCCATTGCCTGAGCCGCGGATTTCGTAGCACGAAGGGAGAGATCCCTCGCGCTCCATAAATCCATAATGGTGGCTGGGTCCTTGCTTTTCTCATCCCATTTGCGGAGGAGATCAGCTTGGAGGATCTGCAGCACAGTCATCGAGTGCAGGGCGGAAGCAGCTTGTCCGGCGGCAGAGAACGCGCGGCCGGCAAGGGCGGAGATGGTCCTGCAGGCTTTAGAGGTGAGGGCAGACTTTGAGCGCCATCTCGCAGAGGGCGGGCAAAGGTGCGCTGCGACCGCCTCTTCCACTGGGGGGATAGCTCTGTACCCCTTCTCGGCGGCGCCGTCCACTTGGGAGAGCGCCGAGGAGACATGTGAGTGGAGCCTCGCGGAGAATGGTGCGCTCCACGATTTAGAAAGCTCGGCATGAAGCTCTGGCAGAAATTGCGCAGATCTGGAAATGAGCTGCGCGTCTGGGAGGGGCGGAGAAGGAGAGAGTGAGGCTGGCGGGATGCAATCAGGTGTAGGGTCTGGACCAATCAGACACACACTAATTATTCATATTCACTATATTTAATGAATATAAAGGTCTATGAAACTCTCCCCCAAAACTAACCTCACAAATGAAGTTACTTTGTCAGCCGGGTGTCCGGTTACAGAACACTTTAAGACTGATAACAGACTTTACGACCTCAAAGGAATGTGGCCACATGCGCCACATGCTTAAGAGAGAGAGACCATCTTTAATTAAATAAACTTTGCGGTGTTACTCTGATCTATGAAGGAACATGCCTCACAGAAACTGTGATGATTTACTGTCTCGTGTACTATTAGGTATAACAACATGGTATGTTTGATTGATGTGTATGTGGTTGAACAACCACCCAACGGTCAATATAACCTCACCTGTATCATGCTTCCTAGCAAATTAATCCTCATTTAATGACACACACTTTGATGTACATCACCTTCTCTTAGAATGCAATGTGAATTTGTTATGTCTATTTGAGCTTGAATGAACAGTCTAAGCATGCTGGGGACAAAGACCATAAATCAACTAAGAGCCGCTTCCCCTCTCGGACATGTCACCTTACTCATAGGTCCATTCAAACCTTAGGGGTTGGTTCTTTTCTCAGGGTATATCAGAGGCAGGCAACAGTGACCGCCCTCTCTTAGTTTTTTCATCCAGCCGCAACACTGTTCTGGTGAGACTGGGGAGCCCCCTCCCCCTCCACGGGGGCCCCAGGGCCCAGCAGGCCTCGATTCCAACCAGATCCGGCCTCATGGAAAAGAGAGAAGACTCTCTCACAAAGAACCAAGGACAATCTCAGGAGTTTTGGAACAAAGAATCCAACCAACAATGACTCCAATCACCCATCCTTTTGACTTCCTCACTTCCAATCATGCGTTCCTGGAGAAAGAGAACGCTCAACCAACTTCCACTTGACGCTGCCGGAACCATCAACGACTTCAATTTTCAACAACTTCAAGAATTGTTCCCATTACAAATGCAAGTATTCAATTCAATGAAATGTGAAAATGAAATTCTGATGGTTCTTCTCATAGACCCTCTTCCGGTTTCCAATTTCATCCTATCACTAACCTATTTATGTATTCATGTGTGTATGTTGTTTAGTTTATTTATATTCATATAAATATCTATATTTAGTTAATAAAACTTGTACATAATATGTATTTGGTTCTGTTTTGTTTGCAATACAAGTCACTTTACGATCATGGTTTTTGCTACTGGCTCAAAGTGCTGTACAGGCGAAGAAATAATTATTCTTCTGTGGCCATGGAAGATACCCTTTTCTTAGAATAAATTAATAATCAAAATAGTTCTTTGGACGAACTGATTAATTGATTGTAATATTAATTCAGCCACATCAAGTTAATCCAATTAACTGACCCAAATATTTATAATTAATAATAACAAGATATTATTGATTATTAATATTTCCAAAAAAGCTGAGTTCCTTACACAGGCGAGCACTTCACTGTGGCCTCAGGCTCCGGCATCCTCTGCGCACGGCGCTTCTTCTTGCGCGGTCCAGAGAGTGGAGTGACAACGTCCGAGGTGAAGGCTTCGAGTCCAGCCCGCAGGGTCGACAGCGGAAGCGCTTCACAGTGCTCGCAGCCGCCCGAATCCAGGGCGAGGGCTGCATGGTCTGGGCCCAGGCAGAGAGCGCAAATCAAATGGCGGTCTCTGGCGCTGAGCGGGGCTCTGCACGAGCCGCAGGAAAGGCGAGGCATTTTAATAAAAACGCTCGCGCTCTTTTAGAGAGAGAGAGTGAGTGTTGCAGCGGCGAACACTCACAGAAGGCCAGCACAAAAGGATACTCAACGCCGGATGGCGTAGCAGGCACGGAAGGCTGAAGGTGGCGAAGACGGCCGGCTTCTTCAGGCGCTTTCCTCTGCGTGCTGGTCGCTAGTTTCGACGGCGGAAAAAGGCTTCTCTCAAAGTCCAGCGATGCGGAGAGCTTCACTGAAGATGATGAAATCAGTGATGCAGCCTTCGAGCCTGTCTTTTATACGCTAAGCTTACGCTAATACACCCCCATTCTGGCGGGCTGTGACGCGTAGAGGGCGCGACGTCGCGTGCGTGGCTCAGTGGTAGGCTGCAGCAGTTGCCGCACAGCAGCCAATGAGCACGCAAGATGGCCTGCTCTAGATCTGCTGGCTGCTGCACTGCGTTGACAATAAATGCAAAATTAAGGATAATTTTTGGCTTCAATATCTCAAGAAAAGATGACTTTAAGCAACTTACGCAATACGAGAGAACCTCTCGTAAGAGAACCATTCTTAAGTCGCACGGGTATATTTGTGGGAATAGCCAACAATACATTGTTTGGGTCAAAATTATAAATTTTTCTTTTATGCCAAAAATCATTAGGACATTAAGTAAAGATCATGTTCCATGAAGATATTTTGTAAATTTCCTACCGTAAATGTATAAAACATTTATTTTGTGAATAAATGCAGCACAATCGCGAACATAAATGGAGAACTTTAAAGGCGATTTTCTCAATGTTTTGATTTTTTTGCACCCTCAGATTCCAGACTTTCAAATAGTTGTATCTCGGCCAAATATTGTCCTTTCCTAACAAACCATACATCAATGGACAGCTTATTTATTCAGCTTTCATGTGATGTATAAATATAAATTTAAAAAAAATGACCCATGTGACTGGTTTTGTCATCCATTGTTATGGTCTTTTATTATGGTTATTTATGATTTCTTACAGTATATATTCATGCTATCCATGTTTTCTGTCCATCATAAAATGAATGTCCTACTTATTTCTCAAATCCAGGGTTTAAGGAATAATTTGAAAATGTGTTGGGCAGGGGGGCAAAATCTTTGTTACGAATATAGAATTTAAGGTAAAAGCATAAACCAACCCTCACTGTTATGACTGCTGTGACCCTTCTCAATATACTATAATTAGCATATAATGTTTGACAGTATGCATTGTACACCGATGGAGCCTGTTTCAATATTAGGAAAAATGGTAAAGGTGATGCCAAAAATAATGTTACAAAGACACAAATTAGCTGGATTGTTATGATGTGTTAATTTTAATTACTGATGTTTACAGAAATTGTGCATACCTCAAAGCTGTAAAGACAGTGAGAAACCGCTCTCCCTACGGAAAACACAGAGAGCGTACACCCATGAATGCATTTTAGATTTGCATTTGTTTTCTAACAACTTCAAATTACGTGCCATTTTGCTTCGTTATAGATGCATATTCTATGCGCTTAATTGGTGTTTGTGGGACTTCAAAAACACTGCTGGGTCCATTTCTAAAATGACTAACAAAGAAAAAAAGGGCAGCAGAAAAAGACAGAAAAGTTTTAGTTTGAAAGAAAGAGAAACGATCACTTCAAATGGCTTCTGTGCTCAGAAATTATTTATACAGGATGAAAAATATATATTGGTAGACCTGACAAAATACAAGATGCAATTCTATGTCGTTCCATTTGAAACAAAGCCCAAAAACTTGAAAATGACATTTGAGACCAGAATTCAATATGAAGGTCAAGTGAGGTTTCCTGAGTTTCTACTTTTAAACAGCATTGAAACTGAACTTACGTCAACAGCATTACAGTTTCAATGCTGACAATTGTAAAGGTCCCTCTAGCCAGAACCGTTTGACAGCACTGTCAGTGTTGTTTGAATTTTAACCTTCTTTTATATATATTTTTTTCTGTTTAGGATAACTTATGAGTCACGTATACAAGCAGTATAATACTATATATATATATGTAATTAGTATATAATATACAGTGCTGCATGAAAATTTGTGAACCACTTGCCCCCTTTTTGAATCTGAATATCAAGGTAAATTGTACCTAATTTGTCTTCAAGTAATTATGTAAGTATCTTCTGTTGCTTCTGAAGGACAGTACTAAATAAAAAAGAAAAAGATATTTAAAGAATATGTGGCCATCTTCAACTTGTTCAAAGGTTTTCACACACCCCCTCCCCCCGAAGGCGGTCATCAACAAGTGGATAAAGTATTGCACAACAGTGGCATTTTTAAGACCAGGGCGTCCCTTCAAAATTGATGATAAGACAAAGAGAAAACTTGTCAGGAAAGCATTCAAGAGGCCTACAGCAACATTTGAAGAGGGACAGCTATTTCTGGCAAGTACTGGTTGTTCCCTACATGTGACAATTATCTCCCATATTCTGCATCTTTCGAGGATATGGGGCAGGATGACAAGTCGCAAGAATTTTCTGACTAAAACATCAAAGCCTGGCTAAACTTTTAAAAAAAAATCTCCTAAAATCACGTGGAAAATGTTTTTTGGTCTGATGAGATCAAGATTTAACTTTTTGGCCAAAATTGTAAAAGGTATATTTGGTGCAAAAACAACACAGCACATCAGCAAAAGAACAACATACCCACAATGAAGCATGGTGGTGGCAGCATCATGCTTTGGGGCTGATTTTCTTCAGCTAGAACTAGGCGTTCAAAGAAGGTGGAAGGAATCATGAATAGCTCCAAGTACGAGTCAATTTTGGAACAGAACCTTCTGGCGTCTGTTAGAAAGCTGAAAATGAAGATAACATTCATCCATTAGCATGTCAATGATCCAAGACAAAACAAAGAATGATTAATGTTTTGGAATGGCCCAGACCTGAATCCAATTGATCTGTAGGGGAGAGGTCTTAAGAGGGCCATTCACAGGAGATGCCCTCACAATTTAACAGCTCTGGAAGGTCTTTGCAAAAAAAAAGTAAAAATGTTCCCAAGTCAAGATATGCAAAGCTGAGAGACTCTGATCCAAACAGACTGAGTTCTGTTTTATATATAATCTATCTATCTATCTATTATCTATCTCATTAAATATGATTATATTGTACATATCATTCCTATATACATATATGCATTTAAGATTCATAAGCCAACTTTTTGGAAAGGAAATCAGGTGAAATGGGGTCAGTCAAGGCAATAACATGCTCAAAAGATGGGCAAATTTGTCCTCAGAAAGTGTCAGGCAGGCTCCCAGATGTTGTTCCATCTCAATTTTAAGTTTTCAATCTTTCAGCAAAAAGGCCTCAAAAGTACAGAGGGCATTTTAATCAGCAGCAGTGATGGATGAGCTAAGAGTCCTCACCACACTTGGGATGAACCAGCAAATGTGAAGCAGAGACACTCGGACAGCCTTCGCTCCATGGACAAATTACAGTCCCCTGTTCAAAATGTGTGTCAAACGACACTCGCGTCAGCTCTCATACAATGAGATGCCAATTGTGTTAGCCAGGTGATAAAAGAGTATCTCTCGGAGAGCGCCATCCAAACAGAGTTAAACCCAGGAGTGTCTGGTAAAATTACTCCTTGACATCTCGTCATGTTATGTATTAGGCGGCGATAAACTCTTCCTGATATGCTGCCAGTGCTGGGGTGCAGAGGAGGTAGAGGAGGTAGAGGGAACCAATAACACGCCTCGATTTGGGAGATAAAGTGGAAATGTGTGCGGTTTCTTGACCCACCGATGACTCAAATGCAGATTTCTCTAATTGGTCTAGATTAGCTACTGTAAAACATACATTTAAATACATTCATCAAAAGAGAAAGGTAAAAGAGAAAAAAAGATGAAAATTTGGAAAGTCCATTAATTTGCTCTTTCATAAACAACCAAAGAAGAAATAATTCAGATTTATAAAAGAATGTTTAACACATATAGTTTGTCTGCAAGTCAACAATTTATTTGTACAAAAAGGGGAAAGCACAGTCAAGTGTGAAATTCCTTTGTGTCTAACTATTCAGAGTCGCCCTGACTGAGAAACCAATTAATGACAGCAAATGTGGTCCAGGAGAGCAGCTGTCCCATATTAACAGTAGCCAAAGCACACGAGTGAAAGACTGATGTATCCAGCTTTGTGCCCACTGTAGTCTACAGTGTGTTTACTAAGACAACCCGAAGGGAACTTCAAATTAATACACTGCATATTTGTGTCATACAAGAATCTAAATGGAAAACCAGAAGAAATTTGTATTATTCAGATGTGGCTCTTTCAAAGGTTAAGATGTCATTCTTAAGAACTTATATCAATCAATCAATCAATCAATCAATCAATCAATCAATCAATCAATCAATCAATCAATCAATCAATCAATCAATCAATCAATCAATCAATCAATCAATAAATCAATCAATGGAAGTTTTCAATGAAGGAACAGTTTACTTAAACATATTTGCTTCCAGCCTTCAAGGGGTTGATTTTTTATTCAAACTAAAATAATTTAACTTATAAACATCATTTAGTATGATTTATAAGCTGTTTTTCTCATGGGGACTGAAATTTGGTACTCTCAAAATGTCATTTTGCTCCCCACAACATAGAGGAATACCTGGACCACATTTACACACACATAAAAGAAAATTTCACTAGTGAGCAGAACATTTTTGTACTTAATTTCAAGTCAAGCTATAATTGTGTCAAATTATGACAAACATATAAAATGCTTAAAAATGTTGCCTAAATGGGACAAAGATGCCATTTTACACCACAAAATTAAGTTCCAAAAATTAAATTTCCATATTTTTCATGGTAATTGAAAATAAAACTGGACATATATATATATATATTATAAAATTCTACAGTAGAAAAAAAAAAACAGCCATTAGTTCCTGCCATGGGGCACAAATTAAAGATATTTTACATAATGGCGACAAAGTCTGTCAAGCTACTATTTTCAGCAAATAATGACTTAAATTTCAATTGAGATATTAGAGAGCTCATTTGTTATTTGGCTCTCCTGTGGGAAATAAAAAGCCCAGTTTAAAACGGCAGAACTGGACAGCAGATACTTTATGAAAAACTCAGCATGGCTGACTGAGGTGTTAAGCAGTGTTGGGAAACTTTCCATTACCTCATCACCTCATCTTTTTCATCTTCCCTCAGTCTCTCACTCCCTGTCTCTCATCCCAGCGGACAAAAGCCACATCTGTTACACACAGAGTGAGTGCAGCTATACAGGGACGGCTGAGGCTGAGGCTCAGGGCAGTGGACTCGAGTTGGCACGTTGTCTTTCATGATTAAATCACCTCAATGAGCTTTGACATGTCCTGTGCTGCAGCCTTTCCATATGCAATTCATTAATTTATGGTGCTCTTTTCTAAAGAACCAGATTGCTGTTTAAAGAGGAAAATTCACAAAAGATGATATTTTGATAAATGCTTCAACTTTTTTTTGTCCATATTGTGAAAGTCAATGGGGTTCAAAATTACCACATTGGACCCAGTGAGTAAATGATGACAGAATTTTAATTTTCTGTGAAATATCCCTTTAAGATCAGCTAATTCCACTTTTTCCTCTTTGTACATCTAGCGTTTTAAAATCACCAAATTCTCAATAGTACGCTTTAATTGAAGTTTATTCAAAATCTTTCACTAGTCTAATTTTATAAGATAAGTCAAAGCCAGTAATTTCTGGGAAATTAATGCTATCTTATCATTTCAGACATTGTATTAGAATTTTTTTTTACGGGCAATTCTTTTGTGATTCTTTATCTTCCAAATGGTGAATTCACATTAATAAAACTAAATAGAGCAGATGGTCCATTTAAGCAATTAAAAGGCTAAAAAATTAAGATCTGAAATGAGGGTGAATTCCGACAATAGACAGCTGATGATCCCTTGCATTAGTGCTGATGGACTCGGAACAATGCGATGCAAACGTCATTCCCAAATTCCACACTTATTCATAACTCGCTTGTCTGAAGGTCTCTGGATGGGTATTTCTGGACACCCTTTAACAGATGAGTTGATTCAAGGGCAGGGATTGTAAATTGAGATGCTTCTCAGGTAGACGTTCCCCACGGAGTCCATCAGCAGATTCCTGCCCCTTCCAGGTGCCATGTAAGCAAAGCTGGCAGAATCTTTCGTTCACCCTTCTTCCCCTGCCCGGCTAGTGTCACTCAGGCTGTCAGAGTACAATACCAAGCCTTCAGTCTTCACCGCCACCACTGTTTCCATCTGACACATAACAATGGCTGTCCTGGGACATTCAATCACACCAGCAGCTGCTCTCAACCACACAGCTTCCTCTCTCAGGCAGCTCGTGTTCTCTCATGCTTCCTTCTCCTCCGCTGTTTCTGGCTGTCTGATTCCCAGGGCAAGAGACGCATGGCAAGTTAATTTTGAAAGAATCTCTGGGTGGGCATGAGTCCATCTCTCTTGTAAGTTCTGCCTAAAACAGAGGCACATTTCTTATACGCACATCTGCAAATCCATTTCCATTAGTGAATGCTCTACTGGGCAACTTACTCAAAAGGTCTATTCTGGAAAACTTCACTTGAAATACTTGCATTTTATCCACGGATTTTATCGGACGAATAGTGAACTGTCAAAGAATTAGATGTTACCCATCATGCACTGCAAACATGTATGAGCATTTCAGTTGAAGTATCCAATCAGGAAAATAGTATAGTTTCCTCGGAGTATAAACTAAGGGACAGGGTCACAAAAAATGTAACCCTATATAAAAGTTTGGGGATGGTAAGATTTTAAAACTATTTTTAAGCCTCTAATGCTCACTACAGCTGCAATTTTTTTGATTAAAAAAATAGCAATAATGTGAAAGTATTACATTTTTAAATAACAGTTTTCTATTTGAATATATTTTAAAATGTAATTTATTCCTGTGATGGAACTTATTTACCAAAAAAAAAAAAATAGTAATAGTGTATATAAGAAACTATTTAAATAAAATTAAACTTTTTATTTACATGCAGAAACTCCTGGGAATGTCATTTATAGAATGGTGTGTACCAATACACCATTTGTACTTTTTAGGCATATATTGTAATCAGGGGCAGATGGCCAATAGAGGGTGCTAGGGTGCCCCCGCCCCCATGAGCCAGACCACAGTTTAAGAGCCACAAGCAATACATAAATAAGTAAATACATACATAAATTATGTATACAAATAGGCAATATGTGTGTGTTTGATATATTAAATGCACCCAGTATATGTAAAAATGTAAACACGTCTCCTCCACCTGTGTGCACGTCTCGTCAGCTCTGCGGCGCTGGAGAAATCGCCCCAGGGAGGCGGGTCTCTGGAGCAGCATAGCCAATTGCTGATTTAAGATATAAATGTTTGACATAAATTGTAGCCTATCAGTGAGCTCAAATCAGCTATGCGTGATTCTTTAAGCGCCCCATGGGCGCCCATCTCTATCAGACAGACACTGTACGTTCACATCGCCGCCAACTTGAGTGGCAAAGAAGCTCTGCCCACCCTGTCAAGGACGCTTGTCAAAAAGTACGGGGAAGCTTGTCGACGATTTGGCCGCTCTGACGTAGCAGGGAGAAGAGAAGTGTCACAACATGAAATGTCGTATGAGATTGGTGTTTTTCCATTCCACTTCACTGCTTTTCTATTTAACTATGTAAACACGTGCTAGACTGTGTGCTCGAGCTTCATCTCTTTTGCCGCGTCTCATGCATGTCACAGTGTTTTAAAAAACGCGTTATTCAAGTTAAAATAAGTTCAACTTTAAGAACAAAAATGTAAACTATCCCAGCTATTTTATCCCATGCCTCGTTCTTTTGTAACTGGTCCCTATAAGCAAACAACGTCATATCATAAATAATAGGAATCGCAGCAACGGCGATTATTAGCTTCTCCTCCATTTTTTCTGAACTAATGTTTTGGTAGGAACGAAAGTTTACATCGTATGTTTCTCCGGAAACAGCCAGCGCGGAGGACGTCTATATTCCTTCTCTATATAGTTGCTGCCGTTTTGCCGCTGCTTGGCACTGGACCGCGTCATAGCTCATTACCATAAAGTTGAGCTACTTTCAACTTTCTGATTGACGCTCAAAACGCAACACCTCTGGATTTGATGCTCCTCGCAGCTTGCAGTTTGGAAGCTCAAGTCGGCGGCGGTGTGAACGTACAGTCACAGGACAGGCTAGCGATAAAGGGAAGCAGTGCGTGCGAGGCTTCTCTCGGAGCTGGTGCAGTAAAAAAAGGCCTGGCTAGCTGGATGCGGTCATCCTAAATTGCTAATGCCTTATTGTTCTTTCCATTCTTACTTTTTAAAACAACGGGGACAGATCCAGCATGGACAGTTACCGGAATGAGGGATATGAAGCACCTGTCTGAGAAAGTAAACAGTTTGAGTTCAATTTCAAATGCGAATGGAAAGTTTGTGCAATATGTTTGTTTTTGTGTAAGAATGCCTCAACCTTTTAATATTGGCATTAAATAATTACTGACTTTTTCACAGCTGCAGTGTGTATTGTGTTTGGATGGTTATTAATAATAATAATAATGATATTTTTTTAATTTATATAGCACCTTTCCAACACCCAAGGTCACTTTACAAAGTGGTTCTCAAACTAGGGTATGTGAGGTGACAGAAGGGGGTATGTGAACAAAATGCTGAATTTTGCCGTTCATTCAAGTCTACTCCACCTTAAAATAACATTAAAACTTAGCATGTATTTCTAGCAGGTAAAATGCCGTAAATAGGCTACGTGACATCCGATCAAATTACCTAATTCCCAACACTGCTAATTCACACAAGCAGCGTGTATATGATAGATGTTTCCTGCAGATTATGCTGTCATGGCAAATCGCGCTATAGCCTACTGCCCTTATCGACAATGTACCTTTGTAAAAGTGGGGATTTAGCATTTACTAGCACAAAGAACAAATATAGACACAGATCTCGATTTAATATTCAAACTCTCTTCAATTCAAAAACATACCCTGTGTGAGTTCCAGTGTTTAATGTTGATCACATTATACAAATATCCACACGATTTCAAATGTGACATTGATTTTATACAACAGTTCAACAAACAATAGGTATTAATATTAAGTGATGTTCATTTTAAACAAAGTATTGTCCGTATTTTTTGCAACAAAACAATAGCTCCAACGATAGCCACAGCAGTGTTTGTGAATGAATCTGCGGCTTTGAACAATTTGTGAGAGTCAATGATTCATTCATAATTACAGCCACTTGCTTTGTTACTGATAAATAAATGACTCGATGACTCACTCATAAAGACAGTGATTTAATTTAATATTTAAAAGCATCATTTCGTTTTTACAATCATTGTATATTTCTCTATTGAACATTTATTTTTATTTTTTACAACACTCTAAAAAGTTTGCCAAGGGCAGAAAGTAATATACAGAGGTCACTTGCAAAGATACAAACAAAGAGTAAATTCAAACAAACAACATATAATAAGATAGAATGAACAGCCTATGAGCTGAAGAGTAACATTCAGAGAAAAAAAAATGTTTTTAAGAGGTTTTTGAATGAGAGAAGGGTGAATGCTTGACGGATGTCTTCAGGAAGATCCACAACGCTAAAAGACCTTATGGCTCCTGGTTACCAGACTATTGAAACAGACTGAATATGGCACAGCCCTACCTAAGATATTTTTCACCAGCCGCCACCGATTGTAATGTAGCTTAAAGGTTAACCAATATTAGCTTTTTACTCCAGCATTTGCGCATGCTGTAAAAAAAATAAATATATAATAACGTTTCTACAACTTGCATCGCCATAGGCATTGTCTTGTTTATAACATAAAACAGTAGGAAAATGGGACCAAAGTAACAAATTCAAAGCACTACAATATTGTACATGGAACACACATTCTAAAAGGAGGGCAAACTTACCTATTAAGGGAATGATCGACTTTAGATGTAGATCTTTAAAGCGGTTCTCTAGGTAGCCAGCACAAAGGCTCTGAGCCCTAGAGTGTTGATATGCTGCATGTGGGCCCTGTGAGGGTGATGGAGTGTACGCATACCTGTGGCTCAAATGATCGATGCCAGGCTTTCGTGCCAGGCTGAGTGGAACTGACTCAAACACACCCTGTACTACTCTGCCCCTCTGTCCTCCCGTCAACCCAGCCCAGCTGTGGTTGTAAAGGTGGGGTTGAAAAATGAGCAGAGTATGTGATAAGCTTTGTGGAACGAACTCCCAAGGCTCCTCAGCCTTCAGAAAAAGAGAGTTCGGCCCGGGCCCGAGGTCCTACGGGACCTGGAGGCGTAGAGAAGCGTGACACCGCAGATACAACAGCCCTGGCCTTACAGAGGGATCTGGGGATTTCAAGTTTGCTTGTACTGCAGCTGGAGACCATCAGACAGCGCTGGTACCCAACTCTCACACCCCATCAATTCACGTCTGCCTCCACAGATTTAAGCTCGCATCGGGGGGCTACTTGAGTTTAGTTTTCGTATGAAATCTAGATCAAACTAACGATGTCTATAGCTGTTATTTCACTGTAACGCCAACTTGGGAAAGGCTGGCAGGTGACTGCAGGTCACGTGATATTAAGGAAAATCTCAAGAGGCATTAGGATTCATTAATATTGGCTTTAGAGTTATGCCGAGCTCATGGAAGGCAGGAAACGGCAAGCCTCACGGCATCATTACAGGGCCAATGTGACTAAGAACTTGTACTGTTCGGAAAGTAGGGCATATTTATACAAGATCTCCTCAAGAGGATTAGGTGACTGTGAGTGTGAAAGTTCTGCACGCCGACAGAATAAATCTAATTTTTACGCTCTATAACATACATGACAGAATTATCAACAATCATGTATCATTCCTTTTGTATTCACCAAAGAGCAGTGTTGGGGAAAGTTACTTTTAAAAGTAATGCATTACAATATTGCGTTACTCCCCAAAAAAGTAACTAAGTACGTTACTTAGTTACTTTTTATGGAACGTAATGCGTTACATTACTTTTGCGTTACTTTTTCTCACCAGCATGGGCTTGTTTGTTTGTTTTTTAATAACAGCTAAAACAATCTATTTTTGCCAATTGTTAAGGCCCTTTCACATCAAAAGTTAAATGAATAAGCCTAAGGCTGAAGGAATTGCATATTTACTACTGTACAGTAGAGGGCGCCGCTCAAACAAACCTTTCAGCTGCTGCTGTTCTTGATTAAATAACAATAGGATACAGGAGAAGGAAGTTCAACACTCTTATTTCTAAACCTAATCTAAAGTCATTTTTGCTTATTAGTATGGTTGAATTAGATCATTGTAGGTCAGCAGCAAAGACATTGGTTAATAAAGTGAGATTAAATACATAAAGTATATTTGTGTAATTTAACATAGTTAATTATAAAACTTTTGCACAAAATTCTGAGATTGCATTTGACTGTTTTTATTCATTTTGAGGAATACTGAATGTTTTTGTGCAAGTGAGATGAGTAAATGCATGTTCAATGCAAATGCACACAACACCTCACTTAATTTCTCTCAACATGGGGACAGGAGAGCTGTCAGTCAATAAATGTGAAAAAGTAACTAGCGTTCCCTATCGGTCAGTCACTACAACGTAGGTCATGACTGACCAATAGGAATCTCGCTAGAGAGGCCAATCTACTTCGAGTGAAACTAAAACAAGCCAATACACATTGGCGTGCAATCATTTGTATCAGCTGCGCGCCCTCGTTAGCGCGGGTATAAACGAGCAGCTGGTGCGATTGCACACTAGCTTTTTGCTTCGGAGCCAAACACTTCGATGTCTCTGCTTTCAGTTGAAACCAACTACTACGAGCCTTTCTGGACCTCTCCTTCCCGGTGCGGGCGTGACAGCACGGCAGCGCGAGCAGTTTCTCTTTCTCTCTCTTTCTTTTTTTTTTTATTTATTTTAAAAACTGAGCAAAGAAAAAGAGCTGTTTTAACAGCTGGTGAGGTGCGCTTCAGAGCGCTTAAAAGCTGTTATAACAGCTGGTAAGGTGCGCCTGGCAAGCGCTCAAAAGCTGTTGTAACAGCTGGTAAGACCTCCAGCGAGAGAGATCCAGCGCACAGACGGGTGCACATTCCCGTCTGTGATCGCTGTGGCTGTTCCCCTGCGTGCTTCAGCACCAGTGAGAGTAGTCCCTAAAAGAGCTCACACAGATAGTTCGCGTCTTTTTCAAGATGACGTTCTATCTGTGTGTTTCTGGATGCGGTCGTTACCTGGGGTCGCGGGATGGTCACGATCGCTGCCTCGTGTGTCTGGGCCTCGAACACGCACAGGCAGCGTTCGTGGATGAGTCATGTACCCATTGTGGGAAGATGACCATCTCGGAGCTGAGGTCGAGACTCACGTTCCTGCAAAGGGGCGGAGTCCCCGTGCCTGCACCTCGTTCCAACCCCCCTTCGCGGGTTGCTTCGGGCAGTGACACGGGTGATCTGAGGATTACAGTGAGCGCGCTTCCTTCGGGGAACCAACCCCCTAGGAACCCTCACTCCTCTCATGCTCCGCAACCAGTTGAGCTGCCAACGGAACGTTCTGGACCGTCCTCGAGATGTGTACCGGTCGTTTCGTTCGGCGCTCCCTGCGACGACCAGATGTCGATCGCTGCATCGGAGGGTGGGTCAGACCTCTCTGCGGACGACGGCTCGGAGCCGCTGCCTCCTTCAGGTGTGTCAGCGGTGCCCGAGTCGGACCCGGAGATGATGGCCATGCTTTCCCGGGCCGCCAACAGGATCGGGCTCGTGTGGAACCCTCCACCGTGTCCCGAGCCCTCGAGGTTGGACGATTGGTATCTCGGGGTGGCGCGCGCTGGTTCTCAGCAACCCACCCCAGTGCCTTTCTTCCCGGAAGTGCATGAGGAGCTCACAGGGACGTGGACGGCACCTTTTACTGCCCGAAACCGTCTCGGTGGCTCCTCCTCCCTCACCACCCTTGATGGCGGGGCAGCTAAGGGATACGCGCGTATCCCGCCAGTGGAACGGGCCGTTGCTATGCAACTGTGCCCTAACTCCACTTGGCGTGGAGAACCGTGTCTTCCTTCCCGGGCCTGTAAGTACTCGTCGGACCTGACCGGCAAGGCTTACAAGGCCTGTGGGGAAGCTGCCTCTGCCATGCACGCTATGGCGTTGTTGCAGGTTCATCAGGCCAAGGCACTGAAGGACCTGCACGAGGGTGGTCATGATCCACAAGTTCTCCAAGAACTTCGTGCCGCAACTGACCTCGCGCTCCGTGCGACGAAGGTCACTGCGCGGTCAGTGGGTCGTGCGATGTCCACACTAGTGGTCCAGGAACGCCACCTCTGGCTGTGTCTGGCTGACATGCGGGAGACCGACAAGATCAGGTTCCTTAACTCCCCCGTGTCCCAGACCGGCCTCTTCGGCGACGCGGTCGAGAACTTCGCCCAGCAGTTCTCGGCTGTACAGAAGCAGACTGAGGCCATTAAACATATCCTGCCGCGGCGGTCAGCTGCTGCCTCCACCCCACCGCCCGCGGCTCCTCGGTCTGCTCGTCGCCGTGGGCGTCCGCCTGCGTCTGCCCCTGCTCCCGCGCCGCAGCAGCAGCCTCCATCCAAGCGGCACCGTGGAGCCAGTCGCAGGCAGGGCGCCCCGCCCGTCCAGGCCCCCGCCAAGAGGGGCGGCAAAGCCAAGGGTAAGCGGCCCTAGGACGGGCGACCCAGAGGTGGAAGGGACTGCTCTCCAGGAGACGATGACTGCATCGCTCCCTCCCCCGGAAGAGGGCCGGGTGGAAAATCCTTTGTTCCGTTTTGTTTGTGTTCCGCCGCTGGCCTTAAAACCAGCGGTACCCAAATTTTCAATAAAAGAGCAGTTTCTATCATCTCTGGGTCCGAAGAGGGCCCGGAGAGTAGTGGGGGGTCAGAATCCTCACCACTCTCATCCGCCTCTTCTATCGCCAGCCGGCAGCTGCGTACGGTCCGAGAACGCCATCGAGCCGCCTCCCGCACCTCCTGCCCCGTGGAACCAGGTAAGTGCTGCACAGCACACTCAGACCCCGCTACGGGCCGCCTCCCAGAGAGAGCCTCCCGAGCTGCGTCCCTGTGTTCCACCTCGCTGCCCCACTCCGGGTACGCCTTCGGTCCCTTTGGTCCCGCTTGTACGGTCTCTGCGAGCCTGGTTAGCGCTCCCCAGGCCGTCTCGCTGGCTCATTCGAACCATCAGGCTCGGCTATGCGATTCAGTTCGCCCGGCGTCCCCCCAAGTTTCGGGCCATCCACTCCACTACAGTGAGAGCAGCCGATGCCCATGTCTTGCGTGCGGAGATCGCAGTCCTACTGGCGAAGGATGCGATAGAGCCGGTCCCTCCAGCCGATATGAGGTCAGGGCACTACAGTCCCTACTTCATTGTACCCAAGAAAGGGGGTGGGTTACGACCGATCTTGGATCTGCGAGTTTTGAATCGGAGCCTCCACAAGCTACCGTTCAAAATGCTCACGCAGAGACGCATTTTCGAATGCATCCGTCCCCAAGATTGGTTTGCAGCGATCGACCTGAAGGACGCGTACTTTCATGTCTCGATTCTTCCTCGACACAGGCCATTTCTGCGCTTTGCGTTCGAGGGTCGAGCATATCAGTACAAAGTCCTACCCTTCGGGCTGTCCCTGTCCCCCCGTGTCTTCACGAAAGTCACGGAGGGGGCCCTTGTTCCCATGAGAGAACAGGGCGTTCGCATCCTCAACTATCTCGACGACTGGCTCATACTAGCACACTCTCGAGATCAGCTATGCGAACACAGGGACCTAGTGCTCAGGCACCTCAGCCAGTTGGGTCTTCAGGTCAACTGGGAAAAGAGCAAACTCTCCCCTGTGCAGAGGATCTCTTTTCTCGGTATGGAGTTGGATTCGGTCGCCCAGACAGCGCGCCTCACAGAGCAGCGTGCTCAGTCGGTGCTGAACTGCTTGAACACGTTCAAGGGCAGGACAGCGGTCCCACTGAAACTCTTTCAGAGGCTCCTGGGGCATATGGCAGCAGCATCAGCGGTAACCCCGCTCGGCCTGCTACATATGAGACCGCTTCAGCACTGGCTTCACGGCCGAGTCCCGAGATGGGCGTGGCATCATGGCACTCACCGGGTGGCAATCACACCGGCGTGCCGCCAGACCTTCAGCCCGTGGTCAGACCCCTCGTTCCTGCGGGCAGGAGTCCCCTTGGAACAGGTGTCCAGGCATGCTGTGGTATTCACAGATGCCTCTGCCACCGGCTGGGGTGCCACGTACAACGGGCATGCAGTGTCAGGGGTGTGGACGGACCCTCAACTGCATTGGCACATCAACTGCCTCGAGTTGCTAGCAGTACATCTCGCCCTGACCCGCTTGAAAAGACGGCTACAGGGCAGGGACGTGCTGGTCCGTACGGACAACACTGCGACCGTTGCGTACATCAACCGACAAGGTGGTCTACGCTCCCGTCGCATGTCGCAACTCGCCCGCCATCTCCTCCTCTGGAGTCAGAAGTATCTGAGGTCGCTTCGAGCCATGTATGTCCCCGGCTTGCTCAACCGTGTGGCCGACGAGCTATCACGAGCTGTGCTCCCGGGAGAATGGCGACTCCACCCCCAGGCGGTTCAGCTGATCTGGAGAGAGTTCGGGGAGGCTCAGGTAGACCTGTTTGCCTCCTCAGAGACCTCCCACTGCCAGCTGTTTTACTCCCTGACCGAGGGAACACTCGGCACGGACGCACTGGCACACAGCTGGCCCCGGGGCCTTCGCAAATATGCGTTTCCCCCAGTGAGCCTACTTGCGCAGACACTGTGCAAAGTCAGGGAGGACGAGGAGCAGGTCCTTCTGGTGGCTCCCTATTGGCCCACCCGGACTTGGTTCCCAGAACTCATGCTCCTTGTGACAGTCCCTCCCTGGCCCATTCCTCTGAGGAAGGACCTTCTGACTCAGAGACGGGGCACCCTATGGCACCCGCGTCCAGACCTCTGGAAACTCCATGTCTGGTCCCTGGACGGGACGCGGAGGGTTTAGGTGACTTACCCCCTGAGGTACTTAACACCATCACTTCAGCACGGGCGCCGTCCACGAGACGTGTTTACGCCCTGAAGTGGAACCTGTTCGTCGAGTGGTGTTCTTCTCGCCGAGAAGACCCCCGAAGATGTCCGATAGGGTCTGTGCTTTCCTTCTTACAGCAGGGGTTGGAGCGTAGACTGTCTCCCTCCACCCTCAAAGTACATGCTGCCGCTATTTCAGCTTATCACGACCACATAGATGGCAAAGCAGTGGGAAAGCACGACCTGGTCGTCAGGTTTCTTAGGGGGGCGAGACGATTAAATCCTCCTCGACCCCCCTCCATACCCTCTTGGGATCTTTCCCTGGTGCTTCGAGCACTTCAGGATGTTCCCTTTGAGCCTCTGCAGTCAGTAGACTTAAAGCTTCTTTCCATGAAGACTTTGCTGCTGGTTGCACTGGCCTCTGTCAAGAGGGTAGGAGACCTGCACGCTTTTTCGGTCGACGAATCGTGCCTAGAGTTCGGGCCGGGTGACAGCCACGTGGTACTAAGACCCCGGCCTGGCTATGTGCCCAAGGTTCCTACCACTCCCTTCAAAGACCAGGTAGTGAACCTGCAAGCGCTGCCTTTGGAGGAGGCAGACCCAGCCCTGGCTTTGCTCTGTCCCGTTCGCGCTCTGCGTATGTACGTGGACAGAACTCAAAGCGTCAGGACCTCAGACCAGCTCTTTGTCTGTTACGGAGGCCAGCAGAAGGGAAAGGCTGTCTCCAAGCAGAGGATGGCCCACTGGATAGTGGATGCCATCGCCTTGGCTTACCAAGCACAAGGCGTGCCCTGCCCGCTCAGGTTGCATGCACACTCCACGAGAGGCGTTGCATCCTCCTGGGCGCTGGCACGTGGCTCCTCGCTAACAGATATCTGTAGAGCTGCGGGCTGGGCGACACCTAACACGTTCGCTAGATACTATAGCCTACGTGTAGAGCCTGTGTCCTCCCGTGTTCTCACCCTAGACGGGTAGAAGCACTGAGAGGTCTGGCTCTGTCGGCTTGCTGCACCCTACTGTGCACCCTTATTGCTCCAGAGTAAAACCTGTTGAGTCCTCCAAAACCCCTCGGCCCGGACTTGGCGGAGCGTCCGGTGCCAGGCCCTTATCCGCTGAATCCTTGAGAACCGGATCTGGGCTGGGTTCCATTTGTGTGACCCTACGGGGATCCCATATGTGTATATTCCACGGCTGCTCCTATCGGAAGCCCGTGTCTTTCCCTTGGGCTAAGTCACCCTTTATTTCATATGCAGTACAGCCTTCGGCTAGTCCATATGCATTTCCACATAACTCTTTGAAGAAGTGGCTTCCGCAGCGTTCCTTCCTAAACAGAAAGGGCACGCTTTCCCAGTGTTATCCAATATCTCACTGTATGGGTTATTACGGAACAACAGTGTCAGACTCACTCTGTGTAAGCCTCCGCCTATCGTCCTTCCAGGCAAGAAGGTGTAGAGGCTTGCACGGGGGCGCTGGATGGGGTGCAGCGGCTGTGGCGCTTTGGTAGGGATTCCTATTGGTCAGTCATGACCTACGTTGTAGTGACTGACCGATAGGGAACGTCTCGGTTACAAATGGTAACCCTCGTTCCCTGAGGGAGGGAACGGAGACGTAGGTCCCGTCGCCACATCCGCTGCCGCCCGCCGGGGCGGCCAGCTTTCTCAGGCTTGGCTCCTCAGCAAAAAACTAGTGTGCAATCGCACCAGCTGCTCGTTTATACCCGCGCTAACGAGGGCGCGCAGCTGATACAAATGATTGCACGCCAATGTGTATTGGCTTGTTTTAGTTTCACTCGAAGTAGATTGGCCTCTCTAGCGAGATTCCTATTGGTCAGTCATGACCTACGTCTCCGTTCCCTCCCTCAGGGAACGAGGGTTACCATTTGTAACCGAGACGTTACTAATTTGAAAAAGTAACTCAGATATTTTGTTGTAAATTGAAAAAGTAATGCGTTACTTTACTAGTTACTTGAAAAAGTAATCTGATTACGTAACTCAAGTTACTTGTAATAAGTTACCCCCAACACTGCCAAAGAGTAGCCTTCTTCGTTGTATCAACAAATCACTGAATGCATTGACAAATTATCTTTTTAATGTACAGTTTGAGTTAAATTGTCAGAATCACATTGAATTATTCAACGAATCAATTAATCGACTCAAAATGCTACGTCTTAAGGCATAAATCCTGAAGCGAGAAAAAATCAAGAAAATGAGTGTTTAATGCTTCTCTGAAGCAGCATAAATGCATTTACACAGTAATTAAAATTGTGGGAAACGATGCTTTGAACATTACTATTTTAAAACTACAGTTTTAACAAAGTGTTATAAAATAAAGTGTTTAATTAAAAAATAATGAAAAAAATGAAAAAATAAAACTCAAAATAAATAAAAAGAATGTCTTTAAAATTAGACATTTTTAAATTATTTCCTCTCTGTGCTATATCTCACGCTTTGTTGTTTGTCATAATTCTGTAGTACTGATAATTATTTTCTAATTTCTTACAATGACGTTTAGGGCGGCACAAGTTCGAATTAATTTATACTGAACAGTATCAGAATCGCCATTGATTCTAGGGGCTGAGGTGTCTCAAACCGGCATATTTTAATTCTGCTTTTATGTGCATTGAGTATTTACTGTACAAGGAATTTTGAGCAGAAACAGAGCCGCTTTAGAACAGCCTTAACTAAGCTGTGTAAAGATGCCTTTATTAATGGAGTGCTTATTTTAAATTCATGAAAAGCAGATTTCATCTTGTTTTAAAGACAATTGGAAGTTAATTTGTGTAGTAAAGAAACATCAAAGCTGTTGATTGAGCTTAACTTGTATTGAATACGGAATTATCCAATTAATTTATTGAAGTACCAAATTCTGTCATGAAACTCTAGATGCCGTAGGCTGATGGGTCCTTAACACAACCTGCTGACAATCATTAAGCGTAGCATCAGTTCTGGCAGGTCACGTCAGTCAAGCTCGCATCAGCTGACTCACAGCTGATTCACATCTACCTATGGGAATACGACACCCATTACTGTATACATATATAAGCTCCTTCAGTATTATCAGCAGCTATCGTGTTTCTCAGGAGCTAATTACCCTCCTCCATCCCCAGGTCCTCCTCTCGTCAGTCAGTATGGCATTCTGATTCCCCTTGAATCAGAATAAATTCTTGTATTATGTTGTACTTTAAAATCTTGAATTAATGATATCAGCTATACATTCATGTTGGTTCTGTTCTGTTTACCCTAAGCAGGGTTATTGCTGCTCTCCCTGCTCTTATCCATGCTAGGCACAGGGAGTTCTTGCCCAGAACAGAACCATTCCACCAATCCTAACTGTATGCTAATTGTCAATCGTATTTGACGATAGTGGTCCTGACAGAAACATTGTTAACTACACGGCACAAGCTGATTAGTTCCGGTTTAATCTGCAGCCAATGATTTGAATAGTTAACATTTAAATAGTTGGTCAACTTTTGCTTTGGCAGTTTGTAGCACACTTTCAGAGTTCCTCTGAAACCCTCCAACTTCCCCAGCTCAACCTGTATTAGATCTGCTACAGGTAATTTCATATATGCTATTTGTGCAACAGCAGCATGTCTTACATGCACAGGGCAGTGTGTATAGGCAGTAAAAGTGTTGTTAATAATTCTTATAAAATTTAATGTTTTTAAATTTTATCACTGTACATGCTCTGAAGCAGCAGCAGCAATAATCAAAGGCTGCACAAATATCATCATCAGCAGCAGCAATAATCAACAGCAGCAGCAACATCATCATAGGGCTGTCAACGAATATTCTAAATTCGAATATATATTCGAATAGTTTTAAAAAACAGAATTTCGAAGGTGAAAATGAATATTCGAATGTGGAAAAAACACGCCCGCGGTAGCTGAGGCGCGGCTGTCTGCTTTGTGAGTGGCAAAATTCTGAAGCTTAAAATGTAAAACGCATTTTCCAGCTGCACAGCTAGCACAATGAGTGTCTGGCTCACTCATTGGCTGTGCTGCGGCAACTGCACATCCAATGGCGCGGGTGCCTCCAACGTGTGCGCCAATGAGCTAGCATTACATCATACACGTCAGAGCTCGCCAAGGGGGCATGGCCAGACGCCCCCGAAATAACCATAGCAGCAGTTTACCACAGCACAGCTCGCTCGGAGCGTTCAATGTCGGTTCTATATACTGTAAAACTTCAATTAATGTTAATATTTGTTTCAATCACTGACTGAAGCCTACTATATTTAGGACAAGAGTTGCGACCTTAAATTGCTTGCACAAAACCTGCACTCAACAGCTGTTTATTGTTGTTCATTTAAACTGTTATGTGCAGAGAGCGTGAGGGTGAGGGCGAGAGAGAGAGAGAGAGAGAGAGAGAGAGAGAGAGAGAGAGAGAAAGAGAGAGAGAGAGAGAGAGAAGAGAGTAGGTCTGCCGTCTTGGCCATTAGTTGATTTACTTTTCTTCGTGTAAGTTAATACGTTGTCAAATATCTTTAAACTTAAATAAACTAAATATACAAGTAGTTATGTCTCTTTGTATTAATTTGTCCTGTCCTTGACGTAATGTGCGTCATTGACAAAATGTGAAACCAAATGTTCGAATAGTTCGAATATATGTGTTTTTTTAGAGGGAATATTTAAACGTCATTTTTGAGTAATTTTGACAGCCCTACATCATCATCATCATCTGCTGCAGCAGTAGCATAGCAGATCTATTCAGCAAGACCAAATACATGAATTTGGGGTTCAGACTACACAAACCCGAAGAGACCCGTAATGTGCTACACGGAAGCGACCCGGACCCATCTATTATTTCAAAAGCTGGACCGGGACCTATGCAGATCCGAGAAATGCCATAAATGTACTACCCGGAATAGACTTGGACACGTCTATTATTTGAAAGCTGGACCCGAACACGGTGGGAAGACACAGACCAGACTGGACCCGATTGTCACAAATTCCACACTAAATTGCTATTAACAAGTCAATAAACCAGTTGCGTAAAATAAAAACTTTTTGTCTTACCTAATTTTAGTAGCCGTCGCCTCCCTTCCTTGTATCTGACTGTGAAGCATTACAATCCTCCACCAAGAAATTGGCTTGTTATTCCAAGTATGCTTAATCCACTTATTATTTCAGCTTCAAAGGTCCACTTGATGTCACGGTAACGGATGACAAATGCAACTTTGCAGATTTGCAAAGTGATTCGACTCGAGTTAACTTGCATAATAACTTTAAATGTTTGCACTTTTGAATTATAATAACGATTGCTCGTTCAGTGCCATGGCCGCTGACGTTAGCATTATTTATTTGCTATCATCTCTGTGCTCTCTGTGCGGGGTCTGACCACCAAAACTTTAAGATTAAACAAGACGGTTCATTCATATTATTATAAAAATGGGAGAAAGTGTAAAGCGCGGCTTGGCGGAATAAGTCCCGTCTTTTAAGTAAAAGAGCCAATCGTCAATTGGTAAAGTCATTGTGTCAATGCAGAAGCTCTGGTTGCCATATAAACATTTTGCCAAAGACATGCTTGAGATTGCACATTCGCGTTAGCTGCCTGGAGCAACCTGAAGAGCTTTTTAACGCAATTTGTGTTTTTACCTTATCTCCCAGCTCACACTTTTCTTATGCTAATTTTACAAGTTGCAAGTTACAAAAAACACAAAAGCAGTACTGACTGACTCTGAACACCGCCGGGTGTTCTGCGAGTCCAATCGACTCGGGTATTACACACAATGTTAAACAGACCCGGCACCCGAAGTAATAGATTGGGACCCGACCCGGACCCGTCTGACCATTTAAATTATGTTGCTCCATGTAGACCTCTACTCACCATGTTGTTGAAGCGCATCTGCTATCATTCGCCAGCATTTACGTACATTTTTCCACTTTGCCATGGTAGTCCCTCGATGAAACATCATTAAGGCAGGAGTTTTGTTGCCATAGCTCCATGAACCTTTCATCCATGGCATAATTCCGCCTACTAGTCTCAGCCTCAGACGTCACGCCCACGAACCAATAGCTGAACGACTGATTCATACGACACACATAACTGGAAACACTTCAAGTTTTTTTCAAAGTTGTCATCTGATCGGTTGAATTCTACAGGATGTCCAGGAGACGTGTGTATTGTGTTCTTTAACGGTTCGCCTGGAAACAAACCGCCATGAGGGCAAACCCCCTCGTGGAAGAAGAAAGCGTTGTGTTTATAACAGTTACAATGAGTGCTTACCAGGATCAACTAAATGCTGGATTTTCAAAAGTATGTGAATTGTTGCAGTAAACTTGCACACAGTTCTTGAATGAATCATGTATTAGATGCACACTGTTATTGTCTGTTATTGTAGGGACATCTACTTTACATTTTCACGCCCCTAAACATGAACTGTGATAGGTTGCGTTACATGTCAGTCAGATGGCCTCTAGGCGGTCCTTGGCCAATGAAAGCTGTGATAGAGTCCAGACCTCCTGCCGTCAGCCTGAAGGTCTGGCTAACCAAGACTAGACCAATACCATCGTCGTTCTATCATTTTGCCATGTTTGAAAGCTTTGCTCCTATTGGTCAATGTCACAGATGTGACAGAACTCGTCGAGGAGGACCAACATTTTTATAAAACATGCTAGTCTTTCTGTAATGACGTTGTGAAGCATCGCAGACATGGTGTTGGTTGTCGTCCACTATATGACACACTATATGAGATTAAACTGTCCTTTATGAATCACTACTACACTAAACGTAAAACAGACTGTGCCAAAATCGGACTGATATAGAGTAGTCTGATCACGGCATTACATTGTCATATCCAGTCCCATGCTAAACTCTTGTCATGATAGAAATAACAAAGAACAATATTTTTTGAGAATTTATTAATCTAGGTGAATTTAATAAAGTTGCAGTAAAATAACATTTTGTTTTGTGATCATACATGAACTAACAAATTAACTAATTTAATATAGTAATCTGTATTCAAAATGTTTTATTAAAATAAACTTACATTACCAAATTTAGTTTGATTGTTAGTTTGTTATACTTAATGCATTAACACATGTAAACGAATGAAAATGTGAATGAAATTTCAACGAACAAACTTTATTGTACAGTTACCCTTTTTCTGACACCAGTGTGTGTGTCTTTGAATGCTATTCGCAGCCTGAGATCTTACCCTCTCTATCTTGTTTTTGTTATGCAGGGAAGTTTCCCAACCTTTCTTCCCATTGTTCTGAGAAATATGGTATTTTGACACTTGCAAATCTGCTTGCTGAATTCAAAACCACACTAAATATTTACCTTCTCAGATTCAGCAGACGCCGTATCTAATGTTCCTGTATATACTCTTTTTAATGTGTAGTTGGAGGAGACAAGACAATGAACGGACACTTTGAGAGCCTTTCATCTATAGTAGCATGCGTTGTTGTCCCACAACTCTTTGTGTCATTGCCAGTGGCCTGAATAATTCATGGTGCAGAACAATATCTCCTTGACTGTGATGAGGAACTTTAATGATGCTCATATTTCTTTCTGCCGTTAATGCTGCGGCCATAACTGGCAGAGAGAGAGAGAGAGAAATTGTTTATAAAATCTCCAGCCTGTTACATCTATATTTCATAACATTTTCACAGGGTTTGTTGTTGAATCTAAGCATGCATGTTTTTCCTCTACAGACTGCCAGGGTGGGGAACGGGCTGTCAGAAGCCATGCAATCAATGTCTGTGGATTGAAACAGTGCTGGGGTTTTATAACGTGACCCAGGAGAGCACCGGACATGGGTCACTGTATTTTTGACCCGTCTGGAAGACCCACTTCTTGATATGATGACTGGACGAGCTCTCCAGTGAGCAAAATTTTGCAAATGGAACATGAAATCAAAATTGACTTTTCCAAAATGGAAAAGATTTTCTTCATACACATTCCTCATCTTAATGTAAATGATCGAGCAGTACATAAAAAAAGGCTGACTTCATTATCTTCACTTCCTCTTTCTGTGCAACAAATTACTTAGTTGCTTTGACTGCATGAGTTACTGGATAACATTAACCATTAGCCAAATAGCTATTAGCCAAAACGTATTCAGTCTGGATTCATTCTAGTAAGAAATGCCCTTTTTTGTGTGTGTGATCCAATCCAAAAAAACCAACAAAAACAAACAAAAAATAAATTTACACCTAAATACATCCCAAGTAACAGTTAGCAAATCGGACTTTCAAAGGGTTAGTGGTAGTTTAAGAAGTGGCTTTTGAGAGCAACATTGCAGACACCAAAATAAATAAAATCCCTATTTCTATTGAGACACATTTCACATTTTACTATTGATAAGTGACATCTTTCTTTACATTATTTAAATGTACTGCACAAATTATCACACAGAAACTTTTAAAATTAATAAACCAATTCAAACGTTTAACCCTGCATTTAGACATCAAAATGCAAACATCATTTCAAATTATGAAATGCAAAACATCAAATTATCAAGAGAATATAGTCTGGAGAACAGATAGTTCAGGTTAAAAATTCACATCTTAAAGGAATTAAAGCAGAGACTAAGAAAAAGGTTTGTTTTATCGCACACACTTCAAAAATACAAAAAAGATTTAGCATAAACAACCTGCCAATAACCAGAAAGTATGACTTTTGAAGTTTGTTTGTTTTGTTTCCTCACTGCATTTGTCTCTTGAGTTATGAATTGTCTAGCTGTGCAATTAGCACTTGAAAGTTACGCAAGCAAGACTTCCACTCAAAACAAAATCCTAATGGCAGTTATAGGCATTCAACACTGCAGTACCTGATAAACCAGCCAGCCAACAACAAACAAAATAATCACCACTTTTGTAGTGAAAGGAGGAGGATAGTCTTACCTTGGCAATGGTCTCATGGAGTTTGAAGGCTGGATCCAAGGTCTCTCTTAATGAAGACTCAGGAGGGAAAAAGGCCTCAGAGAGAAAAAATGCTCTCTAGGTTTAAAAAAAGAAAAAACAAGAATCAAAAATTAAAACATTCACACATACAAGGTTGTCAAAAATAGGTGGGCTTAACAGTCATAATACACATCTGAAATAAAAATATAGTGGATCCTTGAAAATGTCTTTTAAAGTCACGGTTTCTGTCTAACACGGATGATTGTAAAACACACAGCATCCTTGATCTTTGAAGGTCACAGAAACTTTTTTAGCACAAAAAATACAAGCTTCCAAATAGCACTGACCATTTGATGGCTGGATGACAATTGGCTGATGATTTTATTCAATGTGAAATGATTGAAATATTTCCGATCATTTTTGACCATTTAATTTGTTTATAGAAATTATTTATTTGTTTGTTTGTTTTTTTAAATCTGACAAAAAAAGAAAAGAGTCATTCAATGAGTCTAAGCGGGACCAGCCATAGGAAAACGAATGAGAAAGTCTGTGCTTCATTTGGAGAAACAAGTCAGGATGAACTAGCTTTGTGTTTTATGTTTATTGTTGTTATTGTTTACCCTTTGCTTAATTAGTGTAAAGTCACATGGGATGCTGTGAGCCGCTGTATCCCTGAAGGTAATGAAAATATACAAGGTTAAAGCAGTCCTAAGTAAAAAAATGACACTCAAATATGAATAAAATAAGATATATTCTAATTAAGTTAGGAAAAAAAACACCTTGAGATGTGGGGGAAAAAACAGATGCCAGCAGATTAAGTCATACAATTAAGAAATAGGCTGTTTAAAGAAAAGACTGTTTAAGACAGTTTTATGAAGGACTCTATACTCAGCCTGTAGCAATTTCAGTCTTCCTTCAATCAGCTCCCCTTCCAAATATAAGTAAAGCTGATAAGGAAGCACTGAAATCTGAAATGACTATTCAAGAGATACCTGATGCAATCATAGGCTTTCCTACTGGGATGGCCCTTGGGCCAGATGGCTCTGATATTAAATTTTATTTTATTTTTTAAAATGCCGGCAAAATCACACCTCTTATGCTAAAGATCTGACAGACAGCAATAGCCTTTATCTACACACTCTTTAAATATTTCTTACTTTTAAAAATGGACAAAGATTATACTTATTGCTCTTATTGCTCAAAACTTCAAATAGGCATGATCACTAAACTAAAATTCGTCAGGAGTTTTTCACTAAGATCAAATAGGATTTGCTCCAAACACAGCCTATATGTTAATACACATTTTTAAAAGTATGAATATTCAAATAATTTATGAAAAATGTATTGAACTGAAAAATTGACAGCCATTAGCAACAGTAATGATCCAGTTTTTATAAATGCATCAATCTATGCTTATAGTTACAAATTAGCCATTTTGTTTTATACACTGACACTACCAAAACAATTGCAAAAATACAAAACAAAACAACAAAACAAAATAAACACGCACACACTCACACACACAAAATAAGGTTGATGCATCTTATTATTATGAGGTAATTCCAACCTATTCCAATTCAAAACTCAAGCTTTCTGCATTTTTACATTTTTAATAAAACGTTGATTATTTTGTTTTTCAATAAATCTTAATTATGAGGACTCAGGAAATGTGCGCATAAACCATGTTTACGTTGTAAGACCAGTGTAATACCAATGTCATTATACAAATTTGTGTCCTCATAAATCATATAAACAAGCACACGCGCACACACACGTTGGGTTCCCACGTTTTATAGTGATTTTCCAAAATGATTTTTACACTGTAAATTATATCCCCTAACACTAAACCTACCCATCAAAGATAACTTCCAGCATGTTCACATTTTCCAAAAAATAAATAAATAAAAGTGGCGCATTGCGTCCGGTGTAGACATTGTGATGGGGACCATAAAATGTCACCACAAGGACAAGGACAAGGAATTCGGATATTGCCATTTTTGTAGAGATATTTTTTTGGTTATTCAGGGTTTCACTGAACCACACAAACACACACACACAGTTTACTGAAGGTTTGGATTACCCTCTGTTGTATATAAATTCACAAAGTGTGGCTGAGAATGGTTTCAAGGCCAAAAGGAAAAAAAAAAAATCGAAGAGCAAAAATGAGAAACTCATGCGAGCCAAAAGTGAGAATGTCATGAGGCATCGTCAACTTGATAGCTGCTGTTTGTGTCTTTCTCTTTGTAGTGGATGCACAGAGAGGCACAACAAAGACTGATTCGCATTGAAGATTAATGCCATTACACCCAGAGCCTGTCTTCCCACACAGCTTTTCACCGCACTTGAGAGCGGACCCTGCTGTTTTCAAGCACGGCAGCCTCGCTAGGGGTTATTACATCGACGATTGTGTGGCAACATCTCTAGTAAGTTGGGGGTTTGGGGTGAGCTTGCACAAGCTAAATGCGAATGCAGATCATTTTCGTCTGTATCCCACCACTCTTCACCAGCCTAATGAACAGAAGTCATGCACACAAAGTGGGTCCTCTAATACGGGTGTTCGGTTACAAGGCGGCAAGCTGGGCTTTTCATGTAGCCATTTGAATAGAACCCAGCAATTTTGCTCAGATATCTGACAGAGGGCCGGCGCTCTTCAAATAGATAAACACATGGCTCTCAGGATAATAACCTAACCTCCAGACCTTGGCTACATGTGAATGGGGCTGTGCTTGGGTTTCTCAGGAATGATATCTCAGGCAGGTGAATTGGCTTCTCTTGACTGAGTGAGCAGGAAACCTTTAGGCTCACTTCGGGGAGAGTCTACAGGTTTAAATGTGATCTGACAGTCAAACCCTAACCAGCTGAAGCTACCGTACGTCAGGGAAACGCTTCCTGTTTGTTCAACACACACAAAACGACCTTGTTACGAGTGGAGTGGCCAGTCAACAGGCAATTCTGCAACAAGCAATTAAAATTCAACAGCCTCATATTACTGTTTAGAGACCCAATAAAACGTAATTTGCTATACAAAACGATTTTCTCACAAATAAGATAATAAAATTCCTGGATATCTTTATTCAGTCATTAAACCCAAACAGCAATAAATATGTAAACAGGGTCTATTTTAATCTCTGGTAAAACACCCAAACTTTACTTTAAATTAGTTTAGTTTTTGCTGGAAGTCTTACAGGTTCTTAAATTAAATCTTACTGCTTTCAAACAAACAAACAAACAAACAAATAACAGATGAGCAAGTGTTGTGCAGTACTCTTGAGTAAAGAGTAGAGTAAAGCAGTATTTGTGTCTGGTTTTCCATTTAAAATGTCTAAAAACTAAAAACTTGATACATTTTGGAACACCAGCAATGAATAACATATGAACACTTTTTTTTTTAAGAACGTGTCTTTAATACAAGTGTATTTTGTGTTACTGTGCTGGAATTTTTTTAAGTATACACAACAAGTTAATTAACAAGTGAAAACATTTGACAAAATACAATTATTTTTAAGATACAATTTATGAAGTCTTCCACTTCAGGGTATCGAAAACAAGACGAAAATAGCAGGGCTATCCCCCCCGTGGAGGGAGGAGCGAGAATCGCTCCTCCGCGGAGCCCTCAGGAAATCGATGTTTGTATTCAGCATCAAGTGCGCTTCAGGACACATCGGTTTTCAGCGAATGAACGCTACAGTGTCCGCCCCAAGGGCTTACGGCCAGGCAGCGCTCGTGTCCGCTATCTGAGAATCGTTTTGACCAAACCCTGCCGGACAGCCGCTTCAGGGGATCAAGAACAAATCGTAAATAATACCCGAAATCAGTCTCGAGAGGCTGGTTCCCTTAGTAGAATATTTAAAAGCATGGTAAGACCTCGTGAGCTTAGAATTATACAGTTCTATCTCCGTTTAGGGTAGTTCTGAGATATTGAGCATCAAAGTTTTAAATCCCTGTTGTTTTGTGAGATGGAACCTTTTTATTTTATTAATAACTACTAACAAAATTTTTTTTTTTACAAAAATAACACCACACAGGCATTAATAAACACCTAATGGATGAAATTATGTCAAAAAGGCAGTGCTCGTGTTCGCCCATCGGAAACGGTTTTCGATTATTCCCTGCCGGTCCTCCACTTAAGGGTGTCGAGAACGAAACCGAAAGAGCCTCTCCTCACGGGAGCCCTCAGGAAGTCGATGTCTGTATCCCGCATTAAGTGCGCTACGGAACACATCGGTTTCCAGCGAAAGCACGCTGCTCTGTCTGCCCCACAGGCTTGCGGCCAGGCAGCGCTCGTGTCCGCACATTGAGAATCGTTTTTGACCAAACCCTGCCGGAGAGCCGCTTCAGGGGATCAAGAACAAATCGTAAATAATACCCGAAAATCAGTCTCGAGAGGCTGGTTCTCTTAGTAGAATATTTCAAAGCATGGTTAGACCTCGTGAGCTTAGAATTATACAGTTCTATCTCCGTTTAGGGTAGTTCTGAGGTTACAGGCTGCAGGTCGATTCCACCCACCGAAATTACACAGGTTGGTGTGGACTGCAGTCGACCCAGTGCAGGGTCGGGTATTGGAAAAGGAAGTAAACTCCCTGCTGGTAAAGGAGGTCATAGAGCGTGTTCCTCCGCTGGACAGGGAGTCCGGGTTCTACAGCCGCTACTTCATAGTTCTCAAGAAGGATGGAGGGTTATGCCAATTTTAGATGAATTGATGCCAATAATTTGAATAGGTCTCTGAGGAGATTCAGGTTCAAGATGTTTACTATTCCCATCATCGTGAGTCAGATCAAATCTGAGGACTGGTTTGTCACGATAGATCTAAGGGACGCATACTTCCATATATCCATCCTTCCATCTCACAGGAAGTCCCTGAGGTTCGCTTTCGGGGGCGAAGCGTTCCAATATTGGATGGTTCTTCCTTTCGGCCTAGCTCTCTCCCCTAATGCATGGATGCAGCTCTAGCTGCACTGAGGCTTCAGGGTATCAGGGTGCGAAATTATATCGACGACTGGCTTATTATGTCCCAGTCACAAGAGCTGGCAGTTCGGCATCGAGATGTCGTCCTTGCCCACATCCAGAGCCTGGGGTTGAGACTCAATACGAAAAAAAGCGTGTTCGCACCAGCCCAGAGATTCCATCCTGGCACCAGTGACCAGGATAAAGCTAGGCCAAGCCATCACTCTGAAACATTTTCAGAGTGTCTTAGGGCTCATGGCAGCAGTGCCCAATGTCATTCCATTTGGCCTGCTGCACATGAGGGCCCTGCAGTGGTGGTTAAAAAAAAAACAAGTGGGAACCCATTCCGCATGATCAGGGTTACACGCAGAAGTCTTCGTTCCCTATCTATGTGGAAAAAGCTTGGTTTCTGTCCCAAGCCTCCGTGCTGGGAGCGTAATGTCGCCGGAAAGCCGCTTCGACAGATGCCTCCCTCACGGGCTTGGGCGCGGTCATGAATGGCAGGGATCTGAGGAGCTTCCTCCCAGACCTCAGGGGTCACCACGCAGACAATGTGTAGGTGGTCTGCTTCTTGATTCATCAGGGGGTTCTTAGATCGCACCCTCTATCTAGATTGGCGCATCAGAACCTCCTGTGGTCTCAGGGGAAGCTGTTATCTCAAAAGCAATGCAAGTCCCAGGGACCAGAATCAGAGAGCAGACATCAAGTTGAGGCAGGGGAATGGGGACTTCACACCGAGGTGTTGAAGTCGATATATGAGAGGTCTGGCCCAGTGGAAGTGGATTTGTTTGCGTCTCAAGGGACGTCCCACTTTCCACTGTGGTTTTCTCTCACCCATCCAGCCCCATTGGGGTTGGATGGCACGGTACAGACGTGGCCGAGGCTACGCCTGTACGCTTTTCCCCCGATCACTTTGCTGGGAGTTCTGGAGAGGGTCCGTCGAGACGGGATCAGTCTACTTCTAGTTGCCCCGTATTGGCCGGCCCGGGTATGGTTTTCAGGCATCATAGCACTCCTGGCAGGCCAGCCTTGGGCCGGGGGCTCAATGTTCAAAGCCCTCGACCAGACCTGTGGAAACTTTGGGCCTGGCTCCTGAGGGGGCTCAGTACCTAGAGGCTGGCCTGTTGGCTTGAGTAGTTGAGACCATACTCAGTTCCAGAGCTCCTTCCATGAAGAGATTGTACGTCCTAAAGTGGAATGTGTTTCCACTTTGTGTAGAGAGCGTGAGGTGGACCCAGTTATCTGCCCGGTTGGCTTCAGTGCTGGAGCTCCTCCAAGATTGCTTCTCGGCTGGTCCGTCCACACTTAAGGTGTAAATGGCTGCCATTGCGGCTTTCCAAGCTCCTCTGGGTGATGGGCCTCTGGGGAGACATCAGCTGGTCGTACATTTCCTCCGTTGTGGCATAGTGGGTACTCGTTCTCCAAAGTGTCGAAGTCGACGCAGTTCAAGTTTCTTTCGAAAGGGAACATCTTGGGTTACGAATGTAACCCTTGTTCCCTGAGAAGGGACTGAGACACTGTGTCCCTCCGCCACGCCTTCCCCTGCCTGGGAGCAACTTGCTTCATCGCAGAAGCTAACTCTGTTGTGTGCCGCCGTCCCTTTGTAGCTTCCGTGTATGCCGTCACATGTTACGTCATGACGCAACACCAATCAGGTGTAGCAAATCAGCTCTATGAAATATTAATAATCAATAATAACTGGTTATAATTGATTATGAATATTTGGGTCAGTTAATATAATTAACTTACTGTAGTAAAATTAATTTTTACTTCAACTCACCTGTTTTGGTCCCATGGACACTCAGCTTTAATTGTTTATTAATTCTAAGAAATATTCATTTCCGGGGAAGGGAAATGTCTTTCTTACTGTACAGTACTATTAAGAGCATGTAGTCACAATCTAGATCGTAAGGTAAACTTCGTATGCAAGCAGAGAATCAGAACAAAATACATATTATGCATAAGTTTTATTAACAAAAACACGAAAACATAACTAACACACAAACAATTACACATTCATTCATGCATTCAAAGGGAGATGGTAAAAATTGAGAGAATGAAACCAGAGGTAGGAAATGGAACTATGGAAAAGATCCATTTAACTATGAAAAGAACCATCAGTTTATCATTTTCAATGCACCTCATTAAAAGTATACTTGCTATTTGCCTTTTTGCAGTGGACACAATTCTTGAAGTTGTTGAAAATTGAAGTTGTTGATGATTCCGTGAGTGTCAAATGTTGAAGTTACAATCGTTGTCTTCTGAATTGGATTGAAGAAGATATGATGAACTTGCGTGCAGTTCATCTCTGTTCTCGTGGCCATATGCAGCTTGTGGCCTGCCGGTCCTGGGCCTGAGAAGACATCCAGAGCAGATGGTGGGAGTTGAGATGGACGACTTCTGCTTTGAAGGAAGACGTTTTGACCAACTCCTGAGGTTGTCCTTGATTTTGTCGTGCTTGCGAGAGAGTCCTCTCTCTCCTGAATGAGCACATGGCTGGTTTGGTCAAGGCCTGGGGCCCTGGGGCCTGGGAGGACATGCAGGACTGCACAGCACCCTGAACGTTCTGAGAACCCAAGAGATGCAATATAAACCCTGAGAGAGGTCCTAGTTCTGCCAGTGGTGTTAGCTTCGGGGGGAAGTTACACAGATCTTTGTTGCGAGAGTGAGTTTGCCGGACTATTCATTAAATATAATGTTTCATTCATACTTCAGATGCGTTACGCTAAGGGCGTTCCCCAAAGTGTCGTAGTCGACGCAGTGTCTCGTTCCCTTCTCAGGGAACAAGGGTTACAGTCATAACCCGAGATGTTGTTTTTTTCCTACAATGGAAGTCAATGGCTACCGTCAGCTGTCTGCTTACCAGCATTCTACAAAATATCTTATTTTGTGTTCAACATAAGAAAGAAACTACAGGTTTGGAAAAACTTGAGGGTGAGTAAGTCATGACCTAATTTTCCTTTTTGTTTAAAATATCCATTTAAATTGTAATAATATTTCAATATATTGCAGTTTTTACTATAATTTTGTTTAAATCAACATGGACACGGGGACCTTCTTTTAAGCATTCTTGCAGACCCCAAATTTTTTAATGCTAGTGTACATTTATTTGTAATGTAATGTAGTAAATGTAACAATATCCAAAATTTACAAATAAACAATTTAAATGATTGTGGGGATGTGACAACAACCGAAACGTGTGCGTGTGTGCGTGTGCGTTTGTAAGAGAGAAACATATAGAAAGAGGACTAGTTTGGCAGAAAGCAGGAGCAGAAAGAAATAATCACAGTCTCACAGTCATGGCAAGCGGGACACCTGCTGTTTATGTAAACCGGAAAATGAGGCTTTGAATGCAGTAATCAGCGTGTGGCTGGATATCTGCCTGGCCTGAAAAGCCCGGCCCTGACGTGCAGGACAGTCTCTCCAAATGGGTTCAGAGCTATTTAGTGTGCCATCATCTCCCAGTAACCAGAACTAATGGTTCATTGTTGGCAAGGAGCAATATGAATATTGATTGATAATGAGCGAGCGATAATAAGATAGTAAAATGCAGCGACGGGCTGAGGATGATCTCAGCTGCGGATTCACACATCTATCACTGACTTAACTAGCCATGTTGCCTACCTCTGAGGAAGCTCAGGTGATGGAAGGATTTCACTGTAGAGGACACACTGGAAACGCCAGTTATTCTACAGTTAATTCCCAAGTATAATCATGCAGAAATACATTCAGTAAAAAAATTTAACACATAAAAAAAAAGAGCGAATGAGTCGACGAACGATGTGTGAATGAAAGGACTGCTGTGAGTGAAAATACAACCGCAACCTAAACCAAAAAAGTCAGTCAAATCATTGCAGGCAAACAAAGTGTTCACTGCTGCCAAATGCATCTATTTGCACATTTTTTGCAGCAATGAAGGATTAATGGAGGAACTGGCAACGCTGCGAGGGAAGGACAGCTAATGAAACATAGCTATTTGATGAGGAGAAGCAATTAAACCAACAAACTTTTTTAAAACCAACAAACAATATTTGAACGTTTGCTAGTTAAGAACTTCATAAATTCAGAATTACTTATTAGCTTCATAAACAGACACTTTTAATAGCGGATTCTTAATGCTTTTCAACGTTTAACTTTGCAATACAGATGTTTGGTCCTTTCATCTAAATGCTGTAGCAATTATATTAGTCTCTCATAAATACTAATTAATCATAATTAATTAAAAGCCTGTTAGCTCAATCACACTCAGGAGTTGTGAACGTGGGTGTGAAGAATTTTGAAATAAATCAACTCTGATTTTGCTCATCTTCATGGAAGACGTGCTGCGTTTGTGCTTGCACATTTTAACCAAGTGAAAAAACAGGAAATTGACAAAGGAATTGAAATCATTAACTGATCTGACCACAGGACGCCATCAAAGAGGACTATTAACTGTTTATTATCTGATCAATAGAAGTGAGAGTGTAGCATTTCAAATGATTTTCAAATGGAAAAGATGAAACAGGGTGCCATTATCGAATAAGCCGGAGTGGGACTTTTGATTCTGATAAATGGCGATAATGTTTCAAAGTGCTACTCACAATATTTTACATGAACAAGCTGCTAAATCAATCTCACAATTATTTGAATGTAAATTGTGGCTAAAATATATTTTACAAAACATACAATATCAAAACAACACATGTAAATTAGTCATTTGAGGTTCAGACAATTGTATTTATATGTTTATTTTATTGCATTAGGATTCTTTTTTTTTTTTATTATTATTATTAAAAATGTACTTTAAGTTCAGTTAATATTATTATGTTCTGTGTCAATTCTAAAGACTGGCTTGAACAATTGTGACAAAACATGAGTAAAACACACGTCAGTATTACACTGCAACATCAATATGTATCATTTATATTTTGAGCTGTGAATGATTATTCAACAAATCCATTAAAGATGGTAAATGTTTGTTTTTGTAAATCATGTCAGTGTTTTTTTTTTCTTTTCAGAATTTTATCAGGCGATATTAGTTTTAGTAATTTTGTTGTGAAATTAAATATCTTTATATATTTTTTAATAATTTGAATTTTAGTTGTAGTTTTAAAACATCAAGTTAAAGGCCCACTGAAATGCCCTTGAACACGCAGCTTTGTATAATGCGTTGATGTAATTTCCACTGAAACAAGAAGCTTATGCGGGACATATTGAATGGCTCCTCCCCCTTTTCAAATAGCCAGTAGCATTTAGTTTACCTCACAGACTGCAATTCGTTCTTGACAGCACCATGGAAGTGAATCCGAGCGCTGATGATATGGTAGAGATGCATAAATTCTAGCCAGTTCATTCTTAACCAACGTACAGATGGAAAAAGGAATAAAACTTGAGCGTTTGAGCAACCGAACACACATCTACAACCCATATTGCTCCGTGACGTCAAATGTCGCTTTGGCCAGGGGCCTATACCATGAAGCCGGTTTAGGTGCCTAGCCAGCTATGTTTCAGTTTAGTTTGCGTCAACCCTGGGTTTTAGGGACCATGAAAGTGGTTTGGCTTTTAGCAGTGTATATCGCCATAGTAACTTATGCTCCACGGCTAACCTGGTCCGGGGCAGGTTATGTTCTAGTTAAGAGGTTGCAAACTGAACTTGGACCAATCAGCTGTGAGCAAAGTGACACATGTCGTCTGCGATAAAGTCACTCCACCTGTTTCTACTCCAAATTAAAGGTCACTACATAGCAAATGATTTTTAAAGACAAAATCATCAGGTTTTTAGTGATGCTTATTTAGAATAATAAATTTGTATGATTTAGATATTATTTATGTAATTATTATACCCTTTATCAATCACACATGTACAATTTTAGTTCATCAATTATTATTACGCAGTTTAAATGAATAAATATGTAAAGGTAATATATATACGCTTTAGCATCAATAGATGAGGCTATAAAATGACTACATGTGAGCTTAAATGTTCAATTCTCTCTATACCTTTATCAGCTGTATAAAATAACTTCACAACTTTTACTTGCACTGATATACAGTAGCGAGACTTTTTCTTTTAGTTGTCCTCTTCCATAGACAGCTGTTTACTTCTTGCTGTGTAAATTTGTTTACATTCTTATTATTTTAATAATTCTATTTAATAAGTGAATTGCGCTGCTTCTCTCGTGAGAAATTAATCTCAGTTTCACTCTTTCTCAACATGTGATTGGCTGTTCACTACTGATGTCACACTTAAACTCCTGAACTCAGGATCAAAGCCTGGGTTGACAGAGAAAGTTGATGATCAGCATCATGGTACCAACAAAGCCTGGTTGGATTGGTTTGGTTTTTTCAACTCTAAACTAATCCTGTAACCCTGAGTTTGTTCAACTACCCTCATGGTACAGGCCTCAGGTGGTATTAATAACATAAAGGGGGCGGAACACATTAGATTCTAGAGAGCATTTGATTGGGCAGAAGATGTGATGAGAAGGTGAAGTCTGCGGTGATGTCATAAAGATTCCTGATCTATTTTAGCGGAAGTGAAAGACTGTACGTTTTGAATGCTTATATCTCCTAAATGCGAATTTTTTCATTGTTTTGGAACACACCAGCTTATTCATAAACTTAAGGCTAACATATTCATACTAAAAGCTAAAAAACTTACATTTTGATTACAGGGGGCCTTTAAACTAAATTAAAATGAGAAATGTGACCTTGGTGAATAGCTGAATTTTTTTACATTTCATTTCAGATAAAACATACTATTTCACGTAACATTTTTTATGGTTTTACTTTTTGGTCTAGAGTTCATTATTTGATTATTGAATATTTATTATCAATCATCCTGTGTTAAAATCTTATTTTGGATCAGTCTTCATAGGATTCGTAAGCAGTGTTGGGCAAGTTACTTTTAAGACGAGGCACTACAGGTGAATAGGTAAAATTTTTAACTAGCAGATATCACCATGAAACTTTCCCAGTTGATTACCTACATTAAGATGAGAAAAAAAATGTATAACACGTTTTCTGTAATTTAATGCTTAAATATGCAAATTATGCATTATCCAATTAAATATGCGCTAATTTGCATATATTTAAAAAAAAACTAAATCTGAGTATTGGACAAAGCCAGGTTCAAATTAATTTTTTCATTGTGTTCACATATTAGATGGGGAAAAAAATACAGCGGAATTTATGGATATCTACTTTTGTTATCCTGTAAATCAGAATATATGTCAATATCCTTAAAAAAATGATTTTCGCCATGTTTTTTGGAATAAAATGTTATATAAATCAGGCTAGGAATAATATGTTTACAAATCCCTCTGTAAATATCTTCATAATATAACTAGGTACAAGACTGGAAAGTTTGGTGTATATAGGTGCTACTGAAGTGTAGATTTCGGACTTGGAGTAAAAAAGTCATTTTGAGAAAACGGGCTTTAAAGATTTATTTTGAAAAAGGAAATTGCACATTTAGAGTTAAACCCCCAGCCCCTTTCACTTTCACGATTAGTTGCTGATAAAAAGGAAATTACCATATTTGGATCCAACAGCATTGTACAGGAGAGAGAGAGAGCTTTCTAACGGTGTATGTGATGACAGTGTGCCGGCAGCGATCGCGAAGCAGCGGAATGATTTAGAATGCCAACTTTTGTTGAATTTAGGCGAAATCTACAGACGCAAACGGACAAAGTGTAGTAAAATAAAGACCTAAATGTGTATTTCGGAATTTTTTTCACCACAAGTCTGAAAGAAGACAAATATCCCAAAATCTCAAAATTGACCAGTGAAAAAAAAAACGTTTTTGCCTGCCGTGTCTCCCTTAAAAAGTAATTAGTTACAGTTACTAGTTACTTCTTCCAAAAGGTAACTAAATTAGTTACTCGGTTACAAATTATAAAAGTAACTAGTTACTTCAGAAAGTAACTATTGCGTTACTTTCAAGTAAATTTTTAAATGCTCAAATGTGACCCCACCTCCATCCCTCTTTAATGGAACTTTAAAATGTAGAAAAAATGAACACAAATCTAAACTATGTTAATGTTGCCGTGGGACAAAGTTAGACTAGCCTCCAATCAAGTGGCATGTATATAGATAATATCGTCGCTGCCCGATGAAACTCACGTATGTCCAAAACGGTTACTTTTCAGGAAGTGAAAAAAACACCGTAATTTCAAAAGCAGTTGAACGTAGCGTTGCATACTTGCTACGGCATATTTAAATGTAACCATATTCTTGCTAGTGTAATGATATAATCCACATTTGACCAAAATATAGTTTAAATGGACATACGTGCATATTTTACAGTAACGGTGGTCGATACGCGTTCTTCCGATCATTAGGATGACCAAGTCGGGTTTCATATTGACAGATGAATAGGCTACGCTCAGTTTATTAAATAGCCTACGTCTCAGTTTATTAAATACGCTCAGTTTATTAAATAGCCTACGTCTCAGTTTATTAAATATGCTCAGTTTATTAAATGTCTCTTGCAAACTATGAAGGGACAATGAATCAATACACTGACATGGTAATGCTAGACTGATACTTTGTTTGCACAGTCCTACCGTAATTTTGTGAATATATAATAAACTTGTGAACAGTTGTCAAAAACAAACGTTTGCTGATACTTTACCTCACAGTGTGATTCGGCCAGCCAATGCTGAGCTTCCAGGGACGTTTAAGATGAAACTTCACGAGACCAGCTAGATGCCTCAACAGGGTGGGAGATACGCGGCGTGATTGACAGCTTTGACACCAAATGGATATACGTGAAAATCAGATGACATGATTTCACAACTTTTCATTGGTCATTTAGATAACGTGAAGACTTCTATATATAGAAATGAACCTGGACATTGTATCCGTCGAAAAATCTAAAAATCGGCAAAATGGACATACGCGGTTTTCACCGGACAGCGGCGTTATGTTTATATAGTGGATCGATACAAATAACACAATTGATATTTTGGAACTTTTGATTTTTATTGCCCGTCAACAGGCCACAACTGGGCAAAATAAAATTATGCTTGTTAAGCACTATACCAAAAAGAAATAACAAATATATACACTCTTTGTAGTGCAAATAAAAAAATAAAAAAAAAATAAAAAGATCTTCAGACAATTGGTATACTGTACTTCCAAGTATTTTCTTCCTTGAAAAAGTAGAACAGTGTAACAACATGAGGTGCTTGCAATGTAACTGAAAAGTGCAATGTAAGTACAAGGAATCCAAATATAAACATGTAATACATAAAAAAAAATAGCCTACATCTCCACAAAAAAAAAATCTCAACCTCAGCCAATCGTCAGAATTTATGCACTTGTCTCGTGCACTTCAAACTAACCAAGTAAGAACAGTAAAAAAAAGTCTTTGCCTCTCGACTCACGCCGGTTTCGCTGGTTTCCCACTGCACTCCCACAGCAAAGGCGGCGCGGCAGCGCGAGCAGAAGCAGCAGTGCCGCGATCGTTTCAATCCGAAACCGGCATCAGAGATCTAGTTGGTCTGATGAAAAAAAACAGCTTCAATTATAGTAATGCGCCTCATTTTTTGGCAGTAAAGGTAACGGCGTTATTAAGATGGGAAGAGTAATCAATTAGATTACTCGTTACTGAAAAGAAGTAACGCCGTTAGTAACAACGTTATTTATAACGCCATTATTCCCATCACTGTTCGTAAGGTGCTGTTTGTCATGATCTCGACATCATTTTCAGCAAAAGTGGACAACACAATAAATCCTAAAACTTAGAGACTTAAAGTAGTTTTCTCTTTTCTTTTCCCTTTCTTGGTTTGGAAGAATCAAAAGCCTTTTGTAAGCACAATTTACAAACTGCTGAAATTATGAATGAGCTTGATCGAGTTGAATTAGTTCTGCCTGTGAATGACAGACACATCCAAATTTGTCCCAGAGAGGATACAACTTTATCATTGCAGACAGAATAGTGACTCTCAACATGTGGCTAATTTCATTGCAAGCCAACTCGAGGGACCAGGACATCTGCATGGTCACAAAATGATGTTTGACAGATGCTGGTTAAATGATTTGCAGCTGTGTCTATTCAAATATACAAAAATGAAAATGAATGAGTTGATCCTATAGCTACATTGGATATAAGGCAGAGTTAATCTATAGGGAAATGTACACACAAATGTACAAATGAGATTTCCACTTGGGACACTGAAATGCCAAAACTATTACCATCCAGCTAAAAGCAGTTCCCTTTCGAACGGTCACTTCGTATTGCGTAGCTATACGCAGGGGGGAAACTCCTTTTCCTCGATTTACTGAAGCCTTTATGTAAAGCGCATTTGCAGCTGCACAGCTAGAACATGAGCGTCTGGCTCGCTCATAGGCTGCGCTGCGGCAACTGCACATCCAATGGCGCAGGCGCCTCTGACGTGCAACCAATGAGATCACTCTGCGTCATACACGTCAGAGCCCGCCAAGGGGGCGTGACCTCAGTCTATAATAGTCCCCGAATTCGCCATTATAGCAGATTTTACTCCTTCAGCGACAAACTTCACGTCTCTGACCATTTATTGAGCCTTCGCCGTCGAACAAGCCTTCAGCCTGAGCGAGCTACAGTTCAGCAGACTACACATCTCAACCGTGTTTCTCCTGACGCCGTCTCTCCTGTGGCTATCCGGCGATATCCTTTTCAATATCTGTTTATTATGTGTTTATATCTGTATCAGCGTTGTTCCATATGCCTCGTGTTATGCGAGGCCTACGAACACGCGAGCTGCATTTCATGCCTGGGACTCTACCACGCAGAGAATGCACTCTCTGTCGGCGGATGTGCGGCCTGCGCGTGCATGCCTATCTCCGTGCTGCGAACTCGGCTAACGTTAGCTCTCTCTCGAGACGGCGGCGCCGCATCACCCGCGCTCCCTTCTCCGGCCCTACTTCAGCTGAGGAAGAAGAAGCGCCGCAGCCAACGGCATCCAGAGAGCACGGACGTTTGTGAATGCACGCCGGCCACGTCCCCGCGTGCTTCACTCACTCCAGCTCAGTCATCTCCGGTCCCGTTCGAGGGAGATCAGCGCCCCCCCACCACCACGTGGCGGGCCTCGTCTCTTCGGCGGACCCAGCGAGGCAGGACTAACTCCGACGCTGAAATGCTTCGGATCCTAACACAGGCCGTCGCGGACCTCGAGCTCGAGTGGAACTAACCGTGCTAGCTGGCGCCGACCAGCAAAGCCCGCGAAACAGGCCTCTCAGCCCCGCCCTGCGGCTGATGCCGAACGCTTCCCGCCAAAGCCGTCCTAGCACGCAAAGGAAAGAGAGGGCACGTGTCCCGCGCTTGCCGGACCACCCTCAAAGAAGCCAGCAAAACTTCCCACAGCCCCCTGTACAGTTCAGGCGGCTGGGGATTTTATTATTGTAAACAGGCCCGCAGCAGTGAGCGCGTCTTTGCAAACAAACGCCGTTTTCACGGCGACCCAAATAAAGCACACGAGCACACCACATGGGTTCACGGTCCCCCTTCACTAGGCGGCCCCTCCCTTGTTGTAACACTGACTTCCCCACACGCAAATGCTTGTGCAGTCAGTCCAACATTCAATGTGTGCACAAATCACAATATATGGGTTCACGGTCCCCCTTCACTAGGCGGCCCCTCCCCTGTTTTAACACTGACTTCCCCACACGCAAATGCTTGTGCAGTCAGTCCAACATTCAATGTGTGCACAAATCACAATATATGGGTTCACGGTCCCCCTTCACTAGGCGGCCCCTCCCCTGTTTTAACACTGACTTCCCCACACGCAAATGCTTGTGCAGTCAGTCCAACATTCAATGTGTGCACAAATCACAATATATGGGTTCACGGTCCCCCTTCACTAGGCGGCCCCTCCCCTGTTGTAACACTGACTTCCCCACGCGCAAATGCTTGTACAGTCAGTCCAACACTCAATGTGTGCAAAAATCACAATATAAGGGCATCAGGTCCCCCTATGTTAGGCGGCCCGTCCCAATCAGTGTGTCAAGCCCTAGCCACACGGGTTATAGCCTGGCAAGCTATCCCCGATGTGTCGAGTTGAGTTATAAACGCTATAAAGCGAGGCAACTCGCTCCAATTCGCTCGCAGACCCCCAAAGTTTCAGGCGGTTCTCGAGACTTCGGTGAGAAGCAACGTGGGTCACATGCTTCGCACCGATGTACAGAATTCATTAGCAAAAGGGGTGATAGAATTAGTCCCCCCTGTGCTAAAACATACGGGTTTTTACAGCCGCTATTTTCTAATTCCGAAAAATGACGGCGGCCTCAGACCCACTCTAGATCTGAGACATTTGAACAAAGCTCTCATGAGACGGCCGTTCAAAATGTTAGCTATCAGTTTCACAAGCACAACACATGGGTTCACGGTTCCCCTTCACTAGGCGGTCCCTCCCCTGTTGTAACACTGACTTCCCCACACGCAAATGCTTGTACAGTCAGTCCAATACTCAATGTGTGCACAAATCACAATATAAGGGTATCAGGTCCCCCTACGTTAGGCGACCAGCCCCAATCAGTGTGTCAAGCCCTAGCCACACGGGTTCTAGCCTGGCAAGCTATCCCCGATGTGTCGAGTTGGGTCATAAACACTATAAAGCGAGGTTACTCGCTCCAATTCGCTCGCAGACCCCCGGAATTTCAGGCGGTTCTCGAGACTTCGGTGAGAAGCAACGTGGGTCACGTGCTTCGTACCGAAGTACAAAATCTATTAGCAAAAGGGGCGATAGAATTAGTCCCCCCCGCGCTAAAAAATATGGGTTTTTACAGCCGCTATTTTCTGATTCCGAAAAAAGACGGCGGTCTCAGACCCATTCTAGATTTGAGACATTTGAACAAAGCTCTCATGAGACGGCCGTTCAAATTGTTAACTATCAAACATATCCTCGCGCAAGTGCGCCCGGGGGATTGGTTTGTCACAATGGATCTGAAAGATGCTTACTTTCACATTCAAATAAATCCTCGTCACAGGCCATTCTTGAGATTCGCCTTCGAGGGCCGGGCTTATCAATACACCGTTCTGCCGATCGGTCTATCGTTGGCACCCCGTACATTCACGAAGTGTATGGATGCAGCGCTTTCTCCTCTGAGATTTCAGGGAGTGCGCATGTTAAATTATCTCGACGACTGGCTGGTGCGGGCACAGTCGAGAATCGAGCTATTAGCTCACAGGGATTTGATTCTCGGCCATCTAAAATGCCTGGGTTTCACAATCAATGTTTCAAAAAGCAAACTAACCCCCAGCCAGAGCATGATCTTTCTGGGCACAGTTTTAGACTCGAGAGCTATGACAGCGTGACTCACACAGAGCGCGCGCTCTCGGTGCGAGCGCTTGCAGGCACTTTCAGATTGCGCGAGCGCGCGCCACTGAAGAAATTTCAGAAACTGCTTGGTCTCACGGCAGCAGCATCGCCAGTACTCCGCATGGGATTACTGCGCATGCGCCCGATGCAGCATTGGCTGAAACGCTGTGGGCCAACTCATGCATGGCAGTCAGGCAGCTTGCGCGTTATGGTGAATCACGGTTGTTTAAGAACCCTGATTCCCTGGCGGGCTCAGAACTGGCACCACGAGGGGGTGACAATGGGAACAATTTCCAGGAGGAAAGTGGTTCTTACAGATGCGTCCAACCTGGGTTGGGGAGCGCTGCACGAGGGCATGCCTGCATCCGGCCTCTGGTCGAGCACGGAGCAGAGCTTACATATCAACTGTCTGGAGATGAAAGCAGTTGGGTTGGCCCTGAAGGCATTTCTGTCGAACCTCAGAGGTCACTACGTCTTAGTCCGCACAGACAATACGTCAGTGGTGGCCTACATGAATCGCCAGGGGGGCATCAGGTCAGGGAACCTGCATGCGATGGCGAGAGACCTCCTCTATATGGGCACAAACCAACCTGAGCTCTCTGAGAGCAGCGCATATCCCGGGCGTCCAGAATGTGGGCGCGAATATGCTTTCATGGGACAACACTCCCCTCGGCGAGTGGTCCCTGAACCCACAGACGGTCAGTCTAATATGGAAGGTGTTTGGCGAGGCCGAAATCGACCTTTTCGCCTCGAGAATCAACACCCACTGCAAATTGTTCTTCTCGAAGAACAGGGACGCGCTGGCCCATGTCTGGCCCAACCGTCCCTTTTATGCCTTTCCCCCCCCCCGTCTCGATGATTCCACAAGTCATCAAACGGGTCAGAGAGAGCGGGTGCCCAGTCCTTCTGGTGGCCCCTCTCTGGAAAACCAGATCGTGGTTCCCGGAACTAGTTCAGTTATCGGACACAATCCCATGGCCTGTCCCACTGAGGAAAGACCTCCTCACACAGGTGAACGGGACATTGTGCCATCCGAGACCCGATTTATGGGCCCTTCATGTTTGGCCCCTCAACGGGTACCCAAGGACCTTCCTGAGAAGGTTTTAAGCACTATATCTGAAGCCAGGGCCCCGTCGACTCGGCGCCTGTATGCTTCAAAATGGTCAGGTTTTTCCAGCTGGTGCTCGAAAAATCAGGCTGACCCAGAGTCATGTGTGATATCAGTGGTTCGCTCATTCTTACAGGAGCTGCTGGACGCGGGTTGCTCCCCGTCCACGCTCAAAGTGTATGTGGCAGCCATAGCAGCACATCATGTTCTGACGGCTGGCCAGTCACTGGGAAGAAACGACCTGGTCGTAAGATTCCTGAAAGGTGCGAGGAGAATGAACCCCTCCAGGCCTCCGTCTGTGCCGCCTCTGGACCACTCCACGGTCCTGGGGGCTCTGAAAGGTCCGCCTTTCGAACCGCTCCAATCGGTTGATCTAAAAACCCTCTCGCTGAAGACCGCTCTCCTTATGGCGTTGGCATCTATCAAACGAGTGGGAGATCTGCAGGCGCTCTCTGTGAGCCCTGCATGTTTGGAGTTGGGTCCAGATGACTCCAGAGTCATCCTCAAGCCCAGACATGGTTACGTTCCTAAAGTGCTCTCAACACTGTTCAGAGCACAGGTGGTGACATTATCAGCCCTCCCTCCTTCGGCAGAGGATGGAGAGGTTAATCTTCTCTGCCCTGTCTGAGCGCTGAGAATCTATCGGGAGCTTTCTGCGTCTTTTAGACAATCAGAACAGCTTTTTGTCTGCTTTGGTGGTAGATCCAAGGGGGATCCAGTCACTAAGCAAAGACTGTCTAGATGGATAGTGGATGCTATTTCTATGGCTTATACCGCAGCGGGTCAAGTTTGCCCTATAGGTATCAAGGCCCATACGACCAGAGGTATGTCTCGTCATGGGCTTGGTCATCTGGCATTCCCATTAGTGATATTTGTGATGCGGCCGGCTGGTCCTCGCCTTCCACATTTAGAGTTTCTATAATAGGGAAGTGCCTTCCCTGCAGGCGAAGGTGCTTTCGGTATGATTAAGACCCGTCGGTGGCTGGTCTTGTCATATATTACTGTGCACTATCACATTCACATATATATATAAAACCCGCTGCTGGCTGGTTGTATTCATGCATAAACCCGCTGTTGCCGGTTATATTTACATATATATAAAACCCGCTTTGGCCGGTTATATGACATATATAAAACCCGCTTTTGCCGGTTATATTCCATACATATATAAAACCTGCTTTGGCCGGTTATAATTTCATATATAAACCCACTTGACTGGTTATATGTTCATATACCAATAACCCCGACAGTTTCTGGGTTCATTGGTGTAGTATGTTGGGTTATTTCTAACTGATGTGTACTATTTTAGACCTGACGGTGTCTGGTCTATTTATACATAATTATGCGGTTATGGCTTGTTCTGTATGCTCAGGGGCCTGAGTTGCAGTGGCAGCCAGTTACTCAGTGCGGCGTTTTGCATGGCGTCCCCACTGCGTATAGCTACGCAATACGAAGTGACCGTTCGAAAGGGAACTACTCGGTTACTCACGTAACCTCAGTTCCCTGAGTTAGGGAACGAGTATTGCGTAGCCAGCCGCACTATAGTAACATGGCAAGTTGTCACTTCAGTCGTTAAACCTGCTATAATGGCGAATTCGGGGACTATTATAGACTGAGGTCACGCCCCCTTGGCGGGCTCTGACGTGTATGACGCAGAGTGATCTCATTGGTTGCACGTCAGAGGCGCCTGCGCCATTGGATGTGCAGTTGCCGCAGCGCAGCCTATGAGCGAGCCAGACGCTCATGTTCTAGCTGTGCAGCTGCAAATGCGCTTTACATAAAGGCTTCAGTAAATCGAGGAAAAGGAGTTTCCCCCCTGCGTATAGCTACGCAATACTCGTTCCCTAACTCAGGGAACTGAGGTTACGTGAGTAACCGAGTAGTTTTCCTCATCAGAAGTCTTGGCTCTAGCTGAAAATGATGCAACATCTGTCTTTCTCAGTTTACAGCACCTGACGAGCACACCATCAGGCTAACACATCTGCATATGTGATTGCATTACATTCTAACTAATAGATTTACAGAAGTTCTCACTTTTCAAGTACCATACAAATGACAAAAGATGGAGAACTTTTAAAATTCAATGTGACTTGAAATATTCAACATGCTCGTTTGCCAACACAGTTTTGTATGGACTTTATTTTCTCTCAGCTATAACAGAATGATACCTCTCAAACTAGCCTCTCAAACTTCAGTGTCCCCTTTGTATGCGTGCCAGCAGATCACTGTCATCATTTCAGCAAAATGGTCACAATTTAGAAAAGGGAGAAAATGAAAGAAAATCACTTTCAAATGAGAACAATTGTTGCATTACTGAAAGGATTACACTGACAGACTGAGTACTCAGCAATATAGACAGGACCTTAGTGGAAAATGATGACAAGCAGTTAAAAAAAAAAAAAAAAAAAATTCCCCAGACACCTATGTTGAAAGACACCGAGGGCCCTATCTTGCATCCAGCGCAATTGACTTTGTACACCGACGCATGTATCATTCCTATTTTGCACATGACACACAGCTGACTTTTCCCTCCACAGATGCACATTAGGGAATTAACTTGCGCTCCCGGGGGCAGTTCAGCGAAAATAGGAGGCGTGTTGTGGCGCAAACATTCCCATGTGCTAGTTTGCAGTTTCAGAAAACAATTCCGCCACAGACCAGGAAAAAGTTAGTCTAAAGTCAGTGGCGCGTTATTCAGATGCTATTTTAAGGGTGCATGCTTGGCCGTAATGTAGCGTGTGCACAACGCGCATACACTTTGCTTCTCTCATTTACAAAGACGCAGAAGTTCCCATTTTTGCAAACCATACATAATTACAAGGAAAAATATTACCACACGAGGGATATCATTGTGGTGTCAATGATAGCAGGTAGCAGCTGCATCTGATCACCGGCGGCAGCTGCTGCTGATCAACGATCACTGTTTAGTCTCACTGTTTTCGTCCTGTCTTTGTCAGATTGTTGTGGGAACCCGTGCGTGTTTGTTCCTCATGCGTGTTTGTTCCTGTCTGCCTTCAAGTTCCCTGTTTGTTCTGTCACCTCTCCACTTCATTCCTGATCACCCGGTCCTCGAGTTCTCCCTGTTTCACTGGATTACATCTCTTCACCATCCCTGCTTCACTGGATTACATCTCTTCACCTTCGTGAGACTGGGTTGTCCCTCAGCGTCCCTGTGCTACCAAGTGCTTCATACTGGACATTGTCTTACCATCACTCTCTCACTATTCTGCCTTGACTTCTAATAAATATACGGGTTCACTTGCATTTGAATCTTCTGATTACTTGTCGTAGCAGAATGTTAAACATTCAATTAGTTGCCAAAATAAATTAACTGCAACAATTCTATCATACCTTAACTCATTACAAAGGGAAAAAAATATGCTTTCTTTTAAATCCCCATGTGCAACACTATAAATGTAATATTTAGCAAATCTTAAATCTTAATTTTTCATGCTGTACATTATAATGTTGTAGCCTATTGCCTACATTCAAGTGTTAAATAATGTCTCCTTAACTTGTAATCTCTTCAGCTCCACAAAACTATTTTTAGGCCTTTAAAAGCAAATAATAAATTGTTCATTACATGTGACTTTATCTTAAAGCCTAGATACTACTGGTACATATAGATGTCATGTTGATGAGGCCTTACTATATGCATGTGCATGTTACGCCCAATATTTTTGTTTCAGACAGTCACCGCCAACGGCAGAAACCAGATGGTAGGCTTGTGTAGGCTAAGGAAAGCCTTGCGTAGCTGTCAGAGCAGAGTTAGCTAGCAAAGGGAACTGCCATATGATTTCGAAGCGTAGAGACCCTACGGATCTTCCACATCCAGCTGCCGCTGTTTCACACTGCTAATTAGATTAGTTGTGCAGACACTAATACACCACCTCGGGCCAAAAACTTGAACATGCTGCCTGTTCACAGCCAACAAACCTCTGACTTTCCAGGACAAGAGGCGGATGGTAACTCTGGGTGGGGATGGCTCCCAGTAAATAACTGGTGACAGATTTTTGCATGATCAGGCAGATTTCTGAGTAAGCGATCAGTTTTAACCCTCAGCCTCAGGGCTGGAGACAGAAACAAGACATGAAGACCATCTGGAGAGGGAGTTGCTTTAGCATGTGTGGAGATAGACTCCCGGATCAGTCACTCTGCATTAGACTACCATCTTTAGTGCCCCAGACCAGAGGAGGTTAATCAAAGAGATTTGTAAAAACGTTTGAGTTATGAAGATGGTCATTTCCGCTTTAATCTGTATTGGTCTAGTTTAGTTCCCTTACTCTGCTTGGCGTGGATTCAACTGATGTTCAATCAAAAAAATGGACCGCTATTTCAGGTAAATCACACAAATGATATACACAACTTAATCAGGACGTGATTACTTTTTATAGACACTGTATTGTTTTCATGTTTCCAAGGATCTTTATTTTAAAAAGAATATATGGAAATTTAATTTTATTATATTAATATATTAACATAACATATTCGTATGTACTGTATAAATGAAAACAAATTGGTTGTGATTTGATTAAATCAACAGGGGGTGCAAACATTCCAGTCACCGGAGAATGTCTTATCTCCATATTCGTTCATTCGTATCAGGTTTGTCCAAAGGACTATAATTCGCCCTTGTCTGATTGTCTAAGGATGTAGATGAGGTGAGGTGAAGTGGATATATTTATCAGCATAGTCTTTATTTAACAAAACAAAGTAATGCAAATGAGAAGGCAACGTAACCGTGTGCTATGCACAGACAACACCAAACAATAAGGAACTGAATCTGTGGGCATATATACACAAGAACCGTGGCAGAGCCAGGATATATTCATAGCAGTCTGGGGTGGCACAGAAATGTTCATTATTCAAACATAAAATTGAGTTTGACTGTAAAGTACTGGACTGTTTAGTGCCTACAACAAAACTGAATACTATTATTTGTACATAAATGTAATTGAGGTAGTGGTGGAATAGATCAAGTAATACTGAGTAAATTTGACCATTTTTTCTTAATCCTAGACTGTAAGATACGTTTCAAATACTTGCACCTGAAAAATTTAACAATGAATGTTAAACATTCAATTAGTTGCCAAAATAAATTAACTGCAGCATTTCATAATTTAACTCTTTACAAAGGGAAAACATTTTTTTCTTTTAGATCCCTATGTGCAACAATGTGAATATGATAAAGGTGGCAGCACATAAAACAAATGCCAGAATGTAAAATCTGTAACTTTATACATAATTGAATGCGATCCATTTCCATTTGTACGAGATTAAAATAGACTTTCCAGGAGAAAACAGACTCCTTGAAAGCAAAAAAGAAAACACCACGGATTGTGACAAAATTTTTACATTTTACAATAAGTCTTTACATTTTTCATAATTCTTCTACAATATATATATATATATATATATATATATATATATATATATATATATATATATATATATATATATATATGACAATTTCAAGTTTAAGGGGGGTGAATACTTTTGAAATAAGTTATTTTAATTTTCTTATAGTAAATTCAGTTCACCTGTAGAGATGTTTAACTCTGTGTTATTTTAGTAAAATTGTACAGAGCACCTAAGTGGAGATGGTGGTGGAAAAATTTTAGCATGGGAGAAATTTTTTTTCAAATCGTTTGCGTTCCCTCGCAAACGTTTTTCGTTCCAACGAGAAACTTTGCGTTCCCTCGCAAAAGTTTTGCGTTCCCTCGCAAAGTTATTTGCGTTCCCATGCAAAACCTGTTGTGAGCTCGGACAGGCACTTCCTGTTTAATGTCCCGCTGGCAGTGCTTCAAGAGATCCGTATGATAATGGAGCGTTTCATAGTGTTTAAACTTGGTTGGACTCAAATATAAATAAATGCGGTCAGTGCTTAACTCAAGGAATTCAGTGAAGTTGGCAATATATACTGTTGTGAATTTGGGCCTTTAATTTCTTTCCTTTTTTTTTCTCCTTATATATGCGTACTACATATCCCAGAATTCCAAGCAAACTACAATACTAACTTTAGTGCACTACATTACCCATACACCCCTTGGTCAAGGTCTATAAGTAGGCCTCATTTCCTTCCTTTGTTTCTTTTGCATTGGTGAGTTTGGGTGTTTGAATGGACACCCAACAATGTGCTTTGAGTCCTTTCCTTAGGATGCGTTAAGTAAGTTTGTTTTATGAAAGTGAATTTGTTTATTTGAATTGTTTGGATTGAGTATATGTATGATATGTATATTGTTGAATTATCTGAGCTTGATTTTCTTTATTGTATTGTTAGTGACTTAAGACCATCCTGATCATCCTGTCCATCCATTAACACCTGTCCATTTACATCGTGTTAATCAGCTCTATGTGAATCTATGAACTTTCTGTCATGTGAATTACCTAAGACTTAATCATCCTGAACAAAAAAAAAAGAGAGCAAAGGACTGGTATTTGTCCCGTGTTTTAATCAGACACGCCATCAAGTTTCTGCAACTCCTAACGAACTTTGGATATATTTAACATCTGATATCCTACATATACACATTGGCTAAACGTTGTTAAATCAAAAACGACACATATTTACAATCATAGTAACCAACGAGCTACAACGAGCTTTAAAGGGTTAGTTCACCCAAAAAAATAAAATTCTGTCAGTATTTACTCACCCTCATATTGTTCCACCCTCATATTGTTCCAACCTCGTAAGACCTTTGTTCATCTTCGGAACACTTTATTATGATATTATTGATTAAATCTGAGAGCTGGTTCACTCCTCCATAGGCTTCTTAAGGGATTGAAGATTGCCAGCCCCTAAAAGTTATTAAAGATATCGTTAAAATAGTCCAAGTGACTACAGTGGTTCAATCTTAAGTTTATCAAGCGACGAGAATACTTTTTTTTGTAATCAAAAATATCTTAATTCGTGTTCTGAAGATGAACGAAGGTCTTACGAGGCTGGAACAATATGAGGGTGAGTAATTACTGACAGAATTTTCATTTTTGGGTGAACTAACCCTTAAAGATTCAGGGAAGGAGGCAGGAACCGGCGAACATTTAACAATTTTAATAATAAAATAAAATAAAAATACAAAAACAAAAGTAAAAGCCAGCAGCCCCTCACGACGACTGCTGGCCACACAAAACCGAAACAAAACACAACACAAAATCAGGCCTGTTCCGCTCCTTCGTGAGAGATGCGAGATCTTTCTCTCACGTCCCTCGGCCTTGTCCTGCTCGCCACAGAGCTTTATAATATAAATGTGTCTCTAAACAGCCGATTGAGAGACAAGTCCGAATAAGGGTCCGTCTGCAAAGTGCAAATCCCAAAACCCTTCTGCACATTTTATATTATTAGACATATTCAATAGCTTCACTGTGACACACTGTACTGTCACCAAATTCAGTTCCCACATCACTGCTCTACCTGCTGGTTATACTACAATACTTAGTTTGATAAAAATGCATAATTTTTAATAATATTTATTATGAAACAAAATCAACAACTTCCTCCTTTTTAGAAAAAAAATATTCAATAACTTCACTGTGACGAAGGATGACTTCTTCAGGAAGATAAAACTGGCTGCTTGGGAATCAGCCAATCAGGAGCGGCACTGCGCTCTGCGACTCGCGGAAGACAACCTTCATTCAGTTTTCAGGAAAGTTTGAAAGAGCACGCTGGTGTTAAAAGACTGTGCAGTCAATATCGATATAGCTAATATAATATAGTGTAGCTGTAGTTATTCTAGTTCCTAGAATTGTGTGCGTTCAACTACCAGTAAGTATACTGATGTTTGTTGTTCGTTTTACTTCACAATAATATACATAACAAACGTCATACATAACAAAACTACGTCATACATAACAAAACTATAATTTAATATCTTGATTGTGTTTGTTTTATTATATACCTGCTAGGCATGTACAGAGTCTACATTCACTGATTTATGCCTGTATCTCTGTTTTCAGAACCACACACATTCAAATCTTTATTTTAATAAAACACCTAAACGGAACATCTTCCCAACATTCTAATTGATGCCCCCTGGTGGCTACAACCCTTTAAAGATCAGTCAAATTATACAGTCCTTTTCTACCACCAAAACATTCACACTGTTATACAGTGTAATGCCATCAAATTCAGTAAGCAAATATAATGCAAAAGCTATGGTTGTAACTATTATGTTAGCTGCATACATTACCAATATAATTTGTGTAAAGAATAGGCCTACTTATTTTTTATGTGGAATTACTTCCCAAACTAAGTATTGTATAAGCAACATTAGAGCAGTGATGTGTGAACTAAATTTGGTGTGTTACAGTGAAGTTATTGAATATTTTTCATAATATAAAATGTGCAAAAGCAGTGTAGTATGACCAGAGGGACCCCATTGATGTGTAAACTGAATTGGGTGGCACTACAGTTTGAAACATTGAAGTTAATGACTATTTTTGTAATCACGTTTTTTGGGTTATATTGCACTTTGCACAAGGTCCCTCGGACTTGTGTCTCACAAAAAAACAGGAAATTTGGTTGTAGCTCTACGTTACTGTGATTGTAAATAAGTGTAATTTGTGTTTTAACAACGTTTAGCTCACGAGTTATTGATCCGAGAAGTTCGAATTTGTGACTCAACCTTGAGTTAAGCACTGACCGCATTTCTTTAGGCTTTTTGAGTCCAAGTTCAAACACTATGAAACACTCCATTAACGTACAAATCTCTAATGAACTGCCAGCGGGAAATTAAACAGTAAGTGTCTGTCCAAGATCAAAACAGGTTTTGCGTGGGAACTCAAATATCTTTGCGAGGGAACGCAAAATATTTGAAAAAAATAAATAATAATAATTCTCCCATCATTAAAAGGGGTTCCGTAAAATTGAGATTCTATTATAGTTTCTTAAAATATTTTGAATTCGTTTTTATTTTTGTATTTTCCGTTTTCATTTTAAAAAAAAAGTTTAACAATTTTGTTCTATATTTGTACTACAATGACCCTGGTTTCACTTACATTTAAGTTAACTGACATTAAAGAGTCTCTTTTCTTTTCACAGGCACTGTAAGTATTGTTAGCATATGAAGGCCCACACGTCATTTTGATTTTGCTAGCTGGGAGAGCGACGGCTCCTGGGGCGGAGGCACGCGGCACAGAACAGAAGCAGGGATGCTGGGAGCTGGATGTCACAGCACAGACCGTGTTGTTCCAAAACACACCAGCCACCCCTAGTGCTAATGCAGCCTGATGGCTTGAATGCCAGGAAAAGGTTACATTCACAGTTTAAGGCACACCAGCATTGCACTGCAAATGCTTAGCCAGGCATGTGTGCCGGATGAGACAGATGTACAAGTCAGCATGCAGAAAGTGTCAACCACCACAGCGTGAGACAGAGGCTGAAAGATGTACTGAGAGAGAGGAAAAGAGTCACTTTGTGTGTGAAATGTTTAACTCTTACATCTCCATTGTGGTGAGGAAGTATAAAAAATGCACCATTAAAACATTTAAGATGAAGTACAATGAAAAAATGAGGGGACATATGTATGCAATTTAGTAGACAAGCTTCCTGAGTGTTTATTTTAAAGAAAGAGAGAGCTTGTTTCTCCTGGGATACACTCGCATGTGACATCTGAAAAGACATAACGGATAAGACATCAGGGCTGTGGCAGATGGAACGCAACATTGATGCCGCTTGTAAAGGAGTCCTGGGGTTAGACCGTGCTTCTGTGTGACAGAGGAACATGGAAGGAAATTTTATGTGACAGGAAACTGCTCCTCACGTATCATAATGAGGCAAAGAGGGTGCAGGGGAACGATGTGACAGTCTGTGCTAAACCAGAGAATCCACACTGAAGTGTAGGAAAGCATTAGGGTCAGGCCTCTTGCAGGTCTCTGGGAATGCTTGCTAACTCCGGATAGATGCCTGAGGTGAAACCTGTTTGAATTTTAAAGTGATCCAATTGGACTGTATCCCTCAAGTCAAAAGCAATAATTGCACCACTGTATACATACATATAAAACAATAGGGTTTCAACAATGATTGTTATGTCTTTTTTTCAGGGTTTTTTTTCTTATATGGTAAATGTGGCAAAAAGCACACAGTGATAAAGATAAATTTTACTCTATATGGCACAAAAAACATTTCTAAACAGTCACATTTCACTATGCGAATGGATATTTGGCTGATCCTTGACATGAAGTTGATATAATACTCAATGTTTTTTTTTTTATGTTACAGGTTTATGTACCAAATGTGAATAGTACATTTACCATACATTAAAACAGGTTTTGTTAAAAGTAATCAAATTAAAAAAAATGTATAACTAAAGAATCCGTAAAATGATTATATTTGGGGTAAAAAGCACTTCTATATTGTTAGGGCTAAAGGCACAATGTTTGATGTGATAATACATAACTGGCTGACTTTTCTATCTGAAGACATGGTTAGATTCAAATGCTCAACATAATTTATGATTTATTAAGTTTAATGTCTAAGGTAATTGCCATACTATATTTATCATGAAAGCATCATATTTAAATATATGATATGAATCACATCATATGATAAAATATAAAGACATAAAATATAAAAGACATCTCCTCTTGGTGTCTAAAGCTAGTGCTCGTGTATTGGAAATTATCCATTTCAAACATATGGTGTCCATTAGGCTATTATTTGTCAGCCTTTTGGAAACATTTTCCCTAACTGTGGACACTGCTGCAGGGAATGGTTGCTCATTGTTAACGTCATCAACAGTGAATTTAATGATTGGATTATCAATGTACTTATATTTCACACATTTGCATGTGTATGTGCATGTACCTCTATTTTAGGGAACTCTGAGTATGTGAACTCCACTGTGGGGACAGCAAGCTGGTTAGAGAAAAAGCTGGCATCTCCAGGTGTCTGCAGTGAGCTGACATTCGGACCAGGACAACCACCTCCTCTACTGCAACTCATCGAATGTCTCTGAAAGATGAACACACATGCATGGTAACAATTTGACATTGTGAGGATATACAGCAATCTACAATGCAATCATCATGTTGCCTACAATATTACTATAGTGACCAGAATGACTCCAGTAGACCTTTTACAATGATTTATACAGAGATAAATAAAGCAATGAAGTATGTTACAGAGTGATATGTGAGAAATGCCTTTAAGTGAGGAGCATTTATTAAAAAGTATCAATGTAAGAGATATATTGTGATGGGAAATGAATGGGATTGAAGTGTTTTTCACTGGCATGTGATTTGAATGTGTTTAAGTATTTTTAAAGTATGAAGTATTGAGTATTAAGGTATTCTAAATATGGTTTTCATTTAATAGTTCAGCTTCCAACCTGTAGGATTGTTCTTGTTTCAACACAACAATAATAATGTGCTTTTAAATCTAATTTGTAGTTGCATATAATTGTGCATCAGTAAATCCCTGCCTAAATCCTAAACTGATATTGATTTCTCATTGAAAGATGGTTTAGGATTAATCTGTTTTGGTTGAAACTGGCCCTTGGCTATTTAATGACCTACAGATTTAACTGTATTGATCGCGAAACTACTGCTAAATGAACAGATTCTGTTCTGTTGTACAGCAACTGACATGAGCTACAATATATATATATATATATATATATATATATATATATATATATATATTACTGTTTGTCAACGTTCAGAGAAATACATGCAGCTACGTAAACCTCAAACAAGTGCAAATGATGACTGACAGGGCCAAAATCAATGTGAATCTATACAAACACAGTTTGAAAGCATAATGGAAGGGAAAATATAGACTGCAGTGTTAAAATCAACTGTGACCAAAAATTATCAGAGTAATTCATATCAGACAGGCCCTGAAAACATAAAACACCAGCTGCTGGACTTACAGTGTCTACCGCTGAAGAACAAAAAAATATTTTGTTACATGCTTCACAACACAACTTTTTTAACACACAGACGAACAGAATAGATTTGTTTGACATAGTTTAACTCTATATTCACATTTTATTTTGTGTTTTATAAATATTACAAAAAAACAGACTTTACTTAGACAAAAAAAAAATTACAAAAAAAATAAATAATAAATAATAAATAATACAAAATAATTACTATTTATTAGGAGAAAATATTAAGTAAATAAGTAAAATTACGTCCACAGGAGAAAGGAATGTTGTTAAAATCTTTCTAAAATCCGATATAAAAAGGGATATGTATAACTGCTTTTAAAAGTTGATTGAGTTATTTCTACGTTCGTGTAACTCAACAGAGTCAAGTTGATTCAGTAATATTAAGTAATATTTTAAACTTGATCAAAACGAGATGTTACCCCACAAAGCAACTTTTAGGTTACTATACAAAACATTTTTGTGTACTACAAGTATTTTAATGCAGCATTGTCATTTTTGCCCTTCTGAGGCATTTTGTGAAGGCTTTCATGATATTCATTTATATAAACATTCAATAGGTTTCTGTCACATGCTGAATTTCATACTCATACTATCTGACTTAGGAGCTTTACTCATCAGTTTAGCATGCCTCATTAAAGTTCAACCAACCAAAAACAACCAAACAAACAAACAAACATATACAATAAACAAGAGAACAAACCCAATAATGTGAACAATAACAAAGTTACTATTGTTCTGACGTATTGCTATTGTTAAAAAAATAAGAATGCGATGAATAAGTAGATAATAGAATATTTTTTTCATACATTATTAGGTCCACAGGAACAGTGGCCTGAAAAGTAGGTGGGGAACATAACAAAGTGCATTATCAGCTTGACTCATTAATATTAATTATGTGGCAAAATGATTTGCACAATAATTATACCTGTCTATTTTTGCGTTGTGCATGGATTACTGTAACATTCGGTGCTTCATTCTGAAAAAAGTGGACTCCTTCATCTTCGTAGGCAGCAAAAGCCATTAAAGTCAAAATTAGCCACAAATTCCTGAGGTAAAATGTGACAGCAGAAACAGCTTGGGAGCGGTGAGAAAGAGGGAGAATAGGTAATTTCTGCACTGCAATTCCTTTTCCCCTTGAGGAGAATCAATATTTAATTTCTCTGTCTGCAATGATAACGAGATGGCAAAATCATTGTTTATATATTTGTGCTTGAATAGACCTGTGGGTAAGAGAGGAAGGAAGGAAGGAAGGAAGGAGAGAGAGAGAGAGAGAGAGAGAGAGAGAGAGAGAGAGATACTTAAGAAATGACTAAGAAATAACAGGCTGGCTTTTATTCAACAACAGGCTTTTTTCCTAGCATTTAATATTATTATTATTATTATTATTATTATTATTATTATTATTATTATTATTATTATTATTATTATTATTATTATTATCATTATTATTATTGTCAGTTGTATTATGTACACTGCTGGTCATAATTTTTTATTTTATAAATTTCATAAACGTGTCCATAACACCTAGAATGGCTAGACACTTTCCTAAATGTTTCCCACTATTCACTGTATACTGTTATTTTAGTTAGAGGCTGTGTGTTATTTTTTTCTGAATCAATGAATGGCAAAATCACTGCACACAGTACGGTGTACCTGAAATAATTGCACAGCTGCAAAATGAATATTTGTATTTGTCAAAACATGTCATCAAACTGAAATTTCTCACAGTACGAAGATAAAATGACAGTGGACAGAGAGAATGCTGTGTGAAGAAGGAGGAGAGAGAGAGAGAGAGAGAGAGAGAGAGAGAGAGAGAGAGAGAGAGAGAGAGAGAGAGAGAGAGAGAGAGAGAGAGAGAGAGAGAGAGAGAGAGAGAGAGAGAGAGAGAGAGAGAGAGAGAGAGAGAGAGAGAGAGAGAGAGAGAGAGAGAGGCAAATATGTGAACAACTGAAAACTGTTATCTCGTTCTGAAAGATGGAGAATGACCTTGCATTGTGGAGATAATTTATTCTCAGAGAAGGTGACCTTTGGAAATTACATTTGCAGAGAAGTGGAATTGGAACTGCTGATACATTTATAAAAAGAAGAAAAAATAGATGAATAAGACTGAGATTATTTTAAAAAACAACAAGATGGGTGTCACTGTGGATAATGTGAGAGGTTTGCACTTGTTGTACAGATGGTGGCGCACTGGAGCTTTTTTTTTTGGACAGACAAATGGATGAGCAACTTTCTGTCCTAATGCATCCAATTTTAATTGAAACAGTAATACTGAGATCGTCTGAAAGTATCTGCAGTGGCAATTACACATAAATAAGACCAGGGGACGGTGTTCAAGTATGACAGAGCATGGCAGTTGCCATACCCTGGCATTGAGACAAAACAGGGGGGAAAACTGCTCATGATAATGCTCATTAAAGATAATCCAAATATATTTTAGAAGAACAGATCTGAACATTGGTAGGTTCCTAGGGATAATTCATAGGAATATGGGAGGTTTCTCATGATGGGCGCTGCTGTATGATCTTAACGGCGACTTCTCTTGATTGGATCCCTGGATTCAGGGTTGTGGGTAGTGTAATTCTTTACCTGTGTTTTTGTCAATTAAAAAACTGCTCCGACCTCGCCAGTACCCACTTATGGAATAAAAACTGCACTGCGTCAAAAAGTAAGACGTGTTTTATTTGTAATGCTGTTAACTCTATGTACTATCAAACCATTTTAACAATCTCTCACGACAATGTCTGGCTGGTGGGTTAGGACCATACTGTATACATGTAGATGCTTCATTCAAACTCTCCAAATACGTCGGCATGCCTGGCATCTTGGAAGGGTCAGCATGTCATCACTCACAGTAAGAATCAATTATGCCACAACATTGCACAGCTCCTGTTTGTGAAACCACCAAGATTTTAATTTCTGAAGAAATGGGATAACCTTTAAAAGGTGAGAAAAATTTAGGCTGTCTTAGGTTTGTATTGCGTTCGTATTCGTAATCTTAAAAATTTGTCACGTACAGAAACCTTGCACACTGAGTCCGATGCGTATTAATTAATCTGTTGCGAAATAATTCGCAAAACAATACAAAATGGAGTCTTCAAGCAGTGAGGACGATATAGCTGTCCTCTCTCTTCTTAAAAAGAGGGGGGAAAAAAGAGGAAATTTTGGGTCCATCCAATCCTGAGATTGCGTAAAGAGGAAGGAAAGTTCCACCTCCTTATCAAGGAGCTGTGGGATTATCCAGAGCAATTCAAAGTTTACTTCAGGATGTCAGTGGCTCAGTTTAATGCTTTGCTAGCGAGCCTGGAGCCACATATTAAAAAGACGACCACCAATTTCTGTGAAAAAAAAATCACGGACCGTTTGTACGGTGGCTCTGAATTATCAAAATACCTCTCAAAATGCTTGCTATGGATGCGAAAAACGCAGAAAATTGAACCCAAACCGATTTTTCTTAAGACGGACGAATGTTTTGGATTCAGTGTGTAAACGTGATTGACACAACGTGAGGTCATATTCATTTTTTAACGTGCAAATATTTTGGACCTTAAAGGACACAAAGAAACTTAAAAAACACCTTAAAGGTCCTTAATGTTGTGAACTCTTTTAGTATGGTGGATATTTTTACACATTTTGTTTAGATATAATCTGGTTACTTGGGATTGTCTTTGTTGTATGGCCAGGGGGGATTATGCCATATTCCAGGTTTTCGTTAAACTCCACCACTGAATAAGAACTTTTGAAATATAATCCTGATGCTACGGAGCTCAGTTCCTCCTGTTGTATAGCAACTAGTCATTAACTTCGAATGACAGAAATGGACATCAATGCTTTCTAAATGAATACCAGTAATTAACAGCTTTTAGCGTGTACTCTGTTTTTGTGAATCCCTCTAAGTGACCCTTTTTTAACACACAAACATCCATTTGTCTAGTACTGAAAAGGCTTAAATGTTTTTCTCATAAAATATTTGTTTACTTAAACACCTGGATACACATGGCAAAACTTTGAGCTTTTGCTTCCAGCGGAGCAGGTTAGATTCCAGATGAAAAACAAGTTCACGGAATAAACAAGTGTAGTGCGAGTGGAGAGAGGCCGCTAATTTGTTGCCTGTTGGCCAGCGAGAGACTATTGATTGGGAACTAATTGATTGCCAGCTGAAGTGATAAACCATGTGCTTGTGCAGACAGCATCACTAATACAGGAATGGAGCGCCTGAAATCACATTGTGGCCTTTGGTGTGGGAGAAGAGCCCGGCCGTTCCGCACATGCTATGGTGATGAATGCCCTCCAACATCTGTGATCACCTGTGCTGTGCTCTTTATTCAATCGATGAGATCTCTGTGGGGTTAAGCACAACTCTAAGATGGTTAATGCAAGTAAATTACTTAATCTAGTGAAAGGCACAGTGGTGTTTCGAATGCAATGCATTTGGCTGGAAAATGGTCCACAAATTGCTACAAAACTCATTATAGAGGTAAAGTCTTTTTTTTGTTGCCCAGTCATGATTACAGTGAACGTAAGCAATCAAATCTGAGTGAATGCATGACTGATATAACACAATGTGAGCTGCATTTACTACAGAAGTAATTTAATTTCATTCTGCGAGGAAAAACCCCTTGGTTTAATGACTACATTTTAGTGTTTAGCGCTTGCAACACATATAAGAGACAAAGAGGGAAGGCGCTCCTTTTTATTACTGTAAAATGGGCACTGGTTTGTGTTTAAGTGAAGTTAAACATTACATTGAAACTCTTACATGAAAGAAATGTTATGTTTCTGCCAGTGGCGAAATGGGAGAGTGCAATCACTGCTGTGCTCCCAAACTCTGTTTCTCAAACTACTAAAAAAAGTGCTAAAACATAAAAGACACGATTGGGAATGCAAGCGAAATGCGAAAATTCAACTGTATTTGTGAGTACTATACCTCAGAGTTATTGGTAGAACTCGACCAATCATACTGTGAAGTCAAGACAGGCTTCCAGATCTTCAATAATTTGAGATACTTTTTGCAATGCTCATCATGCTCTCGTAGACTTGAAAAGAATCACAGTATGTATACATATATATAATATATGTATACAACCATATATGAATAGTTAAGCCATGAAACTCTATCAGCCTTTGGATTGGTTCATTCAAATGTTATGTTCCCAGCCAATTACTTGCTCTGCAGCAGCGACCTTAGCAGCAACCAGCAGCAGCGTAGCAGATTTAGTCCGCCAAAACCAAACCTATAATTAAATTACCATTTAATTTTCATTAATGTTTAATAATTTATCCCGAGAGTTGTCATGACTGAAATTATATTATGTGATTAACAACTCAGTCACAGTTGGTCTATCTTTAATGGCTCATAAGTTTTTGTAAATATTAATAATAATAACAAATCCCTATCGAGAAACTGAAATACTACAAAAATCGTTTCAGTTATAACTCTTTTTCAAATTTGATTTAGTCTAGTTAGTTTTGTATCAAATAAGACATGATTTGTGGTGATCGAGATCTGGCGGGCAACAGCACATTCGTGGAGAGCATTTCTTGGACATGAAATCACCCATATGCCAGAAAACCAACGAGAATGCTTAACAATGTTGACGATGCATCAAAAGGGGCCAAAGCTGTTGTGGAATCCGAAACCCACCATAACTGATAGATTTGAAGAAAAGTACAGTTGTTTGGCACAATAAATAAGTGACGGACAGTTACATACAGTGTATATTACTAACATTTTATTATATAAGCTTTTTGTTACTCCTCAAATGACAAGGGAATTTATATTAATTTAGTGTTAATTTTAGCTCTTTTTTAAAATTGCTTACACAATTTCTGAAACTATGGTTCCCTTTCATTCAGTCACTCTGAGTTACGTCAGTGACTGACAAAAGGGGGGTTTCGCTTAATAGCCTATCCCCTTCTAGTTCTACAAAAGGAGCCAATGGCAAGGAAACGCCATGGGTCTGCGGAATTTGCATAGCGCAACTCCGCCCCACCGTGTGGGTATAAAAGATGGGACGCTGGCAATCCCACATTATGTTTTTTGCTTCGGAGCCAAGAGCTTCTCTTCACTCTTCTGCAAGCCTGTGTCTGAGATTTTAAGTACTACGAGACAAGCGGTTCTTTAGTTTGTTCGTGCAACGCGTTCCAGCAAGATCACATTGCCTACTGCCTATCTGTGCAGTGATCTGCCAACAGTGTGTGTGCTTATCCCTGGGCACTTCATCACTCTGCTGAGCTTTCCCTCTCACAAAAAGAGCTTGTGCGTGGCACATCTTTTTAAAGATGCTTCGCCCGTGCACTTCTGGGTGCGGTCGATTTTTTTTGCCATCTGATGGGCAAAATCGCTGCCCTCGGAGGAGGCAGACCCAGCCTTGGCACTGCTCTGGCCAGTACGTAGACAGAACGCAGTCTTTCAGGACCTCAGACCAGCTCTTTGTCTGTTATGGTGGGAAGCTGAAGGGAAAGGCTCTCTCCAAGCAAAGGTTGTCTCACTGGATAGTGGACGCCATTGTCTTGGCCTACCAGACGCAGGGTCGACCATGCCCCCTTGGTGTGAAGGGGCTCTAGCGCATGAAGCCTCACTAACAGACATCTGCAGAGCTACAGGCTGGGCGACACCCAACACATTTGCGAGATTCTATAATCTCCGGGTAGAGCCACTGTCCTCTCATGTACTCGCTCCACGGACTGGATACGTGCGTAGAACATGAGTTCTTCTTAGACCCTAAGTTCTTCCTGCGCTGTTGATGCCGTCACAAGAGTGCATGCCCGGCATGCCTGGCTGTGCCGCTGGAATGGCCTGGAGTTCAGTCTCGGCTCCTCAGCAGGAAAAGATAATGCGTGATTGCCAGCGTCCCTCCTTTTATACCCACGCGATGGGGCGGAATTGCACTATGCAAATTCCACAGACCCATGGCATTTCCTTGCCATTGGCTCGTTTTGTAGAACTCGAAGGTGATAGGCTTCTAAGCAAAACCCCCATTTTGTCAGTCACAGACGTAACGTCTCTGTTCCCTCCTCAGGGAACGTAGGTTACATATGTAGCCGAGACGCTCCTTTTCTCGAAACTGTACACACAAACTCTACATGCAAAACATCACACATCTCTTGTAAAAACACTTAATTCAAAACTATCTTAACTCTTCTAAAACTAATGTTTTTGTATATTTAACTCTAACCCATATACACCCCAAACTACACACGGATATGACAAATGCAAAACACTACTATCTTCTGTCTATTGCATGTTCAGTGTGCAGTGGAGTGTACAGGAGTCGGTCATAGCACTCACATGAGCATGCACAAATACACTGTATCTACAGTATGTATTCACCATTGTTGAACTTTAGTTATTGAACTGAATCAAAACTTAAAGCTGCAGTCGGCAATATATTTTTTTTTATCTTATTCACTGAAACCAACACTATGCTCCGACAGAACAACATAAATCAGCCGGTTTTAGAAAGAAAACCTCCACCTAGAGCCTTTTATTTGTTTTGCAAAAATCCACCGCTCCCGGTTCTTCTGATCCAATCAGCGCAGGGCTGTGTGAGATCTGACTGTCAATCACAGTTCTTTCACAGCATATTCAGTATATTTTTACAAAATAAACAGAAATGCAAGGGGATACAAATTATTTAATTCTCAAAACAAAAATGGATTTCTAAGTGAACAAATTAGGTATAAGTGTTTTCACACATGCTCATTGGGTGTAGGTAAATGAGTGTGGAATTTAAATGGCAGTGTTTTCCAAATTAAACACAAGAGCATTCATAGTTTTGAAAGAGTGTATAATGTAGAGAACTGTTTGGCATTTTTCAAAAAGTTGTGTTTTTCAATTTCAAACTGAGTATAAAGCAGATAATGTGCTTGTAGTTTTGGTGTATTAGGTGTATGAGTGAATGGTTTCACTGAGTGGACCTCAAATACCACTTTTAGTGTGTAAGCAATTTAAAAATAAATTGAAATTAACGTGTCCCCTTTAGAACAGTAGTAAAAAAAAGAAAGAAAAAAAAAAGACTGTCCTTTAATCACAAAAGAGTAATCTATCTTCCTTCCTTTCATTCAAAAAACAAATACAGGAAGATAGATTGTGGGTAACAGAAAGCCCTATTTGTGTTAAACAGTGTGGGGTGACAATGAACTCACTGTTACAGAAATCTAAGATTGTATGCATAAGACGCCTTCCTCTGAAGCTTGCCAAATGCTTTCACTAATGGCTTGCAATTAGCGTGTCATGGCACGCACACAAAACATGCATTATCTTGATGAAATCACAGTGAAAAGGGTCTAATCTAGAGAATGGTGGATGATGTTGTTGTGCTGGGGACCCGACCGGGTTTTTATGAAGTGTTGAGTGACAGAACCGTGGTGTCACAGGATGAAGAGTTACAGCCCAACGGACTGCTGGGGGCAACTGCGCATTCGGCCCTGCCACATGATTGTCACAGAAGAGTCCACCCTCGGTGGCCTTGCCTTCTGTTCCTTTTTATGTGTGTGTGTGTGTGTGTGTGTGTGTGATTGGCTATACTGGGAGATAAATTCAAGTGAGATCAGTGTCTCTCAGTCGATGCAGGAGCAGGAATTCAGGTAACAGTATGAATGACAAAAGCCTGCTGGGCTGCATTATCAGATGTAGGGGTTATCAGATGCGGGTGAGTCTAAAACACAATCCTTGGTTCTTTCGATTGCTTTTCTACAATATTGATCACGACACATTCACAGGGTTTCCAAGAATGTCAGGCCCCTGTTTTTCAGCTACTCTTATTTTGTTGTAGTCAATCACCCAGATGTTTTGACCAGCACTTATAGTGAGTCAGAGGCAAAGCCACGCTTTTCAGACCATTTCAAACAGCGTAATTACTTTGAATGTTTTTCAACTTGGGGAAAGAGCCTTTCAAAGAGTATTTCATTAAAAGAAAAAGTTAGTGTGCATTGATAGAAAATGAAATGCCACACATATAGTTGGCTTGAATTCCAGTTCTGCAGAGTTAAAATGCAAATATAATATTGCTGGTATTATATGCGCAGAGGCAGATGATTACCCGAATACAGCAATTCACATTTGGCTAGATTATGCTTTTTTTATTACAAAAGTTACAATAAAACAAAATGCACATTGTAAACCCAGTGAGAAATCTACACAAGAAATCATCTACACAACAGATGAAGGACAGATAAGAGATGTGCAACTAGAATGAATGGGAGAAATAGGAACAAATAAGGGTGGTGATGGCGCAGTGGATAAGACACATGCCTTTGGTGTGAGAGAACTGGGTTTGAATGCACTGTGAGACACCCATGTGTCCCTGAGCAAGACACTTAACCCCTAGTTGCTCCAGAGGCGTGCGACCTCTGACATATATAGCAATTGTAAGCCACTTTGGATAAAAGCGTCAGCTAAATGAATAAATGTAAATGCAAATGCAACCCACCATGGCTGCTCTAGTAAAACAAGCCCCGCCTTCCAAATAAAAGAACCAATCATCAATCTGCAAGGTCATTGTTTGATCTTGTTTGATGACACTGTGATTGTAGCTCCAGACAGAAACGGCAGTAACATGGTTGTCATCGTGAAACTTGTGCTCAGCTTTCGCTCTTTTAAAAAACTTTTTTTTTATGGATACCCTCAATTCATTTACATAGGAGCTGCACTTGCATGACTAAAAATAGCTGTCCGAGTGCATTCCCAAGATGGTCGCAGAGTGAACAGACTCCCTTTGAAAGGGACTTTGGCTCTGATGCTGCACTTGAAGTGAAATCGAAATCAAGTGGAAATTGAGCCTTCAACTTATGGATCGTCACTGCATTGCATTTTTTTTTACACCATGTCGTTGTGATGCGACATCCATTGTACAATCTAGTGAGTAGGGGTCATAAATGAAAAAAAAAGCAAAAATGATTTCCAAACTGGAAGATAACCTTGGCTTTGATAAACACTTTTGCTTATGTAGCAATCTGGATTTCTCTATAATCAAAATTGACTTTTTTCAAAGAGGATTATGCTATACTGATTTTCTCTAAACATATTTTAGATCTGAATACAATTGTGCTGTCAAATTTATGTGAACTAATAAGAAGTATAGCGTGGGAAGAAATAGTGAGGTGATAGGCAAGGTGAGCCAAAACACAACCCCAAGGTTATTACTATGAGCACAAGATGTGGCGTCCTTTATCTGTCAGAGATAACGGGATGTGTTGATGTATAATGCTTTAGGCCCATGAATAATAAAAAAAGGGGGGGGGGGGGGGGGATGGGGCATACCTTGATCATCATCTAGCATGTCTCACCTTTACAATCATAGTAAAATCTGATTTAAACTCGAAAAAATAAAATTATGACATTCTGTTTGTGACAAAGTTGTGTACATGTGAATGTGACCTACATTTCGAGCTCTACAAACTCCTGTGCTGTCTGAATAAATGATTATATGAAAGAGATTACTGACTTTTACTTGGGTGCAATAGACATGGATTTTAGAGAGGATTACTCAAAGCTTAACAGGTTTTAAAACACCTAATCTGCAATAATAATAATAATAAAATAAGTTTACATAAGAGAGTCAGCTATGAGAGCTGTTATGGCAAGTTTGAGATTAAATAAAACTATTGAGATCACTATCAGCGTAAATCTTTTCTTAGACAGTACATTTTCATAATATATTTGATAATCTCAATTCTTAAAGATAAAACGCAAATTAATTTAACAGTTAACTTAACAGGCATAAATCATATCTTATGCTTTCCATCGATTTCGAAGATGACGTCACTTCTAGGATGCATTATTGGAGTGTTGGTGCAACCGCTGCTGACGGCGGTGCCATTGAAGGTGACTGTGAAGCCCAATCAGAGAGCCACATGTCCTACTGCAGTAATGACAAGTGAATGCTGATTCTGGGTGTGGATATAGTTGTGGCTGTGCTTTAAGTCTGCGCTGATGTAGCTCGGTTCTATGTTGAGCACGCTTTAATTCGATCTGTTGGGCCCCCAGATCACATTCGGAACTCCATGCCTGACAGTTGGCAGCTTTTGTTTCCAGAACTCCAGGGCTGATGCCACAGCTTTTCAGGTTCTCCTTGAGATGATCCTTGTATCGACGCTTCTGACCCCCAGGTCTCCTGTTGGCTGCATGTATCTGTCCATAGAGGACTTGCCGGGGAAGGCGGTGGGAGGGCATGCGGATAACGTGTCCGACCCATCGCAGTTGCCGCTTAGCAAGGATTGCTTCCATGCAGCTGGAGTTGGTGCGCTGGAGGATGTCCGTGTGGGAGATTTTGTCTTTCCATGTGACACCTAGTATACGCTGCAAACATCTGATATGAAAACCCTCAAGACACCGAATGTGCCTGCGGTAGGGAGTCCATGCTTCTGCACCAAACAGTAGGGTGGAAACGCAGACTGCCTGGTAAACGGCCGCTTTGGTGAAAGTACGGAGATCTTTATTACCAAAGACTCGAGCTCGAAATTTGCCAAAGGCAGAGGAGGCGAGATTAATGCGTGCCTGGATCTCGCTGTCTATGAGGCAGGTGGGTGTTAAAATGCTTCCAAGGTAGCTGAAGTGTTGAACAACCTTTACTGGTGAACCATGAATATAGAATTCAGGGGGTGTGGGGGTAGGGACCATGGTCTGTACAATGATCTCTGTCTTTTGAATGTAAACTTGTAGGCCACAAGCTTGATAGACTGCGCATACAACATCAAGGGTGTGCTCCATTGCGGTAGGGCTGTGGGCTAGGAGGGCACAGTCATCGGCATATTGCAGTTCATGAATTGTGAGAGTAGTGCACTTGGTGATGGCTTGCAGGCGGCGAAGGTCAAAGAGGTTGCTGTCCAGACGAAACTGCAGGCAAACACCCTCATCGGGGCTGAGGGAATTGCGGGAGAGGAGGGTGACTGCTGCCAGGAAGAGGTTTTAAGATCACTGGCGCCAGTACACACCCCTGTTTCACTCCTACCTGCACAGGAAAGGAGGGAGATTGAGATGTACCCACAGTCACACAAGCCTGCATGCCAAAATGAAACTGTTGTAGAATGTACAGAAATCTTGGTGGCACCCCAAACTTCTCCAGAATGACCCAGAGGACTTGACGGTCAATGGTGTCAAAAGCCTTTGCCAGGTCGATGAAGGCAATGAACAGGTCTTTGTTCTGTCTCTGGCCTTTTCTTGCATTTGGCGCAGGACAAAGATCATGTCGGAGGTGGAGCGATCCTTCCTGAAGCCGCACTGTGACTCAGGAAGGATCCTTTCTGTGATGCTCTTGGTAAGACGGGACAGCATGACCCTCGTTAATACTTTCCCTGCCACAGAGAGCAGGGATATGCCACGACTGTTACCACAGATGGACTTTTCACCTTTTTCCTTGTGAATGGTAACAATGTGTGAGTCTTTCCAGCCTTGAGGAACAGTTTTTTGTGCCCATACTATCTGGATAAGTTGGTGGAGGGTTTTGGTGAGGAGATTTTGCAGGGATTCCATCAGGACCAGCAGACTTATTGTCCTTGAGGCTTCGTACTGTTGTGAGGACTTCTGAGAACTCGGGTGGGTCATCAAGCTCATGTACAAGTGGAAGCATTGGGAGGCGCTGCAGGACAGTGGGGTTGGTCGGATTATTTAGAAAAATCTGCTTTTCATTACTCCCAATTACCATCAAATTACACCAATCCACATCAGGGCAAAACTTGTAGGTTCTCACACAAAAACGTGTACATCACACAACAGACACGCACATGTTGCTACAACAATACCCAATTAAACAATGAAAAGTCTCTTTACTTTGTGTTTCACTCCGTAATCCCAAAAGAAGTAGTTCCTTTATTATAATTGGTTCCAGAGCACCCATTCAAAATATCACTGCAATGGCATCTCTATTCCAAAGACAGCTGCAAAGCAAGATAAGTGGAAAGTATTACCTCCATAGCTCTAACATGATTTATAGTGTTGTTAAAATGTCTCAAAATATTGAAAGTGTTGTGGATACCTGATGTCTCCAACAGAGCATCTTTAAAAGATAAATTGCACATTCCAGCAATCCAAGATGACTGAAAAAACTGCATGTACAATTAGAGGCAAGAAGTCATATAACAGAGTAAGTGCAGGCGAGAGATTTTATGGCATGTAGGGACAAACAGTGATGACTACAATGAAAATTCTTACATGTGATCATTTAGTTAATAATATAGCACTGTGGGACTGGGATAAAAGCCTGTGATATTGATTTTGGCAGAATAAAAGCTGGTTGATACATATTAAAAAATATATTTAATTGTAACTGTTTAATCAGTCAAAGTTTGACAAATCAACACAAAAGAGGGGAACAATCACATCGTAAAAAAATAAAATAATGAACCTTTCTTTTATCACGCCTGTCAATTGGAAGTCTTTCATCCACAAACAGTCCCTATGCATCTTTGATTGGATGGTATTCCATTCAATTAGCATGCTAATGAGGGCATCTTGTGTCTCTTCGCGTCGAAGGCTCTGACCAGACAACAGCAATTAGCATGAGCCTTTATCAATTTACTGAGAGACAGAAAACGATTGGGGGGAGGCGTAGGGCCACGAAGGTGGACTTTTAGACAATGTGGGAATGTAATGAAACGAGTCTAGAAAAGTGCTGATGCTAAACAGTTTTCTTCTTTGTTTTGATCACACTACAGGATAGAGGATATAATTAGCATATCAGATAAACAGGTTGTGCATTCACATTTAAGGTGCTTTGGATGTAGGATAAAATGCACATTTTATTAAATGATCTTGGGAGTCTCACATAACTATATATATATATATATATATATATAATTTTTTTTTTTTTTTGGTATTTCAAGCATTGTCTGTCAATGTATCGCAAACCTCAAAAGGGCTTCATAGATCTTCAATGGCATCTGAGGTTAATAAACAGACAATCAAAAATGCTCCAGGATTCAAAAACATCTCAGATTTGTCTCAATGAATTTACTTTGAGTGTGGATAGTTGACAAATTAAGCAATAATAAAATAACAGAATCAGTAAATGGACCAAATAATTTTGCTTCATAAAAACTTTCTTTTGTTAGTTTATAAGGAGCACTTCAACACTTAATTTTAGAAAGATTTTGAAAACTTTGTTGACTCCAAACCCGTGAAATAGCCAATGAAATAAGTATGCAAATGAAATTAAAAAAGCAATATTTGCAGGTCTGACTTGCGTTCCACAATTGAAAAATTGAACCGAGATATGTCCATGCTAAGAAGAAATCCATAGATATTAACTGTACAATAATTTTGTAGCATTTTGTAGTGTTATGCAAAGCATACCGAAGCCATTTTGCATAACTCAATCCTGAGTCCTCTCTGCCTATTCACTTCAAATCACAGTCTCATCAGTTCTTCTTTTTCCTCCAGTGAACTACATTCCAAACATTATGGCCAGACTGCTGATGATAAGGAAAATAATTATTCCAGTGAACTTATGCCATTTCTCTCCAAGAAGTTTGGCAGGAGAGATTTCGATGGTGGCAGCGGTGCAGGTCAGAGCTTACTTTATTAGGCTGAAATGTCACAGGAGGACTGGCATTTAGGTTAATGAAGAAAATTATTGTCTGGTCAAAAATAACAGGGCACATGGTCATCGGATCAGGGCCTCTGACCTATAGCATGCTATACAAAGCAAACGATACATTGGCAATATTTAAATATATTAACCTTTTCTGTGGCTCCATTCGCATCTTAGCTGATACCAAAGATGCTGTAAGTTTGAGTTAAAACTAACCGAAAGTTGCCTTAAATTTACACAGAGCTAATGAGCAAGGCGATCCTGATGTGTTACACAGTTTATTCATAATTTCAGACAAACTACAATATAGTCACACAAAGCATAAATGAACCTGTAAGAATGAGGCACTCTATATATCTGAAAACTTGAGGAGAACACAAGAGCTATATTAAGGTTAAATAAGTTAGATGAGTTATGTCTCACATTATTGGAAATGCCATTTGAATGCAAAATTCAGACTCAGTGTACATTGCGAATGAGATGCAGCAGAGAGTTTTTATGCAGGACATGGGGTGCACACTGCTCAAATACCAACCCTTTGTTGAGTGAATTAACAGTCTTGGATAAGTCTCAATTCTGCATTCACTGGTGGGAATATTCAAACTGAAATTCCCTACAACTTCAAAGTGTTCCAGTCAATCATATGTCAGTTAAAATATAAACGAAACAGCACCATTTACCAAGATAATTTAATTTTGGTCACACTTAGGATTAGGGTCCAATTCTCACTAACTATTAACTATGACTTTTGCCTCAATTAACTCCTAGTAATATGCATGCTAATGAGCAAATAGTTTTTAATTATTTGTAATCATGAAAATAAACACTTACTTTGGCCATGAGAATATTCATATTTAATGGAAAAGGGTGAGCAAAAAGAATTGTCACATTCTCTTTTGTGGAAAATTATATAAATGAACCAATATTGCAGTTACATTTTCCTGATGGAGTAGCCTCTTTCATATATAGGTTCGCCTTGATCCTTCAAAGAGACGGGACAAATTTTTTACACTTCATCCGGAATTTGGAAAGTGTACTGTAGAATCTCTCCCCATGTATCAGCAGGAGCCGTGCTGGAAAGATGATTCTGCGATTATGAATTCCCTTGTCTCGCAGCTTCTTTCGCACGTCGTCATATTGCTCCATCGTGCTCCATCTTCTGTATACCAGCGGAGAGGTCTGGATGAAAACGGACTTGTTCGTTGTTGTAAAGAAAATTCTCTTTGATTCTGGCTGCCTTTAATACTTGCTCCTTTGTCTTTGAAGTTCAAGAACTTCATAATCAGTGTCCTCGGGCGTGTCATGCGCGAGTCGTTATTTGTCATAGTGCTGATTCTATGAGCCTGCTCAATCACCAAGGTCTTCCGCGATTCCATTCCTAGAACCTATGGTATCCGCTTCTCCAGAAATGTAACCATGTCCTGGCCCTCTGCTTTCTCCGGTAGGCTCACCTGTCTCACGTTGTTCCGTCGGCTTCTGCATTCCAAATCTTCAACTTTGTTTGAAAGAGTTTAAACGGTGCTTTCCAATGTGCTCACTTTGGAAATTAGCCTATTAACATTGTCTTCAGCATCAGAAATATGTTGATCTGCATGTGCTATGCGCCCTGTGCATTCGTACATCTCCTTTCTTACCTCAATTGTTTTTTGCACACCATCAATTTTCTTATAAAGTCCACTTTTCAAGGACATTATGGCTTTCATGATATAAAGGTTGTTATTTTCGCCCGAAGCTACTACTTCACAATCTTCCTCGTCACGGCCGTCTTCCACTAGTTGCCAAAACGTTGCAAATTTCTGCACCCTCGTCTTCGTTTCGTCTTTTTTCCACCTTTACATGACATTTTGATTCCCTGTACAATTATGTACATGCTGCTTGGCTTTAAATACAATTCTGGTTGGTATTGGTTAACTACATGCTAGCAGCAGAGCTATAAAGTTGCAACCTCTTAGCACCTCGCCATAACCATAACCCCAAGCAACTAGTTAATAGTGATAGTTGGACCCTTAATAAATTGTTACCAAAAATTTTGCAAATATATTAAAGCCGATAAATAATGGATTTCTTCTGCTGAGACACTTCAGATGTGTACTGTTCACCATGATGGTTTTGAATTGCTTGAAATATGATTGAAATCACTTCAAAAAGGAAAATACAGTCAAGTGCTACATGTGCAGCGCAAGTCTGTCATATAGGCTTTCTTAGACCATAACAATAAAAGCAACTAATTGAAAAAACAAACAAACAAATATTTTTTGTGGATGAATGATGTGTTCCCTTTCGAGGGAACTCACGCTGCGTCGAGAATCGACACATTGGGAAACGCCTCCAGCGTGACGCGTCTGAAGCCTGTATGGAACTAGTCCAATCTTGATTGGTGTTACGTCATGACGTCATCCGTGTAGTCGCATGTGACGGTGAGCGGAAGCTATGAAAGGGAACCGGATCATAACAATGTCAGCTATCTGTTCTTCAGCGAAGCGCTCTGTGTGACTGTTTGTCTTATTTGGTGTTGTATTGTATGTTATCCCTTCCTATATATATATATATATATATATATATATATATATATATATATATATATATATATATATATATATATATATAAAAGCAATGGCAGAGAAACAATTCAGGCAGTGTGCGTCCCCTTGTCTGCGCTTTTTGAGCGAGGGTGACACACATTCTCTCTGTGTTGTTTGTCTGGGAGTGGAGCATGCACGGGCAGCGCTCGAGGGCGCTGTCTGTGCTAACTGTGATCTCATGCCCCTGAGAACGCTCCACGACCGCCTGAGCCTGTTTGATGAGGCAGGCCAGGCACGCGCTCCCCGTGGGTCAGGTCCCGCGTCTGTCGAGGCAACGCGGCGCTTGCATTCATGGGGATCGCAGAGGGATCTGGCCGAGGATATTGAGACGGCTTTGGCCCTTTCTCAACATTCATCGCTCAGTTCTCGTGGTGTCGCTCACGGTTTGGAAGCCCGCCCAGCGGCTTCTTCCGCCCAAGAACGAGACCCGGTGCTCGAATTATCTTCCTCCGAGGAGGTGGATATTTTGAGCATCGATGCAGGAGAATGTGGAGATCTGCCATAACATTCCCCTGCATCTGAGGAGCTGCTGGAGGTTGTGACTAGGGCTGTGGCCAAGTTAAATATCGATTGGCCACCAGAAAAGCAGGAAGCGACAGTAAAAAGCAAGCGTGATGAGCGCTTCCTGCAAACCCGGTCACAGCCTTCGCGCCGGAGCCTCCCGTTCTTTAGCGATCTCCACACCGAGGTGTCGAGATCATGGAACAAGCCCTTCTCCTCTCGACTGTCTAGCCCCAATATAAATATTTATGCTTCAATAATGGGGTCGAGAGAGAGGGGCTATGGGACGATGCCTCAGGTTGAGGAGACTTTTGCATCTCATCACTCGCCCGAGGCCGCATCGTCCCTGAGAGCTCCGACGCTTCCCTCCAACCCCTGCCGTACAACATCGGCCTTGGTGGGGAAAGCATATATGGCGGCGGGTCGGGCTGGTGCATGCCTGCACACAATGGGGCTCCTGCAGGCATACCAGGCCGACCTTCTAAAAGATGTGGACGACAGCGGGGAGGTCACCCTCGACGACATTCAGGAGATGCGTCGAGTGACTGACTTGTCTCTCCGTACTACCAAAGAGACGGCCCGTGCAATTGGCCGTTCTATGGCAGCCTTGGTAGCCATGGAGAGACATTTGTGGCTGAATCTGTCGGGCGTTGGGGACAGGGACAGGGCCTTCCTCCTCGACGCCCCGATTTCGTCTTCTGGCCTCTTTGGCGACGCAGTCAGCATTGTCGTCGAGAGGTTTCAGGAGACGAAACGCCAGTCAGCCGCATTAAACCAACTCATCCCCCGCCGTCGTTCCAAGTCTCGTGGGGCTGCTGCCAGGGGGCAGTCCCACGAGGCTGCCGCCAGCTCCTCACACCTGCAACTGCATAGAGAGAGTGTTGCTTCTCATGCTCCCCCGCAAAAGGCCTGGAGCCAGAGGCAACACTCTCAGCCAAAGCCTTCCAAGCCTAGGACAGATATGAGGACTGTCAGTCAGGCTAGGAAGGCTTTGGCGAAGAGGCCCTGACGCGTGGCCTAGGCCTCTGAGGGTGGTCCCCCCCGCGATCGAGTATCAACAACTCACTCCTTCGCGGAGCCCTCAGGAAATCAATGTCTACTTCCCGCCGCTAAGAGCGCCTCGGGATGCATCGGTTTCCAGCGAACGCATATCACACTGTCCGCCCAAAACTTTTGCGGCCCTGTCCAGTTTGCTTCCTTTCCCGAGGCCTGCAGAAAAATTTAATCGGTTAGTTCCTGCCAGTCAAATGCTTCAGGTCACCGATATATCAAATTTAACCCCAGAGGCCAGTCCCGAGAGACTGGTCCCCCTAGTAGATTATCTAGACACCTGGAAGGGTCTTCAAAATATATCAATGGGTCCTGCACAAAGTAGAACGGGGGTACAAAATTCAGCTCGAATATCGCCCGCCCAGGTTCAGCGGGGTGGTAAACACACTGGTCAGCCCCGAGCAGGGTCTGGTTATGGAACAGGAAGTTCAGTCCCTCTTAGCGAAGGAGGCCATAGAGTATGTTCCTCCCCAAGAGCGAGAAGCCGGGTTTTACAGCCGGTACTTCATAGTTCCCAAGAAGGATGGGGGATTACGTCCTATTATAGATCACAGGGTATTAAACCAGTCTCTGAGGAGATACAGGTTCAAAATGTTAACAATACCTATGATCGTGAGTCAGATCAGATCCGAGGACTGGTTTGTCACGATAGATCTAAAAGATGCTTACTTCCACATATCCATCCTTCCACGACACAGGAAGTTCCTAAGGTCTGCTTTCAGGGGAAAGGCTTACCAATACAGGGTTCTTCCTTTCGGCCTAGCATTGTCACATCGCACCTTCACGAAATGCATGGATGCTGCCCTTGCTCCATTAAGACTTCAAGGCATTCGCATCCTCAATTATATCAACGACTGGCTTATCCTGGCACAGACAGAGGAGATGGCGGTTCAACATCGAGATGTTGTTCTGTACAATCTAAGGTGCTTGGGACTAAGACTCAATGTCAAGAAGAGTTCTTTGGTGCCTCTAACAAAGACTACTTTTCTGGGGGTAATTTGGGACTCAACTACGATGCGGGCACAGCTGTCTCCCGCTCGTATGAATACCATCTTGACTACAATCTCGAGCCTCAGGCTAGGCCAAACCATCACGGTCAAGCATTTTCAAAGGGTGCTGGGTCTCCTGGCGGCAGCGTCCAACGTAATTCCTTTTGGCCTGCTGCATATGAGATCCCTACAGTGGTGGCTCAAAACCAGAGGGTTTTCCCCGAGGGGGAACCAATTTCGCACTATCAAGGTAACGCGCAGATGCCTTCGTTCTTTGGTAATGTGGAGGAAACCTTGGTTCCTGTCCCTAGGTCCTGTGTTGGGAGCACCATGTCAAAGAAAGATTGTGACTACGGATGCTTCTCTCACAAGCTGGGGTGCGGTTATGGAAGTCCGCTACACCAGGGGTCTCTGGAAGGACAACCATCTCTCTTGGCACATCAACTGCCTGGAGATGCTGGCTTTGATTCTGGCTCTCAGACACTTCCTTCCAGACCTCTTAGGCCATCATGTCCTAATTCGGACAGACAATACGTCGGTGGTCTCTTATATAAATCGTCAGGGGGGCCTGAGATCGCACCCTCTATGCAGATTGGCGCATCAGGTCCTCCTGTGGTCCCAGGGCAAACTTTTCTCAGTCAGAGCGATGTTTACAACTGGGGTCAGCAATGTGGGAGCAGACATCCTGTCGAGGCAGGGGCTGAAGCCCGGGGAGTGGAGACTCCACCCCGAGTCGGTGGAGCTAATATGGAAGGAGTTTGGACAAGCGGAATTGGACCTATTTGCCTCTCACGAGAACACTCACTGTCCACTCTGGTTCTCTCTCTCGCATCCATCTCCCCCGAGGCTACGTCTGTACGCATTTCCCCCGATCACTCTGCTCCTAGGGGTTCTAGAGAGGGTCCGGCGTTACGGGATCAGCTTACTCCTAGTAGCCCCGTACTAGCCGGCCCGAGTATGGTTTTCGGACATCATGGTCCTTCTAGCAGGCCCTCCGTGGCGAATTCCGATCAGGAGAGAACTTCTTTCTCAGGACAGGGGCACAATATTTCACCCTCGGCCGCAATTTTGGAAACTGTGGGTCTGGCCCCTGAGGGGGACCAGCTCATAAATGTTGGTCTCTCAACTGAGGTTGTTGAGACCATTCTAAACTCTAGAGCCCCCTCCACGAGGAAACGATATGCATTTAAATGAAATGTGTTTAACTTATGGTGTAGAGAACTTCAGTTGGACCCAGTTAACTGCCCAGTGGCTTCAGTGCTGGAGTTCCTCCAGAGTCGCTTCTCTAACGGACTCTCCCCGTCCACGCTTAACTCTTCGGGGTCGCCGATCACGCAGGCGTGATCAAGTTACATGAACAGTTTAAGACGTCGAAGCATAAAAACAAAGTCACGTTGAGCGCTGCCGTCCACTTCTGTCGAAAGTGCTGGCTTGAAATTCTATTTTACTTTTTGTTTTGTGTTGATAGACCAAGTAAAAACGGAGATATGATCATTTAAACTTTATATAAAAAAATACTGACGCGTTCGTAAAAGAACACCAGATGGTATGCGACAGGCGTTGCATTTATTCTAATAACTTCGTCGGTTTTTGCCATAAAACAAAACAGAGAAAAATATGTGAATCTGCTGACTCTGCTCTTCAGGCTGCACATTTTAGGGAATGGAGGAGGAGCCAACTGAGCAAAGACGCAAAATAGAAAGGCAGAGGATTTACGGAGTTGATAAAGAGAAACATATATACGTTATATATATATAGAGAGATTATTGCTAGTTTTTGGAAGAGTTTGAGTAGATTTTGAGAGTAGTTTAGGAGTAGTGTAGATAGTTTAGGTAGTTTAGGAGTAGTTTAGGAGTAGATTTAGATAAACTGTTTTGAGGAGTGGCACAGATAAAAAATAAAAATAAAAAAACACCTGATATTTGTTGTAAATAGTTGTATGTATAATTTGATTTTGTGTTCATTTTACCTTTTGTATCGTTTATTTGCACTATTGAGGTACCCCTCTTACTCAAGGAATGAAATCCCTGTAATGTAGCTATCTGTGTAATTGTACATGAAGTGTTTTGTAGAGTTTCTAAGCAAAAAAGAAAAGAAAAAACGCCTATTGCCTACTACCTGCTTTTTGCTGCATATAGTTTAATTTTATCTCATTTTAAATTTTTTATGTTGTATTTGCACTATTTGCGAACCCTCATACTCTGGGAATGCAAGGCCTTAAATATGGCTCTCTGAATAATTGTGTGCACAACATTTTTTAAAAAGTGGCTGAGCTAAAAAGAAAGAAAAAAAGCCTATGGCTACACCCGCTTTTTTTGTAAATCATATTTTTTTTGTATATAGCTTGATTATATCTGAATTGTACCTGTATATGTTGACATGTACAACTTGTGTTTACATTTTAAACCTTTTAAAATGCTTCATTGAGCATGTTTGTGTTTTTTGTAGTAGAAAAGCTATAATTTTTCTATTCGGATTTTGTGGTTTTTGTGTGATTTTGGGTCCAGTGTGTTGATACAGTACATCAAAGTGAAAAACGAATTTTCTGATCATATAGGTGATGTTGTGCTGAAAAAAATTATACCAAACATTGGTATAGTAAACATTTGTTTATGTTGCAAAATTTAAATAAAATAAAAGTACTCTAAAACGGCCAAAATAGCCCAAGACTCCGAAGGGTTAAGGTCTATGTGGCGGCCATAGCTGCCTTCCACACGCCTCTAGGGGTGGGCACCTTGGGGAGACACCCACTTATTGTACGGTTTCTTCGTGGAGCTAGGAGGATGAGGCCTGTCATCCAGTCCAGGGTTCCCACTTGGTACCTGACAGTGGTCCTCGAAGGGTTATCCCTGGCACCCTTCGAACCATTGGATGAGGTGTCTGAGAAATTTATGTCCTTTAAAGTAGCCTTCCTGCTTGCCATTACGTCCCTCAAAAGAGTTGGGGACTTGTAGGCCTTTTCGGTTGCTCCTTCTTGCCTTGAGTTCGCTCCCGGTAGAGTAAAGGCCATTCTCCACCCTAGACCTGGCTAATCGCCTAAGGTGCCGTCAAATGTAGCACGGTCTATAATTCTTCAGGCTTTTCATCCTCCACCGCATGTGTCGGATGAGCAAGCTAGACAGCTTTTATTGTGCCCGGTCCGGACACAATTGTAAGCTTGCCTTCGCCTCTGCTAGTAAAAGCTCACTCAACTAGAGGAGTGGCTTCTTCTAAAGCTTTGCTGTCAGGAGTTTCTCTTCAGGAGGTCTGCGATGCCGCAGGCTGGGCCTCCCCTCACACCTTCATTAGACACTACAGTCTAGATCTGCCCTCTACTCCGGGTTCACAAGTTCTCTCGTCCTAAGTGTGCCAGATTGCTTCACACCAGGGCGTACTCTCTCAGTGTGGCGCAGTGGGCATTTCGTTCCCCAATGTGTCGATTCTCGACGCAGCGCGAGTTCCCTCGAAAGGGAACGTCTCGGGTTACGACTGTAACCCTCGTTCCCTGAGAAGGGAACGAGACGCTGCGTCCCTCGGCCACACTTCTAGCGCTCCTGGGAGCGACTTGCTTCAACCAATCAAAAGCTGACATTGTTATGATCCGGTTCCCTTTTATAGCTTCCGCTCGCCGTCACATGCGACGTCACGGATGACGTCATGATGCAACACCAATCAAGATTGGACTAGTTCCATATATGCTTCAGACGCGTCACGCTGGAGGCGTTCCCCAATATGTCCATTCTCGACGCAGCGTCTCGTTCTCTTCTCAGGGAACGAGGGTTACAGTCGTAACCCGAGACGTTTTCAAGAGGTTCTATGACTTTATTGGGGGGCATGTTTTCAGATTTGTAGTAAGGGTAGATCTGAATAATAGGAAGGCCAAACAGCTAGCAAGATACTCTCCAGCAACAGTCATTATGGGTAGTGATGATTGGGTTTTCTGTAGGTTTTCAACAAGTGTTCTGTAACATATGATTCTATTCTATTTAAGTCCTATTTGCACGTATCATGTCCGAGTGGATATATAAGAATATAAAAAAATATATAAAAATAAATAAAACAAATACCTTTTGGGTGTCAGCTGCCAGTTGCAGAAGAGAAGGTGATGCTGTGGACTGCAGGGATCCAGGGGCTCTGACGGGACTGTGGAGGCTGACATAAGCCACTGCCCTGCTCTGAAGTACCACTGTGTTCTCCTGTACAGACACACAGAACAAAGCAGTCTGCAACCAAATGATAAAATGTCAGATCGCTGATTGATATTTTGACATACAGCCTGAGAAACCCCCGGTGAGACACTACAATTTTGTGAAATGAGCATTGTGAATAATAGCAACCATTATTGTCTTCCTCATACTCAAAAACTATAATTTTATTGTGACATTATTTGGGGCTTCTTAAGATTAATGATGACGTTCGTATTGTACTGATTAGAATAAACTCCTTTGCCGAACTGAATAATTTCATTAACACTCCAAAATCATCCATCTGTCTGATTGAATCTTCATGGCTTGCTGATCATGTTAGCAAGCTTTTGTATGGCTGCTCAAGGCTAATCTGTTCTATTTTTGTTTCCCCTCCTTCAGTTTAGCTGTCAAACCGAGGAAGAGAAAAACGGAAGTGCTTTTGACCTCCTGCTAAACTCAACTTTGAGCATTGCCAGGGATTTCTATAAGCTGTGTTGTTTATATTGTATCAAAGAATTCAAGCATCATTCTTAAATCTATATTCAAAATATGCAGCTTATATACATAAATTGTAGGCTACAACATGACCCCAATGTCATGTAGGGGTCATAAAGGACACATACTCATTTGTCTTGTTACTACCCATGATTTACTGAAGTAATGCGATAACACGCTGATTTCAATGTTGAAATTAATTGAAGATGTTCAAATACCTGTGAGTGGAATAGTCCAACTGCAAAAGCTTACAACTACACATACAATTCACTGCAGTTTCCAGCTGAAATGAGCACTAGTGGCGGTGAATAGGCAAAAACTATTATCCCTTTTCACACAAATTCTGATTACAGTGGCATATCATTGATTATGAAAGACATATTTTGCATGCTTCCTTGCACCATAGTATGATATGACCTCAAAACACTTTAACCATAGTGCATGATTTTTAAACTATCATAGCATCACATAACCAGCTCCATATGTACAGGTTTTCTGACTGAGTAAACTAGCTTGAAAGCTCACCTGGTACAGCACTGCGATGCAGAGCACTCGGCTATGAGTCCTGTAAATCATGGGTAATGGTAAAAGAGTTTTGACACATTCATTGATTAAAACGGGATTTTTCACACTTAATGAGTTTGCACTGAACTATCTGTCTGACAGTGTCACGATTACCCATGCGCTCCCTGGGCGATCACGGACTACATTTCCCTTGGACTGATTACACCATACACCTGCACTGCGCTGATTAGACACACCTGCAACTCATTCACACAAATACACACACACACACATATAAACCACTTCCACGCACCTCACCGGTGTGAAATCTTGACTTTCTTGGCTGTCATTTCCGAGCATTTCTTCCCGTGGATTTATTGTTACCTTGACCTTGCACTGTGTATCCCGTTTCTGCTTGTTCTCTGCCCGCCCCGACTTTGGTTGCTTACTGCACCTTGCTTCTCGCTGCCTACTCCGACCTTTGCCTTTTATCTGGTTTGTCTCTGCCTTGTCTCCGTTGCCCTGTCAGAACTACGGATGTGCCCGAAGCCGAATAGCCTAGCCTACCTTATTCGCGAAAGGCACAGATAATGGCTTCAAACAGAATAACGGATTCTACCGAATAATAGGGAAAACTTAGCACTGGTTCCACCCAAGGATGTGTGCTGAGCCCTTTACTGTACTCCCTCTACACCTATGACTGCAGTACAGTCCACCACAGTAACACCATCATCAAATTCGTTGACAACACGGCAGTGATTGGGCTTATCGCAGGGAGTGATGAGACAGCTTATAGAGACGAGGTCCAGAAAATAACATCATTGAGTTCAGTCAACAACCTGATTCTAAACACCTCAAAAAACGAAGGAGTTCATCATAGACTTCAGGAAGCATAAGGTGGATCTGTTTCCCACTAATATCAATGAGGACTGTGTTGAAATGGACCAACATTTTTAATTTCTAGGCACTTTAATCTCTGCTGACCTCTCCTAGATTGCAAACACTACAGTGGTCATCAAAAAGGCACAGGCAGCGACTACACTTCCTGTGTCTTCTCAGGAAAAACAACGTGGCTGAAAAGCTGCTGGTGAACTTCTATTGTTCTTCAATTGATAGTGTGCTGACCTATGTATCATAGTGTGGTGTGCTGGTTTGCCTGAGGCAGATAAGAGGGGGCTTTAGAGGATAATTTACACCACAAAGAGGATCATTGGATGCCCCCTTCCATCACTGAAGGACATATACAACTCTAAATGCCTCAGTAGGTCAAAAACATTTTAAAGGACTCCTCACACCCCGGGTTTAAATCATTTGACCTGCTGCCATCAGGCAGGCATTACAGGTCCATCAAAATGAGGACAAAAAGATTCAAGGACAGTTTCTTCCCCACAGCCATAACCATCATGAACTCTAATATGCACTGATACATATACACATGATACATATACACAGTCTGCAGGGTGCTTTTTCATTCTTTACTTTGCAACTAACAGGTTTAGTGCAATATATTTCTTATTAGTGCAATATTCCATTTGACTACATTTTTATTTTTATTTCTGTACTATGTGTTTAATATTTGTGTTTTATGTAATATCGTTTGTGTTTGTTGTATAACAAACACAATGATGTTATCAGAGTCTGCAATACCTTAGCTTTTGGTGAATTGATGCCACTGGTGGTACGCTTTTTTCAAAAGGTTTTTCACTTTCGTTCATTTGTTCAATGTTGCGAAATGTTGTAGGAAGCAATGCAATATAATTTAGCGGAAATGTCGCCAAAGGCATGTTTTTCCAAAGAGCCTGTGGTTTGGAATAGTTAAATGTTACCTTCCCCCACTCATAGGAGCCGATGTTGCCCAATGAGGTCCCCCCCCAGGAACAGAAGACGATGGTGCGGTCAGGCAGCCAGCCCACACGGGTTTGAGCCGTCATGGAGGCGATGATCTGAGTCATGACTGCAGAACCGTTACCCCAGTCCGCCAACGCACCTTCGTACCAGCTGCCATGAGGACTGCCAACCAGTACGTATCGATCTAAAGGGGGAAACAGAGCGGGAACACTAACACACAAACAAGAAACAAGCAACCACTCATGCAGAAACAAACATGTTCACACAGGTGGAAGGTCAATCAACTGCAGGGTAAAGACTATGTGCAGTGTATGAAAACTGAGTTTTTTTTTTAGTTGTTTTTTTCTTCAAACTAAGAATCTAGATTCTTATGTTCCATAGGAAATATCTTTAGGTCCCTCTGTGGTGAAAATCATGTTTGGTGGTGGTTTTTAATATGCTATAGATTTGTCTTATAATAAGACCAACCATGTGCAAAATCATAAGTCAATACCATTGCTGAGTATATTCTCCTTAAAACTGCAGTAAAAAAAAAATCAAAAATGCAGTTTGAAATCGCTGGTGTTTCTCACATCACAAACTACCTTGTATCCAATCAAACCAAGTCTCTGAGCTGGTGAGAGTGAGTGGAGGTGGCACGGCTTGACGGCACGGCATGACTTTTGGTTGACCAATCAGTGAAAAGAGGCAATAGCAAATGCACAACTGATGTACACTCAACAGCTAGAGAATACCCATAATGCACTGTGAGGGTCACCGGCAAATTAATTCCTGCGTCTCGCCAAAAGATGGTGCCCACAGCTGAATAATTCATCCATTTTCCAAACCGCTGGTCCAATGTGGGTACAGTGTAATATCATACAGGTATAAATTCCTTTTTAATTGATTATTCAATTGTTTAAATAAGGTTTGTACATAGTTTCCATGACAGAGTTTAAGACAGATGTTTTCATTATTACTGGAGCTGCCAGCTTGCTAAGTTTTTAAGGGGGACTATATTAGTGGACTAATGAAGGGAATAAGGATTTTTTTTCTTTCAATACAGCCTTTGACTCTGGTAAACACATCCATAGCAGACTGGTGGGAGTGGACTTGGACAGCAACATGGAATTGTGGAATTGAAGTTTCCACCTATTTGGCAAAAGGGAACACCCTGTTTTCTCTAATCAGGTAGCACCAATTTTAGTCAGGCAGCCAAGTTTTGTTGAAAGCCCATTTTTGCCAGCAGTGAAGTAACGTTCTATCTATAAATATATTCTATCTATAAATAGAAAATAGTTATTTTAAATTGTAATGATATTTCACAATATTACTGAATTTTTCAATCAAACAAATGCAGCCCTGGTGAGCATAAGAGGCTGGTTTTAAAAACATGAAAAAAACCCTCACTGATCCCAAAGGTTTGAATGGTAGTTTACTTAGATTACTCTTGTTATTGTTTTTATTGCTATTATACATTACATTTTAATCCACATATTGAACTATTTTATAAAGATATTTTCACTAGCACACACACAAATGGCATAAGATGAAGTTGTCTGTACTACCCACTATTCTAAAGTTAACTTCCCTTAGATAAGGATTTAAGGAATGGAAATGGATCCTAGATCAGCAGTTACTGTATGCGCAGCAGAGAGTCTATATGTATTGTATACTGTATACACGCATGATCCCCGTGGCCAGAGCAAGGTTACACTTTCTCCTGATTTATACACACTCTGCCTTCACATACACCAAACACAATCCCCCACACACATCCAGACCAGAAAAGAAGCAATTCCTCATGTAATTAGCAGTGGGCTATTAGCGGCACTGGGTCACCTTTGACTGACAGCTAGAGAGACTCATCGAGCTGACAAGTTCGAGGCAAGAACTAAAGAACATTGCATCCCACCTGTACTCAAGAATACCGCAGCGGTCTTAAGGGAAGTTATTAAAATTACATCATATGATAAACAAGACAGCCAACTGCCAGATAAATGAAAGGTAAACACATTATAAAAAGACAAAAGTCAAGGAGAAGAACGCCTCCGTATGATTTGTGATACGTAATTAGTGACTGGGCGACCAATTATGACAGGAAAAGAGGGCTGTAAATCTCGAAAGTAAATCACGGAGGGCTTAAATGCATAGACACAGTGACTTTTGCAGTCATGGGGGCGGGGGTGAAAGATTAAAACGTTTTCATTACATCAGACGTATGATTAAATCATCTTGAAGGTGAAAATAGTGGTTTGTAATTAAAAGCCTATTTTCGGCAGCCAAGTGACCTGCATTTGGACAGTGGTGGCAGACGTTGTTTTAAGAGATTAGTTTGTCATAGCACATGGAAGAAAAAGGGTTGTTTCACCACGTGGGCTCAGATTTGGCTTTATTCGCCCCCCGGACTCTCACTTTTTCAGCGGATGAAGGAGAGAATGCTTAGATTGCACTCCTGTTTCACTCTTCTATAACAAATAAAATAAAGCACTGTGACAAAGTATGGTGTCTTTATGTCAGACCAAAGAGCACCGCGGTGTAGGACAATGCTTGGGATACACTGGCAATATTGTGCAGTTAAAAAATGATGTAATTTGTAATTTAAATTAAATAATTCTGCATCATCGATGAAAAAAAGCCCTTTGGGTTTGTAAAATGATAAATCGGTTTATATAAATGCTGTCTTGGTTTTGTGCTGACCTACCTGGATTGGTCTTGCCTTTGAGATATCCAATAACATTGTGCACTGTCTTGAAAGTTGCTTGGTTTTCAATGGTGAGATTTATTATTTTTCTTGCTGAGGAACAAACAGAAATTTCAAAAGAATTAGTCAAGGACATGAAACATTGACAAATACAACAAAAGTTCAAAACCAGGCTCTTAGAAAATGTATGGAGAGCTTTAGGTTGTGTATTCAATCAATCCAAAATGAAAAATTAATTGTGTCATTATTTTTCACTTTTAAAGGGGTCATGACATGGTTTTTTGTTTGGTTTTAATATGTTCCCTTAGGTGCAATTATAGTATTACTATAGTTTTTTGTACAAAAAAACGTTAAAAATATAGTGATTTATGACCTTTTCCCACACTGTTTCTCACCTCTGATTGAAACAGTCTGTTTTGGAGGTGTTTCCCCTTTAAGAGTTCAGTGTTAACGCCCACTGTTATGATTGGCTAACGTCAGTGCTGCTTATGCATAAATTATTAACGTTTATCATTTTGTATCACAGGTAGACTACACAATGCTCCACGACGTGAAACTTCGGTCTTCCGATCTTTTACCATCTTGTCAATTCTCAATTGATTTTGATTCAAATGCGCGAGGGAGAGGGAGAGAGAGAGACTTTAAGAGACTTAAAAACAGAAAGAGCATTACAATTTGGATATCCAGTGGAAGCAAGTTCCATAGATTGCCATATTTTCTTACTTGAGTCCATTACTTGCAGGAACATATAGTTTATTAACTTATTCAGCCTGCAGCCGCTATCATAACAAATCATTCTCTTCCCAGCCTGGTGCTCCTCCTCCTATAATCCCCCACAAATTACTATATTATTCTGAATTTCACACAGAGATGAGAGGCAGGGAAGCTGAAAGTTCGAGACCCCATGAAAGATATATGCATGTGTGAGAGAACACAGAAGATGTTCTAAGAGTGTGGGTTGGAGTGTATACGGAAAGAAGATCAAACAAATAAGGAGAAGCCAAGTTGTTAAGTGCCTTATAATTAAGGAACAACATATTCAATTTAATACATAGCTTAACAGGGAGCCAGTTCAGTTGTACGAGCACAGGGGAAATGTGTTCGACCGAAGAAGTTCTGGAAATGATTCAGCCAACCGAGTTCTCGACTAACTAAAGTTTATGCAAGAACTTAAAAGGAAGGCCATAAAGAAGAGCATTACAGTATTAGAGCATTACAATGCGTGATGTGACTAGAACATGGACCATAATGGCACTATTCCTCATTGAGAGGGCAGGAAGGATGTGTGCTTCAAATGACAGAGTATTGTCAAAGACAATACCCAAGCTTTTGACCTGCATTATAGAGAGGGGGACTGGAGAATCATCGATACACAGAGACGCCATTAGACTTTCCCAGATTATTTTTTAACCTATGAGAGGTTCAAAAGGTTCGATGAGAAGTTCAGCTTTGTTTTGCTGCTATTAAGTTTAAGAAAATTACTTAAGTTTATTGACAATTATAGAGAAAGGGAGGACAAGTAGAGCTGGGTGTCATTAGTGTAACGGTAAAAGTGAATGCCAATTTTTCTGAAAATGCTTTCAAGTGGAAGTAGATAAATAATAAATAGCAGAGGGCCCAAGAATGATCCCTGGGGGACACCAGAAGGGATTTGGGATGACTTTGATCGAAACTGCCATAATATCACAAATTGAGTGCAATATTTAAACCAAGCCAAGGAAGTACCAACAATTCCTACAGATTGCAACCTATCTAGTAGGATATTGTGCAAGATAGTGTCAAACACTGCAGTTAAATCAAGTATAATTAATATTGATAGAGGTCCTGAGTCAGCCTAAAAAAGTTATTAAAAAATGGTAACAAGGGCAGTCTCAGTACTCTGCTGCAAAAGAAAGCCAGATTGAAATTGTTCATATAGGTTGTTGTCAGAGAGATGGTCTTACACCTGAGCCACAACAAATTTTCCAGAATTTTGCTCTGTTGGAAGTTTGAAATTGGACGGAAATGATCAAAGTTACTTTGGTCAGTACCCGGCTTCTTGAGTACAGGAGTTTACTATTGCAGTTTTAAGTTAATATAGAACACCACCAGAAATAATCGAAGAATGAATGATATCAGTGATTAACAAAGAAAGACGAGTAGACCACAGTGTTTTAGATGCTGACAAGGCTTTGAGCCTTGAGAAAAGCCTCTTTCTAGCTGGAATTTCTAAGTTCTTGGGTCCCTCATTAAATCCACTCCCATTATATGTACAGGAACTGTAGAACGGAGAGGAGATAGCCTTTGCTTTCACCAGTCGTTTGCGTGTTGCAGAAAAAGCGTACACTATCAGAGCCTCAAAGCCACAGCTTAAAAAGGTGCCGCCACTGTTCGCTCATACTCTTACCAATTACACATAAAGGCTCAGTGTGATGGAGTGAATATCAATGAGGCTGATATCCCAGCAGATAAAAATAAGAAACACCTGGTCCTGGTACACATCCCAAGCCACTCGATCTCCTGTTTGCTCTGTCTCACTCTTACAGCAACATCGATGACACAATGTGGAGGTGTGGAAATCCCGCAGTGGACGTGCTCCTGGTTTAAGACAGAGATATAATTGAAAACCCTTTTTCAAGAAACCCCAGGGATCGTAGACAGATGTGCCGGCCTTGGGGTGTGGTGTAGGGAGTTCTTTTTATTAGTTCCTGGAGATGTGAATATCAGAAGAAAGTAAAGATGAGGTTTTATACCTCAAATGTACTAAGATATAAGTACAGCTGATGTTTACAGATGTGTTATTTTTTTGTTTGTTTTTTTGCGAGTAATCAAATTCACCTAAAAAATTCTGTAGGCTTCACACAGTCCCCCAAACTCCATTTATCACCCCTGACAACAGCACAAATGACTTTGGGTAAAGAGCAGAAGATGTATATGCAGTTCTAAGGGAGTGTTTAAAAGTGCTGCTGTGCACACGGGTCGTGGTGTGACAGATTTGCCCATTAATCATCAATGGGCATGAGAGGTTACCGGCTATTGAGAGAGGTGAGCGCCTCTGCGTGAGCAAAGTGAAAAGTGATCTTGTAGGAAAAGAATGAAGAAGTCGACAGCTGCAGTGTCTCATGTTTTATAAATGATCCTGAATAAGATGTTCTTTAGAAGTATATTCTGTACAAAAAAGAGCATGTATACCATAAAGAATATGATCTACGGACGAGAGAGGAAGCTGATTCACAACCAGGGGTATATGTACACCATGTCCTACTTAAGCATGTTATATGGGGTATTTAGAAAAAAAATGCAGAGAAAAAAAACCTTTGAAAACTGTTAAACTTATAAATCAGATATTATGATTCAAAAATATTAATTCAAATTACATGTGTGTAGACTTTAATGTAGGATGTTATTCACATATAGATGTGGCTAGAGCACATCAAATACGGTAAATGAAAGCTCAAACGTGTGTAGATAAAAGTGGGAGAACCAATGAGGTTTGTTCTCGTTTCACATATGTACATTTGAGTTTCAATTAACATTTTTGATTTACTGTATTTAGACTTGTTGATCAATGTTTATGAAAGAGATAATGTTCATCCAGTCAGTTGTTATCGCAGAATAAACCCTGCCGGGTTGATCAGGACGTGAAGAAGAGGGGTCTCTTTTCTGTACATCATTCAGTGTTTTCGTTGTTAAATTGTAACAATGAAAGTGTTTGCTATATGCTTGAATTTTTCTTGAATTTTTAGGATTAGCAACAAGCTGGAAATTATCCAACTATAATGTGACATTTATAAACGCCCTTGTAGAAAACAATGTCATGCAATGCAAAAGATTACTAATGTGTGTTGTGTGTTGAGACCAAGACCAGAACAGCACTCCTCAAATTTATCGAAAACATCTGTATCTACTGTCTGAGAATTGTCTTATATTTAATCAATAAATACAGTTACAATAATAAGACACTATAGAGCTGTTACCAATCAAATCACTAACAATAAAATTAATCTTTGTGTTGCAGAGGTGGCACAGAAGTTGCATCTGAATTGGTACACCTACATAAATAATGCTCAGATTGTTATTATTTTTTAAATTAGCTTTTAAATATGAAACTGAATTCAAAACACTTCATGAATGAGTCACGGAATCATTTATTCAACCATTTGTTCAAAGCAGCTGATTCATTTAGTAGCGAAACACATTGATAAGTGAAAAACTTGTGTCTAAATTGTGTCACTTAATATAAAATTTTTGTTTATTGAACGTTTGCATAAAACCAATGTCACATTTGCTATTGTGCCCATAATCATGAAAACAGCTCTCTTGCTCTTGTGATATTGCTCAATTATATCCTATGTTATATAAAAACAAGATCTCATGCATGCATTTTTGAGACAATCATGAATTGATTTCGAACCCGGCACCACAAAAAAATAAAATAAAAATAAAATTCACATTAGCAATAAGCTATTGATTGCATTTTAAGCAGCAAGTTTTAAATCAAATCACATTAATGATGTAAACAAATAAATTAGACAGTGCACTGGCAATTTGACGATATCCTGATAGTTGTGGTCTTGACCAGTCTTGAGATAAAATCCTGAGTCATCTAATATCTCTTTTCCACCAATGCTAACCAGGTGCTGGTTCTGGGCTGGTGCTTATGCCAGTTCGGTGCTGGTTCTATTCGCCAATTATCTAAGAACCAGCTCGATTTTCCACAGAATGTAGAGCCAGAGTCACGAGCAACGCGTCAGGAGAATGAACGTGTCATTACAGCAGTGGAGAACTACATATACTCTTGCTCATAAAGGGAATTATAAGTTATGAAATGAATGTTGTGTGTTTAACATAGGGTGACCAGACGTTTTGACCGACACACACCGATTTTGCATTACGTGTCCATAATCCAGAGAAAAAACTGTTGTTTCAGGACGCTAAAATGTCCCGGTTTACACCAGCCACTATGAAATTGTCCTGATTGTCAGCGATTACATAGCCGACATGGTCTAATTATAACCCGATCACTAGCTAAACCCATGTAGAAAGACTAATAAAGCGTCCAGCGGATGATTTTAAAGCTAACGTTAACAGCTGACCGGTGTTTTAAAAATGGCTTCCCAAAGTTTTTGTTTTCGAGCGTTACGATGACCCCGCCCCCAGCATCTGACGTAACCAGTTCTTCTCTCTAGACCAGCGCAAAGTTGGTGCTGAGTTGGAACCTGTTTTCTTGGCCCAGAGCCAGGTTTATTTGTGTGGAAAAACAAAGAACCGATTTGAAACTAGGCTCTGGCTCCGAACCAGCACCAGCACTGCCTTGGTGGAAAAGGGGTATAAGTCTGAGACCAAGACAAAAACAAGACCTTCAAAAAATGGTCTCAAGACCGGTCTCGAGACCAAGACCAGTTTTGAGTAATATAATACTTCTGATTATAGTTTAACTGTAGTTTAACACATTCTTACTGAAGCCATAGTATCAATTTTGACAAAACCTCATCTATTTTAGTCAGCTTCAGCTTGGTGACAGAATTTGCAAAAGTAAAGACTACATCACAGAAAACCAAACTTTTGGCTTCAAAATGGATGCAAAAAAATGAATGTAAGATATTTCCAGGACCAATTACAGCGGAGTTATCTGCCCTAACAAAAGCAGCACGCAACAAGTAAATTATTATTATTAAAGTCAAGAACATTACTTCATGCCATATTTCATTCCATAACACCATAATTCAGAGTTCAGATCACTGGATGAGTGTGTTTTATTTCTCATGAGGTGGGAAATGGAGAGACCAAAACCGATATGGCACGGGTTACCTACACACCTCAATCAATAACGTCATAATTAAAGGAGTGGGTGTGTTTCGATAAAGCTATTCCACTCAGTTTTCTGCCAGCCAGCTGTAATTGCATAGAAATTTATTATACTATGAGTTTTCATCTTGAGCACAGCGAGGAGAGGGAACACAAGCTCACAGACGTTCATAGAAAGTACTAATGTATTTGGACCCCTTTCGCTCACTCTCTCTCTCTCGATTAGATTTCTTTAAGGTGAATAAATGGATGATGAATCTGGCCAAGTGATCCACTGGAACAAAACACACACTCACACAAAATAATTAATAAATACCCTTGAGGACTATAGAGAAACATTAAAGATCTTTTCAAAGCCGTTGACAATGAATTACCAGTCTCCTAAACATAGGTGGTATAATGCAAGAGCTTGCAAAAGATGTGGGAACGTTTGTGGCTCATATACGTACTTTTGCGACTAATGTCTCATTTCCTTGGCAGGGAGACGCTGGTGCAATTAGAGCACGTTGGAGTGATACAGTGAGCTTTAATTGAAAGGGAATGGAATGAAAGAGGGGAGACAGATGGAAACAAATGATTTGAAACCTCTGGAGTGCTCAAAGCTCGGACCAATCAATAGAGCACAGATTACTAGCTTCGAAGCGTTTGATCCGGTTAATGGAAGAGAGGTGCAGGCTTGGGACCAGGCTGGAGCGGGTCACGGCTGGGAGCTTTCAGACCGTGAAGAGAACGGGAGGGGTGGGAGAGTGCCAGGGGGAGGCGGCCCTCCCTCTCTGCGGGATCGATGGCGTTCGTGTTGCCACTGCAGGTTTTCGGCGAACATTGATCGCTGGACATTGGGCTGGTGACAGAAACAGGTTGTAGCGGTCCATGTTCTAGTCAGTGCCAAAGAGTGACACACACACACTTATACACACATAATGTAGAGCCCATAATGTATTTTCTAATTCTAAGTGAAAAGTTTAACTGAAAAGATCCTTATTCGCTTTACTCGCATTTTTCGCATTTTTTCCTGTTAATAATACAATATATATATATATATATATATATATATATATATATATATATATATATATATATATATATATACATATATATGTGAAAATTTTAACTGAAAAATAGCATGGATTACCGAACTTCACCGAATAAGAAAACATCATATTTGAAGTAAGCTTTTTTTTTTAAGGTTTAGCATCAGGGTGGTTTGCTCCCAAAAGCCTACATTAGGCATAATACACGCATATACAGTAACTTGCCGTGTGTACGTTACATTATACAAATGTTCTAGCTAATGTGAGGATAGGAGATCAAAACGCAGGCAAAGAAGAGCAGAAAGAAGCGATATCATAATGCGATCACTATAGGACTATGAAGCTTTATGGGTGTAGGTTGTTGATGGACTCGATCTACTGTGTTTTGATCATCATTATGAATCTTATCTAGATGTAGTCTTTGATAAAAATGCGATTTTCTCAGCTTTTTGCTCATGTTGCTTTTTATGAAACTTGCCAACATTCAAGTGTTGATTAAAAAAAAGATGCACGAAGCTAGAATAACATTATTTTTTTGTTTTTGTTTTAAAAGTACAGGGTTTGTTCTTTCTTTTGGTATGTTCAGATATTCATACAACAACATATTCTGGGGTGCCATGAAATTGTGAAAATGACCAAAAACACTTTTTTTTTTTATACTGGTGAGAAAGAGTTAAATGTTGGTAATCGGATGATGATTAGAATGTGAATATGATTGGAATCATATTTTAAATTGTTCATATTTTTGAACAGGGTCAATTAAACATGAAAAGAAAGGGAGAGATATCAGAGTTATTTTAAAATAAGCACAAACATAGTCCAGTCATTTTATGAAAAAAAGGTTGAACAAATTGCAACAGAAGTAAACTCAAATAATTTTGTATCCTCATTATGTCCTGAGTAAGGAAACAAAGTCCCTAAGAATCCCATTAGGGGAAAGTTTCGAAATCTGTTTCTGGGGATTCACTTTTTATTTTACTTACCTTTTGTCTTCTGCATTCTCCTTACCCTTGTCTCCTCTTCTTCCCTTAGACTCGTCCCCCAGAAACAGTCGCACAGACTCAGCCCCAAACCCCATCTCTTAATAATTAAAAAAGGCTGGTTTCTAAAGTACTTCTTCCTGCCTCTATGTATTAATGCTCATGGGTAGCCTAAATGGGTTCCATTCAGACCTTAACATTAAGTATTTTACTGTTATCTGTCAACAAGATTCAACAAGACATTTTCACCTTGCTAGACCCAATGTTTAGATCTGTTATGGTATTTATGCAAATTAGCCCATACGTAATTAGATTACGCACCGTTTGTCCATCTTAACAAACAATTTTAAAAAACTTGGAATACATTTTTTGTTTGTCTTGATGTAATTAATCAACTCAGTAATTTTCATGGTGATATCTAAAGGTTAAACTTTTTACCCTATTCTCGTAAGAAAAAGAATGAATAGGCGTATGAATAGGCTATATTTGTGTTTTTTCTAAACTTTCCCTAATGGGATTCTTTGGGACTTTTTTCCCTTACTCAGGACATATTGAGGATACAAAATGCAATTTGCAATTTGTTCAAGGTTGACCCCCATTTTGGCTTAAAATGACTGGACTAACAGGCAGATCAGGCAGATCAGGTGCAAACAGACCCCCCAGCCCTTGCATCACCACTGGCTAGTCAGAGTCAGTGTGGTCAGACTTCAGAACCAGCAACAGGTCAGAGCATCTACCAGACACAGCAGGCAGTCAATCACATACACAATTCTGGAATTTAAGTTGAGATGATTTTAACTGATTAAAAAGGATAGTTCACCCAAAAATGAACACAAAAAAATAATTATAAATTAAATAATTAGAATTAGAATTATTATAAATTATTATAAACAAAGAATTATGTTGTATTTAATCTTCCCAGGATAAGATTTTATATTGATGGGCAATAAATTTTTTTAACTTTTTCAAGGACATGTCTGCTTGATGCCTACTATCTAATAAAAGATAAAATAAAATATATATATATATATATATTTTTTTTTTTTTGTAAATGTGAGTTTTTTTGTAAATAAATGCAGCAGTTCATAACAGACACATGCGGTATCTTATCTACTTGGTGCTTCAGCTTTGTTTTCTGCAAATATTTTGGATGTTAAACACTTACAGACACAAACAGAGTGATCCAATTCCTTCCACAAGCTTTTCCACTGTGTGTGTGTGTGCCCGTGTGTGTGTGTACTGTGTACCCCCAAAAGTAGCGGACCACCCCCTGGCCACCCCATGTATAAAACTCTAGTTCCGCCACTGTTCAAAATATGTATTATTCATTTTAAATGATAACATGTTTTATTTAAAATTGTTCTAAATGCTATAACTTTATTTTTTTAACTTTTTATTTTAACTTTAATTTTAAATTGGATCTTCCAGTTATCTTAGACTTTCTTTACCAGAAAGTAAGGTGATAATTTGTGCTAATCATATGTAGAGTACTACTTATAGTAGTAGTAGTAGTAGTAGTAGTAAAGGAGAGTACTACTTAAGTTGGGTTATCCTAACTCTAACACACCAAAACAGAGGTTAGCTCATGAAAATACCTGCAATATGATTGAATGCCTATATATTATCTTTCTGAATATCTTCAGAGATCACTAGCAAATAGAATGACTTTCGAATCTAGTAAAGCAAAACAGTGTTCTATGAGCCTAGTCACCCCAATATTCTCAAAGTTTACCAAAAACATTAATCATGGACACTCATGTTGCTCCAGACCTGTATGATTTCTCCTGGGGAATATGAGAACATTTTAATATTGTACTAGTTAGTTATGGAGACAGGAGCTTTTTAAGCATCAAAAATGACACACAAACACGATAAAAATTAACTATTTTATCTATTTTTTTGTTTTTTTGTTTTCTGAGTCAGATTTTTTAAATTGGTGAATCAAGTTCATAAAACCAGTCTAAATGATCCATTCATGAATCGGACGATCTAGTTCTTGTGTTCAACTTAATGACTCAATGATCCGGATTATTAGTGAATAACTTAAACTTCTGTCTGTTCAACACTTAAATGAATCATATGAATTCTGAAGACATGGAATACATCCTATGAGTCATATTATTATGATAATATTAATTATTATTGAGGTGAAGGGGGCGCGGCTCATTGCAGGCGACCCGGTAGCAGGTGTTTGCGTTTGTTTGTTGTCCGTAAGCCTATATTGTTTACGTCTTTATGTTTAAACTACAACGTTTTATTTATTTATTTTTATTTTTGTTTATGTATGGGCGTTCTGCCGTGTTTTTCGGGCCCTTCAATGGAGATATTTTTTTTCCTACTTCTGACAATCGTGTTGAACATCGCTCAGGGTTTGTTTGTGAAACCCGACAGGATCCAATACACAAGAGACTTTCTCCTGGGACTTAAATTAAGCAATTATGTGGTGGACCTAGATGTAACTCGACTAGTAAGTCGCAGGGAGTTTGATTGTTTCGACTTTTCAGTCGGTGACAATGCTCAGATACAAAGCTTTAGGCGTCCGGTTACACCAGGTAAACAAACCAGGAAGAGAGGGAAACGGGGCGGAGTGCGGCATCGACTAAGAAAACTACTGGAAAGGAAACGTCTACCTCTACCAACGATATTGCTGGCTAATGTCCAGTCCTTAAGGAATAAGACTGATGAACTTCAAACGTGTGTGGCCTCTTTGCGGGAGTTCAGGGACACTTGTGTGATGGCCTTCACTGAGACGTGGCTGACCTGACCTGGATTCTACCGTGAACATTGATGGTTATGGGGTTCCGATCCGTTTGGACCGTGACCCGGAGATGACAGGTAAGCGCCACGGCGGGGGTGTTTGTCTGTACATCAATCCGAAGTGGTGCAACGGTGCCACTGTGCGCGAGCGGATTTGTTTACCGGACATCGAGCTGTTGTCGGTGTCTGTTAGACCTTTTTATCTGCCTAGGGAATTCCCCCAAATATTTCTGACAGTAGTGTACATTCACCCAAGAGCAGATATAAAATCCGCTTCTGATGTCATCTTTTCAGTAGCTCAAAAACTACAATCTATTTCTCCTGATGCCCCGTGCTTCTTTCTTGGTGATTTTAATCATGTCGACTGTAAAAAGACGCTGAGCAGTTTCACGCAGTATGTCACCTGTCCCACTTGGGGGAACAGAGTATTGGATCTCTGCTACGGCTCTATCAAGGGCGCATATAAGTCTGTCGCAGGTCCTCCTTTAGGATTTTCCGACCATAACGTGGTGCATCTTTTGCCCACATACAGACCTGTGCTACATAGAGACAAAGTGCAGGCACGTGTGGTACAGGTGTGGAATGAGGAGAGTACTATGGCCCTACAGGGCTGTTTTGACTGCACCGATTGGTCTGTTTTTCAAGACTCATCCAACAACATTGATGAACTGACTGATGCAGTATGCAGTTACATCTCTTTCTGTGTGGACAGTGTGATCCCAACTAAGACAGTTGTTTCCTATCCTAATAATAAGCCCTGGATATCTAAAGAACTGAAACATCTGTTAAGTGAAAAAAGGACTGTTTTTAATAGTGGTGACAAAAGTGCATATGCTGAAATCAGGAAGGTGGTGCGAGCTGAAATAGTAAAGGCTAAACTTCAGTATAAAAAGAAAATTGAGTCTAAATTCAGAGAGTCTGATCTCAGATCTGTGTGGGATGGAATGAAATTAATGACAGGTCTGCATAAAGGCTCTAGCACTGTGTCATTAAATGGTTTTATTCTGATGAGCAGCTAGCAAATGAATTAAATAGTTTTTATATGCGATTCTCTAATAGTGATTTTAGCGAAAATATCGGTCACATGGGTGATAATTTGGTCAGTGATTGTATTTTTGATTTTGATATTGATGTAGGTGAGGTCAAATCATTATTTAAACAAACTAATGTTAGGAAAAGTCCTGGCCCTGATAACATCAGTGGTAGAGTCCTTAAGTCTTGTGCTGGTCAGTTAAGTGAGATTTTTAAGGTAATTTTCACTCTATCGCTTCAGACGCAAAAAGTGCCTAAGATTTGGAAACACTCTACTATTATTCCTGTAGCTAAGTGTAAGAACCCCAAGGTATTAGATGACTTTCGACCTGTAGCTCTCACCTCGTTGGTGATGAAGAGCTTTGAGAAGTTGATCAAGCAGGAGTTACTGAAGCAGGTAGAGGAGCAGTTAGACCCTCTCCAGTTTGCTTACAGGGCTGGCAGAGGTGTTGAGGATGCAATACTTAAATTGTTAAATTCGCTTTATCAACATCTGGAATCCTCTAAAACTCATGCGAGGCTCCTTTTTATTGACTTTTCCTCAGCATTTAATACTATCCAGCCCTTCTTGTTGGCTGAGAAACTTCAATCTCTTTTTATCTTGAATTCTAATTTAATTGGCTGGATACTGGATTTTCTGTCAAACAGGTCGCAGTGTGTTAGGGTAAATGGTGTCTTATCCTCAAAAGCCCTTACCTCCACAGGCTCTCCTCAGGGCTGTGTTCTTTCACCTTTGCTTTTTATTCTATACACAAATGACTGTAGGAGCAAGTATGAAAATAGGCACTGTGTGAAGTTTGCAGATGATACTGTTATAGTGAGTCTTTTGAATAATGAGGAGGATGGGCATGGTCCTGTAGTGGATGATTTCATTGCGTGGTGTGAAAACTTTTATTTGTCTATCAACGTTTCCAAGACAAAGGATATGATCATCGATTTTCGTAGAGGACAGCACAGTGTTTCACAAACTGTTATTCAGAAGATGAATGTTGAGACTGTAGATGAATACAAATATTTAGGAACCATTATTGACAACAAACTATCCTTTGAGAGCAACACAATTGCTGCCTGTAAAAAGGCCCAACAGAGACTTTTCTTCTTGAGGAAGATGAAGTCATTCAGCGTGTGTAGGACTCTTATGATCATGTTTTATCAGTGTTTTATTCAATCAGTCTTGACATTTTGTATTGTGGTGTGGTACAATGGCCTTTCAATGATTAACAAGCAAAAGTTAGCTAGGCTGGTAAATGTTGCGTCTAAGGTGGTTGGGGTACAGCTACCACAGCTGCAACATATATATGATGATCGGGTTCGTGGTAAGGCTAACCAAATTTTAAATTGCTTTGATCAACCACTTTATGGGGAGTTTAATTTGCTCCCCTCAGGTCGCCGTTTTAGGCTACCCATGTTACGAACCAGGCGTGCCAGGGATTCCTTTATTCCTGTGGCTATTAGGAACCTGAACTCACTTAGGTGATATCTTATGATTTTTATTTATTTATGACGTTATTCATTATGATATACTGATCTGTGTATTGCATTGCTTTTTTGTCATTGGTTCGAGGAAGGAGTGTCTCCATTGACTGATGTGTTGGTGTGTGTTTTGTGTTGTGTGTATTATGCTGCTGGCATCTGGTGGTGCTTTTATTCTGTGTTTGTTTTTTAGATCCTGCTGCACACTAAATTTCCTTTCTAAGGATAAATAAAGTAGAACTGAATATGCACCACTTTTATGATATTGGTAAAGTGCTTTTGAGTCCATTTTGAAGCTTGAATGAACCCATTTATTGTTCCACAGAAGAAAGTAAGTCATACAGGTTTGTAACAACATGGCCGTGAGTACATGACGACATTTGTTTCCTTTATTATTGAACTATCCCTTTAATGTGTGTTTTGGAACTTGACTATTTGTCTTTAAGCCCATTTCCTTTCATTTTGTCCCAGGGGCTGTAAATCCTTTACTTATCAAGCCAAGACAATGGCTCAGCCCCAGTGATGGGGTCTCCTGGGCGACCATGCAAAGATAAGAAGTGATTTTCACTCAATAGCAGGAATTAGAGACTAACAGCTCCTATTAAAATGTGTAACAAAAGTGTGGCTTTACACACATGCGCAGCCGAGGGGAGAGACTGAGAGCCGACTCAGAGCTCAGCGTGTTTTTGCGTTCACATGTGGGGGCAGACTGTGACAATGACTGTGCACATGTGCATGTTCCATATGGACAGAATGGCAGGTTCTGACACCTATTCCGATGTGATGGAGCTTACACACACACACGTGTCTGTATATACACACACATCAGGAAACATCACAAACATTTGCTGGCATAGTGGCACTAATTGTCATACTGGTATCTCATAACTCAGAACACCAACGGTGAGAAAATTCTTTCGTTTTTTTTTCTGACAGCGCAGGTAGAGAGACATCTCCCTCCATTTGGTAGCATGTTGTACAGTGTGCTTCATCATTTCATCACTGAAACAGAAACTGATGTTGTGTCTAATTTAAAATGTCTTTAAGCCCAGATATTTAAGCTACAGTAAACTTTAAATGTAATAAAAAAGCCTACAATTCAACCCTTTTGGGATTGGACATTTTTTTTAGACATGTCGAATGCTCAACAAGGGTGCATTTATTTGATCAAAACACAGTAAAAACAGAGATATTATGAAATATTATTACAATTTAAGTAAGTGTTTTCTATTTTTATATACGTATATTAAAATGAAATTTATTTCTGTGATGGCAAAGCTGAATTTTCTTATAGAAATCATTTCCCAATAGTATCAATGTTGAATACCATTGTGCTGCTTAATATTGTTTTGGAAGCCGTGATCATTTTTTTTCTTTTTTCAGTATTCTTAATGAAAAGTGTAAATCTTTATAAATGGCTTTACTGTCACATTTGGTCAATTGAATGTATCATGACTGAATAAAAGGGGTCTATAGAAATAATCTTGCTAACAAAAATATACAAATTTGGTTTCAATTAGTTTAACAAACTGATTTCAGTGTGATTTTTAGTCAGTTCACAGATGTATTACAGGTGTAGTTCATCATATAAACTATGAACATACATATTCCACAAACCTTTGACTACCAGAAAATGTCAAGATAATTTTTTGTCTTCAATTTGGAAAATATATCTATTGTTTTAATATTTAAAACCTTTTGATACATAATTCAAGACATTCGCAAACTTTAAAGATTGAGTGTTAAAATGTATTCCGGCATAAACAAGCATTTTCAAATATTAAAAACAAATACAACATGTGCACCGGAGACTGTTGATGATACGCATCTCAAGGATGCAGAAAACATATTAGTTATGGGACAGTTGTATAACAAAGTTGCATAAAAACTTTGGGCATCTTCACTTTCATTTTGAAAATGTGAAATACTTTTACCCTCAGATGAAGGTCAATGAGCAAAACTACATTTGTACATTCTTTGTTGGTCGATAAAAAACATCATCCCACTTGAATGACCTTTCCCTGAAGGTCTGTTCACTTAAATTCAATTATCTTCTCATACATGTCAACTCCTCCATCTGTCATTTTTATTTAGCCTGCAGCACATCTACCGTAGCTCCTGTGACCACATTCAACGTTACATCTGACCCCCCTGAAAGCTCTACATGAGAGAGTGCTGTAAAATGGCTGACCAGCCTTACTCTCATGGTTTCAATTAGGTCCCATGGGCACCCGTTGACTGATGTGTGTAATGGCCTTGGATATGGGCGTCCATAGCGAGGGCAACTTTAAGATGATGTGTAAAGCCTGTGTAATTTACCACAATCAGGAGTTACACCTGCACCACAGAGCATAAATCAACCAGCCTTGGCTTTCTGAGCACACTACCTTCTAATCTAGAGCCAAAGAGTGTGATACTATCTGCCACCAGCAGGTGGAACACTGACGTCATGTGCTCAGAGCTGCTTTTGATGGTTAAATCCCCAGAAGAACCATGAGACTGAGAAGAATAATGAATATTTCAGGCACAAAAGATTCTGTTTCAGAGCTTAGTGGAGACATACGGATTAACACGCATAAGGAAGAAAAAGAGAGCATCACAAAGCATGAGAGACACTAACAGGATGGAAGTATAATCGGTATCTTGAAATAATGAAAATCTGCAATCATATGATTGTCATTAAACAGTTGAACAGTTAAAGCATTCTGCAAAATACCACAGAGGAAATAAATAAATGACATGAGTGGGTAAATGAAAGGTTTTCCTTTCTTTCTTTGTGTGTGTGTGTGTGTGTATGTTGGGTGGGGGTGGTCAACTATCCCTTTAACAAACTAGTAGATCATATACATTAGAATCATTACATTTCTACTAACAAATTTTTTTTTTCTGTTTTGCATTTTAAGGGAGATGAGGGATATTTGTCATTATAATGGATATTTCAAATGTATTTTTACATGCACATAAAAGCTCACAATGGGATCCTGCCATGGCATAACTTATATATAAATAGTTAGCCTATATATATATATATATATATATATATATATATATATATATATATATATATATATATATATATATAAAGATGAAACATAATACACGTCAAGGAAAAAGTTAAGGTAAGATACAAAAATATTAAATCATTAGTTTGCCAACAGAAATGATTTATAGATATAACATAATACATAATTATTTAATATTAAATAAAAAATAAAATAAAATGCATATAATGCAAATGTATGTATGCATAATATCCAATAAAATAATGTATTTTATATAATAATTAACAATAATAATAATTATTTTTATTATAATAAGTATTATTAATTAATTTAATTGTAGAAAATTTAAACAAATTAAACAACAACTTGCCCTGAAATTACATTTTAGAGAAAAATGGATCAATGGATCAATAATAACTCACTGTAACAATCAGCCCTGGTCTATAATGTACAATTTGAAAACACTGCTGTAAGTCTACAGTAGTTACAGTACAGTATAGTATGGTTACAGTAAGTGCAGCAGGCATCGCTTCTGGCCTAGGGCTTACCTGCGGCTGAGGGCATGATCATAGGGACACAGGGTCTTCCCTGCCCCATGGCGGGGGCAGAGAGCAGGATTTTCGCTAAGGAGGCAGATATGGGCTGAACCAGCAACGATGTCAGGTTGTTGCGACTATCTCTCTCAGCTGTGAATGAGGGAACAGAAACAGAAAGAAAAACGTATTTCTTATTTTAGCAAGTCTTTATAACATCTATATCAAAACTAAAAGACTAATAACATCATTCCATCCCCAGAATTTCACCCTCAGCGTGCCATTTTCATTGATCATAATTTTGTGAGCGTTTAGAGCACGTCATGGGGCTCTTAACGCAACACATGAGCAAACCAATTACCCAATCAGAGAGCCTTCCTATTGTTTAACACCTCCACTGAGTCCTCTCACACATCTTCATCTAGGAGGCCGGATGAACGGCATTAGTCTGTTACGTGCTGCATAAATATAGTTGCAGTGGGGCCGGGTGGAGATGCATCTAGTAATGTGGGTTGAGCGAGAAGGGGTGGGCGAGGAGGTTCGTAATGCGCTGTAAATCAGACAGAAAGAGAAAGAAGAGCGCTGAGAGGTACCTGCACAGCAAGGCAGGGACGTATCAAAGCCCTTCCTCGGCACTGATTGCAGCTCACGGGCAGCAAACTAATAGGCCCGGAGATTTTAAGTTTGAAGAAACGGTTTCTAGCAAGCCAATGGGGATTTATATGGACGAAATGCTCCATTGATTCAGCCTCATTAAAACGGAGAAACGGTGAGCCTAATCCTGCTTTAGGAGCAAATTTATTTAGGAGCTTCAATTTTCTGCACCGGTGGGATGGGGTACAGTCCTCCACGAATAACAATCAGTAGACTTTTTTGTTACACAACACTCTATTACCTTCCACAGATAAATGTATTCACAAGCCACAATTATTTTACAGCAGTTATGTGGGAATGAACACAGAGGAAGGTCCCCTTGAAATAAGCTTCTTTTTTTGTCATAGGGGATACAGGAAGTGATTATTGAGCTTCAACTGGGGCTTTTGAAGTAACACGGTAAATGCAATTATCTGCTCAAAGGTCACAGGGGTCAAGGTCCTGTTGTATAGAGAGACTAGTATAGAGAGAGTAAACTCATTAGTCTAAACTCATCGTCTTTTACCGTCTAAATGTGAATCTATCTATCTATCTATCTATCTCAATTTAAATGCAATTCAAATTCATAAATTGAAAAAGAGCTTAAAATCCTCAATCAAAATCGGAAAGGTCAACAATCATGGCTGTGTTCAGTGCAGAAGTGAAGCTGTAGTGCTGCATATCCAGACACACCTGAATCTGATAATGGCTACACAGTGAACTGAATAACCCGAGAGACATAAAGTGACTTCTCCGTCTAATACTTTCGGGATGACTTGAGCACTCACTTTTTTTCTTTCTTTCTTTTTTTTCGGGATGACTAGAGCACTCACATTCTTTCTTTCTTTCTTTCTTTCTTTCTTGCTTTCTTGCTTTCTTGCGCTCTTGCTTTCTTTTTGTTTTTGTTTTACCAGCCTAAAAGTACTTTCATTCGTCTAGATAAATAAAACACAAACAAGGTTGTGGTCCATAGCTCTCATCCTTTCCTGTTTGTTCTATCTGTAGTACAGCTAAAAATGAACAAAATCCCTCAAAACCCATTAGGTCGCGCTCCAGCTGGAGATATTACACCGCTGGAAAAAAAGGAGTGCTGACCTTGATGAACTCCAGAAGAGAGTATGCACTCGCTGTTTCAGCCTGTAGATACTTTACAGAGGAGAGGCGACTGATATAGTGGAGTCCATTCTACAGGGGTGCATGAGAGGAGCATTTAATACCTCACATGTCAACTAACATGCTAATCTCAGGGTAAGAATGATTCATTGTGCCAGTGTGAAATACTGTACATACACGCTCTTCCCTCCATTTCCAGAGGACAGATGTTTGCAGCATGCAGAAGTTACGAGGGACCGTGTATTTTAATCTTCCTGTGCTGGTGTTACCCATTTGTTTGTTTATTTATTTTTCTGTGGAATGAACTAAATGCTGATACAGATGCAATATTAATTGGCATTATTAACCGATGGAGCATTAGATTTACCTCAAGAAAGCCATTCAATGCCCATAGCTCAACTTTTGTTAAATATACTGTATGTATTAAATAAATCTTTACTTCATTATTTTATATTATTTATATATATTTTTTATATATATTTTATATTATTTTTATATATATTATTTATATGTATATAATATATATATATATATATATATATATATACATTATATTATTTTATTGCATTTTTAAATAAATCTGTCATGAAAACTTTTTTTATTATAGCAACTGTTGAAATGTTTATATTTCAATAACGAATTGGAGTAGAAACTATATCACTAAAAAGTTACATGTACAACAATATATTCAATGTAATACTGTGCTACACATGCACGGCTAAAATCAGTTTGCAACCCCCCTAATTGCAAAGTGTCTTTATTTATTGTCCTGTCTGAAGCTTATTGTTTCATTTCTCATACAAATCTGCAAATAACTCATAAAAATTGTTTTTTTTTATTTTTTGACATAGTTGTAGTATTATTAGAAGAATTACATAGAATTTCATCTTGCATTATCTGTAAAATGCAGAGCTCTCCCTCTAAATTTTTTTTAAAATAAATAAATCTGTATATATATATATTTCCCCGAATGAATAAAAAAAAACTTTAAAATATGCATGCACAGTGACACACAGAGACTTTCCAACATCTTGACATCTTGTATTTCACTTTATCTTTTTTAGGGTTCAAGCAATGTTATTTCAACACTGTAATCAGCACAAACAAAGCTCCCTTATTCCACACAGAATTACTCACCTGATCTCCCTGTGAACTTTGTGCAGTATACAGATTCATATCACAAATCAATTAGATACTGCATGCTCAATACTATAGATGCTTCCCTGCTGATGCAACGGGCTGCATATTTGTAATTTCATTACATTTCGGTAAGCAAGATTAATTTACAAAGATTAACAAAGATTAACTAACATCATTATAATTAAAGTAGAAGTCAAGGTAGCACTAACAGGATACACAGTCACACTTGTACTATACAGTACAAACATCACCACTTCCACACACACACAAAAAAAAAAACAAGTGCTGAAAATGATCCAAAATAACTGTGAGAACATCATTTTTTTTTTACCAAACAAGCCTCCCAGGAACAGTTATTTGCTGAAGTGCGATTACCCACAGGGTTTAGACTCATTCCCTCCACACAGATATGCTCATGAGATATATATTACACGCCTGCGGTGGGGCCATATGTGCAGTGTTCAGATTACAAACACTTCAGTAGCTTACATGCAAACTTATTCATTCAGTCTCGATGTGTTACAAATCAAATCTCTGAGAATGACTGTAGTCAAGACAAGCTCAAGTCAATAAAGAACAGGGAAGAATTCTTCATTTTGAAGAATGAAGTGTAAGAGCTTCATGCACACATTCATTTGTAGACGAAATTATTCAACCCCCATTGCAAATCAGGCTTATTGGCAAAATGTACAGACTGTCAGCTGTTTGCAATGAACAAATCAAACAAAAGTAATTGAAATAGCTCAACACAACAAATGTTTCAAGTAGTTTCCCCAAATTCAACTGAAAATGCAACTTTTAATGACTTCTGCAGTCTCAAAATGATTTAACCCCTGAATAGAATCCCTCACAACAGCACAAATCTGCAAAACAGGTGTTGTCTCAATCACACGTGATGCAACTAATCAATGGCTTCATTAGTTGCACCAGGTTTGCTTGAGCTAGAACACATGAAATACCTGAAATGGCTAGGTTTGTTGAGTTTACATGTTTGACTGCTAGTTAGAAATATGGCTAAGTCAAAAGAATAGCCCAAAAAGTAAAGAGAAGACATCATCGCCCTTCACAAACAAGGAACGGGATACAGGTAAATAGTGAAGGCACTAAATGTTCCTAGAGACACCGTTGGAAGCATAGTTCGCAAGTTCAAAGTTAAAGACACATTGGTTACACTACCTGGAAGGGGCAGAAAAAGGAAACTATCAATGGCTGCAACCAGATTTCTGTGAAGACGGGTTCAGAAAAAAACATTGAGTGACTGCAAATGACCTGCAGCAAGACTTGGTGGCAACAGGCACTGACGTTTCAGCTTGCAAAGTAAAGCATGCACTAAACTCATGCGGCTATACTCCAAGACGTACACCACTACTGACCCAAAAGCACAAGAAAAGTGCTCAAAATCATATTTATAAGCCATAGCAGTTTTGGGATTCTGTTCTGTGGAGCAATGAAACAAAACTGGAACTTTTCGGCCCTATGGATCAGCGGTATGTCTGGAGGAATAATAATAAAGTATATGCTGAAAATAACCCATTACAGTTAAGCATGATGGGGCTCGGTGATGCTCTGGGGCTGCTTTGCATCCTCTGGCACAGGAAACCTGCAGCGTGTGGAAGACAAGATCAGGAAATCCCAGGAGAAAACGTCATGCCGTCAGTGAGGAAGCTGAAGCTTGGGCCTCATTGGACCTTCCAACAGGACAATGATCCCAAGCATACCTCCAATTCCACCAAGGCTTGGTTGTAGAAGAAGTCCTGGAAGATTTTACAGTGGCCATCACAGTCACCTGAATTGAACCCCATAGAAAATGTCTGAAGTGGAGGCTATTGCTCATGATGAATGGGCTAAGATTCCTCAGAAACACTTCAGAAGCTGGTGTTTGGTCACACATCTCATTTGCAACAGGTCATAACAGCAAAAGGGTGTTCTACTAAGTACTAAAGATGTTTGCCATCGAGGGGTTGAATAATTTTGAGACAGCAGAAGTCATTAAAAGTTGCATCCAGTTAAATTTGGGGAAACCACTTGACACGTTTGTTGTGTTAAGCTATGCCAATTACTGTTTGATTTGTTCATTGCAAACAGCTGAAAGTCTGTAAATTTTGTCAATAAACCTGACTTGCAATGGGGATTTAATCATTTCAAATACAACTGTATATATGCGTTGAAAATACCATGTGAGCATACTACTGGTACTACTTAGTATGCAGTACAAGTGTACATACACACATTATATTCTAGAATACTGTGTCCTCAAAATTCAATTGTGTGCTCAAAATCAATTGTATACTATTCGGATAAATATTTTATATACAGTATGCACTAAAGTAAGCAGTCCTACAATATTTTATTAAATATACAAATACAGACTTTATGTTTGTTCTGTGAGTCATTTGAAGCAAATGAAATTGATCTCGCCTTAAAAAAACACAGTTTAACATACGACATGGAGTCGCACATTTACATGCAAATTCATTTTCAAAAAAGCAGGTCATTCATTTCCATAAGAACAATGGCAGCAGTTTTCATGCAGAGAACTTACTCATCTCTCTAGAGTTTAAGTGATTATACAGTCTTGCTTACATCCCTTCAATTTTTTCTTTTTTTTTTAAACCTGAGGTCACAACCATAAATTTGCTGTTTCCTTTTCTGAACAGCTTTTTGCAGTGACTACAGCAGCTTAAGGCCTGTTTCACACATACTCCGTTTGCAGTGCGTATGCGGTGCGTGTTGCGGTGCGTATACGTATACGGTACAGAATGAATGAAATTAACAATTTAGCTTACTATTAAGAGCCTACTATACAGATTGTTGATGATTTGCGTGTTTTGTTATTGTATCCGAGGCTGGTGTAAATGAATGCCAGCTTTCTGAACAGGGGCGGGGAGCAGCAGCTCATTAGCATTTAAAGGGACACACAAAAATGGCATGTTCCCCTTCAGGGACTACCGCTGCGTGAAATCGCAGTGGGAACGCCCTCAGCGTGACGCGTCTGAAGCATGAATGAAATCAGTCAATGGAGAGAATGAGTGTACGGCGAGTGACGTCATCGACCAGGAAGCTATAAATATCCCCTGAGTACACAACACGCCAGCTTTTAGTTACTTCAGCAGCTCTGTGTGTGTCTGAATCTGTCGATTGTGTTTGTCTGTTTTGTCAGGAGTTTTCACTATATATATTTTATATAAAAAAACCAATATGAGCGAGCAGTATAAGAAGTGTGTTCCCCCCTGTACTCGGCACATCACGGGTGGGGATTCACACGAGCTAAGTGTGGCTTGTTTGGGAGTGCAGCAATGCCCAGTCGGCTCTCGAGGGAGTCGATTGTCAGCATTGCGAGCGTTTTCCCTTGAGAACTCTGCGCTCGCGGCGATCGCTCTTCGAGGAGAGTGATTTGCTGCGAGCTCCCCGAGGCTCGGGTCCCGCTTCTGTTGAGGCAGAGCGGCGGCGCTTGTCTTGGGGCTCGCAGATGGATCTCGCTGGCGACGTTGAGACGGGCTCCGCCCTATCTCAGCTATCTCCGACGAGATCTAGTGCCTCTCACCCGGCTCTGGAAGCACACGCTGCGGCGGTTACTTCTGCCCGGGTGGAGGCACATGATGATGTTGAATTGAGATTTTCCAGTTCTGAGGAGCTGGATGTCGAAAGTTTATTATCAGAGAAAACTAGTTTATCACATTATACTGCAAATGAAGAAGGTTTGATGGATGTATTATCTCGGGCTGTTGAAAAGCTAAAAAAAGTAAAAATAATAATAAAATAACAGTATCGAGTGGCCAGCTGATAGACAGGTTTCTAGAATTAAAAGCAATCTAGATGATAGATTTCTGTCTGCACGACCTCAACCTTCTAGCCGGTGCTTACCGTTCTTCCCAGATCTTCATGCTGAGTTTTCAAAGACCTGGGTTAGACCGGTTTCAAGTAGAATTTGCACAAATCAGTCCAATGCTTATGGTAACATTGTTGGTGCTAAATCTGCTGGTTATGTGACGATACTGTAGGCGGAGGAGACGCTTGCGAGCTATCTCTCTCCTGCTTCATCGTCTTCACTTAAAGCACCGGCTCTTCCACCAAAAAATAAATAAATAAATAAATAAATAAATAAATATATATACCTCTGTGCTGGTGGGGAAGGCTTACTCGGTGGCTCGGCAGGCGGCTGCATGTTTGCATACGATGACTTTTATGCAGGCTTTTCAGGCCGACCTGCTCAAAGGAAATCTGAGGGGGGTCCCCGCCGAGAGAGACTTGCGTTCACCTCCCTTAAGGGTGCCCTGTCTCTCCTGGCGCCCTCAGGGGCCCGTCCTACTAACCCTGCCGAAACAGGGCGTAGAAGGGTCTGGCGAGTGCTTTCCCGAGGGACGCTCGCCGCCTCTAAGGAGGGTTCTAGTGTGTTCAGACAAGTCGTTCCCTGCCGGTGCGCCGTTACAGGGCACTGTGTCTGTCACGCAGAATGTTCAACCAGAGCAAAGTCTTTCGTCGAGTTCGTCTTCAAAAAGAGCACAGCAGAAGCGGAGTGTCACGTCTCGTGCCCCCCTGCAGAGAAACTGGAGGGACGAGGAAAAGTCGAAAAAGTCCTGACGGGCTGAACGTCAGGACTCTGAGGGTGGTCCCCATCGGGAAAAACTTGAGTTCACCGCACAAAAACACGGTGCCCTGTCTTTCTCGATGCCCTCAGGGGTCTGTTCTACTAACCCTGCCTATACAGGGCGTAGAGACACTCGGCGAGCGATTTCCCGAGGGACGCTCGCCCCCTCCAAGGAGGGTTGTGGAGTGCTCAGACCAGCTGTTTCCTGCCAGTATGTTACAGGGCGCTGTGTCTGTCACTCGGGATGTTCATCCGGAGGCCAGCCTCGAGAGGCTGGTTCCCTTAGTAGAGTTCCTGGCGGAATGGGTCCCCCACCCAGCAGGGAGTTAGGATACTACTTCATCGAAAAAAAAAAAAAAAAAATCCTGACGTGCTGAACTTCAGGGTTCTGAGGGTGGTCCCTATCGTGAAAGACCTGAGTTCACTGCACAAGAACACGGTGCCCTGTCTTTTCCGATGCCCTCAGTGGTCTGCTCTACTAACCCTGCCTTCACAGGGCGTAGAGAGACTCGGCGAGCGATTTCCCGAGGGACGCTCGCCCCCTCCGAGGAGGGTTGTGGAGTGCCCAGACCAGCTGTTCCCTGCCAGTACGTTACAGGGCGCTGTGTCTGTCACTGGGGATGTTCAAATCAGATCCGAGGACTGGTTTGTCATGATAGATCTAAAGGACGTTTACTTCCATGTATCTATCCTCCCTCAACACAGGAAGTTCCTGAGGTTCGCTTTCGGGGGCGAAGCGTACCAATATCGGGTTCTTCCGTTCGGCCTAGCACTGTCACCCCGAACATTCACGAAGTGTACGGATGCTGCTATAGCCCCGCTGAGGTTACAGGGCATCCGCTTTCTGTACTATATAGACGATTGCTTGATTCTAGCTCAATCGGAACAACAGGCGGTTCGGCACCGAGATGTCGTTCTTGCTCATATCAAGTGACTGGGGCTGAGGCTCAACGCCAAAAAGAGTGTTCTTTCTCCATTACAGAGAACCACTTTTCTAGGTGTAGTGTGGGATTCAACGACGATGCAGGCACGATTGTCACCTGCTCGTATTGCTTTGATTCTCGCTGCAGTAGATCAGGTCAAGCTAGGCCAGTCATCCACTGTAAAACAGTTCCAGAGACTGCTAGGTCTCATGGCAGCTGCGTCCAACGTGATACCTCTTGGCCTCTTGCACATGAGACTGTTACAGTGGTGGCTCAGGACCAAGGGATTCTCCCCGAGGGGAAATCCGCTTCGCATGATCGTGAGTTTGCGACGGTGTCATCACGCCCTGATCATGTGGAAAGATCCTTGGTTTCTGTCCCAAGGCCCTGTGTTAGGAGCTCCTTGTCGTCGCGTTATGCTAATGACAGATGCCTCTCTCACGGGTGGGCTCAGGGTCTGTGGGAGGACCATCATCGTCTGTGGCACTTAAACTGCCTAGAGATGTTGGCGGTGTTTCAGGCTCTGAAACACTTCCTCCCAGACCTAAGGGGCCACCATGTTCTTGTCCAGACAGACAACACATCGGTGGTTTCTTATATCAACCATCAGGGGGGTTTGCGTTCTCGCCCGCTTTACAAACTGGCACATCAGATCCTTCTATGGTCCCAGGGGAAAATTCTTTCTCTGAGAGCTTTTATCTCCCGGGGTATTTAAATCAGGGGGCAGACATCCTGTTAAGACAGGGGCCGAGGCCCGGGGAATGGAGTCTTCACCCCGAGGTGGTGGAACTCCTATGGAAACATTTCGGTCTTGCCGAGGTAGACCTATTTGCTTCTCGAGAAACATCACACTGCCCGCTGTGGTTCTCTCTCAGCCATCCAGCCCCGCTGGGGTTGGATGCGATGGTACATCCGTGGCCGAGGTCACGCTTGTACGCTTTTCCCTCGATCGCTCTGCTCCCAGGAGTTCTGGAGAGGGTTCGCCGGGACGGGCTCAGTCTCCTGCTAATAGCCCCGTTCTGGTCGGCCCGGGTATGGTTTGCGGACCTAGTGTCTCTCCTCAACGGCTCTCCCCTAGAGATACCGATCAGGAGAGATCTGCTCTCTCAGGCGAGTGGGTCGATCTTTCACCCCCGTCTAGAGCTATGGAGGCTGTGGGCTTGGCCTCTGAGGGGGCCCAGCTCATAGATTCTGGTCTCTCGGCTGAGGTCGTTGAGACCATCCTCCGATCCAGAGCTCCCTCCACGAGGAAGTTATATGCCGCGAGGTGGAAACTTTTCACCTCTTGGTGTGGAGAGCGCCAGCAGGACCCAGTTAACTGCCCGGTTGGTACAGTCCTGGATTTCCTGCAGGACCGTCTCTCCACAGGGTTATCCCACTCCACACTGTAGGTGTATGTGGCGGCCTTAGCTGCTTACCACAACCCTTCAAGTGGAGGTTCCCTCGGGAAACACCCGCTTATGTCTCGCTTCCTTCGTGTCACCTTGAGGCTGAGGCCTGCAGTTCGCACAAGGGTACCAGCTTGGGATCTGGCCGTCATCTTAGAAGGTCTCTCCCTTGCTCCTTTCGAGCCCATCGAGGAAGTTTCGGAAAAGTTTCTTACTCTAAAGACTATCCTTCTTCTCGCTTTCTCATCTCTAAAAAGAATTGGAGATATTCAAGCACTTTCGGTGGCTCCCTCGTGCCTGGAATTTGCTCCTGGTTGGTTAAGGCCTTTCTCTTTCCGAGACCAGGTTATGTTCCTAAGGTTCCAACTGTTTCAGTTAGACCTATAGTTCTGCAGGTTTTCTGTCCTCCGCCTTTTCTGGCGTCAGACCAGGAGAAAATTAATTTGCTGTGCCCAGTTTGGGTTTTGATTCTTACGTCCACAGAGCTGCCCTGTGGAGGAGATCGGAACAAATGTTCGTCTGTTTGGGTCACCTAAGAAAGGGTGTCCTGCATCTAGAAAAAGGATGAGCAAGTGGGTGGTCGAGGCCATCCCACTTGCTTATGGTTCGGCCCATCAGCCTTCACTTTGGCTGTAAGGGCTCATTCCACCCGGAGTATGGCTGCTTCTACAGCTCTTCTTTCAGGAGCTTCTCTTCAGGACGTTTGTGATGCGGCAGGCTGGTCCTCACCGCACACTTTCGTTAGATTTTATTCCCTCGATCTTAGCTCCACTCCGGGGCTCAAGTTCTCTCGTCGGTTTGTGTCTCCTAATGACACACGACGGGGATTTGGTCGTATGGGGATGTGGGTATTGCGTTCCCACTGCGATTTCACGCAGCGGTAGTCCCTGAAGGGGAACGTCCCGGGTTACGTATGTAACCCTAGTTCCCCGAAGGGACGGACGCTGCGTGTCCTGCCATACTCTCGGCATCCCCTTGGGTCGCTGCTTCAGTAACTTTTAAGCTGGCGTGTTGTGTACTCAGGGGATATTTATAGCTTCCTGGTCGATGACGTCACTCGCCGTACGCTCATTCTCTCCATTGACTGATTTCATTCATGCTTCAGACGCGTCACGCTGAGGGCGTTCCCACTGCGATTTCACGCAGCGTCCGTCCCTTCGGGGAACTAGGGTTACATACGTAACCCGGGACGTTTTTGCTCACCCCCGAAAAGGGGCAAATTTGACAAGCTATAATAAATGATCTAGGCTGTATTTTGAGCTGAGATTTTACAGACACATTCTGGGGACACCATATAATTATATTACATTTTGTGAAATAAATAAATAAATAAATAAATAAATAAATAAATAAATAAATAAATTCTAGCATTTCGAGATTAAAGTCGAATTTTTTTTAGATTAAAGTCGAAATATTCCGAGATTAAAGTCAAAATTACGAGCATACAGTCTTCCGTAGAAGTTCTTATTTAATCTTTTAATAATATTTCTGATTATTGCCATTGTAGTTTCTCTTACGTCAAACAACAGTCAGTAGGCCCACTTTTCAGCACAACAGAGAACTGTCCTTGAGAAAGTAAGAAATAGAAAGAGGAAGAGTGACACTCTCTCACGCTGTGAGGGACACATTAGTCATATTGCACATGGGTGTATTGAGAAATAGGCCACACAGACAAACTTATATTGCATTAGACACATGCCAAATTCTGCTGTGACTTGAACAGTCATTCATAAATGAACAGATAAGGGACACATGCAACGTGCAATGTTTAAAACAATGTTTAAAATTAAAATCTAAAAAAAAATGTTACTAGATTAACAAATAAATGTAAAAAGATTCACAAAAATTATATAAAAAAAAAAAAAATATATATATATATATATATATATATATATATATATATATTTATATAGATCCACAGATACATGTAAAGAGTTTACAAAAAAATAATACATTTCACAAGTTAATAAAATGAGATTTGCAAAATAAAAATACAAATATGGTGTATGTCACAAACACATCTCTGCCTGGCATTCATTTGTGAATTTCTTCCTTTGCAGTTTTGAATCGCACACATTTGTGGATTTTGAAACACTTCTAGCATCAAGATGTGCAGACAAATGCACAAATAAGTGGACTCCACTCACCGTATACTAAAGCCATTCAGATAACAGCCACATTGCGCTGACCAATCATACCACATTCTTGCTACAACCAATAACGTTTTGCTTTACACTCGGGGCAGGAACACAGACCTCAAGACAGTCATTGACATTCAGTTCAACAGCTGATAAAGAAGTTTGGAACCAGCAAATACCACAATGTTCTCAACCGAAATAAACCTGTTATTAGGTGACATTATTTCAATCTCCTTGGACCTGCTGGTCAAGTTCCCTAAGGAAATGGCCGATCTGACACAACAGTACATTATGGAATAATGATGTGTTTCAAAATAACTTGAAAACCTTCTGTGGCTGGCTGAAACCAAGTTTTATTTGTTAGATGAATGTGTGCGAGTGCATTTGTTCAGATCATCCTTTAGATCTTTCCACTGTCACAAAATCACACTCTAGATATGACCAAACCAATATATATCGCCTGTTATACATTAGAAAGTATTCAGTGAATGTGTAGCTCCATTGCTCTGTGTCAGATGAGAAATTCACAGACGGCATCCATGCAGATTGAAAATTACTCAAGAAATCCACAGTAACCCACCGCAGATGTTTGGGCCAATAAAATAAAATAAGTAGTAGTCCTGGTCCTCACTGTGGCATCCGAGTGTTTAAAATGGCATAATTTCTTAATTGACCTTTATTTTGTTTTTATGATTAGTTGCTGGAGTATCAGCAGAACTGAGGGACGGCAAATTCTTGTTTAATGATGATTAGGTTTTAATGACAGCTTAATAGCTTCTCTCTTTTTGTTCTCACCTGCAGGAGCCTTACACAACACACAGATCATTATATGCCCTCAAAATCACACATTTCCACATATTTTCGAGCAACCTGTAGCGACAATGAGTCTTACATTAAATTAGCTCAAATTATATATAGGGAATTTAATAATTAGTCATGAATGATTAATATATTGCATATTACAGTTAAATTATCGAAGCTGAAAATAGATCGATTGTATATATGAATGATCACCATAATGGGTTATGGTTCGTCATTAATATATCAATAGTCTTATTACAGATCGATTATATGAGATAACCTTAAATGGAATTAATTTAGTTATCGAACAATCTGTTTGTCCAGCAAACGGCCGTAAGATTAACTTATCAATTTTCAACAAAAATTATCTCTTTCTTATAATTCCAAAAAAGCTATTTTCTGGCCATGAAAAATCACCTTCTTGTTATTATAAAATTTAGGTTACTGAAATAGTAACGAATTGTAAAGCTTTGTAGCAAAAGGGTCGAACACTTCATTGACTTTGTAAAAATGAGAACTTTAGACAATTAGCAATCAAGAATATAATGGTTTTAATAAAATGAAACTACGGATACAGAATTCTACATTTAAACCCGGGATACATGTATGTACAATAAACAGTAAAACTAACGAGACAAACGAATAAACACGGGAGTGAGAGAGAGAGAGAGATTGAGTGAGAGAGAGAGAGAGTGAAATATATATATATATATATATATATATATATAGAGAGAGAGAGAGAGAGAGAGAGAGAGAGAGAGAGATAGAGGATGAGAAAGTGAAACTAACGGTCAGGATGAGAGAGATCACCGGGGTGATCGCAGCATGGCAAAAATCACAGACAATAACCCTTAGAGAGGCAACAACAAATCACATCAATCAAATCAAATCAAATCAATAACCTATACTTGCGTATATGGTTCTCTTTGTGTGAGCTGAAGAACGCAGAGTCGTGTGCGTGTTTGTCCTTCGGCGCTATAGGCTTGTTCTCTCGTGTCTTCCGGGGCGAGCAGACTCGCGGGAAGTTTTAAAGGTTCACCGAACGTGAAGTTACCATGGAAATAGTTCAGAGTTCATCCCCCTCGGGAGGGAGAGGCGAAGAATGAAAATAAAACTTAGTAAAGAAAGGAAAAGAAAAGAAACGCGGTGTAATGCTCCCTAAGGAGCCATGGGACCGGACACCTCTCACAGGGAAAGTGCTTTTCTTTCGAGAGACTCCTGTGTCAGTTTATTATAGAGAGGAGGGGTTCACGCCTGCTTCGCGTATGTGAACCAATCATCTTAGAGCATCTCGAGCGGGAAAAGTTCTTCTTTGTCTTGTCAGGATAATTGATGATGCTATAAAATTTTGTCATTTCTAGCCAGAAAGATTGTACACACAGAACAATACATTTTACTGTAATATCCTATGTATGACTGGTTTAGTCAAAACAAGACGGTCAAACAGGTACCAAGAATGGCCGGAAAGAGTAGAAGAAACATAAAGTTACATTCAAATGCAGAATTGCACACATTTAATGTTCACTCACACGACTATAAAGCCATAATACCGGCTACCATGACCTAGGAAAGATCAAATTCATGTTTATACATTTCTTAAGTGGTTATACTTATAGAAAATAGATAATTGCAGAGTCTATTCCTCTTTCTTTATCAGAATTCAAGTGGGATCTGTGATTCCCTTGGAATTCCTTTTGGGGGTCATAAAGTTTTATGACCTAGCAAGAGGGAGAGTTTACAGAAGATGATACTGTTAGGTAATCTTTCTTTAGAAATACACTTAAGATTTGAAGTTACCGACCAGT